>NW_012267220.1:25183643-25289921 GCF_000151885.1 Dipodomys ordii | reverse complement strand
TCACCCGGAAGTGCGCGACACAGCACTTCCGGCTGCCGCTCACGCGAGGGTGCGGGGGGCGCGCGGCCTCGTCGGGGCCGCCTCGGCTCCCCTCAGCGGGCAGCGCCCCATCCCCGGCTTCCCATCCGCGGTCCTGTCACCCAGTGTGCCCGGGGAGGGCCGGGGCCTCCATCCTTCGCCCTCCCCCACAGCTTCCAGGTCCTCCGTGGAGGGCGCGCGGGTAGCTCCGAAGGCACGAGCGACGCCTCCCGCGCGCGGCTCCGCGTCCTCCGTAGTGAAGGAGGGGAGTCGGGCTGGCTGGGGGTGGCCCGGGCCCCGGGGCTCTTGCACCGAATCGGGGTCCTAGGGTTCTGGGGAGCCCCGTCCTCCGGAGATGGGAGCCGCTGGGTTTAATCCGGACGCAGCGCCCTGGGCGTCCAGGAGCCGCGCTCTGTTCTTGGTACTGAAAGCGGTAGGAAAAGCCGGGGACAGCTGCGGCCACGAACGTGTATTCACTAGTCCATGGACACTCGACTGCGTGCGGGGAAACAAGCAAAACCTTTGCCGACAGTTTCCCCTTCCGAGTTGCGTGCAGCCCGGGGCAGACGCGGAAAGCGTCAGGACGCATCGAGGATGGTGGCTAGCAATGGGGATCAGAACATGCCCGTGCAAAACACGTTGGCTCAGAAAGGGTGAACTGAAGGCCGTTATCAAACCACGTGTAGGAGGACATTTCTGCTCCCCCTCTTCCATCCCCAAACCACAGGTTTCCCTTGGAAAGGTAACATAAGCTTCTATTGTGTCAACACAAAAGCAAAGCCTTTTCATAGTAAATATTTCCATGTACTTGGTCCAAAGTTGGGATTTGCAAAAACTGTACTAAAACGACTTTTATCAACCCCACTTCAGCTCGGGGCCTGGCTTGCTCTCTGGAGCTCTACCACTTGAGCCAGTTCTACACCCCAGCCTTATAGTGGTTAATTTGAGATGGAGTCTGTCATGGATTTTTCAGCTAGGGTGACTCTGAACCGCCAAAGTTCCTGTCATAGGCATGATCCACTGGCACCTGGCTATAGACCAATCCTTATTTTCTATTAGCTTTCCCCCTATATTTATCCCCCACTATTTACCGCCTCTAGAAGTCCCAACCCCTTTTCCTTTGGCCACCTTTACACAGTGCATCACTCTTAGTTAATTGATAGCTTATCCCAGGCCTGCTTCTTTGTATTTTCCCCACTGTTCCGAGGAGTTGTATAGGAATGTGGAATGACTCTTTCCTTGTCATTTTGTCTTTTGTCCATTTATTTAATTTTCAAGACTCAGCTACTGAATCTAAGAAGGCAGGGGAAGCTTTTCTCCTTTCCCATGAGAGGAAAAAACTTGACTTCAAAAGTCCAATGAGGGCCTTTGATTTGGAACTGCCAGGAAACATTTCAGGCTAGACAATGGAAGGATGAGTATATATTACAACTAAGGGAAAAGAAAAGGAAAAGCCTGACATGGGGATGAGGGGTGTGTGTGTCTGTGTGTGTGTGTGTGTGTCTGTCTCTGTGTCTCTGTGTCTTTGTGTCTCTGTGTCTCTGTGTCTTTGTTTCTCTTGTGTGTGTGCACTGAGCAGGGAACTTTGGCAACCAATGGAATCAGGAGCCTGGCCTGTTGAAGATAGGAGTAGCTTATTAGATTTACCTGGGTCCTGTCCAGGAAGTTGTGTTTCTTTCTGTGAGCTATGCAGATCTTTTGAAGGGTTTTAAAAGGAGACAGATGGAGGCAAGTGATATTAGATTTGGACTTTTGAATCTTTTGGTAAATTGACCATAATCCTTTGGTAAATTGACATAAATGACTGTGTTGAATAGCTGTTTAGAAGTCACATTTTGGGCATGCTTTTAAGAGAGCTGTTGGGGGCTGGGTGCCAGTGGCTCACACCTATAATCCTAGCTACTCAGGAGGCTGAGATCTGAGGATTAGGGTTCAGAGCCAGACCAGGTAGGAACATCCATGAAACTCTCATCTCCAATTAACCACCAGAAAACCTGAAGCAGTGCTGTGGCTCAAGTGGTAGAGTGCTTGCCTTGAGCTGAAGAGCTGAAGGACAGTGCCCAGGCCCAGAGTTCAATCCCCACAACTGACAAAAAAGGGGGGCTGGGGAGGGAGCAAGAGGGTTGTTGGGAAGCTTAAGGCATTGCCCACCCTGTTTTCTTTCACTATTTCTAGGGTTAACTCAACATGTGTTTAGAAAGTAGATCACTCGTTTTGAGGCTTAATGCCTCAAATTATAGGTATTTTTTTTTAGTTTATTCAAGTTAGTGCAAAAAGTTCTATCATCACTTTCCTGTGCCATAAAAGATATTTTATTTTATGGATTATGTGAGCAAAACCACAAGGCACAGTTGAATGAATGCCTGGAATATGTGCTGAGTAGACAATACCCATGTACTTCCAGCTCCCTGCACTGAAGCCATTACATGCATCCTTCTTTTAAACCATCTTGAACTGAGTGGGGAGATGCCATGGTTTGAACTTGACTTCCAAAGCATCTTTGGAAATCCAATCCCCAAAGCCCCAATGTTGAGAGGTGGGGCTTAATGGAAAGTATTTAGGCCTTGAGGGCTCTAGCCTCACAAATAGATTAATGACTGTTATGAACAGATTTTGTTCTTTTCCTATTCTTTCCTGATGATTCCTTCAGCATATTATGATGTAGCAAGGTAGATGGCTCTCACCAAAAGCAGCTCTTGGCCTTCTCAGCCTTAAGAACTGGAAGAAAGGACTCTATCCATTCTTCATAAACAACTCAGTCTATGGGGTCATTGGAACACAAAGCTAAGATCATAGAATCTCTGGAAAAGTAAATAATTTCACCCTAAGTGTTGCTATAATACTTTTGCTTGTTTTGTTCTAAGGTATTCCATCCTTAAAGCAAGGATAATTAAAGGACAGTCCTGATCAGTGGTACAAAGTGATAGGTTCACAACTCAAGGGTCATGGCTTGGTTCTCAGGAAAGATCACAGTAGCAAAAACCGTTTTAACCCTTCTGTACATCACCTTTATAATAATATCTATTAAACAAGCCTTTTTAAGGGTGAAAAAGTACAGCAGTGGGGATTACTGGATATGGATGAAAGTGAACTATGCAACTTGTGGGTAGAGATGGGAGGGAGGGAATGAGAGAGAATGAGGGAACAGAAGACTGTATGAAAGGAAATGTACTCATTACCTGACTCACATAGTTGTAATCTCCCTGTATATCACCTCTATAATAATAAAGTAAATTAATTAAAAAAGTATTTTTAGAGGTGGCTTCCACAAGTCTCAGTAGTTAAATGGTAGCCACTAATATCTTTTCTTTTTCTTTTTGTTAGTCCTGGGACTTGAATTCAGGGCCTAGGCACTGTCCTTGAGCTTTTTTTTTTTTTGCTCAAGGCTAGTACTCTACCACTTGAACCACAGTGCCACTTCTGACTTTTTCTGTTTATGTAGTACTGAGGAATGGAGCCCAAGGCTTCATGGATGCTAGGCAAGCACTCTACTACTAAGCCACATTCCTAGCCCATTAATATCTTTTGAGTACAATGTGTTAAGCATTTATAGGTGGTGTGTGTGTGTGTGTGTGTGTGTCCTGTGTGTGTGCCAGTAGTGGTATTGGGGCTTGAACTCAGGGGCCCAGGTCCCTTAGCTGTTTTGCTCAAGGTTGAGGCTCTACCACAGCTCCACTTTTAGCTTTTTAGTTGGTTAATTGGAGATAAGAGTCTCATAGACTTTCCTGTACAGGCTGGCTTCAAACTTCAATCCTGAGATCTCAGCCTTCTGAGAGGTAGATTTACAAGCATGAGCACTGGCACCCAGCTACAGCAGGTGTTCTTTATGATATACATGAACAACTAGGATTACTGTTTGGTCAGAGAGTTCTATAGTTGTTGGCTTCTATAGTCGCAGAAACCTAGGAGACTGCCTTCTAATTTTCCCAAGAGGGAAAGACCTTTATCTCTACATATATACCAGCCATATTAGTTAGTTAGCCATGTTGGCTTGCAGATGCAAGGTAGGGACCAGTAACCTGGTTTGTTTTTCACCATTGTTGTATTTCAAATATCACCTAAAACAATTTGTTGGGAGTGCTTCCTTAATTCCTAAACATCCTACTCCACATCATCCACAGAGGTTAGAACTGAAAGTGGTAACATGACCTCAAACTATGGCTTGAAAGTCAGTTTGAAAAAAAGTAGAATGTTAGAAGTCTTCTTCACCCATTTTTCAAGTGAATGTTAAACACTGTTATATCCTTTAATTGTCCTCTAAATATTGTTGTATGTAATAGTGTATCCATGTTATCTTTCACAGTTCCAACACTTCCCTACATCTAGTTTCCTAGCCTTCAAAATTAATTCAGAGATAGGGTGAAAAGAACAAACCTCTTGTTTGGGGGAAGCTAGCTAAGATTTATCTGATTTCCTCCTTTCCATATTTTATTTTATTTTATTATTATTTTTTGGGGGGGATCCGGTCGTAGGGCCTGAACTCTGGGCATGGGCACTGTCCCTCAGCTCTTCAGCTCAAGGCTAGTGCTCTACCACTTGAGCCACAGCACCACTTCCAGCTTTTTTTCTTTTTGCTTATGTGGTGCTAGGGAATCAAACCCAGGGCCTCATGCATGCAAGGCATGCAAGGCAAGCGCTCTACCACTGAGCCATCTTCCCAGCCCCTCCTTTCCATATTTTATGAACTGGGAATGACTTACTCTTATAGATCAAGTTACAGAAGGAGAAATTTTTTTCATTAAAAAATTTTAGTATGAAAAATTTAAGTACTACATGTAACTAGTAGCATAATAGTATAATGAACTCCCATGTTACCAGCTTCCTTTGATCTTCCAAATATAGCCCATATTCTTTTATTTATACTCTCACTCACTCTCCTTCACCGCGTATCAAATTCTTTCCTCTTGCTACATTAAGGCAAATTCCAGACCTAGTTTCATCTTTAAGGGAGGGGGTGATTTGTAGCTAGTCAGAAACACAGTTCACAACCTGGAACAGAATTGTGTCAGAACAGAATTGACTTAAGACACCCAGTTGTTGTATTGAAATGAAATCCTCATGTTGGGAGCAGTGCCTCACATTTAATCCCAGCTACCCAGGAAGAGGAGGTCAAGGAAGCCTGAAGTTCAATGTCAGTTCTGACAAAGTTATCAAGACCCTTATTTCAAACAATGTACCAGCCATGTTAGTGCAAGCTTGTGATCCCTGCTGTGTGTGAAACACCAGTAGGAGGATCAGTGAGATCCAGGCCAGCCCCTGGCCAAACTCTCATCCCAAATGAATGTAAAGGACTAGGGGGATACCCAAAAATACAAAGCCTGCCTGGCAAGAGTGAAGCCTTGAGTTCAACTGTCCCTCCTCCACATCTGGTCTAGTGCTGTGTGGGAGAGTAGAAAGGAGAGGAAAGTGGGGAAAGCTTTTTACAGCTTATTATTTAGCTTTCAGCTCCAGCCAGGGCTTCTCAGTGAACCTTTCTGGGCTGTCCTGTTTCTTTTTTTTTTTTTTTTTGTCGGTCGTGGGGCTTGAACTCTGGGCCTGGGCGCTGTCCCTCAGCTCTTCAGCTCAAGGCGAGCGCTCTACCACTTGAGTTACAGCGCCACTTCTGGTTTTGTGGTGGTTTATTGGAGATCGGAGTCGCATGGTCTCTCCTGCCCGGGCTGGCTTTGAACTGCGATCCTCAGATCTCAGCCTCCTGAGTAGCTAGGATTACAGACATGAGCCACCAGCGCCCGGCTTGTCCTGTTTCTGATAGCACTACTCATTGCATTACCTGCCTCTTCAAGGCACTCTGAATTTTCATAGCATAGTTTGCAGTCTCTCCCATTAGAATGCAAATGAGTACAACCTCTTGTCTTGTTCATTGCGGCTCATCTCAAACAACAGAGATTAAGTCTCAGATTTTCCTACTGGACTGGCTTTGAACTGTGATCCTCAAATCTCAGCTTCTTGAGCAGCAAGGATTATAGGCATGAGCCATTTGTACCAGGTTGACATTATTTTCAATTAGTATACATTAATTGTAAAGGAGGGAGTTTTCTTGTGACATTTCAATATGAACATAGAATGTATCCAATTCACGATGTAGCCTAAGTTGTTCTAGAACTCCAAGCCCTCCTACCTCTTTCCCCCAAGTACTGGGATTATAGGCATGTACTACCACATGCAGCACATCTGTTCTCTTGGCCTTAAATACCATTTGCATATTTACCATATAACTGCAAATATACCTTAGCTTTGAACTTGGGTTTGCATACCTAATGACATGGCTACCATTCACCTTAAATATTCAGAACAGAACTCTCTATTATCTCTATAGTATTCTGACCCTGTCTGGTCTGATTTAAGTCCCCACTCAAGTTCTCCTCTTGTTTCTTTCATTCATCCCCTAACCTCCTATGTTGCAGTTATGCTGCTTTGTTTGTCTTTCCCATGTCCCCAATTTTGTTATATTCACTACTATATGCTTTGTAATGCATAAGGGCTAGCTGGTGAATCACTGTTCCTCAAATCAAAGTGGGGCTTTTTCATCTGTTCTCTATGAAGGCCAGTCTCATTTTCTTTACATTTTTTTATTTGGTGTCTATATGTGCATACAATGGTCCTTGATCAGACTCATCCTGGTTGATCACCCTTCCTCATTCCCCCTCCTCCTATCAACCTCCAAACAACACATTTCAGACATGCTTCACTGTCAAAATTTTGCTTGTCAAGTAGGTTTTATTTTCCCCAAAGGACTTACTGCTACATGTTATTTTTATTGTTTACTGTACTACTTCAGTGTAAGGTTCCTGTGTACAGGGACATTGTCTGTATCCTTCACGTCTAAACCAACGCCTGGGATGAAGCTCCGAGAGCTATTTTCCCCAAGTGGTTCTTTATTCAAGCAATATGGTCTCCCCCCCCCAGACCTTTCATTGTCCCATTCTCACGGCTTCTATGTATTAGGAAGCATTTGAAAGGTTCTGACCTCCGAAATCACACAATATATTTCCTTGCTACCTTTCCCCTGAGTCTTCTCTGTTTTTATTAAACACTAATAGAACATTCGTCATGTGTCAGGAGCTCGGCCAGATGCTGAGCACAAAGCTGAACAAAAATAAAGGGTGGCAACTTCCCTCGTGAATGGTTATGGAGGTTTTGGAAACACATAACCGGACTAAAACATCTCAGATCTCCCACCTTAGTGCTTTCTACCTCTCCAGTCAGGGAGGTCCGGCCTGCAGGTGCCGAGGCCTCCGGGCCCCAGCCCCGCCCCCATCCCTCGCCCCGCCCCCGCCACGCCCAGATGCGCGCCGAGCCTCAGGGGCGGGGCCAGAAGCGGCCACTCACGAGCCTCCACGTACCGCAGCAGCAGTGACGTCAGGCTGGCGCGGGGCTGCGGCTCTGCAGTAACACCGGACCTCCCCAGCCGCAGGTTCGCGGTGTGGTTGCGCAGCGGCGCGCCGCTCCCCCCCGCTGCCCGGCGCGGGCCCTAGAGCGCCTGGTGCCGCCGCGCACTGTCTTCACCCAGCGCCATGGCCGCGGCTGGCGGGCGGGGAGGCGCCGAGCGCTGCCTGCTCTTCGATCTGCTTCTTCTGCTGCTGATCGCGGGTCCCGCTTTGTGCTGGAATGATCCTGGTGAGTGTTGTGGGGGTCCCCTGTCCTCTCCCCCCCCCCGCCCCAGCCACGTCCTGCCGTCCTCGGCCGGAGGCCCCCGGGCCTGGTCCCCCATTTCTGGCGTCTCTACTGCTCATCCGCACCCGGCCTGGCGCCTGGGCTGCTCGAGTGGGAAGGTTGGCAGTGGGCGGGGCGGGACGACCCTGAAAGTCGGGTTCGTACCTTCTCCTGGCCCCCTCCTCGCCCCCCGACGTTCTCGGGGCCACGGCCCGCATCCTTGAGTCCGACTGGCAGCCTGGGCCCTCACCTGCGCGTCGTTTGTCATGGCTGCCTGATGTCGTCGTCGTCTACTGTTAGCATGGCCGCCTGTTGCTAGGGCTCCGAGTTGTCACGCCACCGGCGGTCTGAGTCACCCTCAGCGGACTCTGGGCCCTCAATTAAGTCTGACAGCTGGGTTTCTAGAATCACAGACCGCTGCTTTTGAGAGCACAACTCTCGCTTCTAAATCTGCCCGAGGCAGCGGAGTAAATCGAATGACAACTGCGTTTCCCATCGGCTTTCACCGTGCACAGGCGTTTAAAATGTTTTCTCTAGCCGCGCGCTGCGGCTCCAGCCGGGAAGCCCAGCTACTCGGGAGGCAGACATCTGGGGATCCGGGTGGAGGCTAACACGGCAAAAAAAGAAATTCTCAGACTTCCATTTCACCAGTGGCTCAGTGCAGTCACACCCCTCTTTACCCCCAAAGGCTCGGGAAGCACTGGGTGGCAGATCAGGCTGATGTGGGCATAAAGCAAGATACTACTTAAAAAATAACCAGTGCAAGAAGCGTGGCTCAAGTGGCTCGTGCGGCTCCATCTTTTTCGCATATTTTAGGCAAAAGTACTTAAGTGCCTTCTAAGGAAGAGGCTCATGACATTTTTGGTTAGGAGAGTACAATGTTAAGGTGAAGGAAGAATTTGTGAGTTGGTGATAAGGACATCCCTGTTTTTAAATTTAAGCAATAGATTTATTTATTTGCCAGTCGAGGGGCCTGAACTCTGGGCCTGGGCGCTGTCCCTCAGCTCTTCAGCTCAAGGCTAGCACTCTACCACTTGAGCCACAGTACCACTTCCAGCCCTTTCTGCTTATGTGGTGCTGAGGAATCGAACCCAGGGCCTCATGCATGCAAGACAAGCACTCTACCACAGAGCCACCTTCCCAGCCCCAACAGATTCATTTTTAAAAGTTTCTGGTGGTGCTGGGGTTTCATCTCAGCCTCACGTCCATCACCTGAGCCATTCTACCGGCCCTTTTCCACTTCATACCCTGGCCTGGCCTGTACCTCAATTCTCATTTGTGTTTTCCCATTTAGCTGGGATGAAAGGGGAACACAAATATTATCAGCCATTGGTCGAATTGGAATTTCATGAACCTTTTGCTGGAGCTGTCCTTGATCATTTCCCCCCTCAGTTCCCTTTTTCCCATCTCCACTTCCCAAGTAGCTAGGATTACAGGCTTGGGCCACCACCCACACCACTACCAAGATTCTCTCCCCCCCCCTCCTCCTCTTTAAAATTAGTTTAAATTGGCTATCCTGTAGGGGGATTTCATTGTCAAATTTCCAATATATTCCACTCAATCTCACTCCATCTATCACTGTGTCCCCAGTCAACAGGTTTCCTTGTTCAGTTTGTGTAGTTGCAAACAATTTATTTCAACAAGTTTTTTTCTGTAAGATCTTGTAGAGTGCTATTTTTCAAGCATGAGTAACCTATTTATTTATTTTTTATTAGCTTACATTAGTTGTACAAGGAGAATTTCATTGTTGCATTTCTCCACTTATTATTATTATTTTTTTTTGCCGGAACTGTAGCTGGAACTCAGAGCCTCCATCTTGCTTGGCTTTCTTGTCACAGATAGTGTTCTACTACTTGAGCCTCTAGCCTGGTTATTTGCTGGTTAATCAGAGATAGAGTCTCAAAGGACTTTTTCCCAGCTGACTTGGAGCCTCAAGATCTTCCAGGTCTCAGCCTCCTGAGTAGCTAGAATTACAGGTTTAGGTCTCTTGTGCCTGGCTGAATAACCCAATTATTATGGATGTGAGAACCCAATTTGGATTTAAGATCTATATGTTTTTTTAAAATGTTCCTACAAATTTGCTTACAAATGAAAGGCTACTGAGGTGGGTGAAATCTGAGGGCAGATTTGGGGCAGAAAAGTTAGCCTGAGGGTAAAATAAGTGTGAGACTCTTATTTCTAATTAATCACAGAAAAATCTTGAAGTAGAGCACTAGTCTTGAGCAAAAGAAGTTCAGGGACAGTGCCCAGGCCCTGAGTTCAAGCCCTAGTGCCACATCCCTACCACCAAAAAAGGCTTGATCAGAAAGCAGTATTAAACCTAGAATGAAACATTAGTTGAATCCTCAATTTAAAAGTGGGTGAGTGGGTTGCATTTACATATAAAGCATTTGAGGAACTACAGAAACAACCACATTTAAATGAATGGTGAGCCACTTCCTGATGGCTTTTAGTCTACATATGTTGTAGAATTGTTGTTCTGGAACCGAAAGCACTCTGTTTCTACTTGACTTGAGGTCAACTTTGAAGAAATATGTTTTTTATTTACTTCATCTTTAGCTAACACATAGCAGTAGTATGCCTCAAAAAAAGTATCATTCTAAGGATTTTCTAAGAATTTTCTAATTTTCTATTTTTCTAATTCTAAGAATTTTCAGTTTGTTTTATGCTTGTACTGTGATTTGAACACAGGACCTCTCATTCTTGCTTGGCTTTTTTGCTCAGGGCTGGTGCTCTGCCACTTGAAACCTACTACCAGTGCCAACTTTTTGCTGGTTGGAGATAATTATCTCTCAGGTTTGTCTGCCCAGGTTGATTTCAAAGATCTGAGGTTCTCAGATCTTAGCTTTTTGAGTAGCTAGGATTATAAGTGTGAGCCACTGATGCTTTTCTCATTTTTTTAAAAAAAATCAACTGTGGTCTTATGTTTAAATCACTCTTCTCCTGTTGGGAAGAATATAGCTGTAAACAAAACTGTCTTGTCTTCAAGGAGTTTATATTTATTGAGATGAAATAGACAATAAACATGTAAATAGCATACCATATAATGAAAACTGGTATGGACAATGTTAAGGACAGTGTGTGTCCTTAGGGTGGGACTTAAAATCCATATATTGCTCAGAGAAGCTACATTTAAGGTAACATTTCATCAGGAACCTGAAGAAAAAGGAAAGGTAAATGATTTGATATGACTTCAGTTTTTACAGTTTTATCTGAGCATACTCTTTGGAATACGTGAAAGAGGTGGGAGGGAGGTCAGTGAAAAGATGGCTTCTAAGGTAAATCTCAAGGATTAGCTCCGGGGAGTGATGATAGAGTCAGTGAGAGAGGTTGGGTTCTCTTGTCACCTGTTTCAGTATTCTGATTGATTCAGTGAGAGTTAAGAGAAGGATAGAAGACAAAGGTGATTCCAGAGTTTCTGACTTACACAACTAAAACGATGGACTTAGCATTGAGATGTTGGAGAATATGGGAGAACTAGGCTCAGGGGCATTTGGTTTTCCTTGAAGTTTGAGACAGGTAAGTGGATTTCAGCGCATGCATGTGCAGTTGAAGGAACTCTCTATGTCCCTTGACTGATGTAACCAGTAGAGGATGAATATGAGATGAGTCTTTGTTCTTTGATCTTAAGGCTGTCTAGAGAAGAAAGGTGCTGTGAGGTAAGCATAATGATACCCATGGGTTTGCAGTGCTGATAATATCCTCATACTTGATCACTTACTCTGCCAGGTAATCAAGTACTCTGTCAGGTAATTTTAGCAAATTATAACTAAGCTTCACACAGATTTTAAGATTAATATTATCATCTTAGTTTTACAGTTGAGCAAACTACTGCACAGATAAATTTAGTGCTGTGGCCAAAGTCACATAATAAACTATGATGTCAATTTATTGTTCTTTGCATTATTGCAATCTTATTACAGTAAATTCAAGTTGTTGATATTTCTATTATTTAGTTTATTAATACAATCTGACTTTTAATATCATGTAATAGTTTTGTTTATTTCAGATAATGTATATGAGGAAAAATTTTGAATTTACTATAGCATATTTTATTTTTTTGGTCAGTCGTGGATGCCTGAACTCTGGGTGTGGATGCTGTCCCTGAGCTCTTCAGCTCAAGGCTAGCGCTCTATCACTTGAGCCACAGTGCCACTTCCAGCTTTTTCTGCTTATGTGATGCTGAGGAATTGAATTCAGGGTCCCATGCATGCAAGGCAAGCACTCTACCACCGAGCCACCTTCCCAGCCCCAGCACGTTTCATTTTAATATAGTTCTTACACTTGTAGATCTTTAGCTAATGTAAAATTAAGTTTGTGTTCTCATATTGTAGATAGATTTTCATATAGTTGTAGGGCCAGCTGTGTTAGTGCCAATTATGAAAGGAGGCATTTTTTTTCCCACTGAATTGAAAATTTCATTTTATCTTGTATCCAGTTCCCACAAATATCTGCATTTATCTTTAGACTTTGTTTTATTTGAGTTTCTTTGTCTGTTTCCATTCCAAATTAATATTATCCCAGCAGTGGTTTTTGTTTTTTTTTTTGGTCATGGGGCTTGAACTCTAGGCCTGGGTGCTGTCCCTCAGCTCTTCAGCTCAAGGCTAGTGCTCTACCACTTGAGCCACAGCACCACTTCTGGTTTTCTTTTTGTTAATTGGAGATAAGAGTCTCATGGACTTTCCTGCCCGGGCTGGCTTTGAACATCTCAGCCTCCTCAGTAGCTAGGATTACAGATGTGAGCCACTAGTGCCCAGCCAAAGTGGTAGTATTTTTATAGTAAAAAATGCATTCTTTAAAAAATACTAAGTATTAATAGACATTAATTTTTCCAAAAATCCCTTAACATTTTTTTTTCATAGTTCCAAAAACAACTTACTGGGTTTCTGGTTGAAGTGCATCACATTATTTAGGTATATATTCTCAGATCTTAGCCACCTGAGTAGCTAGAATTACAAGTGTGAGCCACTGGCACCCGGCTCAGGTATATATTTTTATAGAGATTTTTAATTGGTCCTAAATTTATTTCTAGGTATTTATGAATTTATGAACATATGAGTTTATTGTATTTATGAATATTTTGCCACTAATTTGATTGAGTAGGCTTTTCATTTTTTCTAACTGGATATCACAAGTATAGAAAGAGCTTTGGCTTTGGTAATTGATTACATCCAACTGTTTGTCAAATTCTCTTTTTTAGTATAGTTTGGTTGTATTGTGGAAAGTTCTCTTGGATCTGTAGGCCAAGAAACTAAATTTTGTCTTGACAATTTTGCACCATATGTTCTGGGCACTATTCTATGTTTACTCAGAGCCATTCTGGCCTGCATTTCCCTTTACATAATATTAGAAACTAAATATGTGTTTTAGTACAAACATTTGAAGTTTATCATTCTAGACAGTAACTTCCATTTTGCTTAAAATATTTTACCCATTTATTTAGCTTGATTTAAGGGTTCTAGTTTCCTCATTTTAACTGTTGTAGAGTAAGTCTGCTGTAAGAATAGGTGGTCAAAATTTATTCTATTTATTATCCTGTTGATAGGCCTTTAAATCATTAAATGTTCTTTAGGAACATGCTTGTGTATGTTTTACTTTTTTTTTTTCCCTCAGTGCTGGGTTTGAATCAAGACTGCAGGCTTGCTGGGGTGGGTGTCCTACCACTGGGCCATACCTCCACCCCCTTTCTGTACTGATTACTCTTTTTTTTTGGTTAGTTGTGGGGCTTGAACTCTGGGCCTGGGTGCTGTCCCTCAGCTTTTCATCTCAGGGCTAGTGCTCTACCACTTGAGCCACAGCACCACTTTTGGTTTTCTGATGGTTTATTGGAGATAAAGAGTTTCACGGACTTTCCTGCCCAGGCTGGCTTTGAACCACAATCCTCAGATTTCAGCCTCCTAAGTAGCTAGGATTATAGATGTGAGCCACTGGTACCCAGCTGTACTGGTTACTTTTGAGATAGACTCTTGCTTTCTGCTCAGGTGCACCTGGATCATGTGTCAGCCTCAAAAGGCAAGAAAGATACTTTTTTTGGAAACCATTCCCTATGACAGAAGTTCTGTTAGGATGAATCTCTATTTCTGTTTAGCAGCTATTTAACTCTGTTTTTACCTGTGTTCCATTTCAGACAGAATGCTCTTGCGGGATGTAAAGGCTCTAACACTGCACTATGACCGCTACACCACCTCCCGGAGACTAGATCCAATTCCACAGTTGAAGTGTGTTGGAGGCACTGCTGGCTGTGATTCTTACATCCCTAAAGTCATACAGTGTCAGAACAAAGGCTGGGATGGCTATGATGTACAGGTAACATCCATTACATTGATAATCGGTTTTTGTTTTGTTTTTGTGCACAAAACTGTTCTTCCCGACAGTCTAAGTAGAATTTTTATTCAAGAAACTGCTTATTGAGACATTAATATTTTGGGGAAGCACATATGGAAAATCTTAGGTCAGTGTAAAATGTTTAAATACATTATTCCTTTTTTCCCCTGGAAAATAAATGAACTAGCTGGGCACCGGTGGCTCATGCCTGTAATCCTAGCTACTGAGGAGGCTGAGATCTGAGGATCATGGTTCAAAGCCAGCCTGGGCAGAAAAGTCCGAGAGATTCTTTTTTTTTTTTTTTTGCCAGTTATGGGGCCTGAACTCTGGGCCTAGGTGCTGCCCCTCAGCTCTTTGGCTCAAGGCTAGCACTCTACCACTTGAGCCACAGTGCCACTTCTGGCTTTTTCTGCTTATGTGGTGCTGAGGAATTAACCCAGGGCCTCATACAAGGCAAGCGCTCTACCACTGACCACCTTCCCAGACACCCCCACCCCTCCCGGGGGCCCTCCTCCTCCCCACTCTCATCTCCAGTTAACCACTAGAAAACCAGAAGTAGTAGAGCGCTCACCTTGAGCTGAAGAGCGCAGGGATAGTGCCCAAGCCCAGAGTTCAAGCCCCATGACCGACCAAACAAACAAACAAACAAAACAAAAAAAAAACCCTTGATTTTAAAGCCTGGAAATAAATATTCATTTGAATTTTTCTACTGTGGCTTCCTGATAAGATTAGCAAAAATTTCAGCCATTTTATACTTGGGGATTTCCTCTGGTTATTATTTTCTTAATGTTCTTCAAAGCATACCAGCCTACCCTTAAGAAATAATTTTCTGGTCAGGACTCATAGCTTATAAATAGTAGGGATACATATGTGTCTGTTATGCTTCAAACAGCTGACTTAAGAAAGTTATAACTTGTGAATAAAAATGTCTTAGTGTTTATGTATCCATTGCCTTTGGGATGCTGTGTTTTATGTATTCATTCATTGCCTTTGGGATGCTACAGGCAGAGAATCTTCTAGAAGTTTCAAGACTTAATGTGGTTTAGAATATATTATATTCATGTTTAAATAATTGAACACTTAAACAATCAAATAATTATTAATAGCAACAACTAACATTTATAATTAATTAATATTAAATAACAATAATGAATTCAAGGACTGTTTATTGAGATAGAGCAGGGGTGGTGAGGGAGGGGGACACAGCCTTCCCACGGGCTTGGAGACTGTACAGAGTTGGGTTCAAGAATGGAGTTTTACAAGGTCTGAGCAAGGAGGCAGAGGTTAATAAAAAAAGCCATTAGGTCTAGGGAGGTGAGGGCCTTTTGGTTGGGCCCATGATGAGATGAAATGTTAATAGCCAGGGTTAGATAGATTGCCCTGCTAGAGTCAGGCAGTCTGCACTGATCTTTAGTGGCTTGCCTGTTCTCGATATGTACCTGGGAAAGCAGGGTAGGGGTCAGTCCTTCACATACCAGTATGATAGTTATAGATATTTTGAGGTGATAGAGAAAGTTGGACTCTCATGTGCTGTTATGAATGTGAAACAGTGAAGCAGAAAGCTCCCTGGCATTTTCTCAAGAGGTTAAACAGTTATCCTGTGAACAGTCATCATAGTAACAGTGAACAGTCATAATATCATATGAACAGTTATCATAAACAGTCATTATACTCCTGTGAATATTTCCAAAAGAATTAGAAACATACTTCCTCATAAAAGCTCTATACAGGTCGGGTGCTGGTGGCTCAGCCTTGCAATCCTAGCTACCCAAGAGGCTGAGATCTGAGGATTGTGGTTTGAAGCCAGCCTGGGCAGGAAGGTCTGTGAGACTCTTATTACCAATATACCACTCAGGAAAAACTGGAAGTGGCACTGTGGCTCAAATGGTAGAGTGCTAGCCTTGAGTAAAAGAAGCTCAGGGACAGTGCCCAGGTCCTGAGTTCAAGCCTCAGGACCAGCAAAAAGAAAAAATGCTTTACACAAATGTTTGTAGTAGCATAATTTAAAAAAAGTACAAACCACCCAAGGTCCATTCTGATGACTATCACAAAGTATGCAATATTCATACAGTAGAATATTTTTCAGTCATTAAAAAGAACAAAACACTGATTTGTGCTGCAACATGGATGAGCCCTGAAATATGCTCTGTGAAAGGAGCTAGTTTCAGAGGCCTATGTATTGTTATATGACTCCATTTCTATGAAATGTCCAGAGTAGAGAAATGGATTCAGATAGTAATTCGGCAGTAGTGAGGGGAACACTTAGGAGTTGGGAATGGGAAGTGATTGCTAAAGAGTTTGAGATTTCTTTTGGGGTGATGGAAAACCTTAAAATTGATTGTAGTAATGGTTTCACATCAATATGAACAATCAGAAAACCATTTAAATGTGTGAATCATGTGAATTATATTCAATAAAACATAAAATAGTGTAATCAACCTTTGAGAGAAGAATATAGTTTGTACAAAAACAGAAAGGCAATAGAACCAATTTAAATCTACTTTAGATTGTATCTCTAAATGATTTTAGAGAAGTAGCAAAATGTAAATAACTTAAACCTCAGCTTATTTACTGTTTTTAGTGGCATTGGGATCAAACCTAAGATTTAGTTCATGGTCAGCACAGGCTGTACCACTGAGACTGTGCTCCAGGTGCCCACCCTATTTTACGTGTGTGTGTGTGTGTGTGTGTGTGTGTGTCAGTATTGATACTTGAACTCAGGGCCTGAGTGCTTTCCTTAGCTTTCCTCAAGGCTGTTGCTCTACCAGTTGAGCCACAATTCTGGCTTTTTGGAGGTAAATTACGGATTACAGTCTTATAGGCTTTCTTGCTCAGGCAGTCTTTGAACTGCTACTCAGCCTTCTGAGTAGCTAGGATTACAGACATGAACCACTGGCACCTGACTAACCTGGGCAAAAAGTTAAGCAATATCCTGTTTTAAAAGAAAAACTGGGCTTGGGTGTTAACACCTATAATCCTAGTTACTAAGGATCTGAGATCTGAGAATGGAGTTTGAAGCCAGTCCAGATGACAGTCTATGAAGCTGATCTCTAATAAACTACTAAAAAAAAGCTGAAGGTGGCGCTGTGGCTCAAGTGGTAGAGCACTAGCTCTAACTTTGAGCAAAAAAGCTCAGGGACAACAAGTTCAAGTTCCAGGACTGGTGCGTGCGCACACACAAGAAAAAGCTGGGTATTGCAGTGGACTTTAGTAATCCTGGTTCATGTGTATAGGTATAGGTTTGTCTGGGGCCATCCAAGACGTACAGTAGGGTACAAGACCGTATCTGGAAAATAACTAAAGCAAAAAAGTCTACAGGCATGGCTCAAATGGGAGGTCCTGAGTTCAAACCCCAGTAACACCAAAAAAAAAAAAAGTGTAATGCATATATGTAAGGAATAAAGCATAGTACTCTCTACCCAGTTTATGAAGTAGAGTAGTCAAATCAGCATTACCTTTGAAATGTGCATTTTGTCTGCCCAGCTCAAATGCTCATTGCTCTGAAATATGATTTTTGCCCTTGCTGCATTTTGTAGTTTTATCACACGTACAGTCTAAACAATAAAAAAGTATATTTTCTTACATATTATATTTGTTTTTTGTTTGTTTTCTTCACAGTGGGAATGTAAGACTGATTTAGATGTTGCATACAAATTTGGAAAAACAGTAGTGAGCTGTGAAGGCTATGAGTCCAGTGAAGACCAGTATGTACTCAGAGGCTCCTGTGGCTTGGAGTATAACTTAGATTATACAGAAATTGGTCTGAAGAAACTGAAAGAGTCCGGAAAGCACCCTGGCTCTTCTTTCTCTGATTATTACTACAAGTGGTATTCTGCAGATTCCTGTGGCCTTGGCGGATTGATCACGATTGGGGTGTTACTTACCATTGCCTTTGTGGTTTATAAGTTGTTCCTGAGTGACGGGCAGTGTTCTCCTCCACCGTATTCCGAGTACCCTCCATATAATCATCATTCTCAGAGGTTCACCAACTCCGCAGGACCCGCTCCTCCTGGCTTTAAGACTGAGTTTACAGGTATGTTTCCTTCAGTGACAGTAAGTAGGGTAGCCATGAGGGTGGTGAATCTTGTGCTTGTCTGAAATTGAGAATGATTGCACTGGGGATGTAAAGTTTTCTTTAGTTTCTTTTAGTCTTGTCTTCTTTCAGTTTCTTTTACTTCTTCTGTTCTGTTTCTTTGCATAGATTCATTGTGATTACAAGTTTAAAGATGTCTAATTAAGTAGTAAATTATCTCCATCAGGAAAACTTGATTAAATCAACTCTTAAGTATTATGCATCTTAATATAAAGGGTAAGACAAGCTACCAGAAGAAAACATAGGAGAATATTTGCCATGAACTTAATTTAGGCCAAAATTTCTTTTTTTGTGCTGTGTCTGGGGCTTGAACTCAGTCTAGGCACTGTCCCTAAGCTTCTTTTTTTACCGTAGTGTTCTACCACAGATCCACTTTCAGCTTTTTGGTGGTTAATTGAAGATAAAGAGTCTCCTGGACTCAAAGCTACCCAGGCTAGCTTTGAACTGCAATCCTCAGATCTTAGCCTCCTGAGTAGCTAGGATTATAGGTATGAGCCACTGGTGCCCAGCCAAAGATTTCTTAAACAAAACAGAAAACTATTAGTCATAAAAGGAAACATTTAAATTAAGAACATTTGTTCATCAGAAGAGACTATTGAGAGTGAAAATGCAAGTCACATTTGAAGAGAACTTATTTGTAAAACTTAGTCCCAACAAAAGACTACTCTCTTGAATATACAAAGACATCCCACAAATCTTGGGAAAAAATCCCATTGGAAAAATGGGCAGGAAATATAAAGAGCCATTATTTAATAAAATCATACCCAGATGGCCAATAAAAATGTCTTCAGTTCTCTAACTGCTCAGAAGCGATGTACAAGAATGTTCCTAACCTACTGTTGTGCTCACAATAGCCTAAAATGGGAAATAGATTAAGTATCCAATTAAGGGGAGATTGTGACAGCTGTATGAAGTATGGAAAACTTGTTGATAATATGCAGCAGTAGAGTTGACTGTCATAAGCATATTTCTATATGATCCTGTTTATAAAAAGTTCAGGAATGGCTGGGTGCTGGTGGCTCATGTCTGTAATCCTAGCTATTCAGGAGGCTGAGATTTGAGGATCACAGTTCAAAGACAGCTCGGGAAGGAAAGTCCATGAGACTCTTACCTCCAATAAACCACTAGAAAACCGGAAGTGCCACTGTGACTCAAGTGGTAGAGAGCTTGCCTTGAGTTAAAGAGTTGAGGGACAGCACCCAGGCTCAGAGTTCAAGCCCCACGATTGACTGAAAAAAAAAAAGTTCTGGAACGAGGTATGGTAAAAGAAATGCTTATGTTGGATAAAGGTGAATGAGTGTCTGTGGGGAATTCCTACAAGTCTTCTAGGTGCTAAAGTGGTTAAGTGATGTGGGTGACGGATACATGGATTTGAACATATTTACAGGTTTGTTGTGTCATCCATGTAAAATTAGCAGCTTTCTTTGTGTGTGTGTATGTGTGTGTGTGTGAATGATTCCTCTGAGCAGAAGATACTTTTTTGGTCTTTTTAAGATTTAACTTCAAGCTGGGTACTGGTAGCTCACACCTGTAATCCTAACTACTCAGGAGGATCTGAGGATTGCGGTTCAAAGCCAGCCCCGGGCAGGAAAGTCCATGAGACCCTTCTCTCCAGTTAATGATGAGAAAACCCAAAGGGGTGCTTTGGCTCAAGTGGTAGAATGCTAGCCTTGAGCTGAAGAACTGTGAGACAGCACCCAGACCCAGACTTCAAGCCCCACGACTGACAAAAAAAAACAAAAAAAAACTGATACATAAAAGCATCTGGTTGCCTTACTCCACTGGGGACTCAGGTTCAGGTACAGGCTCTCACCTCGGCCCTTAAAGATGTTAAGAAAGTAACCTCCAAAAGTGGAGCCATTTTTAGTAGCTGATCTTGAGCAGGGGAAATGTAATCTTATATAGGAAGACCGTTGACCCAAATTCTAGGATATATCCCTCTTTCTCCTTTTCTAAGGAAAATGTTTCTCTAAGTTATAAACTAGTAGTTCACAATCCCCTTTTGAATAAACTGCGAGCTGAATGTTATGAGTAAGTAGTGCTCTACAGATGGGATAATTGAAATGACATGTTAACTCTGGTAGGTTATGTTTAAGTGTGAATAAATAAATACTCTTACTTTTTTATTTATTTATTTATTTATTTATTATTGTAAAGATACTATACAGAGGGTTACAGTTACATGAGTGAGGTAATGAAATACTCTTACTTTTAGGACCACACAATACTGGCCGTGGTGCAGCATCTGGTTTTGGAAGTGCTTTTGCAGGACAACAAGGCTATGAAAATTCAGGACCTGGTTTCTGGACTGGCCTGGGAACTGGAGGAATACTGGGATATTTGTTTGGCAGCAATCGGTAAGTTTTGCATTAACTTCATTCAACATTTCCTTTGAGGCTTCCTTGTTTTGCTCACTTACTTGTTTCCACTACATTTGATTTTGTAAAGAGAAACGAGTCGTGGTGACATCCTATTAAATTTGATTGTTTGTGGATGGCTAAGGTACATTATAAGTCCTTTAATCAAAACGACATACATTATTGTCCTTCATTGTGTTACTTTGTATATCAGTGATCCTTATAGACTTGACATCTGAGAAAATGAGATGCCAGAAAAGGACATATTTGGATAAGGGACAATTAGCAGTCTGGTTTGGTAGGAGGAAGATTGAAACAAACCTGGACAGAGTGTGGGACCAGAATTTGGGATGTTTTGAATACTACTGGTGGTTGAGATTTTACTTGCAAATTTAGAAGAAGGAACCTTCACTTCACTTTCTTCCCACATAGCAGTGACTAACTATAACAATGGCTGATACAGGGCTGGGGAGGTGGCTCAGTGGTAGAGCGCTTGCCTTGCATGCATAAGGCCCTGGGTTTGATTCCTCAGCACCACATAAACAAAAAGAAAAAAGCCGAAAGTGGTGCTGTGGCTCAAGTGGTAGAGCACTACCCTTGAGCTGAAGAGCTGAGGGATATAATGCCCAGGTACCGAGTTCAGGCCCCAAGACTAACAACAACAACAACAACAATGGCTGATACAGAAAACCACTTGTGTTAATCCTCATTTGCTGGAAAATTCATGAAACAATACTTAGAAAGATACTTTTTTCTGATAGTTTAGAGACAGCAAGGCAATTAAAAATTATAGTCCCAAGAGAGACACCTAACGCACTTTTGTGTCTTTAAAGAGCAGCAACACCTTTTTCAGACTCATGGTACTACCCATCTTATCCTCCTTCGTACTCCAGCACGTGGAATAGTCGTGCTTACTCACCTCTTGGTGGCGGCTCCGGGAGCTATTCGGCATGTTCGCATCCAGAGACAAAAACCAGAACAGCATCAGGTAAGTGCAGAGATGCACATTGTCCTGACATGTAAGCAGCAAAGTTGTTTTGGAACTTAACAAGATGGCTGAGGAACTGAAATTAAATTGTACTTCAGACTCATACTTTGCTTCCATTCTAATCATTTTTTAGAAATCTAATGGTGATAGGAGGTGTAGCTCCCATGGTAGAGCCTTTTCCTGCCTACGTGAGGCCTGGGTTCAGTCCTCAGTGTTACAAAAAAAGAGAAGAGTAATAAATCAAATGGAGTTGATATAGGCTCAGCCCTAACACTAACTAGGTTTTTAAAATTAATCTTCCTGGCTTTTAGGTCTCTAAACTAGAATTTTTAAAGTACAAGCTTGAACTTTTCAAATTTAGGAAGATTAAAAAAAATATGTTGAGTTGTACGTTAAGTAATCGCCAAATGTATGATTTTACTACATGTTTACTACAAAAGGTATTTTGTAGAAGATCAAAGATAAAAATCTTAATAACAATAATTGTTTGGCATTAAACATCCAGATAATGAACAAACAGATGGTGGATAAAGAGACTGCTGTGGATTAAGATGTCTTCCTTAGGAGAAGGAAACTGTAGAGAAATGAACAATTCTTGAAATCATAGAAAAATATATTTAAATTTTATCATTAACTTTTTTTACATTTTAAAAACAAGTTCTTTAAAATTTTTTTTTTTTTTTGGTCGGTCGTAAGGCTTGAACTCTGGGCCTGGGCGCTGTCCCTCAGCTCTTCAGCTCAAGGCAAGCGCTCTACCACTTGAGCTACAGAGCCACTTCCGGTTTTCTGGTAGTTTATTGGAGATAGGAGTCTCACGGTTTCTCCTGCCTGGGCTGGCTTTGAACCGCGATCCTCAGATCTCAGCCTCCTGAGTAGCTAGGATTACAGGCATGAGCCACCAGCGCCCGGCTCTTTAAAATATTTTTAATTAAAAATGAATAGAATTTTTATAGGCTGGTTTGGGTAAAAATAACAATAATTTTGAAAAATTGTTAGAACCTATGAAAATTGATGGTAAGCACACCCAGGATCCAGTGATTTATTTTCAGATACAATTATCCCTGTTGGCTCCCGGACCCCCAGGGATGCAAATCTGTGGATGTACAAGTCCTTTATATAAGAATGACATAGCCGGGCACCAGTGCTGCACCTATAATCCTAGCTACTCGGGAGTCTGAGACCTGGGTGTTTGAATTCAGCCCAGGCAGGAAAGTCTACCAAAATAACCATCTCCAAATAACCAACAAAAAGCATAGCTAGCAGTAGGGCTCAAATGTTAGAGTGCCAACGATGAGGCCCTTAGTTCAAACTCCAATACCTACCCCATATAATCTAAGAATCTACCATGTACTTTAAATCATCTAGATTACTTATATACTACAGTTAAATACTATGTAAATAGTTGTTACATTGTACTGTTTGGAGAAGAATGACAAGAAAAAGTCTATGCATGTTCACTACAGATGGAGTTTTTTCCCTGAATATTTCAAACTGCAGTTGGCTAAATCTAAGTTTGTGAAACCCACCGATGCAGAGGGCTAACAGTGCATAGTAACAGAAATGCATGCACTTGTGCACTGAAGGAGTACAAGGATGCTTGTATCACCTCTATTGTCCAAGTCACACTGATCACTGAAAGTCTGTGCCTTTCCCCTCACTTCCATTGGCCTCTGCCCTTTTGGTTTAGACTTTGAGTGTTGATTGTTCCATGGTAGCCCATAGAGTGAATCCTCTTTGATTTTGGACTAAAAATGATTCCTAGCAAGTGTGTGTGTATAAGTCTAGGCCTGACAATTGGAATGTTCTGGATTGGTCTTCATAGTCTACCTACTGGCTCATTGTCTCCTCCCCTCACAACTCATCCTTTGCTTTGCCAATAGTAAACATGTATTTCTAATTATTTCTCTCTCTCTCTATCTCTCTTTTGATTGAGGTTTAGACTAGGCAGAGTGCTAGACTAGATAAGAGTGCTAGGCAGGCACTCTATCACTTTAGCCATGCCTCCATCCCTTTTTTAATTTTAGAAGCAGGTTTAATGTATCTTTAAAACTAATCCAGATTTTGTTCTTCTTATTCTAGGATATGGTGGTACTAGAAGACGATAAAGTAGAAAGTTGAAGGTCAAACACTGGATGCAGAATTTCTGGTTTTTCATTACTTTCTCTTTTAAAAAAAAGTGCTACCTGCTAACAATCTGGGAAAAGGGAATATCCCAAAGTTCTGTGGCCTTTTGTCCTGTAGAGCTTTTTGTGTGCTGTTATCTGTGGCTAAGAGTGATATATGTGACAAAGTGCTTATGTCCTGTGTGGTAGTGCAACATGTAGGTGTATACTGCAGTTGTCAAAAGCAGTGATTACTGTGGAATGCTGGAAATGTACTGTTTCTAAGCCCTGTGATGCTACAGCAAGCATTGAGCATGAAAGCACTGTGCTGATAGGAACAGAGACAGAGAATAAGCTTAGCTGGTTTTACCTCAGAGAAATGATATTCTGTTTTATTTGGTATTTGCTGTTCTTTGAACATTTAAACCAAGCTTTAGACTACTAATTATGTATGCTAATTTATAGGCTTGGATCACTTTTGTGATCCTGAGCTTTGAGTCCTGAGGTGTGGTGAGCTTCTGATAAGTGAGTATTACCTTTTATAGGAAAAGGTAGAAAATAAACATATGAAGCTTGTTCTGAATGATTGTGTGCTGACAAAAATGCTTGAAATCCCCCATATTCCAATTCCCAGAGGTAAAATACTAATGCTTTCACAAAGGTCTTTTCATAGTAAAAGCATGCAGTTCTCTGTGGACCCTCAAATGTTGTTGTAATAGTCTGTTTCAATCTTACATTAAAATGACAGAATAAATAAAAACAAGAGGTGTCATTCTCATTCTTTCTGTTTACTTTGCCGTAAATTGGTATGAAATTTTTTTACCCTTTTGCTGAAAGGTATGGGGCTCATACAGAAGTTGTTTCCTTAAATGGGAATTTTATATGGTAGTCATTTCTCAGGAACTATTCATGTAGTAAATTTGGGCTCACATATTTAGTCGTGTGTCACTTAATGTCAGGGATATGTCCAAAGAAATGTGTTAGAAGACTTTATTGTGTGAACATCATAGCGTGTGCCTATGCTCTGTGTATGTGGGTGCACACACACAATGTGCACACACACAGCATAGTTTATTGCTCTTGGGACTATGACGCACAAAACATGATTAAGCAAAGAGAAAAGGAGGCAATCAAGAGGTAAACAAGATGTATAAAGTTGCTGTTGTAGTAACTTGACATTCTGTTTAACAGTAAAATGCTTTGATAGATAAGTAGGTGTAAATTCTAAAATAGTAATTGAAAGTATCATACGTATGTAAGACAGTGCATCAAGGAGCATATATTGTACATGATGGTATATGTCACACTTTTATACAACTGGCAGTATAAGTTTGTTAACACCAGAATTACAAATATGAATAATGCTTTGCATTATGACATTGCAGCAGTGGTGATATCACTAGGGAGGAGGAAGTTTTTTAGCCCTACTGTATTCTTTTTATATTTATTTATTTATTTTTTGGTCTTGGGGTTTGTACTCTGGGCCTAGGCAGTCTCCTTGAGCTCTTCAGCTCAAGGCTAGTACTCTACCACTTGAACTACAGTGGCTTTGAACCGCAATCCTTAGATCTCAGTCTCCTGAGTAGCTAGGACTACAGGTGTGAGCCACTGACACCCAGCAGCCCTACTATGTTCTTATGGGGCCACTTCGGTATGTGCGGTCCATCATTGAAACATGTCATTATATAGTTCATTTTTCTTAGTCATGGTGTAAGGTGTGCCCTTTTGACTTTCACAGGGTGGGTGGATCTAACATGATAAATCACCAGAGACTATTTAAGCCCTGAGATGCCTTTCTAGGTATCACAAGGCCATCCTGGCAGTATGATTTCATTGTAGGCTATGTTCAGCCTTACAAAACTGTTAAGCTTTTTGAACTCCTCTTCTTAAGGGGCCCATAATCAATAAATTTGATCTCATTCTACTATTTCCTTCTATCCTAGGATCTATTCCCACATATATTCCCATAATCAAAAATTTGATCTTACGCCCTTAAAATCGACATGTATGTTCTCTAGACTTGTATATGCGTTGGAAAAATCATGAAGTTCTGGTGTTCACTGTATCCTCACCTGGATCAGGTTGTTTCTTACCCTTTGGTGCCTCCTAGAACTTGGATCTACTTTCAGGTTAGTTGCAAAGCAGGGTGGCAGGGCTAAGTCCTGAGAGAATCGGCAGGTCCTTGAAGGGAGCAGCTCTGAGGAGATGGTTATATGGCAGGTCCTTGAAGGGAGCAGCTCTGGGGAGTTGGTTATACGTCCTTCAGGTAAAGTGAAGTTAACATAAAAGATAGGGCTATTTCTACACGCAAGAAAAGTGTACTTTTTTAAATTCTTTTTTTAAATTCTGAAGGTGATGTGCAGAGGGGTTATATAAATCAGATAAAGAGTACTTTCTTTTTGGATAGTGTTACCCCCCTCCCCTTGTAAAAGTGTAAAATTTGAGGGCTCAGTTTCCCTGGTTTTGTTGGGATCCTTTATATCCGCTTTCCACTTTCTTCATCTTCTTAATCAATACTTTTCCTACAATAGCAGATGACCAACAAGCTTGAGAATTCAATTTATATCATAGTAAATACACCACTTGCTTCATGAGCCCTTGGGTTTGATTTTCAGAAATCTACTGTTTACTGATAAAGAGAAGACAGTTCCATTCACAGAACCTTTGGCAAGCCAGTCACTGTTGGCTTACGCCTGTAATCCTGGCGGCTCTGGGGGCTGAGAGCTAATGATTTAGGTATGAAGCCAACCCAGGGAAGGAAAGTCTGAGACTTATCTGTAATTAACCACCAAAAGGCTGGAAATGATCTGTGACTCAAGGGTTAGAGTGTTATACTTGAGCACAAAAGCTTAGGAACAATGAGTACCTAGGCCCTGAGTTCAAGCCCTGGGACCACAAAAAACAAAACAACACAAAACAAAAAACCATTTGACAACAAACATTCCACAAATTAACATTTGCATGTCTCAGCGAGGGTTTTGTTTTTAAATTAGTTTCTAAGTGTAAAAATGAAGCTCTTAGGTTATAGTGCTTTAAGAGTAATCTATGATGGGCTGATAGGCTTGGATATTTGAATTAAAATAAAAAAACTAGCCAGTTTAATTAAGCTCCCACACCACTTCTTAATCACTTTTTGAAATCATCAAAACAATTTGTGGTCTATAAATAATTTCTCAGATGTGAGACTCAGAACCCCTCGAATGAGGGATGTTGATTCCTCTTGCTATGGCAAATGCCTCAAAATATAAAGGAATAGGGATTTATTTGGGCTCTTGGTTTTAGAGGTTTCTGTCCAGGCTCATCTGGTTCCATTGCTTTGGGTCTGAGATGAGGCACAGCATCATGTTGGAGAAGTGATGGAACAGACTCAAGAAAGAAGCCTGGTCAAGGTAATGTCCTTTCTTTCTTTCTTTTTTTTTTTTTTGTCCAGTTGTGGGGCACTGAACTCTGGGCCTGGGTGCTATCCCTCAGCTCTTCAGCTCAAGGCTAGCACTCTACCACATGAGCCACAGCGCCACTTCCGGCTTTCTTCTTTTTGCTTATGTGGTGCTGAGGAATCGAATCCAGGGCCTCATGCATACAATGCAAGTGGTTTATCACTGAGCCACCTTCCCAGCCCCAAGGTAATGTCCTTTCTAAGGCAAGCTGTCATGACTGCCTATTCCAGCTAGACCTCATTTCCAAAAGTTTCCACTACCTCCACATCCATGAATGAATCAATCCATTGATGAGGTCAGAACCCTTATCATCCAATCAGTTCCTGCAGCCCCTAAACATTGCTGCACTGGGAACCATGCCTTCAACACATGAACCTTTTGGCAGCATGTTTCATATCCAAACTGTAATAGTTACCTATCCTGTTTTTCTTCAAGGGATAAATGGCTGTTTACTAGTATAATTATGCAGAGAGGAAATGGAAATAAGATGTTCTTTGGGATTGTTGGACATTGAGTCTAAGTCATTAATTCTGGTAGGCCTGAAACAGCACTACAGTTTACTGCCAGTAGACTGGTGTGATTTTAGCTCAGCTTTGTCTCACAATAAAATCCATGAATGCATCCTGTGATGATTTTCCCAGGTCTGAAATTAATAGGAAAAGAGACATAGCTAGAAACTGGCCAAGTCTAGTGGGTACCATTGCTACATTTCTTCATCCTTTGTCCCTCCAATTTTTTTTTGGTTTATGTTGGCCTCCTTCATTTGATTGTCTCATAAGGGACACTTTTTTTTGTTTTGTTTTGTTTTTCCTCCTATTTTGTTCATGGCAACATTGCTGGTATCTAGCATGGCCAATAGTGTCCCAGCAAGAAATAGATGACATACTCAATTGGAAACATTTGGGGATTTAACAAATGTATTATTTGCCAAGATGTAGGCAGATATAGAGAAACACCAAGGGCTGATGTAATGGATCAGGATAAGCAACAACAGAGTGGGTATACTATAGACAGGAAGGAATACTAATAGTATAGTCCTATTTGTTATGATCTAGTAATAGCAACTACATTTTTCCTAGTTCATTCTAGTTAGGATAAATTGCTTGGCAATTTATCCAAACAATCATTTTCTCTGCCCATTTGTGCAGTAGCACAAAGAACCCAAATTTGTCTGGAGGATGGTGGGACGATTCTGATCTATCATGATAAGTGGTTCCTGGAGGAAGCATTCTTTCCTTGGACACTTGAACATCTGAGCCCACCCTGTTAGAACTGTCTTCCACACCTTCCACTTCTTTCATCTGATTGGAAGACACCTGGTCTTCCACAAGTAAGAAGCTTGAATATGGCATGCACTATATGGTATAGGATATGGCTTCCTGAGTGACTGTCAGGACCCTCGATGGTGCACCTTGGAAGTTCAGGGAGGCCTGGGCACGTGGATCAGTGGTAGATCACTTGTCTAGAAAACTCAGTCCAGATAATCCTAAGAAACACTTAAATCGGGTTCATTGTCTCTATGGTCTTGAAGTTATGATTGCACAGACACAGAAGAAGCAAAACAGCACAGATTTATTGAAGAAAAAGGTAACCAGAGCTCCCACTAGACTGGAAGGATCCTATGGAAGAACACTGATTGGGGTGCATCGTGCAGGGGTGAATATGGTGTCTCTAGGGGAGAGTTACATGACTTAAAATCAATCATTGGACAGCCCACGGGCCCTATCAAGGGCCCCAGTCAAGGGTCTGCATGAGCTCTCACGCATAGTTTCATCCCCTTTGACTGGATTCTTGTGTGTGGGTACATCTTTGGGGTCCAATCAGTCTTCTGTTCACATATAAATCTTCCTGGGGCAATGGACCATGACATGATGCTCAGGGACTCACGTTTGTGATGGCTCAAGGCTATGGAGAGGGATGTGGAACTTCTAAGGGAGGGAGTCTTTGTCTTGATTGCCTGGCGAGGCTCTTTTCCCACTGTCCTGGGGTTGAGCCTCTATCAATATTCATATGTGTATATGTGCACACACACATACACATGCACACACACATATGGACTTTATTGAGGCAATTCAACATAATGAGTGATGACTAAAGAGAACTAAATTGTCCTCTTGTCAAGAATTATTACAAAGTACATCTTCTGGCAACTCTAGTGATGTCTCAGATGCAGAATGAACGTGTCCACACATGGTGCATATCTAGGGATTTGCCATCTATAGTTCTCTGAAAAGCAGTTGTCAGTTTTGCAGCAAATTGCATGGCCTTGCATCATAACTTCACCTCTCTCCTTCTTCCCCCTGGGTCTCTGGACATGCTCTTTTCTCAGTGCTAGAACTTAAGTCTTTACTGAGAGTCTGTTTCAAGAGGGTTTGTGTTAGATGGTTGTGAAGGTGGTCAGGATGGAATTCTGGGATTGGATTGTTCAGTGGACTTCCAACAGTTCCATTCCCCTAAATCTTCCTGGGTGGTTTAGCAGCCCTTGCTGCTAAAGCTCTTGCTGATGGGGATTAGCGTCCCTCTCCTGAAGGTAATATTTTATAAATTATCTTTTGTTCTCTGAGATCTCAGTCTTCTTTTTTAAAGGCCAAAAACGTTTATTAGTAAAGCCGAGTGAAGGAAAGATTTTTTTTGACAGTTTGTCCTTTATTTTTTTTAAAAAAATTATTTTTTTATTGTGAAAATACTGTACAGAGGGGTTACAATTACATGGGCAAGGTAATGAGTACATTTCTTATCAAGCATTGTAGCCTCCTCCTTTGTTTCCCCTTCCCATCCCTTCCCATTCTCCCCCGCCCCCCACTCAATCCACCCCCCCCCCACCAAAGTTGTAAAGTTCCTTTTCGATAAGGTGACATTAGGGAAATGAACCCTAAGATATGTATTCAAATGTTTTTTTTTTCTTTCATGTGATTGTTTCTAACACATTTATAAGATTATTTCTTTGTTGCTTTGTATGTTCCTCCCCCACAGTATAACCCCTGCTTTCACTGTATTTGATGTCAGTATAATTTGTGGAGAGGAAGGGGAAAAACAAGTCATTTAAATAAGGATACAGGTGGACCCGTTGCAACAATGAGAAGTACAAGTCGTTATGTCGAGATCTCAGTCTTGACCCAAAAACAATCCCTGTCCTAGGAGGAAAAACGTCACTCAACCAAGGAATTATAAAGCCTAGCAGAAATGTATCAGCCAGAGGGAGAAACCAAAGGCGGAAGTTTACTTGGAAACTGTTGAATCCTGGGGGAGAGAGAGATGTTGGAGAGTGAATTTCATAATAGTCACTTGTGATGTGGGATTGGATATTCTGCCCAAGGCATGAAGTTCTGATATTCTATTGGGTGGTTTGTGGAAGTTGGCGAGGATGATCCTTATAGTAAGAAAGTTGGAGAAGCCAGGATTTCTATGCTATAGGGTGGAGTAAAGGAACAGGAGACTCAGGGAGCTGGCACTGTTAGACTCCATTTAGGAGATTAAAAGAGCATCTGACTTTCTCTGGGGGATGGAGAATATCTCCTTTCACCAAGTTGGTCAGGAATGTACTGGTGAGATGGTGAGTGTCATTGTAAAAGCTAACTAATGGTTGTCTTATGTAGGCCAATGCTAGTACAAGAGCCGCTATCATGGGAATGAGCTTCCCAATGTTAGTAGATATGCTGGGTTTCTAAAGGGCAGCTTCAGTTCTTCATTGTCAGAGGCAAGGAAATGTGAATCCCTACTGGACTGTAAGGCAGGGTGGCTTGGTTAACAGATGGGGCCATATGCTGTGCTGACTCCATCTAGAAGGACAGTGAAGAGAAACCTCCTAAGTGGTGGAATTTTGAGCCCTGCATGTGATAGAAGCTTCTGGTTACTTGGATAATGAGGGGCTTGGAATAACAAGATTAGAGAAGAGATACAGGGATGAAGTAGGTACTTGGACCTCTCTGGAAAGACTAAAGTGTGTGTGTGTGTGTGTGTGTATGTGTGTGTGTGAGAGAGAGAGAGAGAGAGAGAGAGAGAGGAGAGAGGAGAGACAGAGACAGAGACAGAGACAGAGACAGAGAGACAGAGAGAGACAGAGAGAAAGAGAGGGAGGAGAGAGAGAAGGTCTCAAAAGAACATCTTGAGTAGTGGAGACTTACAAGATGATGTATTATTTGGCTTTTATCATCAAGCTTTGCCCTGTTCAGCTGCTTATGAACAAAGTGGACAAAGTTTCAGAGAGCTGGCTACACACAGAGACTTTAATCCATAGCCACTGTTGAGTTAAAACCAATGCTGGCTTGGGCCAAGGTACCATCCGTACCTTGGGGGATGCAGCCAGTCACTTTGTGGTGTGTTGATGACATCAGCCCACTTCTCTCATGTAAAAGGCAAAGGATGGTGGCAATTGGAAACACACATTTGTATTTGCTTTTTGAATGAGAGGCTCAAAACACTCCTTGGAAAAACCTTGTGTGGATTTGTGAAGTGCGTGTTGGAGTATCACTGTCCTCTGCATTGCATTGTTCCTAAGGAACTCATACTGTGGAAAACAATGAAATGAACACCATATTCATTTCATATTCTATACCATATTATTTGAATACCATATTATTTGTAAGGACCTATGACCTCCCTTACATCCGGGAATAGTAAGCCTTCATGATGTCAGCTCTATGATGCCTTCAGGAGAATGTCTTTTCATATCTTGTTCATACTTGGAATTTTCCTTGTGGCCCGAATCATCCTAGTACTCAATAACTTGAAAGTGGTGTTTGAAGACACATATACTTTTTACCTGAAAGTCCAAAGCACTTGCAAACATTTTCCTACTTAGCTTTTAAAATTAATTAGTTAACTTATTTTGGTGGTACTGGGGTTTGAACTCAGCACGTAGCACTTGAGCCACACCTCCAGCTTTTTAATCTAGTTCCCTCACATCTGGTCATCATTCTAGTTTTGGTAGTACTTCCTTCCTTCCTTCTTTCTGATTTCCTTATGAGAAAAAGTTTCTTCTTTACTTAAAAAATTAAATATTTAATGAGTTAAATTATGTAGTTAAGTTGTAAATAATCACATTATTTGCAACTACAGATAGTTTAATGATTTTAGGATATGATCATAATACAGATAATGCATAATTAAAAAATAAAAGCCAGCTGGGTGCCAGTGGCTCATGCCTGTAATCCTAGCTACTCAGGAGGCTGAGATCTGAGGATCTCTGTTCAAAGCCAGCCCAGGCAGGAAAGTCTGTGAGACTCTTTATCTCCAATAAACTACCAGAAAACTGGACGTGGTGCTGTGGTTCAAGTGGTAGAGTGCTGGCCTTGAGCTGAAGAGCTGAGGGTCAGTGCCCCAGAATTCAAGTACCACAACTGACAAAAGAAGTTAAAAAAAAGCCATGTAAGTTCTCTCAGTAACAGTATAGAAGGCTATAAAGAACAAATCAATATTTACCCAACTCCTTCCCATACTTGACTTTTCATCCTCCTAGAATGACCATCTATAAAAAAATTTCTGTTAATATTTTGTTATTTTTCTAGAAATAATACATGCTATCCAGATTTTGTTTCTTTTACACCTTAATACTATTCTATTGCATGGAATTTTTTCTTATTTTTCAATAATACAATAGTGAATAGCCAAATATATATATTAAATACCATGTTTATGCTGTGAAGCATGTTTATATATGTTTATACTTCAAGCTCCAGAAACAACATATATGTGCACAAGCACATGTGCTTGCATGTACACACATGCAAGATTCAGAGATCAAATGTTTCTTAAGAGTAAACAAATTGTCTTGGGAACTTTGGTAGCCACCAGAAGAGAATGAATCATCATCATTTGTTGTTTTGTGCCAGTACTGGGGCTTACACTCAAGGCCTGGGCTTTTCTCCTCTAGGCTGGTGCTCTACCACTTGAGTCACAGCTCCACTACTGCTTTTTGGTGGTTAATTGGAGATAAGAGCCTCACAGACTTTCTTGCCCAGGATGCTATCTTTGAATGGCAATCCTCAGATCTTAGCCTCCTGCGTAGCTAAGATCACAGGCATGAGCTACTAGCATGTAACTCCCAAATGCTACTAATTCTTATTCTAGTAATAACCACAATACCTTAACAATTTGATTTCAGGATTCTTACTTTCTTGAAAAGGATGGATAACTTTGAAGAGCTATGATAGATCTTGTCTTTTCAAATATAGATTTGCCCATGATATTTCCCAATCAAAAGGTGTTGCAAGCAACTTGTCACAACACAAAAAGAAACTGAAATTTACAAACATAAAGTTGTGTATTCTTCCTCACTTTCTATTGTTCTCTTAATTCAGTATCTCCTTTAGCACTAGAGGGCACTACTGCTCCATTATACAAAGTAGGATGCTGCATTAGACAATGAAATCTTAATATTTAGCAGCTTGCTTATGCTGCTGGAGAGCTACCCGGTAATTTTCTCCATGGCGGACACTCTAATATGAGGAATTGCTTCTGTAGTTGCTTTTTTCCACATGATTTTTCTGTCATAATATTATGTGTTCTGCTGTGACTGGTCTTGCCTTTTTAGTCTTAAATGACTTGATTCTTTTCTAAATATAATAAAGCTAGATTCTGATACCATCTCATCTCTTCCACTATTCCCACTCAGATTCAAGGCACTATATTCTGTCACTTCAGTAAGGTTTTCTCTGACAATTTGCAGTAGTTAGGATAAGTCAGGTTATTCCGTACTGACAAGAAATTCCCAGATCCCGTTAGCATGCCCATCTGGAAGCTCACAGTTAGGATAAGTCAGATTATGCTGCACATATATGCAATCTCCAGATTTTTTTTGGCTTGGCCAACTGGACGCTCACAGTAGTGTCTGACCCAGGATAGCAAGTGCTTGTGCTGATGGTACAAATTACCTGGCAAACAGGGATTCTGCCTAATTAATGTTTAATCTGGGCATGCGCTTCCTCCATAGCTGCAGCAGCAAAAATGGCCTGTGGGGATTCATGTACTTTCTTACAGCCTTGTTCATATATCCCTTCTACTCACCTTGCATTGGTCAGAGCAAGTCCCATGGCTACATTTAACCTGAATATATTGGGGGAAGTGCAATCTTAGCATGAACTTGGGAATAGAAAATCAAATTATCTGCCAAACAATAGTAATGAAGCCCAAACTGCTTCTTAAGAAATCCAGCTCTCGGACCTGGGAAGGTGGCTCAGTGGTAGAGTGCTTGCCTTGCATGCCTGAGGCCCTGGGTTTGATTCCTCAGCACCACATAAGCAAAAAGAAAAAAGCTGGAAGTGGCAAGATGGCTCAAGTGGTAGAGCACTAGCCTTGAGCTGAAGAGCTGAGGGACAGTGCCCAGGCCCAGAGTTCAGGCCCTACAACCGGACCCTCCCCCCCAAAAAAGAAATCCAGCTCTCTTTCTGCAGTACTATTTTGCCTTTTATTTTTTCTCATCGAACTTATCTTCTAATATTATATCATTTATTATTATTACTATTATTTTGACTTCCTTTCTAGAATATAAACTCCACAAGGACCAAAGGGTTTATTTTTTTTGGGGGGGGTATATTGTTCTACTGCATATCACATTGCTTAGCACAATGATGCTTCACAGTCAGCACTCAGTAAACATGCAGAATGAATGAATAACCTAATTGATCATATATCATTTTTTTCCTATATACTAGTCAACCATATATTTTGTCTAGGAAGAAAGAGATGATGTCATGAATTAGAGAAATTATTTTCTGTACTTATTCAAATGAGTACTTATTCAAATAGTACTTAGGAAATTCTTGGTAAGTAAAGTATATTAATGAGTTAATGGATTTGTGTGTGTGTGTGTGTGTGTGTGTGTGTGTGTGTGTGTGTGTGACTGGAGTATAAACTCAAGGTTTAATTTTTTTCTAGGCAAGCACTGATTCTTTTTGCTTTAGTTATTTTTCAGGTAGGGTCTCACTGTTTTGGTCTGGGCTGGCCTGGACAAAGATCCTCTTCCTTATATCTCCTGTGTAGCTGGTATTTCTCTCACATGTGTTTTTGTGGCACTGACTATTGAACCCTGGGCTTTGTTCATGCCAGGCAGTGTTTTACTAGTTGAGTTACACCTCCAGCTCTTTTGTTTGTGTTTTGTTTCTGAGATAAAAGCTTGATACTTTTTTTTTTTTTTTGGGTCCGGTCATGGGGCCTGTACTCTGGGCCTGGGCACTGTCCCTCAGCTCTTCAGCTCAAGGCTAGCGCTCTACCACTTGAGCCACAGCGCCACTTCCGGCTTTTTTCTTTTTGCTTATGTGGTGCTGAGGAATCGAACCCAGGGCCTCAGGCATGTAAGGCAAGCACTCTTCCTCTGAGCCACCTTCTCACCTGAGCTTGATACTTTTGTTTGGGTTGGTCTCAAACTCAAACTCATGATTCTCCTACTTTTGCCTCCTGATTAGCTAGATAATAGGCATGAGCCACCACACCTGGCTTACTTAATATTTATTCTAAGCAAACTGCACTATAGTTATTTTTAGAAGTCATATCTAATAAACAATGTAAGTCTTCAGGTTGTCACTAGAAGGATAGATGAGGGAAAAGGAGCAGCCCAAGTACCTACTACTAAATGACATTACCTAAGGTTAGTCTATTGCAAACATGGAAACAGCACACTCCAAGGTGAGGACTTCTATTTCACACTATTAATAACACTCATTCTCTTCTTTACTTTGGGCAAAAGGACTGTCTAAATGGTGGGTGATATCCAAGGCTTTTTACTTTCCACAGATCAAGAAACCTAACATTGGAAAAAAAATCACATACCAAAGAAAAGAGAATGCTGAGTGTACATTATAAATGAACAGGAATTCAACCACTCATAATAACAAGGCAAAAGCACATGTAGTATTGACAAAAGAAGGATGAGATTTTGATAACAGAAACATACATGTAGACATATAGACTCTGGAAGTATAAACATGCCCAGGTGGATTGAGGAAAGAGCTTCATGGTAGAGCATGAAGGCCTGAGTCCAATTTCCATCTACAGGCATTGAATTCCCTGTTGGCTGGGCAATAGGGAATTTCTTTCAACTTCACTGTAATTCAATTACTCCATTTTGCCTAATTTATATAAAGTTTTACCAGCAAGTTGTGGAAAAGTTACACCCTTCAGCATTTCCCTTTTGGAACTGAGCACCAAGAATGGGAATTGGTCACCTCGTTAGCATGCAGCTTTTTGAATGCCAAGGAACTTTATTAACCAAGACCGTAGTGGAGAAAGCATTGAGAGAGGATTTGCATACTTCCAGATCTGATCTTGTTAACACTGGAGAGCTGATTAATAACTAAGGAGAAAATGAAGGTCCTGCTGGGGGGCCTACGGGGAGCAATGCCTAATTAGAGGAAACATTGCTTGCCAAACCTCGAGCTACTGCTAGAGGGCTGATGAATAACCTTCTGACATTGGAGTTGGAATGTAGCCCAATTCCTGTCACTTTCTCCTGTAATTTGACGGTGTGATTCACTGATGAGAAAAGTGGTTCTTTGGCAGTAAGCCCTCCCACGCCCGAGCCTCTCAAATACTCTCTGACTCTTTCTGCATTCACCCTTTTGGAGAGATCAGCGATTAGGTAACCTCTCCGACTCAGTTTTTATGATTAAGGTAAATTAGAAAATTAGTGACAATCAAATTGGTTATGGCAGAGGTTTGAGATGTATGGCTTGCCAAGACATAGCTATTCCATGTAGCAGTTAGTATGATCTCTCTCAGACTTTGCCTCCCCCATTTCTGGGATGGGCTGAAGTGAATTCCTGATACTTCCCTGAAATTGAAGGGTGGCCTCTTCAAGCCTGAAAGAGCATTTTGATGACATACCTTTCTCTTTCTTCCTTAAAAATATGACATGAGAAATGCATGATAACTTGTATAATAAAGCCAAACAAAAGGGAAAAACCAGATGACCCACAATCAGAGGAATCTATAGTAACACTGGTGTAGACTAACATTGGGAATGAAAGGGAGATTCGGTCTAAAGAAGACAGGAGAGTTTGATCTCATCTGGAGAAAGGGATTTTCTTCTGTGGAGCCAAAGGAAAAAGAAGAATGCAGTTGCCAATGTAGAGATGGTGGTTGAAATATGGGGAGGACATGGCCCTTGATGGGCTTTGTATTCTCCAGGAAATGCAAGGAAGGGTCATTAATTAGGAAGAGAAAGGGAGCCAGAATGTGAGTGGAGTGAAGAGGATGAAATGTCGAGGAGAGGAAATGGGAAGAGCATTTACGATTGGTTATCATTAATCTCATTGTAATCCATTCTGTCTGGTTGGATGTTTTCCTCCAGCAGAAATTATGTTTCAGGTTCAGGTACAGTGGAGTGGATAGATGGACATTGGTTTTATGCAGAGTTAGGGTATTGCTCTGGAAGGAGAAGGAAAAGGAGTTGAAGGTTTTATAAGAGAACAAATGTATTGTTAGAATGTTGAAGGCTGATAGAGGGCTGTGCTGGATAAAATCAAGGTAGGAGTTTACTGTGTCTGGAAAGCTGATGAAGAGAAAAGAATTGGGTGTGGGAGGAAATTGAGAAAGTGATGTGAAAGGAAGGGAGTTAGGCAGGAAAGGGGGATATTTTAATGAGTGCTTTTGCTGTTTGACTTTTTTTTTTCTCAGCAACTTAATAGAAGAGGAGCTATCATCAAGTGGAAGTAATTGGAAGGATTCACCTGAGGTGAGATCTGAGCTGGCCTTGGAAAAGTTTGTATGAGCAAAGACTCAGCCACATGGATCTGTAATTTGGGTAGACACATGGTACAAAGTAGAACTTCATGTTATGTGCATTTCCTTGCAAAAAACAGCTTTCGCTGGTTATCACAGATGTTTTTAAAAAATGGACTAATCTTTTAGGCTCTCAGGGTGTGTGTGTGTGTGTGTGTGTGTGTGTGTGTGTGTGTGTGTATGAGAGACAGAGAGAGAAGGAGAGGCAGAAGATAGAAGAGACAGAGAGAAAAAGAGAAAGAATTAAATATTAGAGTATTTTAATGTAATCACTTTGGGATTTAATCAGTTGTTTTTGCCTTAAGAGAGTGAGTCATGCTGCAAAACTAAAAGAGAACAATAGATAAATCACAGAACTCCTACTAGTTAAGTTTCAACAAGGACAAGAAGGTTCCTGAGAGACTCCATTCTTCCAAGCAGAAGCTTCCTCTCTACTTGCTCTCTTCATCTACCCATTTCCACAGAGCATCCATCTCTGGATTGTCAGTGCATTTGTTTATGTTTTTCACTATTTATGGAGAATTTACTATGTTTTCTTTTAACAAACCAGGGTTATAAATCTTTATTCTTATAATTCACTTTCTTTTCTTTTTTGTTGGTCGTGGGGCCTGAACTCTGGGCCAAGGCGCTGTCCCTCAGCTCTTCAGCTCAAGGCTAGTGCTTTACCACTTGAGCCATAGCTCCACTTCTGGCTTTTTCCTGCTTATATGGTGTTAAGGAATCAAACCCAGGGTCTCATGTATGCAAGGCAAATACTGTATCATTGAGCCACCTTCCTTGCCTCTCTAATTCATTTTCTAAACAGATATGTACTAAAGGACAATTTAAAATGCTAGAGAAGCTGGGTACCTATAATCCTGGCTACTCAGGAAGCTGAGATTTGAGGATCATAGTTGAAAGCCAGCCTGGACAAGAAAATCTGTGAGACTCTTCTCTCCAATGAATTACCAAAAAGCCAAAAGTGGAGCTGTGGTTCATGGTAGAGTGCTAGACTTGAGCAAAAAAGCTCAGGGACAGTGACCAGACACTGAGTTCAGGCTCTAGGACCACAGTGTGTGTGTGTGTGTGTGTGTGTGTGTGTGTGTGTGTGTGTGTGTGTGTGTGTGTGTGTGTGTGTGTGTGTGTGTATGTACTGGGCTTGAATTCAGGATTTCTTCTCAAAGCTGGTACTCTACCACTTGAACCATGCATCCAGCCTAGTATTTTGCTTATAAATTGAAGATAGTCTAAAGGACTTTTATGCCTGGATTGGCTTTGAACTGTGATCCTCTAGATCTCAGCCCCTTGAGTAGTTAAAATTAGAGGCAAGCACTAACACCTTGGCTTCTTTGGCAATGTTTGTAGGTTTTATTTTCACTTTGTTGAGTGATTCACAAAAGGTGGTAATATTGATGAGGTCCAGTTTGTCAGGTTTCACTTTTGTTGCTTGTGCTTTGGTGTTCTTTAAGAAATGATCGCCTCAAAATAATGGCATTTGTAGGGAAATGGATGGAGCTAGAAGAAATCATGTTGAGCAAGGTAAGCCAAGAGCAAAGAGACAAATGGCACATGGTCTCCCTGATAAGTGGATGCTAAATCCAAAATGTAAGGTGATACGCCAAAATTAACAAGACTTAAGAAGCAAAGGACTTCCACTCATCTGGTTGAATCACTACTAAATAACCACAAGCTGCTGATCACATATATGGCATAATATGTGCACACTGGAGGGAAATCAGAGGGAATCAGGGGAAAACCTACAACAGCAGGACCATCAGCTGCACTGGACACTGACCAAAATGAACTAAGCAACTCAATGACTGCAATGGGGGGGAGGGAACAAGTGGGAAACAGGGAACAGCTGATGCTATGCAAAACAAGAGAAATGTGCATATCACACAATGTGGAAGAAATAACTGTATTGCAAAGCTCATAGAACTCATAAATGTTATAGACCATGATAGACAAAGACAATTTGCCTCATGAAAGTTAGAATGTGTTTGTGACTTTAATTAAGCATCACTATCCCACACTACTGTGAAGTGTGGGAAATTATCTAATCACTTAATCACAATAAAGAATTTGGAACAAAACAAAACAAAACAAACCAACACCTAAAACCAAAAGAAAAAAAAGAAAAAAAAAGAAACCATTGCCTAAGGTCATAAAGACCTTTCCTGTTTTTTTTTTTTTCCTCTATGAGTTTTATACCTTTAGCTCTTCAGTTTTATTTATTTATTTTTTTTGGGGGGGGGTCCGGTTGTGAGGCCTGAACTCTGGACCTGGGCGCTGTCCCTCAGCTCTTCAGCTCAAGGCTAGCGCTCTACCACTTGAGCCACAGCGCCACTTCCCGCTTTTTTGTTCTTTTTTGTTGATGTGCTGAGGAATTGAACCCAGGGCCTCATGTATGCAAGGCAAGCGCTCTACCACTGAGCCAACTTCCCAGCCCTGCTCTTCAGTTATAGAAGTTATAGAAGATGGATCTTTGCCCATCAACTCCCCTTACGATCAAGGGACTAAAGTCATTTTTGGAAAAATAAGGCAGGCGCAGGATAAAGGAGGAGGCATGGATAACAGTGGTAACAGTGGAAACCACACTTGTGAGAGATGGTTACAGGCTAAAGCCTTCTATGTGTGCCTAGGAAATCCTAGCCTTATTAAAAGAAATCTGGCTACCAAAAGTTGCTCTGGCAAATTGCCCTGAGCCACTGCCTGAAAACTGACTTGAAAACCAGTGGAGCCTCAGCCAGCCAAACCTATGTAGTGTAGAAACAGTCTGTGTAGAAATCTGCAGGCAACCCAGCAGGAGTGGTTGAGAGGAAGATTTGTAGAATATATTTAATTCTTTTTCCAGTATTAGGGTTTATACTCAGTGCCTTTGCTTAATTGGCTTGCTTGCTGGGCTAGTATTCTACCACTTGAGCCATGCCTCCAATCTGGCTTTATGTTGGTTATTTTTGGAGATGGAGTCTCCAGGCTAGCTCCAAATTCTCCAGATTTCAGCCTCCTGAGTAACTAGAGTTATAAATCATAAACCACTGGCCTCCAGCTGAATTTAATTTTTTTAACTAAGCTCTAACTGAATCCAACTACCTACAAAAGATTTGCTTTGCTGGAGGCTGGTGCTCATGCCTAAGCTAGCTACTCAGGAGGCTGAGATCTGAGGATCACAGTTCAATGCTAACCTGGGCAGGAAAAGTCTGTGAGACTCTTGTCTCCAACAAACCATCAGAAAACCAGAAGTGGCACTAGCCTTGAGTAGAAGAGTTCAGGCACAGTGCCCAGGCTCTGAGTTCAATCCAATCAGGTCTTTTTTCTCTATAATCTTGAAAAATGAGTCCATAGACAACAGAGAAAGAAACAAAAGAGTGAAAATTTATTAAAGGAAAAGATAATCCCCCTATTCAGGAGGAGTTGCAAAGGAGGGTACCCTCTGGGGTGTATTGTGAAGGAGTTAAGATGTCTCTAAGAGAAAGCAATGTGACTCTAAAGATCATTAGACAGCCTTCATGTCACATCAGTCCCCAGACACAATCATCGGCTCTGTGTAGCCTGCACAAGGTCTCTGTGTGTCATAAAGCCCCTCTGGGTGCCCATTCTGTCGCATATCTCTGAAGTCCAATCAGTCTGCTGTTCATGTACAAGTTTTCCAGGTGCAAGGGGCCATGATGTGATGTCCAAGAGCCAGGCAGGTATGACTATTCAAGCCATGGTGACGTGCTGTCTAGGCACCTGCACACAATATGGCTCAAGGCCATGGTGAGGGATGCAGAACTTCTTTGAGAGGCCTCTGCTCTGATTGCCTAGCCACGCTCTTTTTCTCCTCTCAATTTTAGAATAAAAGACACAAATCAGCTTGAAAGTGAAAATATAAGGAGATATTCAAGCAAACATTAACCAAAGCACTGGAGTAGCTATATTAGTATCAAACAAATAAAGTTTTAAGATAAAAATTGTTTTGAAAGATAAAAATAAGTGCTAGATAATGACAGTGTGGATCAAAAAGTCAGAACAAGGACAAGCATTGATGCATCTAAAAGCCAAGGCTGGCAGAATTAAGGGAGAAATTGCTCCATAGTAACCATTACAGGATTCAGTACTCTACTTTCTGCAGTGCCTAAAACAATTAGAAAAAGATCAATAAGGGTAGAGAAAACTTAAGCAACACTAGAAACCTGACAGCCTGGTCTGGGATGTAGCTCAGTGGTAAAGTGCTTGCCTAGCAAGTGCAATGTCCTGAGTTCGACCTCCAGTACCAGTGTGTGTGTGTGTGTGTGTGTGTGTATGTGTGAGACCTCCAGTACCAGTGTGTGTGTGTGTGTGTATGTGTGTGTGTGTAAGTTGTTGTTTTTTTTTTTAAAAGCCTGACAGCCACTATTGAACTTTAGCTACAGAACATTCTCAAGAAGAGATGTCCTACTCATATCTAGAATTCTCAAATGCTCATGAAACATCTCCAGGATGCATCATATTTATGCCACAGACCAAAGCTAAATAAAATTTCAAAATCTAAGTCATACAAAATACCTATGCAACCACATGGGATAAAATTACAAATCAACAAAAGAAGGAAATCTAGAAAATTGACAAGTGTGGAAATAAAACAGTATACTTCTTAACAACCAAGAAATTAAACAGTGTATTTAACAACCAGAGGTTTAATGAGAAAAATCAAACATGCTGAGATGAATAAGAATGGGCTTACTAACCTTTCAGAATATTCTCTTTTCAGAGAGTAGTGATTAGAGACAACATCAATGTAAACATCCACACTTCTTTAAAAGTGCTCGCATTCATTATCAAACCGACCTTTAGAAACTAGAAAAGGAAAATGAAATGAAAGGACATAACAAAGATTGCAGCAAAGATAAATGAAACATAAGAAAACAATACACAGAATAAAACCAAATGAATTTGGATTAATTAACAAATCTTGGCTAGATTGACATACAAAAAAAGATAGTAGATTCAAAATACTAACATCAGGAATTAAAAAAAAAAATGAATGCTATGTGGGCTGGGAATGTGGCTTAGTGGTAGAGTGCTTGCCTAGAATGTAAGAAGCCCTGGGTTCAGTTCTTCAGTACCACATACACAGAAAAGGCCAGAAGTGGCATTGTTGCTCAAGTGGCAGAGTGTTAACCTTGAGCAAAAGAAGCTCAGAGACAGTGCTCAGGCCCTAGTTCAAGCCCCAGGACTGGCAAAAAAAAGAAAAAAGAAAAAAGGAAAAAGGGTATGCTATGGATGATGTTACAGAAATAAAAGAATTATAAGAGAATATCACCAATTATACATCATCAAATTATACTGCCTACCAATACACAAACTACCAAAAGTGACTCAAGGAAAAAAAAACCCAGAAAATCTGAATAAACCAATAGCTGGTAAGAGATTGACTCAGTAATTTTAAAACTTGCAACAAAGAAAATTTTAGAACTGCATGATTTCAATATGGAATACTACCAAACATTTAAATCAGAATAAATAATATTTGTTCTCAAACTCTTCCAATAAAAAATGAAGAGCCTATTTTAACTCTTCATAGAATACCAGAAACACTGATACAGAGCCAAACAAATATTCTATAAGAAAACTGCAGAACAATTTCTCTCATGAAGATTAGTGCAAAACCCTTCAACAAAATACTACCAAATCAAAGCAAGCAGTGCATTAAAAGGATTATATACCATGACCAAGTTGGATTTATTCCAGAACTGTGAGGGTGATTCAGCCTATGAAAACTCAATCAGTGTAATCTGCCACACTAGTTGAACAAAGGTGGGGTGGGGATGGGGAAAAAGAGTATTTCCCTTGATGCAGAAAAAGACAAATCCAACACACTTCCATGGGAAATTAGAAAGAAACCACTTGGCAAATTAGCACCAGATGGAAACTACCTCAACTTGACAAAGAGTATCTGTAATCTAACATCACAGTTAGCAGGGAAGGATTAAAGCTTTTTCTCTTGAGATCAGAAGAAGACAAGTGTGTATGTTCATGACTCACCCAACAGTTCTGGAAGTTCTAGCCAGGACAATTATAAACATCAAAACAGAGAAGGAAGAAATATTATTATCTCTGTTCACATATCATGTGATTTTGTACATGGAAAATTCCAAAGATTACACACAAACATACACCTACACACAATTTTTTTTTTCAGTCATGGGCCTTGAACTCTGGGCCTGAGTGTTGTCCCTCAGCTCTTCGGCTTAAGGCTAGTGCTCTACCACTTGAGCCACTTCCAGTTTTCTAAGTGGTCTATTGGAGATAAGAGTCTCATGGACTTCCCTGCCTGATCCTCAGGTCTCAGCCTCCTGAGTAGCTAGTATTACAGGCGTGAGCCACTAGTGCCCAGCTGAGCTTCTGTTCTCATGGCTCAGTTTTCTGACACTGTTAAGTGTATTTGAAGGGCTAAAGATCTTTGGGGCAGAGTCCATTTGCAGATGCTGGCCTTTTAATAGACTTATGATTCAACCTTTCAAAATGTAGCTTCTGGGCTGGGAATGTGGCTTAGTGGTAGAATGCTTGCCTAGTATGCACCAAGTCCTGGGTTCAATTCCTCTGTACCACATAAACAGAAAAAGCTGCAAGTAGCACTGTGAACAAAAGTAGCCATGAGCAAAAGAAGCTCAGAGGCAGTGCCCAGGCCCTGAGTTCAAGCCCCAGGACTGGCAAAAAAAAGAAAAGAAAAGAAAAGAAAAAAAAGTGGCTTCTCCATTTTCTCGCCATACAATAATTCACCCACTAGCGGGCACCTAGTTGATTTGGTTGATTGCAAACTTGGCCTATTGTGAATAGTCTTCCTACAAAAGAGGAGCAGTTCCTCTTTTGCGTGTTGACTCTCATTCCACTGAGGTATATATGCAAGAAGGGCCTTGTACTTTCTAGGTATATGTTCTATCACTTGAGTCATCTTTTAGCCCTTTTACTTTGAGATAACTTTTCAGATCGTGTCTCAAGTGTTCCTTCCACCTCCAGGCCAGCTTTGGACTATAACCCTACTGTCTCTGCCTCTGGAATAGCACTACCACAACCAGCTTATTTGATGAGATGAATTCTCACAAGACTTTGTTTGAGATGGCTTCAAACTGGAATCCTGATCTCCACCTCTTGAGTAAATGGAATTATAGCTCACTGTGTATGGCCTATTTTTAGTTTTTTTTTTCCATCCTGGGGCTTGAACTCAGGTCCTAGGCACTGTCCTTGAGCTGCTGTTGCTTCTTCTTGTTCTTGTTCTTCTTGTTCTTGTTCTTCTTTTTCTTTTTCTTCCTCTTCTTCCTCCTCTTCTTCTTCTTTTTGCTCAAGGCCATTCTACCACTAGAGCCACAGTGCCACTTCTGGCTTTTTCCGTTTATGTGATACTAAGGAATCAAACCCAGGGCTTCATGCATTCTAGGCAAGCACTTTACCTCTAAGCCCCTATTTTTAGTTTTTTAAAGTAAATTCTACATTGACTTCTATAGTAGTTGGACTAATTTACATTCCCGCCTGCAATATACAGTGGTTCTTTTTTCCCCCCATAATTTTTTGTTGCTTAGTTTCCTGATGATAGCCGTTCTGACTGGGGTATGATAAAATATCAATGTCTTTTAGATTTGAATCTCCTTTATGCATAAAAATGTTGAACATTTTTTCCACACTTACTGGTCATTTGTGGTTCTTGTTTAGTTCATTTGCCAATTTAATGATTGGATTATTTGTTCTTTTGGTGATTGGGTTTTTGGGTTATTTATATATTCTAGATGTTAATCCCTGAGATGAATAGCTGGCAAAATTTCCCTTTAGGCTCTTTTCACTGTAGTAATTGTTTCTTTTGCTGTAAATAAGCTTTATAAATTGATGCGATCCTCTTTGTTAATTCTTGCTATTTGTTTTCTGAGCTGTTGGAGTCCACTGCAGAAAGTTGTTGCCTATATTACAAGTGCTTTCTTCTAGTGATTTCAAATTTTCAGGTCTTACATGAAAAGCTTTGATCCATTTTGCACTGATTTTTGCATAGGACCTAGTTTCCATCTCTATATAGATGACCAATTTTCCCAGAACCATTTATTAGAAAGACTATCTTCTCCACTGTGTGTTTTTAGCACCTTTGTTCAGATGGGTATGGTGTGGGTTTATTTCTGGGTGGTCTATTTTACTTCATTGGTCTATATGTTTGGTTTTCTGTCAGTACCATGGTGATTTAGTCACTATGGATATATAGTATATATAGTTTTGATGGCATTAGGGATTTAACTTGGCATCCTGTGCTTGCTAGACAAGTCCTATACCTCTTGACCTGTTCTTCAGGAATGGGAAATATGGGAATGATTAAATGCTACAAAACTTTCTTGCTAAGATTCAGCTTGTTTTTCTTGATTAATTAGCTTTCTGGGACTGTACAACAATTCCAACATTTCAAAGATGTTCATTCTGATAAATTTTGCCAGTTTATTATTATTTTTCTGGAGATTTTTTTTTTTTTTGCCAATTCTAGGACTTGAACTTAGGGCCTGGGCTGTATCCTTGTGCCTCTCTGTGCTCAAAGCTAGTGCTCTACCACTTGAGCCACAGCGCCACTTCCGGCTTTTTCCCCATTTATGTGGTACTGAGGAATCGACTCCAGAGTTTCATGCATGCTAGGCAAGCATACTACCATTAAGCCACATTCCCAGCCCCTATGTAGAGATCTTCAAGACTTTTATATTCTGCCACTTTCACTGACGTCACTCAGTAATTTAATCCCTGTTATGTTGTCTCTGTCATGAAACTAGCCTAATACCAGACGTTTACATGGTCTGTAAAATCAGAGTGATGGTTTTGGATGACTTGAGGGATTCTGTCACTGAACTGTGGTTGTCTGGTCACATCCTTATTTTATAGATTCTCAGTACATGAAGGAATCAATATTCTGTATATTTTATCTATTTTCCAGTTTTTTGTTTTTTTTTTTGAGTCTGGTCGTGGGGCCTGAACTCTGGGCCTGGGCGCTGTCCCTTAGCTCTTCAGCTCAAGGCTAGCGCTCTACCACTTGAGCCACAGCGCCACTTCCGGCTTTTTTCTTTTTGCTTATGTGGTGCTGAGGAATCAAACCCAGGGCCTCATGCATGCAAGGCAAGTGCTTTACCACTGAGCCACCTTCCCAGCCCCTTTCCAGATGTTTTGAAAACAATAACTGAACCAATTTTAAATGCACATCAGAAGTATGTGATGAATACTTTTGTTTTCTTTAGATATCATCCTTTCTTGGGGCTTAGAAGAAATGTATTTTCAGTGAGATGATTTGATGCTTTGGTCAAAAACTAAGTCACCTATCTTTTTATTTGTATGATGCTGGGATTTGAACTCAGGAGTTTATCATTTGAATACACTTCCAGCTTTGAAAAATATTAGTTATATTTTGGTGAAGGATCTTACTTTATGTCTGGGACATTATTGACTATGATCCTTTTATTGGTGTTTCTTGCATTGATGGAATGTCAGGTGCATGCCAGAACACCTAACCATTGTGCTTCCTTCATAGCTGGGTTGGCAGGTGGCTACCATCATGTCTAGCCATTGGGCTGAGGTCTTGTAAACATATTATTTATTTATTTATTGGCTCAGACTAGCCTTGAACCTTGATCTTCCAATCTTTGCCTTCCAAGTAGATAGGATTATAGGCTTCGCCACCATGACTGACTTTAATGTCACTCATTTTATGTTAATGTTTTGCATGTTTTCTGAATCTGATATTTGTTATTCTCTTTTAAACTTTGTATGTTGGAAATTTTCTAGATATGGCTCAAGAGCATACAATTACATCTACTATGATAGAAAAGAAGAGTGTATGTAAGATGGCTTTATTTGGGTATTTTCTTTCTCTGTGGTCAATTACTCTCATTTGGAGGGAAGGACTCACATGAATATAGTTTAGAGGGTTTCATTCAAGCGATATACTTCTGTGACTGAAAGGTGAGACTTGCACAGTGGATGCAGTGGGTGAAGTAAGAGGCAGGGTGTTGATTCATGGTTAGCCAACTACATTGTGCTCCCATCATAAAAGTATGAGCCTATGTCTACCCTAAAAGTCAAATAGATGTGGATATATGGGCAGTGGGTGAGCCCAGTAGGAATCATGTAGCAAGGTAAGGGCAAATACATCTTAGCAACACACTCATCCTTAGAAAATCATAACAAACACCTGCTTTGCTTCAAAAACAGTTAAAGTATCAGAAAAAAAGGATTTTGAGTACAACTATGTAATAGGAACAGACTCCTAAATATGCTCACAGATGTAGTTTTATCATAATAACAACCTCATTTTGATGGCCAGCATGCCATTCAGATGGCAGTCATACAAATTTGGGAGACATATTTTTCCTTTTCTTTCTCATTGTCCTATCTCTCTTTCCCTATTTCTCTTAAGAATGTCTTTATAGCTCCAAGCAAGGTCACCACAGTCCTTTTCTTATTTCACAGAACACAGGAGAGAAGCAATGTTTAGAACAGCAAGGAATACATCTCTGGAGACTGACACCTGCTCATCAGATAATAAGCAGACCCAAAGTCAACATCCAGCACTAAGTCATTCCTAGAAGTCCATGAAGCTAGGCTTTTGTTAAAAAATCCATCCTGCCCCTGGAATTGAGATAGCAGTGTGTGCGATCCTCATTTTGCCTGGTACAATCTACCAATCATTACCTTGTTTTCTCTAAAACTCAGCTCTCATTATTTGTGAGTTGGCATTGAGTCAAGGGGACTGACATACCTCTATCAATCTGAGGTTTGATATCTGAGTTGCTCCTTGCTCAGCCTCATGATCTCATAACTGGGGAGAAGGCAATGCCATTGAAAGGGGCGGGGGAAGCAGATAGAGATGGCTGTTTCGATCAGGGACTGTGGAAAGTTATGTAATAGACCTGAGGCTGTTCCCCCCACCCCACCCCCAAGAGTGAAATGAAGGTGTGAAATTAAAACTCTATGATTCCATAATGGCACCCAAGAGTTACTTCTCTCTTTCCTGGTTTTCACTGTTAAATTTCAGAGAGAAATTACCTCCTCTCCATGTCTGCTGACTCTCCACTCATGCCTCAGCTGGACAGAGAGGCATCTGTTTCAGTAGGACAAATAGACACGAACTGTACTTTTCATTCTTCTCCTTTGTTTGGTCTTCTCATAAATTATTTTCTTCCTCTGTTGCTATGCACTCATTTAATGGGCAGTAATTGAGTGTTTGCCTCATACTTCTTTTTTCTCTTTTTCTCTATGACTATAATTTATTATTTAAAGTGGAGGATCTATCAGAATTGCATTAGGCTACCAATTATACCAACCGTAGCCAGGGACTTATTTTTCTCAGTATGGGAAACTCTGGAGGTGGGTGGCTTCTTGCATTGCTTCAATGGCTCAGTGAAGCAAAACTTTTGAGTTGGCATCTGTGTGATCTGCCTTGAACTTACATTTGCCCATAAATCTGCCTGTTTCTGACTCTAAAGGATGCTGGAGTGGTGCAGACTGAAACTCCAGCACTCAGCAGAGGCAGGAAGATGAGTTTGAGGTCAGCCTAGGCTACATAGTGACAACCAGGCCCTTTTCCTACCTGCTCCCCACCATGACCCCAACAGAAAGAATGCCTTGTACTGTTCTGTGCCCTAAATATTACCCTGTATCACTCACAGGGTAAATCGAATTCATAGCCATGTTGAGAGTGGGGGATTCTGGGAAATGTAGTTCCTGGCTATGTGATGATGCCCAAAGACTTTGGGTGTGGTGATGGGATGGGCACACAAAATCAGTAACAAATATCACAGTTTAGCGTCAGCCTTTTTCATAAAAATCAGAACAGAACACCCTTCAGAGCCTTCCTGGAGTCCTAAATGTGTATCTATTTAAACATATTTATATGGCTACATGATTTCCCCTGGTGTGGATGAACTGAAAGGGATAATATTTAGCTTTCCTAGAGGTAGTAACAGAGAAGGAAGTTGGAAACACCTGTTGAATTAGTTAACCATGCCTGCTGTAGCACAGATCTGTAGGTAGACAGCAAACTGGAGGTGGAGGGAATGTTGTCTCTGCATGTGCTTGTCACAGTGACAGCTATAACACGTCCAGTCAAATGCGTCTCTTCATCCCCTGAAATGGACAACAGAAGAAATACTCAGAAAAATAAGTGGAGCAGAATCTGGGATAGAAGTGGCTTTGGTGGCTTATCATGCAGCCATTTGCTGCTCTGTGTGGAGCAAGCTGCCTTTGGGACCAAGGATGAGCAAGTCTAGCTTACCCCCCACTCCCTCACAGACATGGCCCGTCATCTCTGTGCTGCACAGCCTGTATGCTTTCTTTCTCTCCTTCCTAATGCTTAGAACAGAGAGGCAAGGAGGGCGGTAGGTTTTCAAAATTCAAACTTGCTTGGGAAGAATAACACTCAACTCCCCAACTAATTAGAGAGAAGCAAGAGGGCAACTGGTATAGTGATAGCAAAACAGAACTTTAGTTGAATTTTTTCTTTGTATATTTCAAAAAATTAATAATATTGGTATATGTTTATCTACTTTATATTTTTCTGGCTTTATGAGCTCTCATGCTTTATTGATTACATGGAATAACAATGCATTTCATATGTAGGACAATAGGAGCTGGGAAGGTGGCTCAGTGGTAGAGTGCTTGCCTTGCATGCACAAGGCCCTGGATTCGATTCCTCAGCACCACATAAGCATATGCAGGGGAATAAAGGAAGAGATAATACCTGTTAAGCCCTAACATGATGTCTGGCACACAGGAAATAATAGGTGATGTGTTAGTTCTTCATCACAGTGGCAAAATACCTGAGGTAAAAAACTCAAGGAGGAAAAGTTTCTTGTTCCAGAGATTTTAGGCAATGGTCAGTTGGCTCCATGGCTTTGGCGTTGAGCTGAGGCAAAACAACCTGGTGGCAGGGATGTGTGGTTGAGGAACTGCTCACCTCATGGAAACTTGGAAGCAAAGAGAGGAAGGGGCCAAGGGCAATATGTAGCACCCAACAAGTATTTCCTTTACATAGGCCTTAAATTACTATCACTTTCTAATAGTCTATCAAATTATAAACCTATTAAAAGGTAATCCTTGAGTGAGGGCAGAGGCTTCATGGTTCAATCACTTCCCTAAAGCGCCTTTGAACATTGCTGCTTTGGGATACCAAATCTTTAACACCTGAGCCTTTTGAGAGTCATTTCACATCCAAACCCTAATAGGTGATAACTATAACAATAGGCAATTCCTGTTCGATGATTTTTTTGAGGGAAACTCTAGTAAGTGTACAAATCTAGAAGCCAGAAAGAGAAAGAAACTCCCAAAATAGCACATTAGATTAAGAGGGGAAAGATGAGAAGGCATCTGAGGAGGAATGTCAAACTTTGAGCAGATGTCATCTGAGTTGAGCTCATTGAATTCCAGGATCTTTCCTTAATGTATTGTTATAATAACAGCCTGTAAATTTTATTTTTTTCCTTCAAGAATACATGTGTTTTCTGAGCTTTAAAAATTAGTCTATAGCCAGGTGCTGGTGGCTAATGCCAGTAATCCTAGTCACTCAGGAGGCTGAGATCTGAGAACTGTGGTTCCGAACCAGCCTGAGCAGGAAAGTCTGTATGAGACTTTTTTTTTTTTTGGTCAGTCCTGGGCGCTGTCCCTCAGCTCTTCAGCTCAAGGCTAATGCTCTACCACTTGAGCCACAGCGCACGCCACTTCCAGTTTTCTGGTAGTTAATTGTAGATCAGAGTCTCATGGACATTCCTGCCTGTGCTGTATTTGAGCTTCGATCCTCAGATCTCAGACTCCTGAGTAGCTAGGATTACATATTTGAGACTCTTATCTCTGATAAACCACTAGAAAACCAGAAGTGGCATTGTGGCCCAAAGTGATAGAGTGCCATCCTAGAGCAAAAGTTCAAGCCCCATGGCTGACCAAAACACAATTGTATTAGTTATATAAAAATCATTTAGTTTTGGTATTTTTATGTATTTTTATACATGTGTGTAATGTATTTTAATCATATTCACATACTAACACCCTCATTTCCATCCTAACTTCTGTTTCTAATCTTAACATCTGGCAAGTGACCAGGTGCCAATCAGGGAGCTGGTTACACTGTGATCCTTCCAGTCTTTTGGAAAACATTTTTTTTTTTTCAAGAATGGCTTCCTCCAACGATCAAAACTGGTGTTGACTTAACCCTGAGGATTGGTGTGCGCGTTGTATGGGAAAGTTTGTGATCTCTCTTCTGTGTGAGTCCAGAGCTCAGTTCTAAAACCAAACCAAAAAAAAATGGGCAGAATTTAATAATTCTTCAGCAAGAGAACCTGTTCCTTCCTGCATGTCTGGGAAGGTGACCAGAACTTCAAATCTTCTGTGACATGCTTATTAAAAATGGTGAAATAGAAATGTAAAGAGAATAAATGTTATGCCTCAGTCATTTATGAGGAGAGATGGAGTGAAATCTTCCAGCTCCTGAATTCACTGACTTGGCTTACAGATCTGTTTCCGCCTCCTCGCTTCCTTTGGCAGAAGGATATATAGAGCCATGCCAGCTGGGATATTTCCCATCTTCCTCCCCCACTTCCCCTTGGCATTTCAACAAAAATTCATTGTACATATACAACCATCTAGCTCTGGTAGTGACTTACTGGCTGTACGTTTGCCCTGGAAGTTAGTTTGCAGACCAGATAGGAATGGTATGCATAGAGGATCCAGATTGATTTATCAAACCATTCATTCCTCTAACATCTAGCACCTGTCTTTGAGCCAGGTATTAAGCTAGATGCTAGTGTGAGAGCATGTTATTAAGTATCACCTTAATTATAAGAGAGATGGAAGGCGGTAGGGATTTTGTTGTTTGCTTGAATTGTCAAAGACCTCCCAGAATTTGGACTATCTACACAGTTACACTTATATCCATACTATTTCTGATCACAAATTTCTGGTTGGCTGCCTTCAATATGTGGATAGTATGTGGTTGGACAAAGGCAAACAAATGAAACATCATTACTATTGGCCAAGAGTTCTTGAGAAGTGATTTTACATTAGATACTGGAACTCTCAGCTACATCAGATGGCAGAATGTCATCATGGACTTACTGAGTCTACAAGTTGGATATGGATCACTCTGATCTTCTCATTGAAATTCAATTTGTACCTTTCTAAATTTGGAAGCACCAAATTTTCCTTTTCATTAACTATGGCTTCTGTTTTAATAAAAAGCACCAGAGGTGTTGGCTTATAAATCTAGCTACCCAGGATGCTGAGACCCAGAGGATCATGGTTTGAAGCCCACCTTGCAGAAATTCTGTGAGATTCCAGCTCCAAAAAAATCAGCAAAAAAAAGCAGGTATGGCTCAAGTGATAGAGTATCAGTAAAATAAGCAAGTTGAGCCAGAGCAACATCCTGAGATCAAATCTAGTACTTGAAAAAAAAACCCAACAACATAAAAAGGTCTTACAATCCTTTGATGACAAATCTCCACATTGTGAGAAGGTCTTAGAGTGAGATTTTTCATGTGAGAAGTGCTTCGACACTGAAGTTCTTTGAAAAAGTATAGTAAAAAATTCTAGAACCTGGTTTTCTTTCCCTTTCTGGATATGAAGAATGATTACTCTTCCTTGTAACCTTGCAGTAAGAGAGGGGCTATATGATTGGTTCTGATTGTGGGCTGGGAATGAAAGCCATAGGTCATCTCTGGGCATTTAACTGTTGAGGTAAGGCACTCCATAGTTGAGATCCATGTCTAGTAGATGACCTGCTAGTTCAGTCTCAATGTACATCTTTAACTTTATTATGTAGGATCCAGATTTGTTCTCTAAAATGGTTGTAATAATTCATACATTGACTAATGTGCTATGACAAAAAGCTTTTTTTTTACATCATTGCCTAATACATGGCTTAAAAAATGTTCAACCTAATAAAATTGTTAATGGCATGTTTTAGGGAGAATTATAATTTTGCACTTCCATGAAACTAATGAAGCTGTATATGTATATTGGATATTTGAGCTATATTTTTCTGCAAAATACTCCTTTCCGTGGTGATCATACTTTTCTTACTGCTGCTGTAAATATGCTTATTTATTTACTTACTTTTTTATTTATTTGAGCTCAGGGTCTGGGCATTGTCCTTGAGCTCTTTTGCTCAAGGCTAGTACTCTACTGCTTGAGCCATAGTTTCACTTCTGTTTTTTTGAGTAATTAATTGGAGATAAAAGTTTCATAGACTTTCCTGCCTGGCTTATCTTTGAACTGTGATTCTCAGAGCTCAGTCTCCTGAGTAGCTAGGATTACAGGCATGACTCTCTAGGTCCCAGCTTGCAAATATGCTTTCTATATCTTGGTAATCATCCACATTTAGAATTCTGCTTTCACAAAAATGGTGTCAGGAAACTTGCTTTCCTCAGTTCCCTTGCAGCTAGGGTAGACCATATATTCAGATTCTCCCAATCAACTAGGCCCATGTAAGACTTAATTTGGAAGTGAGCAATAGGAGTTGTACTTGCAGAGAGAGTAATAATATTTGTAGTAGATCAGTCTCACATTCTCAGCATTGAAACACAATTCATATTGACTTGCCACTCATACCAGGGTCTGATGTGGGAGTTTCTTGCAGAGTAGCCTTCCATGATGTCATTTAGGGCCTTGGGCTAATTTCTTTCTCCTTAAGACTTGTGTCTGTGCCTTCCTATAGGTCCTCAAAGTCCTCTCTATTCAGATAGTGGAAGAAGAAATGACCATCAGTAGGATGTTCTCATGGGCTACTGTTGGAAGTGGTCCCCTTTTGTTCTGTCTACTTCCTATTGGTTGGAACCCGCATACTTTATGTTGCCATGAAGGAGGCTGGATAATGTGATCTATTCATGGGTTTTGGTGAATCTAGGGAAGTTTCTGCTGCATAATAGAGAAAAAAATCTGGCTATCTGATAACAGAGGGCTGGTTCCTTGGGAAACATTTTATTTTGTGCCAGTCCTGGGGCTTAAACTCAGGGCCTGGACACTGTTCCTGAGTTTTTTTGCTCAAGACTAGCGCTCTAACCACTTGAGCCACAGTTCTACTTCCAGCCTTTTGGCAGTTTATTGGAGATGAGATTCTCACAGACTTTGCTGCCTAGGCTGGCTTTGAGCCATGATCATCAGATCTCAGCCTCCCAAGTAGCTAGGATATAGGCATGAACCACCAGCACCAACTCCTTGGGAAAAATTTTAATGGTTAGTTTTAAGAGACCCAAGGACTGAGCAATATGGGCAAAGGTGGCTCATTAGAAGTCCTATGATGTAGTTGGGTGTCATTTGTGCCTATGTAGCTAGCACCAGCTGACTTTCTTGCCCTTCTAGCAATGGTGTGAGCTGTGTAGGATCCTTGAGCATGTTCTCTTCCTGCTTAGACTGGGCTGAAAGAGTTTCATGGGTTCTAGCTGAAAATTCTAGGTGCTACATTTCTTTCTTTTTTTTCTTTTAGTCATTTTTGTATACCCTTGAGATTGGGCTCAAGGAGACTATATGTACTGCACAATTATCTGTTTGTTCTGCTTTTAAGAATAAGCCCAGAGGCTGGGAAGATGACTCAGTGGTAGAGTGTTTGCCTCGCACACATGAAGCCCTGGGTTTGATTCCTCAGCACCACATAAGCAGAAAAAGCCAGAAGTGGGGCAGTGGCTCAAGTGGTAGAGCGCTAGCCTTGAGCTGAAGAGCTGAGGGACAGCACCCAGGCCCAGAGTTCAGGCCCATGACCGACAAAAAAAAAAAAAAAAGAGAAAAAGAATAAGAAAAACAAAGCCTAATTGGATACCATGACCTGTACCTGCAATCCTAGTCCTGAGGAAACGAAGGCAGGAGGATTGTGAACTTGAGGGCAGTCTGGGCGACACTGTGGGATTCTGTCCTAAAGAGAAAAGAAAAACAGCAAATGAAGAGCAAGCTTACAGTCACCTGGGCACAAAAGTGTTCAGTGAATCTATTCTGCAAATTTCCAGCCAAGGACATCTCTTCCTAAATAAAATCAGAACAAGGTGAGTGTTTGAAATTCTAGTATAGGTGACATAGGACACTCTCATCATGTCTTTTCTGAGAAGTTGATTTGAAATCTTATTGTGGCCACCATGTTAAGGGATCCATATTGAGAATACAAGCTTACCTCACAGAGGGTGTGTCTCCTTACCCTCTCCTCTCTTCCAACTCTCCTTTCTGCTTGGGCAATGAGGCCGTGACAAATAGTAGGGAATCCAGCTGTGTCTTTTAGGCATTCACCATGTAGAAAACTAAGGGTATGAATCCATGCTGGATCCTTTGTAGCTTCCTAATTCAGGGAGAGACAATAGGCAACCCTTTCAGAATAGAGTACAAATTTCCTATTTGAGGCTTTTCAAAACTAGTTCTCTATGGGTTGGTTCATATGGTGTTAAAATCCTGTCTGAGGGTGATCAATTTAATGACATCATTTCATTCTTTCAACTTAGGGAAGTCATTTAAACTTGTTGGGTCTCATTTCCATTATATATAAAAATAAACAGCATCTTCTAGTCACCACTCTGGGATTGGATTTCACTAGCAGATTTTCACTGATTCTCATTCTTCTTGGCTGCTTTCAATATTCTCCACCAGATGGCTCTAGTCTCTCCGTGTAAACCCCCGTCCACAGCTTCTTTGGGTGCCAGGCTTGCTTTCGTGGGTCCCTCCCTTCCACACGCTCAGTTTCTACTCTTCTCCATGTCTTTCAACAAAGCCACTTCATATGTTTGAAAACATCTTCCAACTCCTGTCTTCTTTGGCACACTGATCTTGCTTAAACCACAGATCAAGACTTAAAATGTCCAATCACCTATTTTATTTTTGGTAATACCAAGCTATTCTCTCCCCTAATGCATCTTACCAGATGGTGGTCAGGTCTAGTTCTCAAGGATGCTTGTCCCATTGGTGCAGTTAGAAATAGAACATAAAAAGATGGATCTTGGTGCATAGGAGTTTCCCCAAATGAAGAAGGTACTTCATACATTCCCTTAAGGAATTCTGTGGAAGCCAACAAACCAAGATCCTGGATTAGTCCTACTTGATTTGCTGAAGGAATTGGATTCTAAGGCTTCTTGGTAAGGAGCGAGAATGATGACAAAGAGAAACATACTCAGATCTTTCTTCTTGTGTATATGCTTTTCACCATTCATTTGGTCATTGGGTGGCAAGTAGAAGTGAAAGCAACCTTCAGCCTATCTGAGTCTTCAGTCTGAAAATTATTGAATTCAGGTCAGCTCTGTGATCTGGTCTAGTTTAATCCCTTATCAATACTCTGTCCTTAAACCAGACTTGACATTATAGATATACCTTATAGATATACCTTATTTATGTGTGTGTTAGTGAAATGTTAACTTGCATTTTCTTCTGCTGTGGATTCAGCTTGAAAGAACTAAAGATACCATCCCATTTTCTTTTTCTGAGGTAGACACTCGATGATCGAGGTCTACTGTGGGTAAGGTTTATTAGGGAAGGAATGTTTGATAGAATAAAAAAAGGGAGAAGTTGAAGACTCAGTATATTGTTACTCACTTAAGAGATCCTTATCACCAAGGTGTCCTACATAATTTTCTAGGCTCTATCTATCTATCTATCCATCTATACCTTAGTTAATGGGATTGGCAAGGATCCCACTGTTGTAGAATTGATGGTCTTCTGCATAACAGGGCAAACCAGCAAGAAATCCATAAAGTAATTGTCTCAGACAGTGATCAGCATTGTAAGTAAAACACAGTGGACTGTGAGGTGCAGCCAAGAGGGACTAGGTGAGCTGCGGGCTCAAAGGACAAGGAAGCAGCCACAAGTCTCCTAGAACCAGCAGGAAAGTTATGAGCTTCATAAGCAGAGGGGAGCTGAGCTTACTTGACTTCAATAATGTAGAGATGGGAAGATAGGCAGGTCAATGTCTGCGGGGCTGCTACAGTTCTGGTTGTTAAGGCTGACTTGGGCAGGCAGGGACACAACTGTCTGACACTTAATGTGTGTGGCATATATGATAGATGGGAGCAAAGCAGTGTGTGCCATTTTGGGGCAATGAGCATGCTCTTTAAAAAAACATTATTTTTTGTAAGCCTCATGTCTCTTGTGTTTATGGGAAGAGGAAACTCCCCAAATGACAGACACTAGACAGTTCAAAAAGGAGTATCCCACTGGATTTAATTTAAGAAATAGACCATTTCTCAAATCCCTGTGTCATGGACCATGCATACACATATTACCTATAGGATCTACTTGATTTTTCATTACAGAACATAGGTTACTCGAGATCAGATGCTGGACCTCATGCACAGAAATTTCGGTGATTTAAAATTTAATGTTCTGTCTGGTAGCTCATGCGTGTAATCCTAGAAACCCAGGAGACTGAGATCAGAGGAATAGGGTTTGAAACCAGATTGGTCAGGAAAGCCAATGAAAATCTTATTTCTAATTTACCAGAAAAAAAAGAACTAAAAGTGGAGTTGTGGCTTCAAGTGGTAGAGCCTCAGCCTTGAGCAAAAAAGCCAAATGGAAGTGCAAGGCCCTGCGTTCAAGGCCTCGTCCTGGCACCAAAACAAACAACAAATATTCCTTAGCAATTTCATCTGTGAAGAGGATGTGTGCCAGTGACCTGTCTAACTGGTGTAAGTGGTTAGTTATGAAGGTCAGTTTCATGGAGTGGTCTACAGTTTTCCATCACGGTCACCTGGTGACAATGATTTTCTTCTGCAAGGCCTCTCCTCTCTGGGTTCTGGTAGCTCGCTTTATCGTGTGGCTCTGTGACATGGCAGGAGCTGTAGACAGAGGAGGGAAAAGGCATCCATGACCTAGAAAAATCAGACCCTGGTCCTTAGGGACAAGTGACAGGTCATAGATGATTATGTAGAAGCCTGGATGGAACACCAGGAAGCCAGTTCCTGGGAGGTTCTGGCTCAGGAAGGACCAGGAGGTGCCAAGCAACCTGTGAGGAGAACGCCTTGTCTGGGCTGTGAGCCCCCGTGTAGCTGCCAGCATCATGCCTGCCACCTGTTTCTCTGCTCCACTGATTGGAGCTCTGGGTGGGGGCTCCAGGAAGCCAATGCAAATGTGGGCTTATTAAGGTGGCTGTGTTGCCAGGAGCCAGGTCACTGGGCAAACATCCTGGCATCAAGGAGAGGTACTGTGTGAAAATAGCAGATTGTGTTGCCAGTTCCTTTAATCACTCACTGTGCCACTTTGCTGAGTGGGCAGGTGTTGTTATCTGTTGGAGCTAGTTGCTAAGGTTGGAACCCAAACCAGGAAAATGGTGGGAGTGCAGGGGGCCAGCGTGGAGAGGGAGAACAGCTGCAGGGTGCGGGGAGTGAGTCACCGGAAAGAGCCTCCTCCCTCCTGGCCTGCCCACACCCGCTGGCACTGGAAGCCCAAGGTTCCTCCACCTCCCAGTCCTGCCCTTGACTGCACTTGATGGTCCTGAGCCACTTAACAGCACTGGGCTGTCAAGCAGCTCTTCTGCAGTCCAGACTATGTGTCATGTTCAACCTTTTAGATATGACTGAGTTGTTTTTTGGCTGCAGGGGGCAGGGGGGACTCTTCCTATCTGACTTCTAGGATAAACGGTATTACTTGTATGCTCCTGGATCCTGGATTTCTGTGTAGTGAAGTGATTCATCTTTAAATTTCACCCAGCCCTTTCCCACAGGTGACTGGCATGGGATTCTGGTAGCAGTCTATGGTTGAGGACTGGTGACCATACTCTGCTAGGGTCTTCATGGGTACAGTGGGTTTATATTTCTAGATCAAGGATGGGAGACGGTCTAGAGGTAAACTAAATGGATCGGGATGACAAGAATCAAATCGCCCTCTACTTCTTGAGTCACTTGAAAAATTCTTTGTCTTTCTCAAACCACTCATCATTTTCTACCTTTTTCAGATGCCATTCAGTAGTCCCCAGATGTCCAAACCTTTCTTTCAGTCTACCAATCAAATTCTCCATGTTCATTCTCTGCCCCCAAACTCCATTTTGAATTTTCCCCTTTCAGATTAAAGCCAATAAGTTTGCATCAAGCACAGACTTACATTATAGTTTCTTCTTTGGAAGATTTCCCCCCCGCCCTTTGTCATAATGTTATTTCCAAAAGAAGGTAAGTGGGCTACTAGGCCAATTAGCAATGGAAACATGCAATTCAGCTTTAGTTGAATCCTCTGTTGACTTTTGAAGTCATAGATGCAAATAGAATTATATATAGTATACACACATATACATATACACACATATGTATGTATGTATTCTGTACTGGGATCCAAAGCCAGGGCTTTGAGCATGTAAGCGAAATTCTCTATCCCTAACTGAGCTATACTCATAGCTCATGACTCTGCTTATCTTTTCCTTTACCCCTTATCTTTTCTTGTACAAGAGCTGAAGGCTCTGTTTAGTTTCTTCTACATTTACCAATTTAGCCCAGTTTATTTCTGCCTGCTTTCTTGATGCAGTTTTCTCTTCCTGTAGAAGGAGGGGCTGGAGTCCACCTCATTGCTTCCCAACTCCTAGCATTAAGACACCAGGGAGCTTTCAGTGTGGGGTCATTTGAGGTAAGACAAGGAATTTTGCAAAGATCCAAGTCTTTGCTTTGAGATCCCAATATGCCCAGAAACCATTGTGTCTGTGGCTTTCTTTCTAACAGGCCTGGATATCAGAGGAGGAGATGAGGAGAGGAGAAGAGGATGGAATTGGAAGACAGGAAATCCAGCTTAGAACTCTGAACACTGGCTCTGAAGCTGAACAATGACAAAAATGTGTTTTGTATGTTAGTTCTGAAGTTGAGCTTAGGGCCTACCCATTGTTCTTGGCTGACATTTTACCACCTGAACAGAACTCCACTTCTGGCTTTTTTCAGGTTAATTGGAGATAAGAGTCTCACAGAGTTTCCTTTCTGAACTAGCTTCCAATTGTGATCTTCAGCTATGTACAGTGAGATTTATTCTAGGAAAAGAGCATGAAAATTTCTTTTCTCCTGAGTATAACATATATTGAAGTTTGTGCCACTAAGGTAAGGGGGGCTTGGCCTACTCTGAGTGATGATTGCATATTATATTAGCCATAGCCAGGATGTTTTTATTAGCAAGTAGAATGCATATTCATTCATGTAGAACTGAGACAATTTCACCATGGCTTTGTTTCTTTTATGGTGTATTCATCATTAGGAAGGTTTTCATTCATTTTGTGAATTATCTGTTTTCCCTTAGCTTTCTACTCTTAAATTGATTTGCATAAAAATTCCAGCCAGGAAACAATTTATGAGAAAATTAATGTTATAGCCAAGATTTTATTTATTATTAATTGCTCCGAATTAGCCTGCTTCAAGGACACACGTAACATTTCTTTGTTCTACCTTTGGATAGTTTCACTGGGAAACATTGTCTAGGCTGAGTCTCTATTCCCATATCATGTATTTGGAGATATTCAGATAGCTGTTCATTCAGTTTGAATTAGTCCTTTTGTTTTTAGACAATGTCTCTAACTTTACCAGGCCTTGTCTCAAACTGTGATCTTCCTAATTCTGCCTTCAGCATAGTTGAAACCACAATTATGTGCCACCACTCTAGGTCTAATTCCTGTTACTTGGCTTGTGAGGTTGTGAAGGGAGTCCAGCCTCTGATTCAACACTAGGGGGTACTCCTGGCTATGGAATTGCTCCATCCTTTCTTCTCATTCATTTCTCTCTAGTATTGTCTCAAAGAAACTGGCAGTGGCACAAAGGCACGTGGCTGAATAAATGCTGCTTCACTGAACCCCTGGCATGATGCTTTCAAATGATCTGAAATGCAAAGGATGTTTAGCCCTTGGAGGCTTGCATGCCTTTTCCTTTTCTTCTAGTAATGTGTTACATGGATGTTTTCAAGAACAAAGACATCAACAGTGTTTTTGGTAGAGGGTATGATGGTGTGCTTCAAAACAAAACAAAACCCAAACTACAGAAAGCCCCAGGCAGCTCTCTGCAAGGAATCTGCAGCAAACATAGCAAGGATAACTCAAGTGCTTGGTGGCTGAGCCGCAGGCTGAGGCATCTGAACATCTTGATGTCAGTTTGGATTGGGATAGGACCAGATCTGGAGGATACCAAAGGAAGGCTGGAAGGGGAGTCAGAATAGACTTGGAGGGATGGAAAATAAGGAAGAAGGAAACAGCCCAGAGCCTCTGGGAATCAGGATTGAGCATCCTACAGGAAGAGAAGAGGCCACAGGCTCTTATTAAAATAATTAGAACACTATTTGCCCTAAATCTAGGTAGCCAATTTCTCTGAGGACTCAGAAGTTGTGAACTCATTAGCTCTGAGGATGGTTTCTCAGGGACAGCTCCCCAGGTGCTATCCTGTTCCTGAACAGGAAATCTAATTCCCAAAAGGCAAAGATGGAAGCAATGATGGCTTTACCTCCTTTTTTCTTATGTAATAACTGGTGTGTGTGTGTGTGTGTGTGTGTGTGTGTGTGTGTGTGTGTGTGTCTTCATGTCTTCCTGAACCTATCTGTGTCTCCAGAGAACTTCAAGAGCACCTCCTGGTCAGACACTTAGGACTTCATCAGAGTCCTGAATCCTTTTCAGTGCTATTTCACAATTGATTTTGGATTTCATGGTTTTCTTACATTGCAAATACCTCAAATCCTTCTTCCCTCACCTGCCACATCCTGGGGCAACTTCCCATTTTCATCTTTCCAATATCAAGAAAGTTTAGAAGTGGCATTTGAAAAACTACTTAATTACATGGAAAAATTCACCAAACATAAGTTATAGCAAACAGTCAGGTATAAACTCACATGTTAATTTAAACAATACAAATATCCCTAACATATGAAAAAATACAAATATCCCAACTATATGAAAAAAAATGTCTGAGGTGCTCATATTATTTCAGAGGTTAGAAACCGAACTTTCTTGTTATTATTTCCATAAGAATTTTTTAAAATTTAATTTTATTGTCTATAAGAATTTTTAAAAATTACAAATAAATAGAAATTTTCCTCCAAACTCAATATCTTTGTCATTTTTGAAACTGGTTTTGTTTTTTGTTCTAATACTGGGCCTTGAACTCAGGACCTGTCACTCTTGCTTGGCTATTTTTACTCATAGCTGGCCTTCAACCACTTGAGCTACACCTCCACTTGTGGCTTTTCCCTAGTTATTTGGAAATACAAGTCTCATGTATTTGTCTGCCTCAACTGGCTTTGAGCCTCAAGCCCCAGATATAGGATAGTAAGTAGCCCAGATTACGGCCATAAGGTACCAGTGCCCACCTGCAAATTCTGATAATGGCATTACCTTGTTTCTGAAGACTGCAGATTGACATTTTCCTCATCCTGATTTCCTTCCCCAGCCTCTTGGTTGCTGAGTCCTCTAACTGCTACTGTGATTGACCTTTCATCTTCCCCTTCCCTGCTTCTCTCTTATCTCCTCTAGGTCAAACGCTTCCTGTCTGATCACGAAATTACTTGGATCATGCTGATGGCATTCTAATACTTTGCCTGCTTAAAAATCTGTCCCCTACACCAACAGATTGATTGGCCAAAGGACCATCCAGAGCTAGCTCTGAGCAGGTCTCTCCATGAGTTCCTCATGAACCAAAAACTTAAACCAGATATTCTTAGGTTTCCTTAGGCCTAATTATCTTTCCAATTTTGTTTCCTGAATAGACTGTGTAGTCTCTTCAAACACCAGTGCTTGCCTTCCTACACCGTTCTGAGAATCACAGGTCCAGAAGAGATCAGGCTTAACAGGTCTAATTCTTTCTAACATTTTTTTTTGGCATGTATCCATTATCTATGCAGTATATTTAGCTTGTTCATGGCTTTTTAAAGCTCGATACTCGGAACTAACTTTAGCATTTTGTCTGGAGAGATGAGTCTCTGATGCTAGAAACAGAGATGGTCTATGCACAGCCACATTTCTAAATTGTACAGAAGAGCTTCCCTTGGAAAGGGGCAGCTCTGATCCCTACTGAGGACAAGGAACAGAAAAATATGTCTAATAGGCAGAGGTAGCTCATACAATGGACTCGGGGGGGGTCTTGAAAGGAACTTCCTGGAAGGGACAAGAAGAGTTCATTTCAGTGACCCCTGGCATTAGGTCCAGAGATGTGGAGAGGTAGATAATCCTGGGTCAGGAATCCATTCTGACCTAGTTAGGGGTGGGTAGAGATGATGATGCAGGTTCTGTAATTCTGTTATGGTGGGATTTACAAGAGTGATAACATGTAGCTACACAGGCAGCTTTGTTGTTAAGTGACCTACACACCAGAAGGGAGCATCTTCTGTTTTACTTCATATAAAAGTCATAGCATCATGAGGATGAGGAGCTAGCTGTGGTAGAAATGCCCTTTGCATTTAGCACTAAAGCCATTGGTAGCTTCTTGGACTGCCGGTAAATTCTCATTCTCCCATAATAAATGAGGTGGGACTGCAGCATGGTAGCCAATATCTACAATCTTAATTACTTGCGAAGTAGAGCTAAGGAGGATAGAAGTTCAAGGTCAGCCCAGGCAAAATGACACTATCTCAACAAACAAACCTATAATCTCAGTTCCACAGGAGGTAGAAGAATGAGGATTGCTATGTAAAGTTGGCCTGGGAAAAATTACAAGACACTATCTGAAAAAATAACTAAGGCAAAAAGGATTGGAGGGGGTGGGAAAGTGGCTTAGTGGTAGAGCGCTTGCCTAACATTCATAAAGCTCTGAGTTCGATTCCTCAGTACCACACAGAAAAAGCTAGAAGTGGCGCTGTGGCTCAAGTGGTAGAGTGCTAGCCTTGAGCAAAAGAAGCTCAGGGAAAGTGCCCAGGCTCTGAGTTCAAGTCCCTAGACTGGCAAAAAAAGGATTAGAGGCATGGTTCAAGTGGGAGAACTCTTGCCTAGTAAGTGTGAGACCGAGTTCATACAGCTGAAAAACCCAATCTAAACAAACAAAAAAAAAAGAGAAGAAAATCAAGAGTTACAAACTTTCTGGAGATTTTTGGGGAGAGGGATCTATAAACAGGCTGCATTTCTTTTTTTTAAATTAGTTTTTATTGTGAAAACACCATACAGAGGGGTTACAATTACATGAGCAAGGTAATGAGCACATTTCTTAGCAAGCATTGTTGCCTCCTCCTCTGTTTTTCCCCTACCATCCTTCCTCTGCCCCCCCCACGACTATACTCCCCACCCCTGCCAAAGTAGTAAAGTTTGTTTTTTTGACATAGCATCTTGTACATCTCATTGTTGCAATGAGTCCACCTGTATCCCTATTTAAACAATTTGTTTTTTCCCTTCCCCTCCTCAAATTATACCAACATCAAATACAGTGAAAACAGGAGTTATACCGTGGGGGAAGGACATATAAAGCAACAAAAAAAATTACCTTATGAATACGTTAGAAACAATAGCAAGCAAGAAAAAAAACACTTGTGTCCTTATCTTGGGGTTAATTTCACCTAACATCATCTTATCTGACCTTTTCTGCTCATCTCAGACATATGCTAGTTATTATAAATAAGGGAAACCATGGGACCTATGTTTCTTTGGGCTGGTTTACTTCACTTAATATAATTTTTTCCAAGTCTTTCCATTTCCTATCAAATGGGGCAATGCCATTCTTTCTGATGGAGGCATAGAATTCCATTGTTTATATATACCAGATTTTCTTGACCCATTCATCTACTGAGGGGCATCTGGGTTGGTTCCATATCTTAGCTATGGTAAATAATGCTGCAATAAACATAGTTGTGCTGGTAACTGTAGTATAGTCTTGTTTGTGATCATTTGGGTAAATGTCCAAAAGTGGAGTGCTATGTGGAGTCTTTTGAGGAACCTCCATATTACTTTCCAAAATGGTTGAACAAGTTTACACTTCCACCAACAATGCAGTAGGGTTCCCTTCTGTCCACACCCACTCCAGCATCTGTTATTATTAGAGTTCTTAATTATAGCCATTCTAACTGGGGTGATGTGATATCTCAGTGTTGTTTTGATTTGCATTTGTTTTATGGCTAGAGAGGTTGAGCATTTCTTCATGTGTCTATTGGCCATCCTTCTTTCCTCTTCAGAGAAGTTTCTCTGTAAGTCTTTAGCCCACTTGTTTATTGGGCAGTTGTTTCTTTGAGGATTTGTTGTTGGGGGATTTAATTTTTTGAGTTCCAGGTATATTTTAGATATGGGACCCTTGTCTGTTGTATGGCTAGTGAAGATTTCCCAATTTGTGGGCTTTCTATTGATGTTGCTAGCTATGTCCTTTGCCATGCAGAAGCTCTGCAACTTCATGCAATCCCATTTGTCTAACCTTTCTTGGATTTGTTGTGTTTCTGGGTCTTCATTAAGAAAATTTCGGCCTGTGCCAAGGAGACCTAGGGTTTTTCCTATTCCTTCCTGTAATGTTTTCAGGGTGTCTGCTTTGACTCTGAGATCTTTGATCCATTTGGAGTTGATTCTGGTGCAGGGTGATATAAAAGGATCTAGCTTTAGTTTTCTACAAGTGATTAACCAATTTTGCCAAGACCTTTTACTGAAGAGGCTGTCTTTCTTTTTAGCTCCCTTATAGAAGATTACATGGCTATAGGTCTGTGGGTTCATTTCTGTTTTTGTTTTTTTGTTTTGTTTTTGGGTCTGGTTGTGGGGCCTGAACTCTGGGCCTGGGCACTGTCCCTCAGCTCTTCAGCTCAAGGCTAGCACTCTACCACTTGAGCCACAGCACCACTTCCGGCTTTTTTCTTTTTGCTTATGTGGTGCTGAGGAATCGAACCCAGGGCCTCAGGCATGCAAGGCAAGCACTCTACCACTGAGCTACCATCCCAGCCCATGTGGGTTCATTTCTGGGATTTCAATTCTATTCCATTGTTCCTTAGGTCTCTTCTTGTGCCAGTACCAAGCTGTTCTGATTACTATGGCTTTGTAGTAGAGTTTGAAATTTGGTATTGATATTCCTCCAGCACTGTTCTTTCTGTTAAGGATTGTTTTTGCTATTTGGGGTCTTTTATTGTTCCACATGAATTTTTGGATTCAGGCTGCATTTCTTATGAGACAATATGTGCAGATGAGAAACATTAAGCTCTTGAGAAATACTGAAAATGATTCTCACTTCATCACCAGCTGAAAAGGGCTAGGGTACCAGCTACACAGTAATATTCTTCTCCACAAAGTCTATGAGCTTAGGTTATATCTGTCTTTCAATTGTAATAAACCTTGCACCTGATTCTTCATGGGCACTTCATTAAAGTTTTCTGAATGAAAGAATTAACAAGTACATAGTTTGACCCACACACATGTAAAACAGTGATCATCTTTATTTTAGAGTCTACAGTTCTTTCAAGGAAGCCTAAGACCACATTGGTGTTTGTGGGTACCATTCATTACTGACCCTGATCTTGTCCTCAACTTGGGTATATGTCTGAATCATTTGTGATACTTATAAAAATGCACAGTTGCATGGACCTAGTGACTAAGAATTTCCAGGCTGGAAGCCCAGGCTTAGCCCCCCTCCCCACACTTGAACTATCATTGTGGTCTGAGGCTCCAGCATATTTTCATAGACATTGCTGATACAGCACTTTTCCTTCCTTCCTTCCTGTGATAGTATAGCTAAACTTTTGGATTCCTGCTAGATTTTACATTGTCAGTTTTAGCTCATTGCTGTAGCTCATTATCAGCTTTCTGATCATGATTCTGTCATTCATTATATTAGCTATTTCTGCTCAGATCTGTGTCAAATGCAAATTAGACCAGCATACCTTTTTTGTCTTCATGAAAGTCATTGAAAAACATGTGAAACATAAAAGGGTTAGGATTGAAATGGATTCTCCAATTAACTCCCAGACATAAAATAAACTTAAAATTTTTTTGGGGGGGAGTCAGTCCTGGGGCTTGAACTCTGGGTGCGGGTGCTGTTCCTGAGCTTTTGTGCTTAAGGCTAGCGTTCTACCACTTGAGCCATAGCTCCATATCTGTTTTTTGTGGTTAATTGGCAGTAAGAGTCTCATGGACTTTTCTGCAGGGCTGGCTTCAAACTGCAATCCTCAGATTTCAGCCTCCTGAGTAGCTAGGATTACAGGTGTGAGCCACTGGTACTCAGCTGTGTTAAATTTTTTTAAAAACATGTTATTTCCCCCTTATACATCCCACTGCAATTTGGAGGGAAATATACCAAGACATTGTAAGGAGATTTAATCTGTATTTCTAGCTCTGCCAGTAGGTATTTCTATGACTTTGGGTAATCTCTACTCTTTCTGCATCTCCCTTTATGAGGAAAAACTTGGAGAGGACATATTGGTGTTTTGGAGTAACTTGAGTCAAATCCTTCAGTGGTTTCCTTTTTGGATTTGCCTCAATTTTGTCCATTTCTTCTGTGACCTCTAACATGTCTCCTGCCATTTCCATGCAGCCAGCAGGATAAAACTGCTCTCATGCCCAGTAAGGTCACCAGATCACCAGCTTGGGAAAGGCAGGAAGTTTTTTAAAAGAACATTTTTGAGAGAATAAGAGTATCATTCCTTTAAAGTATGAAGGACCATTTGGACAGCAGTGAAGTCTGCGTGGGCAGGTGTGGCAGGAGGAAGATCACTGAAGCAGGGAGTGGTGGTATGATAGGACAGTGTTCAGACTAGGATTATATTTGGAAGGTCAGCCAGCGGGATATGCTGGTGGGTTGGATGTGTGTGTGTGTGTGTGTGTGTGTGTGTGTGTGTGAGAGAGAGAGAGAGAGAGAGAGAGAGAGAGGTGTGTGTGAGAGAGAGACAGACAGAGAGAGAGAAAGAGAGAAAGAGAAAGAGAGAGAGGAGAGAAACAGAGGCAGAGACAGAGACAGAGACAGAAACAGAAGATAGAACCTGACAGGGTAAGTCCAGGGAGATGCCAAAATATTTCTTCTGAGCATCTGGAATAACAGGTTTGCATTAAGGGAAGGTTTAAGAATGAACATGAACTTGATTCTGAACGGATGAAATTTGCCATGGCTTTCCACAAGTCAAAATATGGTTTAAAACACAAAAATCACTGTGGCTGTGTCAAGGAGACCTGGTAGCTCCCAGAGGGATACTTCCAAGTAGAAGTCTCTGTATTTCCTGGGCTTCAAATCTGTCGTTGGCCTTATATTTTCAATATGTTACGTGTGTGTGTGTGTGTGTGTGTGTGTGTGTCCTGGGGCTTGAATCTAGGGCCTGGGCACTGTCCCTGAGCTTTTTTGCCCAAGGATAGTGCTCTACTATTTGAATCACAACTTCACTTCCAGACATTTTTTTTGGCAGTTAATTGGAGATAATAGTTTCACAGACTTACCTGTCTATACTGACTTTGAACTGTCATCCTTAGATTTTAGCTTCCCGAGTATCTAGGATTACTGGCGAGTCACTGGTGCCTGGCTGTCTCATTCATTTTCCATAAAGAATTTATAGTTAGCATTTCACCATTGCCAACAAAAGGCTTTGGTGAAATCCCTTTGGAGAAGTTTGACTTACTTTGGCCATGATTTTTAGAAACGGATGTCTAGCATAAGCTTTCTAGACACAGGCTAGGCTAACCTAAAGACTGAGAGAATATATCTGGACTTTTTCCTAATTCAAGACCAGATTCTGCCTACCTGAGAACCTTGTTTCCTCTTGGAGGGTTTCCACTGTTGTACTTTGTTTGCAGAGTGGAGGTGACTACAATCCCATGGGCCAGGGTATCTCTGCAGAGGTCAGCATATTCCTGGCTACCATGGGTGACTTGGAAAAGTTCCTCCCTCCATCTTTACCTCCATTCTGATATACCGTCCACAAGAATTGGAACATCACAAATGCCTAATAGAAAACTACTTTGTACAAAGTCTCAGTCAGAGAAGAAACAATCCATTCGCATTTGATTTGATGAATTAAGGATGGGCTAGTATTAAGGCATAGTTTTTCAAGACTTCTAGCATCCAAGGTCATATAATACCACAAACAAAAGTAGAAGAAAGAAAAAAAACACAAAAGAAAGAGTCGGAGGCAAACCCTGCAGTTAGAACTATATTATCCTTTAGATGATGTCAAAGCATTAATGAAACCATCTTTATTCTCAGCGTTGGGGCTTCTAGCTTTTCATCTTTTCTCCTTCCCCCATTTCCTTTCTTTTATTCTCTGTGAAGGCGTTAATGAACAGCTAATTGCTTAAGGGCTTGCTGACAAAGGAGGAAGAATAAACTGGGTTTCAGAAACTTAGAAGTGAACAATAAATGAAACGAGCACAACTTCAGATGAAGCAGAATAAAGTGGAAATTTGTTGTTGTCTCTGGCTCCTAGCAAGGCCCCCATTCCCAGGCATACCCCGTCCCATCCCATCTCCCTATGTTTGCAATGGCTGTAGATATTTTCCTGGAAGTCTTCCAGAGAAGAAAGTCTATTCTCTAGCATGGGATTCTTACGTGCTAAGAGACTGCTGGGTAAGGATGCACTTTCCTTCGTCTTAAAAGCATTCTTCAAGATAGGAGCAGAACAGTTGAGAAATTGAGAGCCTGAGGAGAAGCTGGGCTGAAGCTGTTATGCATTGGTTTGATATCTGTGGGCTGGACATGATATTTGACTGGTACTAACTTCAGAGAGACAGGGAAAGAAAGAGGGAGTGCGTTAGTGGTTCTGTTCACCTTGGGGCAGGGGAGACACAGAGTAAGGGAGTGTAAGCAACAGAACCAAGCAAAGAGTATATGTGCTGTACTCTTTCTTTCTTTCTTTCTTTCTTTCTTTCTTTCTTTCTTTCTTTCTTTCTTTCTTTCTCTCTTTCTTTCCTTTCTTTCTTTCTTTCTTTCTTCCTTTCTTTTCTTCTCTCTTTTTTTTTTGTGTCAGTCCTGGGACTTGAACTCAGGGTGTGGGTGCTGTCCCTGAGCTTTTCTGCTCAGGGCTAGCACTCTACTACTTAAGCCACAGTTCCACTTCTGGCTTTTTGGTGTTAACTGGAGATAAGAGTCTCATGAGTTTTTCCTGCCCGGGGTTGGCTTTGAATTATGATCCTCAGATCTCAGTCTCCTTAAAGATAGAATTACAGGTGTGAGCCACTGGCTGCTAGTCTGTGCTCTTGACCTTCCCAGAGGGCTCTGTTCACCTCTTCTCCATACTCTCCAGAGTTCTTTGTCTTCATGCTGCCCACTCTTAGCCGGCCTTCTAGCTGGTTTTACAGTGAGCCATGTACTCTGCCCCCAGAGAGCGGTGTGGCCAGTCAGTGAGGGCTTTAGCTGTGAGCAGTGAGAGCTGCTGGGCTGTGACTCACCCAGAGTTGCCATCATCTGCCTAGCCATTATCTATGGCTTGTCTCATCCCTCCTAAGTCTATTAGCTCATCTCCTTTTGACCAGTTGACATTTGGTTCTTTTTCTTTGAGCCCCTGGGACTGTCTGCATTCCTTCCTTGCATGCCCACTGTCCCCTTTGGTGTGATCTGCAGATGACATTAACACGCCACTTACACTCTCCTTGATCACTAATAAAAATGCTAAATGACTCAGAAGGTGACACTTCCATGTGCCATCTGCAGCATGTTGACATTTAGATTACCACAAATGTTCAGCCCTTTAGAGGAGAAATCAGACCCTGCAGTTCTAGGAGTCAAAACCATACCTATCAGCTGAGTGCTGGTGGCTCATGCCTGTAATGCTGGCTACTCAGGAGGCTGAGACATGAGGACCATTGTTCAAAGCCAGTCCTGGCAGGAAAGGCCAATGAGACTCTTATTTCCAATTAATCTCCAGAAAACTGGAAGTGGCACTGTGGCTCAAGGTGGTAGAGCATTAGCTTTGAGTGAAAAAGCCCAGGGACAGCACCCACGCCATGAGTTCAAGCCCCACAGCTGACAAAAAAACAAAAAACAACAACAAAAAACTTGGGGCTCATTCAGACCTGTCAGCATACGTGGTGACACCATCCTCACTAGCCAAGGCTACCAGTTGCCTTCACCCAGTGGCCCGGGAGGCACTCAGGAAGCTTTCAAAAGGAGCAAGGGAGCCACAAGATCCCAGAGATCTTACCAGAGAGAAGATCTGGTTCTTTGGTACCTGGAGACTGTGAGCTGATCCCAGCATGTGGTGTGTTGTCATTAGGAGCTGCTGGGTGACTGGTGTGCTAATGCAGGTTAGCTGTATTGGGTCATTCAAGATGCAAAGCAGATTCTTTTTGTTTTGAACTATTTGACACTTTATCATAAATGCACAATCCAGAGAGTTATAAGGTACTAGTTATCTCTGGCTGAAACTATTAGATATGGATTTAAATATACATTTAAACACATTCAACTTTGTGGTTTGACAATTCTTTTTTATTTTGCTTTAAAAAAATAGCTGGGTGCTGGTGGCTCATGCCTATAATCCTAGCTACTCAGGAGGCTGAGATCTGAGGATCATCATAGTCCAAGCCAGAAAAATTCATGACTCTTTTTTTTTTAAATTTTTGAATAAGTTTTTTTTATTGTGAAAATACTGTACGGAGGGGTTACAATTACATGTCATGAGACTCTTATCTCAATAAACTACTTAGAAAAAATGGGAAGTAGAGCTGTAGCTCCAGTGGTAGAGTGCTAGCTTTGAGCAGCAGCTCAGGGAAAACACCTAAGCTCCGAGTTCAAGCCCCAGGGCTGGCTCAAAACTACCTCCCCCAAACAAAAATAATTTGTTTCATAAATCATTTTTATTACTAAATATTAAGAAGTTGTAAAAAGAGGTTAAATTCCTTAATTCAGATTATGAGTACAATGCTTCTTGGCCAATGTTACCCTTTCCTTGGCTCTCTCTTATTTTCCTCCTCCTTTTCCTACCCTCAAGTTACATAGTTCACTTTTTTATATAATGTACATTAAATTTAATAACTACATCTCAAAATTATCTTTGAATTTTTTTTCACTATTTTCCTCTTTCTTTTACTTGACTTTATTTCATGATAGGAAATTATGTTTTATTTTTTCTGGAGAAATTGAATTCATTCTGTATGTGTGTGCGTGTATGTGTATGTATGTATCTGTGTGTTTCATTTTGGACTATGTACATTGATAGAAAGCAGTCTCACAGACTTTCTCATGTCTTCCATTTTGGGTGTGAATCATCATCATCATCATCATCATCATCATCATCATTATCATCATTGTCGTCACTGTCATTGTCATCATCACTGTTGGTGCCTGGGATAGGACCTAGTATGCTCATGCTGAGCACGTGTCTACTACTGAGTCACATGCTCAGTCCTATTCCTTTTTCTATAGAAGCATGAGTGACCCTCTACAAGTTGACACAGTAGATATTATTTATTGTTATTGTAGAGGTGATGTACAGAGGGATTGCAATTACATAAGTCAGGTAATGAGTACATTTCCTTCCATATGGTGCCTTCTGTTCCCTTACTCTCTCCCAGTCCCTCCTGTCTCCACTCATGAGTTGCACAGTTCACTTTCATCAGTGCCCAGTGAGCTCCACTGCTGCACTTTTTCACCCTTTTCCCCTTTAGTTTTGTACCCTCCTCCCAACCCTCCTGAAGATATACACTTGAATACTCCATATATAAGGAAAAGAAGACAGAATCATCAAAAAAAACTCCAACAATTTAAAAAAGAAGAGATCTCTTGTTTCCATATCTTGGAGTTTGTTTCAATATATATATATTATGCAAATATTTATGCAAATATGAAGAGGCACGTATGCATTGCACCTTTGTGTTTCTCTCCTAAGGGTATCCTCTTTTGGTTTCACTGTGACTATCTAGAATCCTGTATAATTTGTCATATCCCAGGGTATTTTAGATCTAATTTCCACAGATCAGAGAGAACATGTGCTGTTTGTCTCTCTGATCTTGGCTTACCTCACTTAACATGAATTGTTCTAGTTCCATCATTTCCCTGAAAATGGCATTACTTTATTCTTTCTAATGGCTGTGCAAAATTCCATTGTATATAGGTACCACATTTTTTGGATCCACTCATCTATTGTGAGGCATCTGAGCTGTTTCTATAGCTTGACTATTGTGAATAGTGCGGCAATGAACATGGATGTGCAAGTGTCTTTTTTATTTTTTGTTGTATGTTTTGTATTGTAAAAATGCTGTACAGAAAGGTTACAGTTACATGAGCAAGGTATTGAGTACATTTCCTATTGAGCCTTGTTGCCTCCTCCTTTGTTTTCCCCCTACCATCCCTTCCCTCCCACCTCCACAATATTACCATGCCCCTGCCCAGCCGAAGTTGTAAAATATCTTAATCATATCCTAGCTCGTGATGTTCAGGGTAGATAGCCAGGAGTAGTTTAGCTGGTTTGTAAGGAAGATCAATGTAGTTTTTTAAGGAACCTCCCGACAGCATGATTGTAGTAGTTTACATTCCTACCAGCAGTGTAGCAGGGTTCCTTTTACCCCACACCCCTGCCAGCATATGTTGTTCAAATTCACAATGTTGGCCAAGCTAACTGTGGTAAGATGGAATCTCAGAGTTGTTTTGATTTTCATTTCTTTAATGGCCAGGGATGATGAGCATTTCCTCATGTGGTTCTTTGCCATTCTTAACCTCTTCTTCTGAGAAGTCTCTCCTTAGCTCCCTTGACCATTTAGTGACTGGTTTATTAGGTTTGGGAAGGCTTCGTTTCTTGATCTCCTTGTATATTCTAGCTATTAGGCCTTTATCTGAGATATCGAAGGTAAATTTCTTCTCCCAGTCTGTTTTTTTTTCTAGTTTAGTAATTATGTCTTTGGCTGTGCAGAAACTTTTTGTTTTGATGTAGACCCACTTGTCAAGTCTTTCTCCTGTATGTTGTGCCCCTGGGACTCTTTTCAAGAAGTTTCTACCCATACCTACAAGGGAACGTAGGTGACAGAACCAAACAGAGTATATGCTCTGTACTTGTGTGTGTGTGTGTGAGAGAGAGAGAATGTGTATGTGTGTGTGCCAGTCCTGGGGCTTGAACTCTTTCTTCTTCCCATCCACTTTCAGCTCCTTCTGAGTAGTTTGTTGGAGATAAGAGTCTCATGAACGTTCTTGCTTACACTGGCTTTGAACCCAAACCCTCAGATCTCAGCCTCTGAGTAGCTAGGATTACAGGCATGAGCCACTGGTGCCTGGCTGCCATTCCTCTTTACGACAGCATTTGTTTAAGTTGGTCAGCCCATGGAGCAGGACAGACAACCTGAGGGGACATGGACAAAATGCTTGGTGCCTGGGGCAGTGGTGACTCGAGTGTGGAGGTAACTGGTGAGGAAACCTCATCCCGAGGCCTTCCTTAGACACCAGTCTGTACTCTTTTGTTTAGCAGCCCCAACTGGTCTAGTTCTGGGTGTGACCTTCCCAGGTAACTTGGACCCCTTCACTACAGTGTCTTGGGCCATTGGGATGCTTGTAGGTGTGGGTCATAGGGCTTATTTTACTTTTTTCTCCCTCTGCTTTATTTATTAGGTTGGTGGTGGAGCTTTAGGGTACTGTCCCTGAACTCTTTTGCTCTAGGCTAGTGCTCTACCATTTTAAGCCTTTGCTCCCCTTCTGTGTTTTAGGTAGTTAATTGGAGATAAGAGTCTCACAGACCTTCCTGCCCCTGCTGGCTTCAAATTACCATCCTCAGAGCTCAGTCTCTTGAGTAGCTAGGATTACAGAAGTGAATCACTAGCCTCTGGCTCCCTCTGTTCTTTAACCCAACCCCTTACGTGCCGCTTACATGGCCCTTCCGTGTCATATCCTCAAGTAGAGGAGGGAAGACTTGTTATCCCATGATGGAAAGATAAGGTATATCTTGTTGGGTGAGTCCTGTGAAAATCTAAGTAGCTTGTCTCAATGAGGCACACAGGGGAAGCATGGAGCATCTTAACCACAGAGTGTGGTGAACAAAGAGCTTCAGGGGAGCCTGGTAGAGCCTAGGGCCTATTTACACTGAAAACTGAACATGCTTTATGTTTTCTTATCATGTTTGCAGGTGCTGTCTTCATGCTTGCTGACATGTGGGAAGCAGTAGTAGGTGGCTTTCAAAGTCATTGTATTTTTTAGCTATGCAGTGTTTTATTTTACTTCATGGGAAAATAATATCTTAACTGGAAAACTTGTGATAACCAAGAATATTGAAAAATGTGGTAGCTGTAGGAAACTATAGTCCTTGAATCACACATTGTATGAAAAATCAAGTTGGCTTAGACTACTTCTGAACTTCCCAGCCTTATGTTAATTAACCCAACACTCTTATAAATGAATTCACCAGTTTTAGGTTAATTGACTTTCTACTAGATGTATTGTATATGTTCTTTCTTAGCAGCAATCTAGTGTGGTGTTCTTCCTATAACCTTTTTTTTTTTTTGAAACATATGGCTCTCGCAGATTCATTTTTGTGGGCACCGGGGTTTGAACTGAGGGTCTCATCCTTGTAGGCAGATGCTCTCCCTCTTGAGCCACATCCCAGACCTTTTAGCTTTTAGATTTTTGAATAGTGTCTCATGATTTTCTCTGGGCCAGCCTGGACCTCAATCCTTTTATTTATGCCTCCTTAAGAGCTGGAATGAGAAGCATGTACTACTATACCCATTTTTATTGGGTGAATTGGGTCTATTTTTAAAGGGAGGATGGGCTGACCCTGAAATGTGATCCTCCTGATCTTTACCTCCCAAGTAATTTGGACTATAGGCGTGTGCCATTATGCCTAATTGACTCCAGTGGATTTTTACCCAACCATTTTATGGTTCTAAAGTTCTCATCGTCAAGAAGAGCTAATTCTTTTTTTTTTTTGGTCTGGTTGGTCGTGGAGCCTGAACTCTGGGCCTGGGTGCTGTCCCTCAGCTCTTCAGCTCAAGGCTAGTGCTCTACCACTTGAGCCACAGCGCCACTTCCGGCTTTTTTTTTCCTTTTTGCATATGTGGTGCTGAGGAATCGAACCCAGGGCCTCAGGCATGCAAGGCAAGTGCTCTACCACTGAGCTACCTTCCCAGCCCAAGAGCTAATTCTTTTGACTGTACCTCCTTCTTGATATACATGGGTTTTTATACTTTTAGGTGAATGGTGATTAACATACTGTCCTGCAATTATTTATCATTGTATTCCCTCCTGACTGTACTTTTGCAATGCATGGTGGTTTCATTGTGGCATGTGTCTTTGGTCTCTTTATCTGCCAGTTATTTATAACCCTGGTGAATTACCCTGGACCATAATAGTTGTCATAATAGTTGACGGTTGATAGTTGGCTATGATGATGGGCCAAAGGAGAAAGTTGATGGTATATGTTTAAGGGTCAGTTTCAAGATATGGAATTTACTCCAGGTTTTTGTGGAAGAAGCAGAGGGTAAAGTTTACTTAGCAGGCAGGAATTTGTGGATGTAAATGTTCTTTGACATTTTGAGCACATCGGAAAAATGACTCCAATCTGGGAAGGACTCCAAATGAAATAAGGATACTGGCTCTAACCAGCACCATCTTGGCCACATGGTGGATGATAGGGAATTGAGTTTAACTGGTGCCATCTTGTTTCATGGTAGAGGCAGAGAAGTTCCACCCCCAGATTTTGGGTGTGCCTGAATTCCTAGAGGAATTGGGTAGGGACTTGGACTTGGTTACTGGACCTGTCAATCTTATGCCTTGAACTGGTGAAACTCTTGAGTTTCCTGTGACCCTGCCCCCTAACTCTGACCCTATTTAGGCCTGGGCCAGCTCAGGCACCGTTATGCCATGCCTTGTGTCTTTGTGTCTCCTGTGTCCTGTCTCTCCTCCGGTCACCAAGGCGTCCGACTTCAGCTCTCCATTGGAGTTGATCTGCTTGGTTGGTATTGTTTTCTGCTTTTTCTTTCCTCTCCTACTCTCGTGGCTTACTTTTCCAACAGTGTTAAGTGTCTTAGAGGGGGCTGCAGGTCTTTGAGACAGGAGTTGACCTGCAGACACCGGCTTTCCAGTAAAGACTCCCAATTTGACCTCAAAATGTAGCTTCTCTGTTTCTCACAACTGAATTTCCATACAACATTTGGATTCTCATGACTGAATTCCCATACAACACAATGGCAGAGCCTTAGAGAAGCTAGTCATAGCGATCTGGTTGGATTTCAAGAGCTGTTATTACCACTGTGCAATTCCAGGGACATACCTTTACCTGGGCAATATTGTAAGAACCCCAAGGTTCTGATGAGGAGTACCCACTACTACATAACTTCACCCAGTAAAACAGCTATTTATTTGTTTTATTGCAAATGGTTGAAATACTGATTATGAAGAGAAGACAATGGAAAATTCAAGTCTCTATCCTTTCTTTTCCAGCTCCATTCTTTAGAGAGTAACCGCTGTTAGCCCTTCAGAAGATTTTAATATGTGGAGATGTAGCTGAGTATAAGCTGTGGCATATCCAGGCCATACACTCAGAAAGCAGGAAATATCATATATCATTAATAGTTTTTTCTATAACAGGAATTTATCCTATTTTTTTAAGCTGCTGATTTGTGAGCAACGCAAGTGAGGGGGTTCTTGTTCTTTGGACAGTATAGAAATAAATCCAGAAACAGTGAAAAACTTGAGCAGAAGGGCTTTGCGGTCTGCCTTCTCAGTTACTCCTGGGTCCCCTGGGGGTGTCCCTTGAGACATTTGCTTCATCAAGTTCCATAGTGAGTGACATGAGGGAGATCTGTGGTGTCCTGGGACTACTCTGACTCAGGCTTGTGAGAAGCTCTGGTGTGTTTGCTACCTGGGTGTTCCATCTTGTCCCCCCTGTAGTGAGACTCGGGACATCTGAGGTTTTCATCATGCCCCATCTGCCCCATGGGTGGGGAGACAGCTGTGGAAATGCACAGCATCCCGCAGCTTTTACCGCACTTTCCTCATACCTCACCTTCCTCGTGCAGAGCAAGCAATTCTGTCTGAGACTGAGCAAAAGCAGATGTGACTGAACTTATCTCCTTCCAGAACTTCTGCTTGGAGCCTGCAGGATGCACAGTTCAAAAGCTGACCTCTTGCTGAACGCTGCTGACTCATGTCTATATCCTAGCTACTTAGGAGGCTGAGATCTGAGTATCATGGCTCAAAGCCAGCCCAAGCAGGAAAGTACTTGAGACTCTTACCTCAAGTTAACCATCTAAAAGGTGAAAGAGGAGCTGTGGCTCACTCTGTAGAATGCCAGCCTTGAGCAAGAAAGCTAAGGGACAACACCCAGGCCCTGAGTTCAAACCACAGTACATATACAAACAAACAAACAAAACACCCCCAAGTCTGCTAGGTCCGGAATTGACATCTTGTTCTTTGCTAATACTGTTCACATATCCTACACGTGGAATGTTCTAACAACTGCATGGAGATCAGAGCAAGAGGAAATATCGCGAACAAAAATCACATTTCTACTAAAATAGCTCATCATGGTGAATGCTTATCCTTTCCCAAACCTGCATAAGACCAATACCTGCTCTTCTTTACCCTGGCTGTTTTCTTTTGTTATTTGTTTATTTTGGAGATATTTCTATATTATCAAATATAACCAAACTTTTTTTTTAATCGGTTGTGGGGCTTGACCTCTGGGCTTAGGGGCTGTCCCTGAGCTCTTCAGCTCAAGGTGAGCACTCTACAACTTTGAGCCACAGTGCCACTTCTGGTTTTCTGATGGTTCATTGGAGGTAAGAGTCTCATGGCATTTCCTGCCCAAACTGGCTTTGAACCTTGATTCTCAGATCTCAGCCTCCTGAGTAGCTAGGATTACAGGCGTGAGCCACCAGCTCCTGGCTTCATTTTTTTTTTTAACCATTTGCTGATAGTTACTTTGTAGGGGTTGCACCATAATTTATTGCAATGGTAATTTTTCCCTTTGTTATAAAGAATGCTTCTGTGGGGACATGGCTTCCCCGAAGTGATTTCAACTCATACCATGTCTTACCCCTTTATCTCCCTGTTATGAAGTCTGCTGTAGTCAAGGGCCCTGCCCCTCAGCCCTTCACGGAGGGGAGAACACTGTGCTGTTGGCAGTGTTACCCATTCTGGGTTATTTGGAAAGGGCTCATTCCCTCCTCTACACACTTTCCTACAAGTAAGAATGTGAGCTTCACAGTTCTGGATGTGGGGACATCTCTGTATTAAATAGAGAAAGATCTGTCTGTCCTGATGAGATGAATTTGAACAGTTGGTAGCTGGCTAACCCACGGAAGAAGCTACTGTAAATAACAGTAAGCCACTGGTGTAAGCTTTGCTGTACTATCAATGAGACCTGCCAATCACCTCTGGGTGCCCTTCCCTGCAGCATCTTCAACTATAGCCAAGAGTGTGTGTATGTATGTGTGTATACATGTGTATAAATATTCATATACACATAAACATTCATATATATACATGTATGTATTTGTGCTAATACTGGAGCTTGAACCCAGGGCCTCATACTTCTCTCAGCCTTTTTTCTTAAGGCTGGCTGTACCACTTGAGCCATGCCTCCATTTGTTGGCTACTTTCTTAATGAAGGAAAACTCCCAGAGGATCTTTTTACAAGAGAAACTCTTCTAGAGTGGCTGGAGATTAAATTGCATGTAGCTGTTTATCAAATGAATGAGACTGAGAAGAAAGATGGCTTTCTATAAAGCAGACAAGAGCAGGGACAGGGCACATCTCCTCTCCTTCCTGACCTTTCTGGCTAAAGGAACACACTTACTATAATTACGTCGAGTAACTGAACTTCAATTCACTTAAGGACATCACTGTGTAATAGACTATAAGAAGTGCAGACAAGGAGGAGTTCAACCTCAATTTTGGACCTCCATGTAAACTTGCTGACAAAGAGGTTCTCTCTCTCTGGATTTGCACGTATAACATTAGTTCCACCTTGGTACAATCAATAGACAGACTTTCTTGTTCCACCAATTGCTGTTGGAAGAGCTCCATATTTCCTTGATCTTGCTAGTCCTCCCAGTTTTCCCTGAATCTTTAGCATCTTCTAAGTTGGTCCTGGTCCCTCTGCATTAGATGTTTTACTAAATAGAGGCAGCTGCAGATGCAGAGAGCTGACAGCAATCACCACACACCCATTATTTCCAACCCGCTGCAGTTACCATTAAAGCCACTGCAGATTTAGGTGGGGCTTAGAACAACAGGCATTTATGTTCTCCCAGTTCTGGAGGCTGGAAGTTCAAGCTCAAGGTGAAATTAGTGATGCTTTTTGATGTCGGCGCTTTCTAGATTACAGATAGCCTTATTTTATTTTATTTTATTTTTTGCCCTGCCATGTTTTCTAAGATTCTCCCATTTCTTTCCTCATGCTGACACAATTATCTCTGCTTCTTGGGAGGCCACAGTCTTATCAGATAAGAGCCTCAGCTTTATGACCAACCTCATTTAACCTTAATTATCTTCTTAAAGGCCCTAACCACCAATGCAATACGGGTCTTAGAGAAAAAAAATGATTCAATGATATTTAAACATAATAAGGCAGGCTTTATTTAGGAACATAGGGACCACGACAATGGGATTTTGCAGTGAGGAGAGAGATTGTGTTCAGGTTTCAGTACTGCATGAACAAGGGGACATTTATAGTCAAGGAACAGGCTGGGGATCAGTGGGATGAAGGCTACTAGAGGAGACATAAGAGTAAGACAGATTCTGGCTAAACCAGCCTAACAAGATTCTTGCTGAAGACAAACTGGGATTCAGTTATCACTTGGGGATGCTGGAGGATGAGAATCCTGGTCAGATATTACTATTTTGGGTAAATGTCCCACAAAGACCCATGTGTTAAAGGCTTGGTTCCCCACTTGTAGCACTAACAATGCAGCCTTTATGAAAAGGGGCCTTGATGGAGCAGGTGCTAGTGGCTCATACCTATAATACCTGTAATACCTATGATCCTATTTGATAAGGAGCTAGCCAGGGCATGTATATCCCTGAGACTCTTATCTCCAATTAACCAGCTGAAAGTGCAGTTGATACTAAAGTGCAGGTGTTGCTGATATAGAGATCCGCCATGAGTTCTGGGGTGGGTGGTGGGGGAGGGTTAGATGGGAAGAAATCTGTTCTGCCTTGCCACAGGCCAAAGGTAAAGGGACCAAGTAACTAATCATGGTCTCAAACCACTAAAACCTTAAGGCAAAAGAACCCTTTCCTCTTTTTAAAGTTGATTTTTTCAGGTATTTGGTTACAATCACATAAATGAGCTATATATTGAGGAGGGCAGGGGGAGGCTCGGCCCTGATTAAACTGATTTAGTGGAATTCTTTGCTAAAACCACAAAGCAAAAGTAGTGCTAAAAGCACTCACAGGGTTAGAAATTCAGAAGCCTCTCAATGGTTTGCTTAAGTAGATAGCCTTTGTCAGAGCTGAGAGCTTCAACGTGAGAACTTAGTTGAGGGGGATGTCAAGGCTTTGTGATAGGCGTGTTTTTTGGGGGGAATGAAGAGTGGATATAATTTAGTTTAAAATATTGCATAAGGCTTTTGTGTCAAGTTTTTTTTTGGGGGGGGTGGGTCCGGTCACGAGGCCTGAACTCTGGACCTGCGCGCTGTCCCTCAGCTCTTCAGCTCAAGGCTAGCGCTCTACCACTTGAGCCACAGTGCCACTTTTGGCTTTTTTCTTTTTGCTTATGTGGTGCTGAGGTATCGAACCCAGGGCCTCAGGCATGTAAGGCAAGCGCTCTACCACTGAGCCACCTTCCCAGCCCTGTGTTAATTTTTTAAAAAAATGGAATGTTTGTTATTGGTGCATAATAAGCACTCCTCAACACTGATTTAAAAGTTATTTTTCACCCAGAAGCCAGTGGCTCATACCTGTAATCCTAGCTACTAGGGAGGTGGATATTTGAGGGTTAAGGTTCCAAGCTGGCCTACACAGGAAAGTGTTTGAGACATATATCTCCAATTAATTGTCAATAAAAGAAAACCCCAGAAGTGGAGCTATAGTAGAGCAACAGCTTTGCATTCAAGCCCCAGTGCTAACACAACAAAACAAAATACCAGTTATGTTCCATCTCTTGTGGGCTTGGAAGTGAGTTTGAATTCAGGGCTCACATTATCACTTAGCTTTTTTGCTCACAGCTACCACTTGAGCCATACTGATAGTCCAGCTTTTTGCTAGTTAATTGATGAGGGAAGTCTCAGGGACTTTTCTGATTGAACCATAATCCTCCAGGTCTCAGCTTCCTGAGTAGCTAAGATTACAGGTGTGAGTCACCAGCGCAGTAGTTAATATTTTTGAACATACAGGTTTTTGTTTGTTTTAAATTAAAACAGTTCTAACTACTTCCCATGTTAGTAGTTACCTTGTAGAAGCAAAGAAAACCTTATCCAAGGTCACTGAGATGAGAAGTGACAAATTTGGGATCTGAACCTGGACAAATGATTGTAGATGGTACCTTGGCCATTGTGTCATTCTCTCTTGCTGATTCAACAATATTGTCTGTATCAGAAATAAATTCACTCTATGAATCAGAAGACAATTTTAGAAAACATCCACTCCAATTGTTAAAAGGGTACACAAAGGACATTTCATCTGAGATATGAGTAGATTATTATGGAAAAATATATAAAAATCCAAGAAAAGACTCAATAGAGCTAAATATAACAGGTAAAGATATCCGTGTAAAGATAGCAAATAACATACTTAAACCATGGAGGAGGGGTTCATAGAGGTAAGTGCTAAACTTGAGAAAAGCATGAGCTTCAAAGAATGAGAGATTAAAAACCATATGTTAATAGTAGGATGACATATTTGGGACATCCCAATTGTCTGAATAATAATTATTTTGGAAGGAAACAAATGGCAACAATAGCATAACAACCATAACAAAAAGACATCATAATCAAATAAGTTACTAAGAAAAAATGTTGTCCAAAGAAAGTATTCAGCTTAAGAAAAGAAATGTATAAGCTGGGCAGCAGTGGCTCATGCCTATAATCCTAGTGATTCAAGAGGCTAAGATCTGAAGATTGTGGTTCAAAGCCAGCCTGGGCAGGAAAATCCCTGAGACTCTTATCTCTAGTATAGACCACCAGAAGACTGGAAGTGGGACTGTAGTGGTAGAGCACTAGTCTTGAGCTGAAGAGCTGTGGGACAGTGCCCAGGCCTAGAGTTCAAGCCCCATGACTGACAAAAAAAAAAAAAGAAGAAGAAAAAAAGAGAGAAATCTATGTATTGCTTAGAAGCAAAACTTATACAAAGAGATTGCATCAATTGTCTAATACTACATAACACAGGATTATGACCACCACCCTTAGCATAGGAAACAAGAAACCCTTATTAACTTTTGTAGATTTTTTTTTTTTTGTCGTTTGTGGGGCTTGAACTCTGGGCCTGCGCACTGTCTCTGAGCCCTTCAGCTCAAGGTGAGCACTCTACCACTTGAGCCACAGCACCATTTCCAACTCTTGTAGATTTTGAGAATCATAAACCTGGTCACTTACATACCTGCATAGTTTCCAGAAAAAGTCATGCTGTCAATTGGGTCTGCAGCCCAGATGAACTAAATGCTGCAGATAAAGTTCTAAATTCAATAGTTAAAAATTAAGCTATTCCACATGTATGTTGGCAAAACAGAAAACAAGTGAAATAAACATGGGTATTTCTCTGTCATCTGGGTGTTCATAAATGGGATCTCCTCTAACAGAATGCTCTTAGAAGATGAGAGTGTAAACTCAGCAACCCACTGGTAGTTTCCTATTGTTTAGATGGACACTTTTGAATATAGCAAGCAAAGATTTATGCAAGGCTGAGAAGTGTGATAGAAAGTATTTTTGCATTAGTTGTTGATATCTGCAAGCCAAAAAAAAAGGCGGTGGGGGGTGGAGATGTTATGGGCACAGCACATTAATTGTTTTACTTGGAAAAGTAAATGGGTTGTGTCTGGGTCTGAAGATACAGGCAAAGCATAAACAAAGATAAGCGTATTTGTTATCATATGGAAAAGAGAAAGGACTGCACTCTTTCTGACCCTTCCAGTTTTGTGTTAGGTGCTTTGAACTTGTGCTTTTATTTAAATACATTGTGCTTTCTCTTAAATACATTTCATGTAGGATATACTGTATCTATAGTAAACTGTCATGTAGTTGAAATCACTAGCTGTCCCCTAATGTATATTTTTTCCATTTTTCAGTAGCAGTAGATATTTTTAGAAGCATATAAAACCACGAAGTCTAAATATGACATTTTCTACCTTGCTTTGCTGGTAAGTGTGGCTGCACTCCAGTGTGGGATTTAGAGTGTAAATGTCAGGTGGTGCCTTATGGCAAACTCTCCTGGGTGACAGCTATAATCTTACCCTCCCCCGACCCCTTCCAGCTCTTGCATAGAATGTAGATCCTGCACAGGGCCTGGGTAATATAACATACCTAGGCCACCACACTGAGAGTGGAAGTAAAATAAGGATACTGGGTCTAATGGGCACCATCTTGGAAGTGTGGTGGATGATAGGGAATTAGGTTTAACTGGTGCCATCTTGTCGTCATACTGGAGGAAGGTGAAATTCCACTCCTCGGTGATGGGCCTGAAGTTTTAGAGGCAGGGGCAAGGACTTGGACAATAGGTTCCTGGACCTACCAGTACTGTGCCATGAATTTGTGAGCTTTTCCAGCTCCTTGTGACCTGATCAAGTCCTTATTTAGTCCCTGACAAGCTCAGGCAACGTTTTCCATTTTCCTGCCATGCCTCGTGTCTGCTGACTCTCCTCAGGTCACCCTGGCATCTCTCTTTGGCTCTCTGTTGGAGTTTATCTGGTTTGTTGGGATTGATTTTCTGCTCTTTCTTTACTCCTACTCTGATGGCTCAATTTCCTAACAGTATTAAGTGTATTCAAGGCTGCAAGTTTTCTGCGGACATGTGTCTGCCTGCAGTCACTGGCTTTCTTATAAAGACTCCCAATTCAACCTCTGAAAATGTGGCTTCTCTTTTACTCATGATTGAATTCCTGTATAACAGAAAGTGTTCTGAAATGGGGAGGCTGGATCTAGCTGGCGCCATCTTGGCCACGTGGTGAATTGGGTTTAACTGATGGCATCTTGTCTTCATGGTGGAGGAAGGTGAAGACCCACCTCCCAAGTGGGCATGCTTGAATTCCTAGAGGCAGGGCCAAGGACATGATGATAGGTTACTGGACCTGTCAGTCCTGTGCCTTGAACTTGGGAGATTCCTGTGACCCTCCCTCCCTGGCCTTGACTCTATTTAGGCAGAGATCAGCTCACATGCCATTACACTGTACCTCATGTTCCTGTGTCTCTTGTCTCCTTGTCTCTGGTCACCCTGGTGACCAGAGGACTCTATTGGACTCTATTGGAGTTCAGCTGCTTGGTTGGTATTGTTTTTCTACTCCTTTTTAAATTCTCCTGCTCTCAGTGTTGAGAGTATTCGTGGGGCTGTAGGTCTTTGTGACAAGAGTCCACCTGCAGCCACCAGCTCTCCAATAAAGACTCCCAACTCTACTTCTCAAAACGTGGCTTATCAGTTTCTCATGGCTGAGTTACCTACAACAGTTCCATTCTTCCAGACTTTGGTCAGCTGTACCATCATGCTGGCCTCAGGCTGCACATCTCTGAATTTTTCTAGCAGACAGAAAGAAACTTGTTTAAGGTATTGCTATTTCTGAAATCTGTCATCATGCCTAATCCTATAACCAAGCCTAATATAGCCAAGCTCCAAAAAATTATGTAACTTGATTCAGATAATCTGAGAAGGGACAGAGTAAGTATTTGAACCTAATGCTTAGCATTTAAGTAATAATGTCTGAATAAAATGAATTATGTTTGGCTGTGTGACGGTAACTCATGCCCTATAATCCTAGATACTTAAGACTCTGAGACCTGAGGATCATGGTTAGAAGCCAGCATGGGCAGGAAAGTTCAAGGGACACTTTATTTTCCTTTAATCACACACACAAAAAATCCAGAAATAGAGCTGTGGCTCAAGTGTTATCTCCTTATCCTTGAACATAAAAGTTCCGGAACAGCACCCAGGCCCTGAGTTCAAGCCCCAGGACTGGCACAAAAAAAGAATTGTAGTTGGGATATAAAGAACTATTCTTTTACATATACTAACTAAAATTACTTGGTTGATTTTTAAGGCTCTAATTCTCCCCAACTTTATTCATCTAGCCATCCTTTTCACCACAATTCTGTAACATAAACTTGCTCATTCAGGCTGGTCTTCTGTGTCTCCTTATTCTTACAGCTTTATTTTATGCCTCTCAGCACAGTATGGAGTCCAAACATGAAACTATAAGACTGAGAAATATTTCAAGAGAAAGAGGGACAGACAGAGACAGAGAGAGAGAGAAAAACAGAGATAGAGAGAGAGACAGAGAGGGAGACACAGAGAGAATTCAAGCTAGAGCTGGGTTTAGAGATTAGCAGGATTTGGATGAAGGGCTGGACAGCAGGAGAGATTTGTAGGGACCATCAATTTTCCATACAAGGTTGGTCCCTGGGCAGTATGTTATGTCTTCCTGCAATTAAATTTTATGTGCTAGGGAAACCACATTCACATTATGAAAGAGACTGGTGAATGGGCCACTTTTTTAATGGTAATGAAACCTTTCAAGACTTAACTTGGCTGTCATTAAGTCATTTTAAAGGCTATGGAGATTGCAGAGATGATTGCTACAGGATGTCCCTGAGCTTGCCCTGACAATTAATTTCCTGCTAAAGTGAACAACAGAGCAGTGCTAATATGAATTGCTGATTTCAAAATACTTTTTCCATATTTTATTTTAGTTATACCTATTATTCTTGTTTTGGGCTTTAAATATTACTACAGACAGTGCTTCACTGAGGCTTTAGGCTAATTTGTTAAAATGTAGAAATGTAGGAAATTACTTTTGGAAAGCTTTTCGTATTTTAATATCTTATTTCTTCTGCTGATACCACTTGTTTCTTAGTGTGGTTGTGGGACTTGAACTCAGGGCCTGGCCACTAGCTTTGATCCATTTTGTGCTCAAGTCTAGCACTCTACCACTTGAGCCACAGCATTACTTCCAGTTTTTGAGTGGCTAAGGAGATGAGTCCTACAGGGAAATTTCTGCCTGGGCTGGCTTTGAACTGCAATCCTCAGATATAAGCCTCCTGAGTAGCTAGGATTACAGGCATGAGCCACCAGTGCCCAGCTTGATACCACTTCTTCTTCTTTTTTTTTTTTTCAACAGCAAAAGAGTCATTTATTTGCAAGGTCAAGCTTGGTCCTCCACGCACTGGTATTGATACCACTTCTTAAATGACCAATTTTTAGAGTAATCGTGTATGCCAGGGTGTGTTGACCTCTGACGCCTGACTCTAGTAGTGCTCATTGATGCAATTTAAAGTGTCTCTCTCCAGGATTGTGCGTAGTGATGGAATGATTCTGAAAGGCATTTTTTTTCCCCAAGAGAAGGTCTTATTATGTAGTCCTGAATTCTTGATCCTCCTGCCTTAGTTTCTGAAGTGCTGGACTATAGGTGTGTACCACACCTGACTGAAAGGTATACTTTCATAACAAATGTGCATAACTCAAATGTATGATTGCCAAATGTATGATGCTTAGTGGCTGATAAAGAAGAAATAAAACCAATAAAGATTCTAAAGTAACTAGTTATTATCACAGAAATCATAACTTCAGAAAATGGAACTGTTGATCAACATATTAGCATGAGAGTTCACGCTAAGCTTAGAAAATGTTCATCTGAGCAGTTACACTGGTGTTTTGAAGGACTTTTCAGACTTGCAGCATGCTAAAAGTACATTGTTAATCCCTAAGATAAGAATAGAGCAGAGCTTTCCTAAACATAGTGTGTGTGTGTGTGTGTGTGTGTGTGTGTGTGTGTGTGTGTGTGTGTGTGCTGGTTCTGGTGCTTGAGCCCAGGTCCTGGGCATTGTACCTTAGCTTTTTAGCTCACAGCTAGCTCTCTATTGCTTGTGGAAATGTTACTTCCACAAACTTTGATTCTTAAGTAAACACTAACATACAAAAAAAACTGCTTTATGGGAACCCCTTGGGTTATACCAATGTATGGAAGGTAGAAGCTGCAGGCTAAGTGTGAGACTTGTGCTGTCAAGAATGTGGTCTGTAAAACTGGACCATTGCTTTCTCTTTTTTGGTGGTACTAGCGATGGAACTCAGGGTTTCATTATTGCTAGGCAGGCACTCTTATCACTTAAGCCGTATCTCCAGCCCCTTTTTGCATGGTTATTTTCAAGGTAGGGTCTACTTTGTGCCTGAGCTAGTCTGGGCTGAGGTCCTCCTACTTGTGCTCCCATGTGCATGCCACTGTGCCAGCCATTATGTTTCCTTTGGAGCTAACAGTGTGTGTTGCTCAGTCATTGAGAAAGAGTCCTGTGAATTTCCTTTTCCAGATGGCTTTGAACTCTGATCTCCCAATCTTCATTTCCCAAAGGGCTAGGATGACTGGCTGAGACTGGACCATTTCTTCCTTCCTTCCTTCCTTCCTTCCTTCCTTCCTTCCTTCCTTCCTTCCTTCCTTTCTTCCTTCCTTCCTTCCTTCCTTCCTTCCTTCCTTTCTTTCTTTCCTTCTTTCTTTCTTTCTTTCTTTCTTTCTTTCTTTCTTTCTTTCTTTCTTTCTTTCTTTCTTTCTTTCTTTCTTTCTTTCTTTCTTTCTTTCTGTCGGTCGTGGGGCCTGAACTCTGGGCCTGGGTGCTGTCCCTCAGTTCTTCAGTTCAAGGCTAGCACTCTACCACTTGATCCACAGCGCCACTTCAGGCTTTTTCTGCTTATGTGATGCTGAGGAATCAAACCCATGGCCTCGTGCCTGCAAGGCAAGCGCTCTACCACTGAGCCACCTTCCCAGCCCTGGACCATTTCTTGAATACAGATAATTTCAGTTTCCAGTTCTAAGACTAGATTTTATAGGTCAAGAAACTGAAGCTCACATAGGGCAAGGAGGCTGTGCACTAGTGAGGGTTGGGCTGATTGTGCAGCTCAGTCTTGGAATCCTCAGAGCCCAGGGTACTGTCTCTGTGTGTGGTGGCTGCAGGAAGCTCTGTGTGGGGGTGAGTCCATGGACCATGTTTGCCTGGGAATGTTCTTTTAGACATACGTGTGCAGCACAGTCCAAATTCCTTACTGTCCTGATCACCCTAATGGGGACAAATTCTCTTTTGTCAATTTCCTTAAAATACAGAGCTTGTTGTTCATTTTGACTTGGTAATTGTGCTTTGACCACAGCAGAGTGGTAGGATGTCTCTATTCATGGCTCCATATTGAAACACTGTTGTTGAATAAATGATTGAGAGAAAGATTTTTCTGGAATGCACATATAACTTTTGCCTCATATTAAGGCAGTGGTTAACCCCAGATCTGTTTTATATAAGTGGCTGTCTACTGTCTACTAAAGTTTCCGTTATACTTCCTTGATTAACTTTTCAAGCCTAAGTGTTTTTTATATTAATTCTATTTCATTTCCCCTGAGAAGTTATGGCCAAGCACTCTTGACTGTCAGAATTAATTTTGAGTGTTCACTCGTTTCCTGTTCTTCCAGCTCTCTCTCTCTCTCCTAGAACCGATATAACTGCAGATATGGGGGGGTGCATGCCTCAGTTTTACTGCAGTAATGCAGCTGTAGTGTGATGCCAGACTCTGCTCTCCTTCCTTCTCAAGTAGACTCTTTTTCTCTGTAAGAAGGAAGAATGGAAGCTGAGGAATGTGCTTTAGCACCTATTATTTACTAGGTGCTTTAAGCTTATTTGTTTTTAAGTCTTATTCATAATATTTTGTGAAGTAATTGAAAATGCTCATTCTACATGTTTTTGGAGAAGATTAATGAGATTATTTAAATTATGCACTTTAATACAGTTCTAGAAGATAGTACACACTTGATAAATATGAGTTGCCATTATCTCTGACCTTCATCCTTCATCTTCTCTTTCAACAAGGACACAATGGCATCCCATCAAAGAAACCATCTCTTGGTTGACCCAGAGAGACACACTAGTCGTTTCCTATAGTATTGTTGGCCAGTTTCACACCAGATATTACAAAATACACCAAAAGCTAGAGACTTAAAGCAACACCAATTTATTCTCTCATAGTTTCTGTGGATCAGGCAAACTCTAGGTCTTGCTTTGGAATCTGTCTTAGATTGTCCAGCTGTTACAATGGGATATCTCAGAAGGGCAGCTACATTTATTTATCTTAGGTCTTGGGCTGGGAAGTCCATGATCAAGGTGCTATCTGATTGGGGTATAGTGAGTGCCCATTTCCTTTGTAGGATGACTATCTTTTCACTGTGTCCTCATAGGAATAAAGGGTAAAATAAACTCCCCAGGGTCTCTTTTACTAGGTCACTAACTGCATTCACAAGGTTGGAGCATTCCCAGAGGCCCTCATCATTTTAGCAGTAGTTAGGTTTTAACACACAAATTGAGGAGGTGGATATGAGGTGAGGGGACAAACTTCCATATTGTGGCAGGGTCTCCTGCGGGCTGAATTCAGGTGTCAATCAGGGATACATTCTTATCTGAAAGCTCAACTGGAAAGGATCTTCCTTCGTACTCATTCTTGTGGTTATTGAGTATGTCAGCCCCTGGGAGGTGGCTGAATTGGGAACCTGAGTTCTTTGGTAGTGCTTAGTTGGGTGTCATTCTGAGTTTCCTTCCATGTGCACCTCATCAGCTTGTGTCATTGGACACAAGCTACATACACATACATGCACACACACACACACACATACACACAGAAGGAGAATAAGACATAAGTCCACCTTTTATAGGCAAATGACATCTCATTCTGTAGAATTTTATTCACTGAAGTAAACCATTGAGTCCTTCCCCCACACACAAGAAGGGATCACACAAGGGGAGGGGGGTGGCATTTGGCAAAAGGATCATTGGTGGCTAGGCCAGCAGCTGTCTAACATACAATGTCTCAATTCCTGACAGACCTGGGATGTAAGTCCAGGTCTCCAAGTCCCTACTCTTCCTTCAGAAATCTGAGTGTAAGTTGTGTCATGATAGTAAGCTGACTATGAAGCAATTTTCTATGCTTTGGCTTTGGAGCAAGCACAGTTTAATTTTAACCACTTTAGAATGATGAGCTGAGGGACTTTCTTCACATTTACTTGTCCTTGACATACTCTCTCTCTCTCTCATTGTCTTAAGTATCATTTTAATCTCCTCAAAGCTTTAGGGCTCGACTTTCTCACCCTCAGCAAATGGCTTTGTTTCCAAGGGCAGAAGAAAGTAGACACGATCAGTTGTGAATACATTCATCTTCTGTACCCTACTTGTACCCTTCTCTCCTGCTTTTTAATTTGAAAAGATGGAATATCATTTCTTGTTTACTTCTTCTCCGATCAATACTCCTCTTCTTCTCTTTTCTCTATTACTAAATTATCAATGATGCCGAGGGCTCTGAAGATGCTCCAGTAAGTAGCTCTCTGTCTTTTCAAATGCTAAAAAACTCAAAAGCTGAACCAGAATAAAGACAGAAGCCACACATTGTCAAGGACTGAGGTGAGTTGGAGGATGTGGCTTTGTGGCTGGGTTGACTCAGAATTGGAAGTCTAGGGCAGTGCTTCCAAGGAAAACAGTTACAGTGTGGCAGAGCAGAGGACAAGACACACTTCTGGTAGGTTCACCCACAAGGATGACTGGCAGAGTTGGCAACCTAAGTTGCCATTCCCCTCCCAAACTTACTGAGCAAATAAGTCATTCCTTTTTCATAGAGATGAGGTAATGAAAGGGTTGAGAGAATCATGGTCTTTCCACAAGAGGGAAATATTTGAAATGGAGAAAGACTGTTCCAATAACATCACATGGATTTTGAACCTATCCCTCTTCCATTGCTTATTTTTTTAATTTAATTTTTTTTGTGAACATACTGTACAGAGGGGTTACAATTACATGGGCAGGATAATGCATACATTTCTTATCAAGCATTGCAGCCTCCTCCTTTGTTTACCCTTCACATCCCTTCCTAGCCTCCCTCCCCATCTCCATTGCTTCTTTTTCTTAGTAAATATACTTCAGCTTCTTAAGTCTGTGTGTGTGTGTGTGTATTGATCCTGGGGCTTGAACTCAGGGCCCAAGGGCTGTCCCTGAGTTTCTTTTGCTCAAGGGAAGCACTCTACCACTTGAGCCACAGCCCTACTTCTGGCTTTTTGGTAGTTTTAGTGGAGATAAGAGTCTCACAGACTTTCCTGCCCAGGTTAGCTTAGATCTCAGCCTCCTGAGAATTGTGATGCTTAGATCTCAACCTTCTGAGTAGCTAGGATTACAAGTGTGCACTACAGGTACCCAGCTCAGTTTTTCCAGTCTTAATAAAAATGCTTCGAGTCAACCTAAAACGATTTCTGCATGGATTTTCCTCTGTTTACAGCCCAGGTCCTGGAAAAAAGTAATCTGAATTCGTAGAATCTCCCCTCTCATTTCCCACATGATCTTCAAATCCAGAAGAATTGGCTTCTGCCACCACTGCTGAACAGGGATTGCCTGGCCGTGGTCACCATGGGGGCGGAGGTATCCTACTTAAGTTGATCTGACTTCTCTTCAGATTCTAACTCTCTTGGCCACTCCATGTCTTCACTTTTGTATTAGCTTGTCATCACTGTAACAAAATAGGCAATGTAGGATACTTATACAGAAAAAAGAAGGTTATTTAGCACAATGTTTCGGAGGTTCAGAGCCCAAGATTGGGTGAAGCCTTTGGTGAAGGTGACAGTTGTGAGCAAGGGAAGAGAGTGTGGTCCTTTCTAGACAGGAGCAGAGAATGACAGACTGGCATCATATAATCCCTTTCCAGGGCACCTCTCCCTTCACATGATTTAAGCACCTCCCACAAGGCCCTACCTTCCAAAAGGTCCCAGTAGAACCACCCTGAGACCAAGTCTTCAACTACAACGGACTCTTGGGGACACTCACATTTCACCCCAAATTATAGCAACTCATTTTCAGACTTTCTTGTTGGCTTCTTTCTCAGAAAACTTAAGTCTTACCTGGAGCCCATGAAGTTACAGCAATGTTGAGATTACTCTGGGACAAGAATGCAAGACTCAGAGTCTTGCTGACTGAGGGACTCCCAATGCCCACTTCCCCTACCTTCCTTGAGCAGCCTGAGGGACAGCCTTGTATTCTGGAACTTCATGGACTGTGAAAATGATGCCTTTGATGAGGTTCTTACATTGCTGTTCATCATATTTATGTTCTGTGGAAAGCTCTTGGAACCGTGATGCTGATTAAACAAGTCTGAAAAGCCAGGTTACTCTTAGAGCCCGTTGGCTTTGGTCTTAGTGCCCAAGGAAATGACATTCCTACAGAGAAGGAACTGGCATGTGCGGTCCCCTATTGTGTTCCTTTTGCATGGACTGCTCATACAGAACCCTCTCTACTCTTGGCTGGAGATGCCCACTCTTTCCTCCATTGCTTACAACCATTATGTGCAGCTATTTGCCACTATCAACAGAGGCCAGCTAAATGGGCTATGAAGCCTCAAAGGCTGAGCTAAGTAAACCTTGTTTTCTATAGGAGTAGCCTGTGTTGCCTATTTTGTTATATCGAAAACAAATGAAGGGACAGAGTGGCCAACAGGGTTACATACTAAGGAGAAGTCAGGTGAATGAAAACTAATACAGGTCTGTACGATTTGACAAACAGGACTCTGTGGTAGCCACTGCCAATGCAATCCTTCTGCTGATGGCAGAAGCCAACTTTCATTGGCTTGAAAAACATGTGGGATATGGGTGACGAGGCTCTGCAAGTTTTGATTATGTTCTGTGAACTGAGGGAAGCTAGACATTACCAGATTGTGCAGCATGCAAGGTGAATAACTTCATTCCTACTCCTACCATTGCTTAATCCAGAGTTTCTCAAGCCCATCTTTCCACAGAGTGGATCAACTAGATAGCAGCCTTCCCAGTAGCTAGGATTGCAGGCATGAGCCCCTGGTGCCCTGCTACTGTTTAATAACATGCAATCCACTTTTTGAAATTTAATCTGATTCCACAATGGAAACAAAGCTAGAATTCCACAAAATCTCTTAACTTAGGTTTTTCCTACAAAAATGGAATGTCTGATTATAAATGACTAATATAAAGTCTAGATTAAAGGAAGATAGCCTTTATAGATATAGTGTGGCAATTTTCTCCTTACATGGACTATTTTCACTATCTTAATTTTTATCATGTATTTTATAATGTATTTAAAATGAATTGTGCTCTAAGGAGAAATGTTTAATTTTCACTGATTATTTAAAGTATAAAAAAAATCCTGGGTCTAGTCACAACTTCTGGTTGATTATACCTTCTGTGGTAGGAGTTAAAATGTCTTTGTTACACATTCTAATGGTAATGACAAAAGTTTGAATGTTCCATTTGTTGTTGTTGTTGTACCTGGGGCCTGAACCCGGCCTGGGCGCTGTCCCTCAGCTCTTCAGCTCAAGGATAGCACTCTACCACCTGAACCACAGCACCACTTCAGGCTTTTTCTGCTTATGTGGTGCTGAGGAATCAAACCCAGGGCCTCATGCCTGCAAGGTAAGCACTCTACCACTGAGCCACCTTCCCAGCCTCTGAATGTTACATTTTGATAATCTTGGATGCCAAAGTTCCTGTATATTTTTTGAATGTATAAGAACTCATTTTTCTGTTTAAACAGTAGCTGTCAGTCTGTTTCTTTCATATGATATCAGTTGGAAAATTATAGTTACTGTAACAAAGTGCTTGAGGTGATGATTAAAAAAGAGGAAAGATTCATTTTTTGCTCATAGAAGTTTCAGTCTGTAGTTTGTGGATCTAGTTATTCTTGGGTGGGTGGTGAGGTAGCAGATCAAGTCAGGAGTGGCAAATGTAACCAATTCACCTCTTGGAAGCCAGGAAGAAGAGAGAGGAGGGAGGAAATGAGGACACACACACACACACACACACACACACACACGTTGAGTGGGGGAGGGATATATTTTTCCTTCAAGGACTTCTTTCTGATTACGTAAAACCTCTTGGTAAGCTGGATCTCTTGAACTTTTCCTCCTCTTCCCAATTGTACTAAGATAGAGACTAAGTCTTTAACACGTGGGTCTTTAAGGACAATCACAATCCAGACTACAAACTGGCCATGGTAGCTTGTGCATGACTGTAAACTCAGCTACTTAGAGGCAATAGTAGGAGGATTAAAGTTTGAGACCAGTCTTGGAAAAAGTTAGCTAGAACTCCCATCTCAAAAGCAAGCTGGGTATGGTGGCACATGGCTGTAATTTCAGCTATACAGGAGATAGAAGTAGGAGGATTGCAGTCCAAGGCTCTGGCTGAAGCAAAAACAGAACCCACTAATTTAAGCTAGTGTTTGTATGGTGGGAGGCTTGGTTTAATTTCATTCTTTTGCTCTTATTTTGTTTGTTAAAAAAACTCATTTTTACTCTGTCGAATTGCTCTTGTATCTTTGGCAAAAAAATAGGTAGAAAAAATTCTAAAGATCTGTTGCATATCACCACAAATGTACATAATGTACTGAATGGTCCACTTAAAATGGTTAAAATAATTTTTATGTTATATGTGCTGGGGCTTGAACTCAGGGCCTCATGCTCATAAAGTTTTGTCTAAATTAAAAATTAGTTAGGCATATTTACACAGGTCTAGTTCTGGATTCACTATTTGGTTCCATTGATCTGCATGTCAATCCCTTTAACACGTCAGACTGCCTTGATTGTAATTGATATTTAATATATGTTAAAATCAGGCAAGGAAATTCCTCCTCCCTTACTTTACTCCTCAAAATTGTTTTAGAAGCCAGGTATAATGGTTTGAGCCTGTAATCCTAGTTATTTGGGAAGCAGAGAAAGGGGGATTTCAATTCAAGGAGAGGGTTTTTAGCTTTTTGAGGCATCTCTGTACTCTCTTCCATAGTGGCTGCACTCATTTATCTTCCCACCAATAGTGTGTATGAGGATGCTTTTTTCCTTGCATCCTCCCCAGCATGTTTTTGTTGTCTGTTTTCTTGATGATGGCTATTCTGACAGGGGAAAGATGAAATGCCAATGTAGTTTTAGGTTTATTTGGATCAAGATGATGCCGTCCCCAAAGTTCTGGGAGTAACAGGTATTTGCTATTGTTATAGACATGCTCTCCAAGAACCCTTGGAGTTACAATGATAGACACAAAAATAGAGAATTGTCTCAGAAGGCAAAATTTACTTCTGTGCAGAAAGGTGTGCCATCAGACAAAAATCTGGCCAGCAAGCACCCAGAGCAGGCAGGCTGCTCTCCAATTTATCCCAAATGCAGCAGCCCCTGCTTCTCTGCTCAAATTGGTTGAGCTCAGATTCACAATCTGCTCACCTTTGGCTAGTTTGACTAGAGTAAAATATATTTACATGAGGTGTGTTTGAGATAAGATTAACAGTTCACAAGAAAACTCAAAATATACCCACACTCAACTGTATTTACATAAGGTGATTTTCAAATAAGATTAACAGTTCACAAGTAATCTCAAAATATACCTGAACCCTCTGCTATTTCTTGAACAGTCTTGGGCATGCCATAATTGGGAGAAAAAACAGTTTAAGACAAAACTTTACATTTTCCAAATCCTGTCTTATCCCAAAGCAGTTTCTCCTTTCCTTACCAAGAGCCAAGCAAAGAAGGAACTTCTAAGCAATACATTTTGATAGAAAAGACAGTTTTTCTCACTATTCCACTATTCCACTTGGCTTCTCATAGTTTTCATTTGCATTTCTCCAATGGATAGAGATGTTGAACATTTTTTACATGTATTTATTCGCCATTTTTACTACTTTTAAGGACTGTTTTTCCAACTCATTTAACTAGTTATTGATGGAGCTTTCTTTCCTAGTGTTTATTATTTTGACTTCTTTATATATTCTGGATATTAATTCCCTGTGGAGTGAATAGATTTCCCCTATTCTATGAGCTATCTTCTTAGCTGTGCTGTTTAATTTGGTGCAACATTTGTTAATTCTTTTTATTTCCTTAGCTGTTGGAGTTCTATTCAGAAAGTTGTTCCCTCTGCTTGTATCTTGAAGTGTTTCCTTTGTTCCTCTTCAGTAATTCCAGTGTTTTAGTCCTTATAGCAAGGTGATTGATACATCTTGAGGTGATTTTTGGATGATTTAGGTGATTTAGATGATTTAGGATGTCTTCTACATGCCATTTTGTGTGTAATTATTTAGTTTAGCATACATACTTATAGTTCTTGAGGTGATTTTTGTATAAGATAATGGATAGGATGTCTTCTACATGCCATTTTGTGTACAATTATTTATTTTAGCACGCATACTTGAGTTCAGCAGATCTGAGAATAATCTATCAGTGGGTAGCTTTGATGGATGAAATTCTGCAGAAAGATTTATCTTTAGATCTGTGTTTTTCCTTTCCTCCTTCCCCTCTTCCAAGTGATAAAAGAAGAATAGTTAAGAAATCAAATGAGAAATCTGTTTGGGGTCTGATCTGGATTTTGATCACATAAATGCAACATTTGATTATTTAAATAATTGTGGGGGGGAAAGAGCTGGGCGCAGATGGCTCACACATATAATCCTATATACTCAGGAGGCTGAGATCTGAGGATTGTGGTTCAATAACATCCTAGGCAGGAAAGTCTGTGAGACTTTTATCTCCAATGAATCACTAGAAATCTGGAAGTGGAGCTGTGGCTCAAGTGGTAGAGCTCTAACCTTGAGTATGAAAGCTCAGGGACAGTGCCTAGTCCCTGAGTTCATGCCCCTTGACTGACCAATTTTAAAAAAGTATGATTAAAAATCCAGACTTGATTCAAGAATGATTTAGGTTTAAGTGTGAATTTTCCCCTCAGGAACCTTTGAGGGTCTTCACTTAAGGAAGGAGTGATAGTTGACAGCTGGCATATGTTGGGATATGTTAGAGTTCTTATGCTCTGTTCTTGTCCCTCTAAAAACGCCTTCAGTGTAGTTCCCAACAAGATGTCCCTCAGTGTCTCTGAGATTGACAGAAACAAGCAAGATGTCTTCTGACTTGTGAAGTGATGTTTGTAGGATTTGGTTTTCAGAGAACACAGCACAGGCTTCTATTTGCAGGGATCTCAGAGTGCTTTGTTGTGGCTTTCCTGTGAGGAATACATGTGAGACGGATGCCCTTCTCTCCCTCATACCCTCAAGGTTGTAAGCTCCCAGACTGATTGCTCAACATTCCTTTGATCCTGCTAATTAGACTCCCTTTCTTGAGTTAGAAGTACACGTTTACCAACAAAATCATGAGTAGATAGGGAGAACTGAACTCTGATGGAATTTATCTCCTCAAGGAAAGATCAGAGAGAGAGAGAGAGAGACAGAAACAGAGACAGAGAGAGACAGAGAGAGACAGAGAGAGAGGAGAGGGAGAGGGAGAGAAAGAGGAAGAGGGAGAGAGAGACAGAGAGAGAGAGAGAGATAACTCTTGGCTGGTACTCAGGAATGAGGTAGAGGACAGTTGGAACATTTCATAGCTAAAATTCCTTACTCAATAGGTGACTATAAACATGGTAGCCTGGAAATGTAAATCAGAGAACAACGAATTGATTTCACATGTGTGGCTTGATTTTTCATGCTTGTCTTTTCACCTATAGGTGAGCTAGGAATACCTCAAGAGTTGAGTGCTGATTGCTGAACGTCTTGGCATATGAACTTCATATTAGTGCAATAGCGTGCATAGGCTTCATTTAGAATTTGAAATTTTGTATTAGATTTTGGCCAAGCCAACGATTACCCAGTTCAATTACTCTAACCATAAAATGGATGTCAGGTGAGAAGATTAATTACTAAAATGAAATAAAGATACTGGACCTCATGTCTCTTAGTTATGTTTTTTTATTTCTCTTTCTCATTCTTTGTTCCTTCATTCCTTCATTCCTTCTTTCTTTCTTTCCTTCTTTCCTTCCTTCCTCCCCTTTCTTGTTTCATGCTGGTACTGGGGCTTGAGCTCAGGGCTTCATAGTCTCCTTTGGCTTTTATGTAAGGCTGGTACTGTATCACTTAAGCCACACTTCTACTTATGTTTTTTACTGGTTAATTTGAGATAAGTATATTGGGATTTGTCTGCATGGCAAAGCAGCTGCTGCTCCATCATAGACTTTGAAGTATCCTTGGTGTGAATTGTGTGGATGTGTTTGATTGTATGTATGAATGTGCACAGAACACAGTGTGTGTGGGAAAAGTAGAAATAGAGAGAATACACGTCTTTGGGCTTCTCTTTCTCTGAGTTTCCTAGATTATATCTCCAGGTTTATTAATTTCCTTGGCCATTTTTTCTTGGCCAGTATATTATCTCTGTTCAGTAATTAATCTTAATGTGACATGGGCAATGTGGTAGTGTTATGAAGGAATCTTGTTATGTTAATGGTGCAGAAGCCTTTTTATGACTTGACTTCTTTCATTGAATCATGTTAGACATTGTGAAGAAAGTGTAGTTTATTGCTTTGGATGCCCTCAACTTGCGCCCAACAATGAATTTTATCTGAAATAGATGCAGTGTTGTGCCATTATGAATTGTGAGTCCCTGCATATTTTCAACTGGTTATACTGTTAGGTCTACATCTTGTGTTCTTTCTGTGCCATTGGATTGAAATCCTGCAAATGCAAGGATGGTGGCTATCAATAAATGTAGCTCAACTCCTTCCTTTTCATTGCTAGTGGACTTCCTCACGAATCACCTTTCTGAGAAGTGAATTTTCACATGTCCATTTATTTTAACTATACAGAGAACTGTAGATGAGGCTTCAGGAAAATTTTCTCAGTTGTTTGGGAGATATCCAAATGCTAAAGCAGAAATATTTGTCAGCCATTCAAAAAATTACTCAGATCCTCTGTTGTTACTCAGAAACCTCAAAAATAGATCTATTTACATATGACATTTATTATGGTTATTTATAGTTTGATTTACAAAATATGCTCAGCATGCATACTTGCAGGGTGCATACTGAAAGAATGAATACTTAAGGGAATTTTCAGCTGAAGATAATGTTTGTGAGCTAAACTCAATCAAGCTCAGCTACTCTTGGTTGAAACGTACATATTCTTGAATTGCATATATTTTATCTATGCAAAAGCTAAGTAAATATGCCTTTATTAAAACAGAATGCAAGCTAAATGATTAAAATATGGGTTTATTATTATTATTAATTTTGTATTGTTATTATAAAGGTGATGTACAAAAAGTTTATAGCTACATAAGTCAGATAAAGAGTAGTTTTTTTAGACAATGTGGCCCCTTTCCTTGCTCTCTCTGTTTCCCCCTCCCATCCCTACCCACAATTTGTATAGTTCATTTTCAACATAGTATCTAATGAGTGCCACTGCTGCATTTGTTCATACTTTGTCCCTCCATTTTTGTGCTCCCCCTTTATCCTCCCTACAGGCTTTTAACTTCAATTTGATTTCCTCTGTCTTTAAATTCTGACTTAGCTTAAATAATACCAGGCAATATAGGAAATACAAAGGAGATGTATGGCTTTCTCTTTTGGAATTCTGCAGTTCAGTTGGGGTGATAACAGCATGTGTGGAATCTCCATTGCTTTAGACAAGAAGTATATCAGCAGGAGGTATGTTGTGACTTGTAGGTTGCAGTTACCAAAGAACTTCACCAAAAGGAGAGCAGAATATAAATAATCAAAAGACCTATGCTAGGTGCTGGTGATTCATACTAGGTGCTGGTGTCTACTCAAGAAGCTGAGATCTGAGGATCTTGGTTGAAACTAGGATAGGCAAATCCTTGAGACTCTTATCTGTAATTAACAAGCAAAAAGTTAGAAGTGGAGGTGTTGCTCAAGTAGTGGATCACTAGCCTTGAGTGATAAAGGTAAGCAAGAGCTTGAGGTATATGCTCTCTCTCTCTCATGCCTATATATATATATATATATATACAGCCTCCTATATTAATCATGTTAATAACCAATTTTATTTATTTATTTTATGTATTTTTATTGTAAAGATACTGTACAGAAGTGTTACAGTAACATGAGTAAGGTAAGGAATACATTTCCTATTGAGCATTGTTACCCCCCTTTGTTTTTCCCCTATCATCTCTTCCCTCCCCACCTCCCATACTAACCCTCCCCCCCCAGTTGTAAAGTTGGTTTTCAACATAGTGCCTCCTAAGTCTCATTGTTACAATGGGTCAACCTGTATCCTTGCTTCAGCATTTTGTTATTTCCCTCCCCCTCCCCAAATTAGAAAAAATGTATATACAAGATGCAGGGTACCGGAATCAAACCCACTGACAACTGGGGTTAAATCATGGGCAAAGAACATACAAAAGAAACAAAAAAAATCACATAATACATTAAAAACAGCAGTGTCAAAACCTCTTGTGTCCCTGTCTCAGGGTTCATTTTGCTTAGCATCATCTTATGTGGTCATATGTATATAGCCTTTGACCTTTTCTGCTTGTTTGGTAAGATTATCCTAGATGTATTCTAGTTATTGCAAATAAGGGAGAGTGTGGGACCTATGTTTCTTTGGGTCTGGCTTACTTCACTTAATATAATTTTTTTCCTCAAGTCTTTCAATTTCCTAACCAATAGGGTGGTGTCATTCTTTCTGATGGAGACATAGAATTGCATTATATATATATATATATATATAATGCATATATGGATATGTATATATATACATATATATATATATATCACATTTTCTTAATCCATTCATCTACTGAGGGGTATCTGGGTTGGTTCCATATCTTAGCTGTGGTGAATAATGTTGTTATAAACATAGTTGTGCTGGTAGCTTTAGTATGGCCTTGTTTCTGATCATTTGGGTAAATGCCCAAAAGTGGGATTGCTGGGTCATAGGTGAACTCTATGTGAAGTCTTTTGAGGATCCTCCCTACTGCTTTCCAAAGTGGAAACAACCAGTTTTAAATCGAGCTTCTTAGATTTGTTTGGGTCTTCAAAAAGCAATCATTTCTCACCTGTCATCAAAGCTCCTAGAACTCTTTGTAGGGGTTATACAAAGCCTTTCCATTTGATTCACTGTCTCTTAACCTTGCCTGGTACTGTCTTATCTTTGAGACTCATGATGAACAATTTCTTCAGGGGTACCTGTGTACACCAATTCTTCCTTTCTTCATGTTGACTGCGGTTTATTGGATCTGTAGAATTTTATAACTCAGGAATAGTTGCTTTTTTGTTTTGTTTTGTTTTTATGTTTTGTTGGTCATGGGGCCTGAACTCTGGGCCTGGGTGCTGTCCCTGAGCTCTTCAGCTCAAGGCGAGCACTCTACCACTTGAGGCACAGAACCATTTCTGATTTTCTTTGGTCAATTGGAGATAAGAGTCTCACGGACTTTCCTGCCTGGGCTGGCTTTGAGCCATGATCCTTAGACCTCAGCTTCCTGACTAGTTAGGATTATAAGCATGAGCCACTGGCTCCCAGCAGGCATAGGTATTTTTATCCTTAGAAATTTTATGTGATTATCTTTAATATACTTTTCTTCTTAGCTTTTAATTTTTTTCCCTTATTTTAGTTTTTAAACAGTGTATTGCTCTTAAGTTTTTAAAATATCTTCTTTTATGTCCTTAATCATTTTAAACATAATGATTTTATAGTCTTATTCAGTTGTTTAATTATCTGGTTTTACTGAGGATCTATTTCTGCTCCTGGTTGACAGATTCCTGACCTATTTACAGTATGAACTAATACTCATGTGTTACTGAACCCCAAGTTTGTCTTCATGGATACTATGCTCCTGTATAACCTGGGTTGGGATCAGCCTTTCAGAGTTGTTTTACATTAATGTTCCCCTGTATTAGCAGCCTGGAAAGGATTTTTCTGTTGATTTCTTTGACTAAGCATGCCAGATGGCTAGTATAAACTCAAACAAAAACTGTGTCTGCAACCCAGGTGTATCTATTTCTGGGGGAGAAGATCTTTCCACCCAAGGCCTAGGCCCGAGACAGTCTTTTTCCCTCACTCCTGTCCTGAGGACCAAACTCAGGGTTTTGCACTTGCTACTGCAGCACTCTTCAACCGAACTGATTCTCGAATCCATATTTGAAATTGTTTTTTTAATGTAATCTCTCCCTGTGCTTCTGATTAGTTTGCCTTCTCTCTTAACATATTGTTTTATGAGATGGGATTTTAAAAGTTTCTGTCTTAATGAAGGCTTGATTCTGATTCCCAATCAAACCTGGAAGTTTACCAATAACGATACTCAGCCTCTCCTCCCTCCCTTGATAACTGATAGCAACTTGGGAGAGTTAGTTCTTGCTAGATTTTAGCTCCTTCTTATTTTTGACATTTTTTTTGCATGTTCACTTACGGTATTAAAGAATAATTGTTATATTTTATCCAGCATTTTCTCAGAAGCAGAGATCTTTAAGCTTTTCAAATCTTCCCAAAAAGGATATTCTAAACCAGCCATCAGTTGGCTCGCATCTATAATCATAGCTATTCAGGAAGCTGAGATTTGAGGATTGCAGGTTGAAGCCAGTCTGGGCAGGAAAGAGCCTGAGACTCTTATCCCTAATTAATCAGCAATAAGCTGAGGAGTGGAGCTGTGGCTTAAAGGATAGATCACCAGTCTTGAGTGAAAAAGTTAAGGGACAATGTCCAGAACCTGACTTCAAACCCCAGTACTGGCACACACACACACACACACACACACACACACACACACACACACACACACACACACACACCAAACTTCTTATCCTATGCAACTGTAGGTCTGGAATTATCCTTTTGTATTTCCAATATTATCAGTGAATTTCAATCTTCCAAAACCCCATCTTTATGGCTCTCAAAAATAAGCATCGATTTCCATTGCGGAAAAAGTTTTCATTTGACTCCCTGACTTCTCTTATTCCTGACCTAATTCTTTTTAGCTTTTCACAATTGAAGTCATTGATAGAGTGTTCTATTAATATATTGCTAGCTGTGCTCATTATCGACTCATTTCTGAATCTTGGGACATGACTTTCATCTCTAGCGCTCTACGGAACTGATTCTCTGCTGTCACCAATGACAACATGTTTGCTAATCCAAAGGCTTTTCTCTTCCCCCACATTTCACACTACTTTGCATCTCTGAGGTTTCTGTGTTGATCATCTCTTGCTTTGAGGCTTATTTCTTTGAGATGTGTGTCATAATAGTTTTCTAATTCTTTTCTAGCTTCTCTCTTTCCTATATACTCCCATTTCCCTTGGCTATTTCTTTAAATTCATTTCTTCTCCACACTCTTCTTGATTCTGTGTCCTTTTTTTTTTTTTAACATTATTTTCACTTAAAGTCTTCTTTCAGAAGATGATTCAAAACTCTTTATCTTTAGCCTGGATCTCCTGAACTAAGATTCCTATTTTCAGTTTTCTGATAGTTTTCTCTGGATGTCCTGCTGACCTGTAAAAAATCATTGTATTTTTCCAAAATAGTCCATTCTTCTGGCTTTCCTAATTCTGTCTGTGTTATGACTATTTGTTTCTTCTCCTGAACTTAAAAATGATTAGAAAAAAGTTCATTGCTGTCAAATGTTACTTTGTAAATTCTCTTTGATATTTTAATTTTATTGCATCTCTTTCTGACTTATGCAAATTATCTTCCAACTGGTTCATTTGCAAATAGACTCTTTCTTTCTATAATCTATTGCACCCACTACGGCCAGGTCATTAGCTACCTCAACCCCCTAAACAATTACCAAATATGATCAGGCTCACCTCCAAACTCTCTTTCTCTCTCTCTCTCTCTTTTTTTTTGCCAGTCCTGGAACTTGAACTCAAGGCCTAGGTACTATCTCTGAGATTTTGTGTTTAAGGCTAGTGTTCTACCACTGAGGCGTAGGTCCACTTCTGGCTTTTTGGTGGTTAATTGGAGATAATAGTTTCACAAGCTTTCCTGCCGGGCTGGCTTTTAACCATGATCTTCAGTTCTCAGCCTTCAGTGTAGCTAGGATTACAGGTGCCAGCCACTGGTGCCCAGCAAACTCTTTATTGTAATGTAGCAAAGCTTGGAGAATCTAGTATTGGTTGAAGTTTCTCTTTAGCTCTGTGACTAATTTGGTTTGGGAGCATGGCAACATCATTAGTCATCAGGGAGATCTAAAATGAAGTTATGAGCACAAGAAAAATGGTCAAAACAGACTTCTTCAAAACAGGAGCACTAAGTGGCTATGAAAAGATGACTAGATACTTAATTATACTAAGATATATAATACTACCTACCACCAAAACAGATCAGAACAAATAAAATAAAAAAGTGGACAATATTATATTTTGACATTGATGTGGTAAAGCAAGAATTTTTACATAACCCTATTCATGAATATGCAACTTTACTCCTATGTATAACAGAAATGTTTCTATCTATCTATCTATCTATCTATCTATCTCTTCAACAAAGGTATAAGGTATACACAAGAAGGCTCACAACAACATTATTCAAAGTAGCTAAAAACTTACTTTTAAGTACTACAGAATTGGTATATTAATTGTGACGTACTTCTGAATGGCCTAGTATTCAACACTGAGAATGAACAAACTGTGTACCATGGCTGAATCTCATGAACATGAAAGAAATCAGGTCCAAAGTGGTGTTTGGCTCAAATGGTAGAGCACTCGGCTCGAGCTGAAGAGCTGAGGAGCAGCGCCCTAGCCCAGAGTTCAAGCCCCACGACCGACAAAAAAACAAAAAACAAAAACAACAAAAATACGTTACTGTATATATGTTGGCCTGTTTTGGCCGGGCGCTGGTGCTCACGCCTGTAATCCTAGCTACTCAGGAGGCTGAGATCTGAGGATCGTGGTTCAAAGCCAGCCCGGGCAGGAAAGACCGTGAGACTCCTATCTCCAATAAACCACCAGAAAACCGGAAGTGGCGCTGTAGCTCAAGTGGTAGAGTGCTCGCCTT
>NW_012267220.1:25115063-25183593 GCF_000151885.1 Dipodomys ordii | reverse complement strand
ACTCCTATCTCCAATAAACCACCAGAAAACCGGAAGTGGCGCTGTAGCTCAAGTGGTAGAGTGCTCGCCTTGAGCTGAAGAGCTGAGGGACAGCACTCAGGCCCAGAGTTCAAGCCCCACGACCGACAAAAGAAAAAAAAAGAAATCAGGCCCATAAGTATACAGTACATGTATGATTTCATCTCTGCAGTATACCAAAATGGGCAGAGCAGATCTGTACTGTGATTACTCTTTGGGAGGAGGCATTCTTTTGAAGAAAACACGAGTGGGTTCTCTGGTTCTGGCAAATTCTTTTTCTTGATCTTGTGGTTGGACACATAAGTGTGCAATTTGTGAACATTTATTGAGCTCTATACCTATTGTGGAACTCAAATTGCCATCATTATGACAAAATACACGAGGCAATAAACTTATGAAGAGCAAAAAGGTTGATTTTGGCTCGCAGATTTGGAGATTCCAGCTGCTGGGTGTAGCCTGTGGTGAGACAGCACATCATGTGGGAGTGTATGGCTGGATAAAACCCTTCACACATGGTCAGAGAGCAAACATCAAGCAGCCAAGTTCCCATAATCCCTTGGGTGGTACCTCTCAATGCCTGAGGAACTCCCACAGGCCTTTGCTCTCCAAACTTCTCTCACTTCCCAAGGGTGTCACCCCTGTGGGGGACAGTTACTCAAACCATAGCACTCATGATATGTGTGCCTATCGTATGTATATTGTAGTTCAAACAGGTCATTTACTGTTTGTCTACAGTAGACAAATAATAAACAACCTGCTCAAGTATTTCCTCATTGAGTAAGGTGAAATAAATGCACATCTGTGGAAATTCTATGACAACATCCCTTACTTTTAAGGTTAAAAGACAAAACTGTCAAATATATGTTTGCAAGCTGGAAAGTCAGCCACCACTAGTGAGATGGTCTCACAGACTCCTTTGAAGACAGCAAAGGCAGGTCAAGGGAAGTGGTGGGGAGGCAAAGGCAAGAGAACAACATGGAGGGGTGTGAGGAGTCCTAGAGGCGGCAAAGCAACTGCCCGAGAGGAAAGCCCATCTCTGAGAACACTAAGAACATGGCAGCAGAGAAGGGACCCAAAGCATCCAGGCCTCGAAGGAGCAGATGTAATAATAATTAAAAAGCCAGATATTTAATTGAAAGCCATAGATTCTATTTAATAAGGAAAACCTGAAAGGAAAACCTGAGGAAGAAAGCTTGGGAGAGGAAAAGCGAAAGGGACAGGGAAATTATCCCCTAAAAATTGTGTGGCAAAGAAGAAAAGGTGAAATAAGGGAGAACTTAGGATCCTCTAGTGTCAAAGAGATCAAAACAACCTGAAAGCTTCATAAACCTCCTATCACTGCCGGCACAAACAAACAACCCCCATTGAAGGATCTGAGATTTCCTTTTATTTTTTAACGGTAAGAAAACTTGGCAAAACATTATTGAGTAAGTCAATAAGCTGGCAGGCAGACAAGCAGACAAAAACCAGACAAACAGACAAGCAGAAAGACAGAAGCACGCTCTTGCAGAGTGTGCGTGCTCTCAGAGGGAGAGACATGGATCTGAGGTTTTCTAGACAACACACTAAATTAATCTAGGATTCTTCTAAAATACTGCAGTATCATGAAATGAACAAATGGAAAGGAAAAGTTTCTACAGAAATATTTCAGAAAATCAGGAAATGAATTTGCATGCAAATCAACTGAGAAAAATTCCCTGCCTGAAAAATAACCATGAAACAGAATAAAACTGTAGGTCTATACTCCCCAAAGAATTAAATACATGGGAACAAGCACTTGAATATCTAAAATTAAAAACTAAAAGCAGAAATGGACGATAAGCAGTGACAGCAAAAGAGTTTGTTAGAAAAGAAATAGAAGAACTGGACAAGATCTCAGTAATCAAGACTAAATTATAAAATGCACAAGAATGAATATATGAAAATTTAACAAGGGCAGGAAGACTACCACAGGAGTAAAAATGAGTAAAGGAAAAAGATCAGTAGAAAATTCACAGGTCTGGAGATGTGGCTCAAGTGGCAGAGTGTCTGCCTACCATGAACAAGTTCAAACCCCAGTACCAAAAACAAAACAAAACACTCTACTGACCCCTAAAAAAAAAGCCTAGAAAGTAAAGTCCCTGAAGAAGGAAGATAAAACGGTGGAACACAGGTAATATGTAAAAGTGTAGAAAAAAATAAAAAAGCACCTAAATCAATGGATTGAAAGGAACTACCTGGCAAAAAGAATCAAAGACAGTCTAATCTCAGGTATAGCCAGTGCATCAATTGCTTCTTTATTTTATTTTTATTTTTTTATTGTGAAAATACTGTACAGAGGGGTTACAATTACAATTACATGGGCACATCAATTGCTTCTTAAAAATAAAAAGTAGTTAGCCAGGTGCTGGTGGCTTACGCCTGTAATCCTAGCTACTCAGGAGGCTGAGATCTGAGGATCTCCGTTCAAAGCCAGCCCAGGCAGGAAAGTCTGGGAGACTCTTATCTCCAGTAAACGACTAGAAAACCAGAAATGGCACTGAGGTTCAAGTGGTAGAGCACTTGCCTTGAGCTGAAGAGCAGGAACAGACAGCTCCCAGGCCCAGAGTTCAAGCCCCATGACTGACCAAGAAAAAAAAAAGTTTCTTCTTAGGCAGAAAGGATGTAACTGCTTATAAAGATAAGAGAATTAGACTAGTGTCAGATTTTCAAAACTGCTATACAAAGCAAGGCAGCAATGTATATTTTTGTATTCCTATAAATGTTTTTTTTTTTTTTTGTTCTGGGAGGTGGTTTTGTAACATAGAAGCAGTGTTATTCTTTCTAAGACTTTTTTTTAAAAAATGAAGTGATTCTATACATTGGTCAGTCTAGGGATAAACAATCTCCCCTCCCCCCCTTTTTTTTTGTCAGTCGTGGGGCTTGAACTCTGGGCCTGGGCGCTGTCCTTGCACTCTTCAGTTCAAGGCAAGTGCTCTACCACTTGAGCCTCAGCCTACTTCCAGTTTTCTGGTGGTTTATTGGAGATCAGAGTCTCATGGGCTCTCCTGCCTGGGCTGGCTTTGAACTGCCTCAGATCTCAGCCTCCTGAGTAGCTAGGATTACAGGCGTGAGCCACTGGTGCCCAGCTCATTCCCTATTTCTGAGGCAAAACTTTTTTTTTGGGGGGGGTCTGGTCATGGGGCCTGAACTATGGGCATGGGCGCTGTCCCTCAGCTCTTCAGCTCAAGGCTAGTGCTCTACCACTTGAGCCACAGCGCCACTTCCGGCTTTTTTCTTTTTGCTTATGTGGTGCTGAGGAATCGAACCCAGGGCCTCATGCATGCAAGGCAAGCGCTCTACCACTGAGCCACCTTCCCAGCCCCGCAAAACTTTTTTGAATGGTCTCCGGAAAGCCCAGTGAACTGTGTCTCCTGTCTGTTTGGAGAACAGACACTCTTGACACTGTGTGAGAGCAGCCTTGTCTACACCTTGGATGGTCCTCCCTCATCTTGAATGTGTTCCTCCGTAGGAACTCACTGCTTTAACACTGTGGAGTACTCGGAGGGTCCTCTGCTGTTCTCTCTCAGGAGGAGATGAGATGAAAGTTGATAACTATTATAGTTGCTTCGTTTCCTGGATTTGCAACACTGATAGTGTTGGTTATACAGTACTGGGTCCAAAATGTCCTGAGTTAAGATTAAATAGTGAAGAAACGGCATGATCTCGAGGATTTAGTGACCCTAGAAATCTGCAAATGCTGCTTCCTAAGTCCCTTATTCTCGGAATCCCCTCCCTGAGCAATCAGCTGGAATTGGATTGCTTCCCTCACTGGAATGAGTGCTCTTTATTGTCAGAATTCACATTTTATCTCTTCAGACTGCCTTTTCTATGAAGGAGCCATGCCATGCATGTTTTTGTTATGGCTAACGGCTTTGCTTCCTTAGGACAGTGCCCAGAGAGATAACTTAGCCAGGCTGACTGGCCGGAGCCAAAGACAGCTCCGTACAGTCACCGCTTTGTGTTTACTCCTTCCAGTCACTCAACAAAGAGCCACTGAAGGCCTACCATGCGCTAGGAACTGCTTTAGGCCTTAGGAGCATAAAGATGCACATGGCACAATTGTGATCTCATGATGCTGATAGTGACCCATGCTTGCCTGTAAGACAAGGAGCACTTCCGGGGAGCACTGTCAGGCTGAAGATATGAAGCAGTGCGAATGTTCCTATGGGGAAATATTTTGAATGTATTGGCATTGTGATCAGATCATTGTTGTGTATTAACTTCAGGATTGAAACGTCCTGCCACCCTTTGCTTTGTCAATGGTGACCCTTTTGGACTCTCTCTCTCTCTTTTTTTTTAATACTATCCCTCCCAATAGGATTTGGTATTAAGTGTGGATAAAGTTTTCAGCCATTACAAGCCAGGTTTTGAAGAAGTGAGAGGAAGTGGAGAAGGGCCAAGATGAGGACTCATCTGGAACAGGGAGCAAAGTCTGGGAAAGGCAGAGCCAGACCAGGTGGTACTTAGAGGCCACTATTAGTTCTGGCACCAGACAGCCAGAAGGGGTGTGAGTTGAAAAGGTCATTCTGCTAGGAAAGATTATAAACAGCTGATTTTCAACCAATGGGTACTATGTTTGCGATGTTCATGGAGAATCTAGGTTATCCTCTTTGAAATACACAAACACTGGTAAGAAGCATTTCCTTCAGTATTGAGAACATGTCCTGATGTTTCCATAAGTCAGCCTTGGCTAAACATTTGGATTTCACTTTTCATTTACTTTCCTCTAGGGACACCAGAAGGCAGGGAACAAAATGCCTGTAGTGTAGGGAAGGAAACAGGAAAGAGTGGGAGGAAATGCGATCTGGTAACAGTTTTAAAATTATCTTTTAGTTCAGCCTGTTGGCAAGTTATTAATGTGGATACCTAACCTGTAAATATTGTCTACTTATAACTCATAGTAAATATGGTCCTACTCTCTTACCCAGGTGATCACGGTAGTAGCAAATGAACAGTTCTACGAGGAAACACCAAAAAATGGCTGGAGATATGAAAATGGTTTTGCACTATTTAGTTCTCAAAACTTAGCAACATACCTTTCTGCCATGTTCCTTTGTCTTTTGGAACTCAGTTTGTTCTTATTTTTCCATTTTACTGATTTCTGCTCTTGCCTTATTTTTTTCCTTCTGCTCATTGTGGATACAATTTGATTTTCCTCCTCCTAGTTAGGTTAACTGGCTTAAGACTCTTTTTTCTCTTTTCTAATATAAGCATTTAATTCTGTAAGTTTTTCTCTAAACGCTGCTTGACCTGTACATTAATTTTGATGTTTTATGTTTTTATTTTTATCGAATACCAAGCATTGTCTAATTTCCATTGTGATTTTTCTTACTTGAAAGTAAATATTTCCAAGTATTTGGTGCATTTCCAGGCCTTTTTGGTTTGATTTGTAGTTTAAATCCATGTCCCTTGCATTTATTTCATTTTGTTAGTTTTTTAAGTAGCTGAGAATATGGCACCTTAGTGAATATTTTATGTGCTGTTGCTTCTGTCTGTGGCCTTAGGTCAACTTGGCTTATAACGTTATTTAGATTTTCTGTATCTATACTAATTTCTTCTATACTTGTTCTGTCAATTAATTGATATGCAAACGTTGATTTCTCCAGTGTCAATGTCATGTGGATGTACCTAGTTCTCCGTTGAGTTTGTGCTTCAAATATTTTGCTATTTTTCCAGGTTGACAATCTCTGCCTTATCATGGGGATGTTTGGACCTTATTGTTGTGAATGTGATACTTGATGAGGTTGGATGTAAACCTAAAATTTGCCACTCTTTTTCATTTGTCAGTTTTTTCTGTTATGCTTTTTTTTGACTTAATCAGGATTATTCTTCCATGATTCTATTATGAGATTATTAGTTATCTCTTTTTATTGTTTAGTGATTGATGTAAGGTTTACAAAATACATATTATCATACTACAGTACACCTTTAAATATTTGTTATATCATATATACTTATGACAATATACTTTCATTTATCATCTTTTGTGTTGTCATGTTTTACTCTTACATAGGTTACACCACAGTATATTGTTATTATTTTGCTTTCGACAGTCATTTTCTTTAAGGAGACTGAAAATGAAAAGCATTTTTACCTGCATTCTGAGTTTAACCAATTTCATTTCTTTGTGTACATCCAAATTTCAATCTTTTTTTTGGGTAGCATTTGGATTTGAACTCAGGGCCTTGTGTTTGCTACACAGGCACTCTACCTCTTGAATGACATCTCCAGCTCCACATTTTCATCTTTTATTATCATCTTGTTGTCTTTTAACTGCAGAACTTTGTTAAAAAACTTTTCTTAAGAATGCAAGTCTACAGTTAGTGGATTTCCTTAGGCTTTATTTTCCAGAAAATATTTTTATTTTGCCTTTATGACATATTCTTGCTGTATGTAGTTATTGTCTGTAAACTATGGGCTTCACATTCCTTTAGTGGTGTAGTGCTGCTACTTTATACTTCATATAGGGCTAGGGGTGGTAGAAGAGATTTTACTCAATATTTATGCCTCCCTTAGTATTTAGTAGCTTCTGCACCATCACAGATAAGATCTCTGATAATACTTTAACTCTCAGCCCTTCAAATATGGCCTGTTTTTGCTTTTTATTATTATTATTATTATTTTTTATTGTGAATTTATGATTGTACCAGGCAGGGGTTGGGTTTTTCTTTTCTTTTCTTTTTTTTTGGACCCGGTCGTGGGGCCTGAACTCTGGGCCTGGGTGCTGTCCCTCAGCTCTTCAGCTCAAGGCTAGCGCTCTACCACTTGAGCCACAGCGCCACTTCCGGCTTTTTTTCTTTTTCTTATGTGGTGCTGAGGAATTGAACCCAGGGCCTCATGCATGCAAGGCAAGCGCTCTACCACTGAGCCACCTTCCCAGCCCGGGTTTTTATTTTCTAAAAGAGGTTTAGATGACTTTGGGTTTAGACTACTATCCAAGTAGTTCCTGTTTCTCTGAGCTTCAGTGGGGCCATTTTCTCTGTTTCTTCTCTATGTTTGCTCCTGCTTTATCCAAAGACTGCTTGTGTCTGTGGAGCTTCCTATCCAGTCAGACATTTCTACCTTTAGAGAGAACAGAACATGTTTCCTTTTTGTGCTGGTACTGGGTTTGAACTCAGGGCCTCTTGCTCTCACTTGGCTTTTATACTCAAGGCTGGAACTCTACCACCTGAACCACTCTTCAAGTTCTGGCTTTTTGCTGGTTAATTAGAGATAAGAGGTCTCTGGGATTTGCCTGCCTAGGCTGACTCAGAGCCTCCATTACTAGATCTCAGCTTCCTGAATAGCTGTGTTTACAGATGTGGACCACTGGTGCCCAGCAGGACACTTCATTGAATTAATACTGGACAATGGCTGGAGAATGTGTTTTATCCTCCAGAAGCTTTTTTACTTCATTCTCTTGGGGCAGCAGGAACCTTGGTCAAGGATCTGAAAGTGGAAGGCATTCCTGCCTTCTTCCTCCTATCATCTTAGGCACTTGCTTCATTTGCAAGGGTCTGGGAAGTAGGTGAGACTTGGTGTTTGTACCTCTGCAACAGGAGCTGTTCATAAGTACAATATCAGCACCACCGTAGGGGATTAACTTGGATTTCTTGTCCTGTCTTCAGTTTTCTTCAAGAGTACTTGGTCAAGATCATGAAAAAGAACCAACAAGTGGGTGGATATAGGATGGATACATATAGGATTCAAGGGAGTTTATACTATTCACCCGTATTTGACCTTTAAGAGTTTAACACTTTAGTTGCTTTCTTTGAACTCACTTTCATGACTGCTGCCATTTAGTGTTCTGCTAAAAGACAAATAGTCGCCAGGTGCTGGTCTTAATTACTTAGGAAGCTCTAATCTGAGGATTGCAGTTCGAAGCCTGCTTGGGCAGGAAAGTCTGTGAGACTCTTATCTCCAATAAATTACTAAAAAAAAAAGCCAGAAATGGAGCTCTGGCTCAAGTGGTAGAGCATTAACTTTGAACAAAGAAGCCCAAGGATAGTGCCAAGGTCCTGAGTTCAAACCACAGGGCCGGCACAAGATAAAAAAAAAAAAAAGGGAAATAGTCTGTGTATTCTGTCTTTGTCCTTTGTCTCACCATTTTGTTGTTCCACTTCATTAGTTCAGATAAACATATATAAAATATCCAGGGTAGCAAAATCGAATGCAGTGACAACAGGGGATAAACCATGGGATGGGGGACATACTATAGGGGCTTTCTATGTCATAACTAGAAATAAAAGAGTGCTTATAATAGTAACAGAATCATACAGACAGAATACATGAAATTCAGAAGGATTCATGTAACTCCCTAGGGCAGTTACAACAGGATGCTATTAACACTCTGCTATAGTTAAATTGTATCTCTTAAAAAATGTTGAAGTTGCGGTCTCTGGTTTCTATGAATGTGATTTTCTTTGGAAAGATAATTTTCATAGGTGTTATAGATATAATCAAGTTGCAGTCGACCTTTATCCAAATACAGCATCCTTATGAGAAGGGACAGAGGAGACACAGGCAAAGCAATATGGACAGCAAAGGGAGAGACAACAAGATGAATCTATAAGCCAAGAGATGCCAAGCACCTTTAGCAGCCACCAAAAGTCTGGAAATGGTAAAAAAAAAAAAGTCCCCCCTCTCCCTATACTTTTCAGAGACACAGAGACAGCATGTCCCTGATAATACCTTGATGGCAAACTTTTAATCTCTTAGAACTATGAGACACATTCTGTTGTTTTAAGCATGGTAATTTGTTACAGCAGTCCTAAGAAACGAATACATCCCTTAGATCTAATGAAGGAAAGGGAGAAAGCTGTGTGGAATTCTCAGCTAACACTGACAAGGATGGGGAAAGGGAAGGAATCAGGGAGTAAGCATTCTGACCCTTCTGTCCCTCATCTGCTCACTTGTGGCTGCCTTTTTTTTTCTGGTCAGTCCTGGGGCTTGAACTCTGGGCCTGGGTTCTGTCCCTCAGCTCTTTGGCTCATGGTGAGTGCTCTCCCACTTGAGCCACATCACCACTTCTGGTTTTCTAGTGGTTAATTGGAGATAAGTGTCTCATAGACTTTCCTGCCTGGGCTGGCTTTGAACTGTGATCCTCAGATCTCAGCCTCCTGAGTAGCTAGGATTGCAGGTGTGAGCCACCAGCATCCAGCAGTGGCTGCCTTTTGACTAACCTCAACTGGAAGCTAGAAGGCAAGAAGTCAGTTGAGTTGGTCTATGTAAAAGAGAGAGTACAGTAGGGAAAACTGGAGGACAGATAGGAGGAGCCAAAGGAAGACAGACAATCCAGCAGGGCTTTGTAAAACTGTTGATGAAACCCTTTCCATTTGTTTCTCTAGGCTGCCTAAGGTCAGTGAAATGTCACAAAATTAGTAGATCTGAGGTTTCTGTTTCAGTTCTCTGTTGACTCATAGATCTTCAATTAACCTTCCTGAGACTCATATTTCCTCTTCTGTAGTAAAGGTTAGATTAGATGGCTTCTGTAGTCTCTTTTTGGCCTTGTGTTGAGCTAATAGGAATGAGTATTCTACATGTAGAAAGAGGTCTAAAGTAAAATTTACATGGTTCATAACTTGAAATTTTTATGCTGTTGTGCCAGGTTCAGTGCAGAAAACTGCCATTGTTGTTGATGATAATTATACCTTTATACTCTAGTTGTGAGTTTTTCTAAAAAATGTTTTCATGTCTATAGTACCTTCTAATATAATAGGTCAGTGAAAAATGTGTTAAGTAGCAGCTAAAATTTTGGGGTGTATTGTGTGTATTTGTAGCCTAAGTAGTCCATCTAAGAGAAAAGTTAAATTGATAATGTTGTTTACTATTTCCTTTTGGGTACTATTTCAGCATGGAATTTTGGCAGGGTGAGAAGAGAGAGACAGGAGAGATAGGAGAGAGAAGAGAGGAGAAAGAGAAAGAGAGGAGGGAAGGAAGGAGAAGGGAGAGAGGGATGGAGAGATTCTCTAGTCACTAAAAGATTGAGAGATTGCTTACTGATTTTTTTTTTTTTCTTTTTTTGGTCCGGTCGTGGGGCCTGAACTCTGGGCCTCAGCGCTGTCCCTCAGCTCTTCAGCTCAAGGCTATCACTCTACCACTTGAGCCACAGTGCCACTTCCGGCTTTTTTCTTTTTGCTTATGTGGTGCTGAGGAATTGAACCCATGGCTTCAGGCATGCAAGGCAAGCTCTCTACCACTGAGCCACCTTCCCAGCCCCACTTACTGATTTTCTTTAGCCTCTGAAGTCAAAGGTGGGTTACAGAACCTGATATGGTGATATTCTTGGAGGCTCTGACATCATTAATCAAGAGTTGACTTTGAATGAAGGCTACTGATCCAATAATGTCACACATCACAGACAAACCACATGGAATAAAGTTCATACTTCCTTGTGTCTGCAAGGTGAGAAGTTACCTTTGTGTGAGGCCCAACTCCCATATACCTTATTTATATAGGCTCCTCTCATCACACAAATCTACTGCTATCATATTCCTTCTGTTCTCAAAATCTTCTCAGTTAATAGTTCCTCATAGATGATCTTCTGCAACATACTCCTTTCCTAAGTCAGAATCCAGAAGGCCTTTCCATATGGTGACATGGGGAAGAATACACCTATGTAGCGACTAACAGAACAACCAAATTCATGATAGCCACATAGTTCTAAGCTATAAGACTATATTATTTTTGCACATTATATAAAAGGACTGTGCTATGTAGTTGTAAATCAGGTAATGGAAAGGTCAGGTGTTCTTGTAGGAAGAAGTAGGAAAATACATTTTTTTTTACATTGACCCAAACCAGTAAGGATGGAAACAAGAGAGGATAGAGAAAATAGGAATATTGTTGAATAAGTTCATTTTCTTGATCAAGGCCACTTCTTCATAAACTGGCAAGGGCTATGTGATGTGGAATAGTGTACTGTGATCTAGTTAAGTAAGTCAACAGGTGCTAAAGGTGGCATTGAATCACAGGAAAGCACAGGATCAGAGAATGCAGCTAGTAGCTGCAGGAAGAACGTTGATCCATGGGAGAGGGTTTTGTGCTTGTCTCCAAAAATGTGTTATATTTAGAACAGCAGGAACAGGAAGGAAGTCCCTGTAACCTGAAGTAAGTTGACCAATAGGTCTGTGGATGGAACTCTATTGCCCTACATATACTTATTTCTTTTGCAATTCCATGTATTTTGAGAACATTAATCAGCCCAAGAGGCTCTGGGGAAAAAAAGTTAAGCATTCTTGAATCAACAAAACAGACAGGTGCTTGTGTGGCTCTGTCTATAAGCTACTTGGAATGCTGGGACTGGAAGGATCCTGGTTTGAGGCTAGCCTGGACAGAAACTTTGTGAGACTCCTTCCCAATGGACAACTGGACCTGGTGAAGAATGCCTGTGGTCCTAGCTATAATATGACTCCTAACTTAGTAGGATTTCTAGGGAGGAAGTGAGACCCCCAAAATAACCAGCATGATTCAACTGGTAGAGCACCTGGTTAGCAAACGTGAAGATCAGAGTTCAAATCCCAATGCTGCCTCCCCTTTCCCTGCAAAAAAGAATCGTTAAATTAATAAAATAAAAAGAGCCATCTAGATGACTGATATCAGGGCATTCACTAGGTAAACTGAGGCCTGCATTAGCCAGCTTCACATGCTACATGCCAAGGTCTTCATGGATTCAAACTAAAGAGCTGGTCAAGGCTGAGGTAACCCAGGAAATGTTGCTGGCTTGCACAGCATGTTCAACATTTCCACATATGCGTAACAAACCTTTTGTTACTTGAACGTAGTATCGTTTCCTGGCAAGAGTAATGGCCTCAGCTGGGGAAGCCAGATATTTCCTTCCTTACACCCAACCGAACCTGAGAAGGTCCACACCAAAGAAAAAATACAGATCTATAAAAACACTAGAAAAAAATTCTTATCAATTTAAAAAATGATCTTGGAATGGATATGGCTCTTTTAAGTGCTATATAAAAATTAGAATCCTAAACATGAGGATCTACAGATCCTTTGCCTAAATAAAAACAAAACAATTCTATTTAGAAAAAATGCCATAAGGAAAGTGAAAAGACAGTGTGGAAAAAAATATAGCAACACTTGTTACAAAAGGATTTTTCTTTTGTAATACCTACAAAATCAAAAGAGAAAAGAAAAACACTAAAAACTAAAAGTGAAATGAAACGAAGTCATAAAGCATATAAAAAGGGTGTATAGGTCTCAAAAACAAGCAAACAAAAATCATGTTCATTGATAATGAAAGAAATAGAAAATAAATGGGCAAAATAGCATTTATAAAATCTGATAATCCCCTGATTTGGCAAAGATAGATACAAAGACACCTGTGTACACTATTGTTCTTGGGGTTGTAAATTGGCATATGTGTTTACAATAAATTTGGCGATATCTGAAATTTAAAATGCTTGATTCTTTGGCCATTTCTACTTTCATGAGTTTTTATTTTATGACTTTTATAGGGGAATGTGCATACATTTGCAAAGTTTTATGTACAGGCTATTCCTTGCTGCTTTCTAATAATAACAAAAGTAGAGGGCTGGGAAGGTGGCTCGGTGGTAGAGTGATTGCCTAACATGCATGAGGGCCCTGGGTTCAATTCCTCAGCCCCATATAAGCAGAAAAAGCCAGAAGTGGTGCTGTGTCTCAAGTGGTAGAGTGCTAGCCTTGAGCTGAAGAGCTGAGGGACAGCGCCCAGGCCCAGCGTTCAGGCCCCACGACTGACAAAAAAAAAAAAAAAAAGTAGACACATAGACATTACCAAGTAGCTTAACTATCCATCCAAAGGAGGTAGTCCGTAGCTATTAAAATGAAGTTTGTGTGTATTTATATGGAAAGCTGTCTTGTATATATTAAATTAGGAAACAAGTTGTGGGACTGTATGTGTGGAAGGATTTGATTTTGGTTAACAGTACGTGGCACTGTTATCCTGCTGGAGGAGAATGACAGGTTGGGCTGGGAGGTGGAGGGTGAAACATGGAGAGTGGCAGGTAAGGAATACTGCCGATTTGCCAAACTTTTCATTGTACGGTGTAGCTTTCCTATTTGACTTTTTAAAGGGAATGTATAAAATAGTTTGAAAAACATGTATACATGTTTTATAAAAAAAGGATTACCTACCAAGAAAAAAACTCAACCCAACAACGAAGACCTCCCTCAGATTAGCCGTGTGTGTAAGTGTGATGTCAGATTGAAGAGAGATGTTAAGGTAAGGTAAGGTGGGTGGCTGTGGTAACACTCATGGACTGGTCCATGGGGTAGGTTCACCATCTTACATTTCTGCAGGAGCAATGATGAATGTTTATAGACTAGGTTCTCAATGCTATGGCAGCTTTGATAGAATGTCAGCATTACTGTTCATCAGCTATGTGACCTGGACAAGTTTCCTCACCTTCTTGACACTTGTAACAACACATGTGAAACATGTAGCACACTACATCCTTACAATTTGGATTAATTTTCTATGGAAAATTGTGATGAATTTGTTGTATGTTTTAGAATTTGAAGTGTGTGTGTGTGTGCGTGTGTGTGTGTGTGTTTACTAACATTAGTCCTGTGAGATAGGCAGGTAGTTTTCCTTCTTGTTGGGCAGATATATCTGCAATGCAACAACAAGTTTCATGATGAAGGTGATAACAGAGGTAGGATTTTGACTTCCTATTTTTGACCTGCTACACCGTGTGTCATGTCTCACAGACTGTAGGCACCTAGTGGGCAGCACTTAAAAATCAGAATGAGCCAGGCACTGGTGGCTTATGCTTGTAATCCTAGCTACTCAGGAGGCTGAGACCTGAGGATTGCTGTTCAAAGCCAACCCCAAGCAGAAAGTCTGTAAGATTCTTGTCACCAATTAATCAGCAAAAAATAAGCCAGAAGTAGAGCTGTGGCTCAAGTGATGGAATGCCAGCCTTGAGCAAAGAGCCAAGTGAGTATGTGAGGCTGTGAGTTCAAGCCTCAGTACTGGTAAACCACCCCCCGCCCCCCCCAAAAACAGAATGAAGAATAGTAAAAAGTCAGAGTTTCTATTGCAGGCTATGGGTGGCGTAGTTTCCTCTGGCACTGTGGTCAGTTAAGACTTCAATATGGTACATTATGGGAGGTCGAACAATGGACATTTGAAATAAAGAACAAGTAGTCATTTTGTGTCTTGTTTCAGTTTGTCATTCTGTGGCTTTCCTAGAAGGGGTTTCTGCCTTCTAAACTTAGGGGCCTTTGATTTGACTGTGTTAAGTCATGTGCAACAGCTACCAAGTTCTAAACATCAGTGGCTATACTCAGCAGCATTGGAGACAGTACTATAACTGAAGGAGGGACAATGGAAGTGGGAAACACGTCTCAGTGGCTTTTAGGATACTAGTAATAATCATATTGTGGGGGCAAAACAGAATACAAATTTGGGGATAGATCATGCTTTTGTGATAGTTTTTGAGACATACCTGTGTTAATCTTCCAAAGCAAGAAAACACACACACACACACACATGCACGCACGCACGCACACACACACGCACACACACACACACACACACACACACACACACACACACGCAAAACAAACCCGTATTTTCTGAGTGGAGAGGCAAAAAAGCTGAATTAGCGACTCATTTCCTCCAAGCACCCCTTAAGCAGTTTTTGTTGAGCATCTGCACATTGACATAACGTTGATCCATTCAATCTGGTTCTAAATTGTTCTGTTAAATGCTAGACAACTTTTGTCACAGAAGCTGTCCCCCTTCTTTCCCAGTGATTGTCTATAATTAAGGAGGAAACCGGGAAATAATGATAGGGTTCTCTTCTGCCTTTCTAATGGCTTTCTTATTAAGCATGCCTGAAAAAGCCACTGAGATGCTGATTTCCCACGTAACCAGAAGAAGCCAGCCATTATATAATTACTTCTTTTTAAAAACTACAAAGGGAAATGTGTCAGAAAGGCTTTCAATGGGCGAAAGACACCATGAAGTACAAAAAGAAAAAAAAATCTCCTCCAACAAAAAAGGCAGAGAGTAAATGCATTATTTAAAAAAAAAAAAGACTTTGCTAATTCCATGGCATCCCGTGGGAGATCTTTGAGGTATGATTGTGGCAGGAAGGAGGATGTGGAAAAGGGCAGGGGGACTGTGGGAGGGACAATGGGAGGGACAATGGTATTCGTGCTTTTGAATGAATTTTCTCTATTGGGGAAAGCTAAGATGTTCAAAGGTTGAAATTTGATGCAGGTCCCTGGTGGTGCCATTGCTTTAGTCATCCTTATTGGAAAGTGGAATGTTTCTCACTTATCAGATTATATTATAGTCCTGGGTACCTATCTTTTCCCCTTTTGACTTTCTTTTCTCCAAGACAGGGTAAGGAGAGAAACTATAATTCCTTATTGATGTTACTGAGTGAGAAGTAGCCACCATTAGCAAGAGCAAGATTTGACTTGTATGCCAGATGTTGGTGGCCCATGCCTGTAATCCTAGCTACTCAGGAGTCTGAGTTCTGAGGATTTTGGTTCAAAGTAAACCCAGGCAGACAAATCTATGATACTCTTACTTCTAATTAACTAGAAAAAAAGCCAGAAGTCGAGGTGAGGCCCAAGCAGTAGAGTGCCAAACTTAAGCAGAATAAGCTAAACAAAAAAGCAAGGCCCTGAATTCAAGCCTCAGTACTGGCATAAAAAGAAAAAGAAAAAGATTTGTCTTGCATATATTTTATTCTGAGAAGTGGAGAGGCCTTGATAGAGGTTATTTTAGGTCACAGGCATGTAAGTTGAATATCACTTGTCTGAAATCCTTAAAACCAGAGACATTGCTGAAAGACTGCTTTTTTCAGTCTTGGAATATTTGTCTGTACGTGATGAAATATCTTGGGGATGGAACCCAAAATTCCTTTATGTTTCTTGTACTGAGCCCTGGGGGAATTTTATGCAATCTCTGTGGTGCATGTGTATTTTGACCTCAACTGTCACCAAGGCAATTGTACCATCTTCCACTTGTGGCATCATATTGGCATTCAAAATAGCTTGAGGTTTGGAGAATTTAGACTTTTTATACTGGAGATGCTTAATGTATAACCTAAATGAATGGGGTTTGTTTTTCCAAGTTTTATTGTTTCTCTCTGGTGTGCTGGACTTTACCTCTTCAAGTCTCTTAGCCTTTGAGCTCCAGGATGGCACTCTGAGGTTAGGCATAACACCATGTTGAGAAAAGGGAGGTTGGTCAGTAGAAACTTTGGTGCTAATCCAATATAAACTCCTTCTTGTTTTACAATGAATCCTTCTTTGTTTTTGGAACTCATGATAAGCTTGACTAATAGAAGAACTTCCCTTCCTTGAAAGTAGGTTGGCAGGCAGGATGGGAGTCAACTTGGAATGGCTTCAGAAAGTGACAATATGCACATCTATAGAATCTGATGGTAAGTTGAGTCCTAAGAAGTTTGAAGGTTTGGTGGTACATAAAGTCAGCTCAATCTCTTCTGGATGTAGAAGGTACAGAGACAGAATGTCAAGAGATAAAGGAGAAAATAAAGACAGCAAAGTGCTGAAGGTGTCATTCACTCTTGAGCTTGGCATTTCAGGCCCCTCTTTACTGCAGATCTGCTATAAATAATAAAGATACACTAGGCCAGGCTGGCCAGTGTCCTTCAACATCAACAGCACTTGTTGGACTATCACAATATTTGCTTTCATGCTTGGAAGCTAATTGGCACTTAGCTGTTACAGCAATGGCAGTAGGAAGAAAACCCAGCACCACTAACCCGGGGAAAAGGTTAGGTCTGGTTTTCATCTGTTAGATCCGGAACATGCCTATGAAAATAAAAAGTAACAACCCTGGGATGGCTCTGTGCCTGGACATCTGTCATCACTCTGTCTAGTAGCTGTGCTTCCTTCCTTAAGCGTGAATGAAGTGATGGGGGTGGGGGGGGGAGAGACTGGAAAAATCTTTGCCACATGGAAACCAACAACAGCGTCTCTGTGCATGAGAGCACATTGTCACGCTCACAGGCTTCAACAGAACGGTGGCTCTTCTGCCTTCTGCTGCCACAGTAGGCTGCTCCAGCTCCATTGTGTCTACTCTGAGAATATTCTAGAAAACATTTAAAACAAAAATCTTACACTGCTCAAGCACAACTGTTTTTTTTAAAGTTTTACTTCTTAAGTGTTCCCCCACCTGCCAACATATTTTAGTGTAATTATAATCAGTGCATGAATAGAATTCTGTATAGTGTATCATTTTTTTTCTCTTTTCAAGTTCTGTGATAAGCTTGCTTCTCCATTGTGTCTCTTGGCTAAGTTAACTGTCCCTCATTGTCAAACATTTCCAATACTGTCATAAAAAAGCAACTCTGCAATGAATATACTTTTTAAATAGCTTCTTCCCTCTTTTTTTGAATAATTTCCTTCAGCATTTCCAGGGATGAGGCAAGAGAATGAGTATTTTAAGATTGACATAGATTGCCATATTGTTTCCTGAGAGTTTGTATTGCTATCGATTGCCAAAACCAATGTGCAAGTGTATCAGTCAGTTCTGCCAGAACAGTTACCAGATGGATATTAATTATAGTGCATATAAAGTGATTTTTATGGAGTCATTTTCTTTTTTTGTAATTAGCAAAGTTAATCACTTTCCATAGATTTTAACCAATCATATATTTTTCTGAACATATTGTCAGGGTTGGCTAGAGTCTACTGGGATACTGTTTTTGACAAATTAATTTGAACAAGCTTTTTTTAAAAAAACATATTTGTCAGAATTGATAGAATCTTTTGTCTACCATTTGTATATTTTTTGAATTAAAAAAAACCTCAAAATTAAATTTAGCAGAATTTAAGAAAAGTCTCAGCGGTCTTATTAAGAAAAATGCTTCTCCCAATTTGTGGTGTTCATGTGTACTTTTTGTTTATATGTGAAACTTGAACTTGGTGAAATAGTGCCTAATTTCTGAGAACATTTTGCTCTCCACATTCAGTTCTGGTTCAGAATAATTCTGGTTACCCACAACACAACCAGCAACAAAAAATTTAAAAATAAAGATCCAACTGATTTTAGCACAGAATATGCCACTAATAGTTTTGTTACTGCACAGAAGTATAGTTTGTTCTCTCTCTCTCTTTTTGATAAAGTGATTGAAAAGCTTTCATATTTTTATAGATGCTCATGCTCCACATATGTTCTCTGCTAAAAGAAAGCTATTTTTTTTGGTTGTTGTACTCTGGGGTATGAACTCAGGGTCTGTCCCTTTGCTTTTTCATTAAATACTGGTGCTCTACTACTTGAGCTACACTGTCACTTCTGGCTTTTTGGTGGTTAATGAATTGAGAGTCTCATGAACTTTCCTGTCCAGGGTAGTAACCACAATCTTTAGATCTCTCCTGGGTTGCTAGGATTATAGGAACGAGCCCCCAGCACTTGGCTAGAGGAAAGCCTTTGAAGGCAGCGTCCAGTGCTCTGTTGACCTGGTGTGGAGCTCTTTCTTCAGGGTGAGCAAGTTCTAGCCCTGGAATCATGCTGATTGTGTGCCCTTTGATAACCTTTTCCATGGTTACTGTCCAGGACAGCCCTTGCCCTGAAGTAACTATTGGCTGAGGGCTTCTATCCTGACCAGGTGGTGCAAGGTTTTCCACCCTTCCTACATGACATCTGTGAAGTTGGACAGGAAGTCTGTCCAAGTTGGCAGCTTCACATTTGGCCCTGCTCTGATCTTCTGGCTTGAGACTGAGCCTTTGCTATTCCTAGCAAAGGTGGCAGTTTGTAAGTAGATTCCAGAAAGGAAGGTTGAAAAGCACTGAGCAGTGGTTTGTTTGCTCACAGTGGCTTTTTATAAAATGGTCATCAACAGCCATCTATCTGGTTGTTCTCTTCTTACAATGCCATCAAGCAAGGAAGAAGGAGATGAGGCTTAGACTGACTGGATGGATATATCAGCAGTTCAAGTTAATATGTCCAGAAGCTTCAGTCAGCTGGGGTCCAGTCAGGTTCTAGTTGGTACTATATGGCTGGTGAATGAAGACAAAGGTTTTTTACTGTAAAATTGCAACTTTGGTGAACAAATTGCTGAGTCAGGGTGTGTGTGTGTGTGTGTGTGTGTGTGTGTGTGTGTGTGTGTGTGCACAGGTACTGGGGCTTGAACTCAGGTCCCGGGGATGTCCCTTAGCTTTTTCACTTAAGGCTGATACTCTACCACTTGAGCCGCAGCTTTCCTTCTGGCTTTTTGCTAGGTAATTGGAGACACAAGTCATATGGACTTTCTTAAGGTCTTAGCCTTGTGAGTAGCTAGAATTATAGGTGTGAATTATAGAATTAGAGGGCTTTTTTGTGGTGCTGGAGTTTGAATTCAGGGCCGTCTGCTTTCTTGGCTTGCTTGTAATGCCTGCTTGTCTGGCACTTGGATGCTTATTTTGGAGATGGAATCTCTTGTTGGCTCTTAGGCTTGAGCTACCTTTGAATGGTGATTCTCTGGATCTGAGACTGCTTAGTCACTAGGATTACACGCATGAGCCCCTAGTAACTGAGCTCTTAATGGGAAATGAGGAAGAACAACTAGATGAAGGAAGAGTCAAAGTCCTAGAAAAGAGCAGAAGTCTATCACCAGAAAGAAGCTGTAAATCAGGGCCCAGGTAAGTAGTCTAGTTTCAAAAAGCAAGAGTTTGACTTCCAGTGTGTGTGTGTGTGTGTGTGTGTGTGTGTGTGTGTGAACCCTGAAACTAGAAAGAACCCCGGCATATGTTAATTGGAATAGAAACCTACTGGAGAGGTGAAGAGAACAAATGCTCCTAGATATTTTTCTCAGGATGTCCTATGGCCTGTGTGGGGTTGCTCTGGGTTTTGTATCTGTGTTCCCCTCAAATTCATGTGTTGAATTCTAACCCTCTAGATGGCATTTTGGAAAGGCAATTAGATCACAAGGGCTCTGTCCTTCTGGCTAGGCTTAGTGTCCTTATATGAGCACTTGAAGGAATATGTTTGTCCAATTTTCTGCTGTGTGGATGAATTCTCTTTTACCCTTCCACCAGTGAGGATCCACAGTGGGTACTGCTAATGGAGAACAGCACTCACCGGACACCGAATCTACCAGGCACTAGATTGTGGACTTCAAGCACCGGGAGAACAGAGATTTCTGTTATTTATAAATTATCTTGTTGAAAGGGACTTTTGTTATAGCAGCAGGAATAGACTGTTTTCTTCCTATGTTGTCTTTCTATCTTGCTGATCTAGGGAGATCTTCCCTCCCTCCCTTCATCCCTCCCTCCTGCCTCTCTTCTTCCCTCCCTCCCTCCATTTCTCTCTTCCTTCTATCATTTTCTTTCTATGCTGGATTACACACACCCTCAAAATACCCTACATAGATTGAACACCTTTTTTTTTTTTTACCACATTTATATTATCACCATCACCATTATCATCATCACCCAGGTTTCAAAATAATGTTTAATTATGTACAGTTTCTAGTGTACAGAAAAATGCCAGAATAGACTATAGAAAATATATCAACCAAACTGATATATGAAATGTTAACCTTCTTTCTTGTATGTATAAAGAAAGAAAATATGACCGCCATGGTTAAAGTTTCATCTTTGCATCCTAGCACCCCCTGTGTTGTTCTATATACCACTAAGCACATAATGATTTGCCACTTTCAGGATGAAAGTCCCCGGAGAAACAAGTTCCTGGAGAGGAGCATCTTATCTCTTCGTATTGAATTTTAACTAATAGCAATTCCTGACAGCAGCTAATGATAAACATTCAAACAAGGAGAAGTAGAATTTCAGCTTCAGTGCTGGGAAGTTCCTCATTGTGAGTTAGTACAGCCAGCCCCACCCCATGGTGCTTTCTGCAGGACTCTAGCTCTCTTGTGTGTTTCCCCAGCTTCTTAACCACCTGTTTCCTTGATGGAAGATATTGATGTTTCCACACAGATTTGGAGTAAAAAGCCTCAGTTTGATTCATTTTCCCCTCTGAATGAGGAAAGCTTTTCAAAATGAACATACTGAACAGCAAATTATCATCCCATTAAGCGCTTAAAATTATAGGCAGCTGAGCCAAACACGCTGCCCACCTCCCTTTCCCTAGATACAAGCCTAACAAGCCAGCTACAAATTCCAGATGATCAATTTGCTTAGCTGTGATGGTAATTTACAAAACTCCTGTGTTTTGCTTCAAAACCATTGAGAAGCAATCTTGAATGATAGGCTGTACTTCAGAAAGTTTTCTGCTTGGACTCTTACATGTTTTGTGGGTTTGGTGTTCGTCAATTTCTGGGTGTCAGAGAGAAGCCCTCACTATCATTAACGGTTTCACTACAGAAACTAGCGGTTCCCCGGCTTGTCTCTCCACTACCTTTTACATTTGATACAAAGTTTTTCTATAAGATATAATTCTATAAGATATAATTATTGTCCAGTGCTGCTTATAAAATACAAGCAACCAGGAGGAGTAAGGTGGCACACTCAATCCATTGTCGCATTAGTTATTCATCAGTATTAATTCAATCTTCAATCAATTCAATATTCCATCAGTATTAATTCAATATTTACTGAGTATGATGTTCTGAGCACAGTTCTGAGCAGAAATTAAAAGATGGATAAGAAAGAGTCACTGCCTTCCTGAGGCTCATGGTCTAGGAAAAAAGAGACATGTAACCAAAGGATGGCAATGCAATCACTAATAGGAGGGAGGAGACAAGCCACCCTGGACTGCATGGGTCAAATAGATTCTAAAGAACATGAGGAGCCTTTTCCGCTGCCTTTCCTCCATCCTCATGGTGAGAGGGGCTGTGTGATCTTGTGGGAAGGTTCAATGATAGAAAGAGTATCCAGGAATTCTATTTCCCCAGGGCTTCTTGCCTGCTCCCCTGCCTGCACAGTACACTACAAATGAAATGGGCTTATTGCCCCCTGCATACACATTGCTCAGCTTTCCTTCTGTACATACTATCATTGCTTCAAGGACAGGTCAATGTGACTATTTAACAGCACAAAGTAGACTTTAGTTTGAAAAGGACTTCCACTCTGCAACATGGAGGCTGACAGTGAGCTGGATGAACTGGTTTGTGAGGAATTGGTGTCCTTTCTCTCCCAGCAGAGACTGAAGGCAATGCTCCCGATATTGCGATGGCCTGGGCCATGACAACAATGCAGTATGCATTGCGAACTATTGCAAACTGATGTCATCAGTTGTCCCACTGGGTTCCAAAAGAGTTTGAGAAGTTCAACATAGGTGTTTTGGACCCAGAAGCACTAAATTCAGAAACGGCTAAAGACAAGTGGAGGCAATTCTGCTTGAAGTTTGAAGGTCTTGTAGACTTCAACTGTGGTACTCTGTTGCCACTGGATTGTTCCAAAGGCTACACTGAGGAAAACGCCATCTTTGGTTCCAGGATAGAATTGCTTGGAACTGGGAAGGCAATTTACACTGTTTATGAGAAAGGATAGAAGTGAGCTAGCTGAAGACACAAGACAGAGGAAGTTGAAGAAGGATCCTCTGATCATGAAGGTGAAAAAGAAAAAGTAAGCTGATTGCCAGTAGCTCATACGTGTAATCCTAGCTACCCAGGAGGCTGAGATCTGAGGATTGCGGTTTGAAGCCAGCTGGGGCAGGAAAGACCATTAGACTTTTTTTTTTGGTCTGTCGTGGGGCTTGAACTCTGGGCCTGGGGTGCTGTCCCTCAGCTCTTCAGCTCAAGGCTAGTGCTCTACCACTTGAGCCACAGTGCCACTTCCAGTTTTCTGAGTGATTTATTGGAGATAAGACTTTCAGAGTTTCTTGCCCGGGCTGGCTTTGAACTGTGATCCTCAGATCTCAACCTCCTGAGTAGCTAGGATTACAGGCATGAGTGACCAGCACCCAGCAGAAGGACATCTTTCTAGCATGATGATCAGGAGCTGCCCTGTTTATTTTCCCTGGACCCCACTGACTTATTGTTTCTTGTTTCATGTCTCTCACTGCTGGTTAAATAAAATAATTTTATAACTCCAAAACAAAAAAAAGCACAGAGCCAAGAACATGTGGCCCTGCTTGGTGCTTCAGTCTATTTGAGTCCCCATGGTGGACTGTGAAATTCCAAGGAGTTCGTGGTCCTTTAGAGAGCATAATGAAAATTTCCATATGCATTTTTCCCAGTGTCTATTTGTTTACTGATTAGAGACATTTTTGATAATAAAGAGCCATAATTCAGGGACTCTTCCAGATTACAAATTTAAATTTCGTTATGCTTATAGCCTACTGGACGAGTCTCATTGTCTGGAGGCAAGATGATTAGGGGAGCAATAAGGTTGTTTCTGGGTTCTGTTTTTCTAGGGCAGACACATTTCAATGAACTTTACACCAGGCCAGGAAAAAAAAAAGGCTTTAAGTAGCTGTGGGAGACCTGCTTCCAATGCAGATGTTGACTCAGAGATCTAAAGGCATTGTCCTGGAAATTCTCCTGCCACCAGCCTGACTTTTGCAGCTGTGGCAGGAAGGGCATTATTTCAGCTAATGCAGGGGCCTCTCTTCCTGCAGTTCAGCAGAAAAATCTGTGCTGGGAAGCAGGATTTTCCATCCTGAAGATTGTGGATATGCTCTTGATTAGAGTCATGGTGTCCAAGTCCCAGACACCTATTAACAATCACTGGGATTTCATCACTTTGTCTGATTTTGCATTATCTTAGTTAGCATAGAAACAGTGTTTGATAAATCATGATTTAGTGTTAATTCCATCATGGAATGGGGCTATGGTTTGGATCTTAAGTATTCCCCAGAGTCCAAAGGCATGAAGGAAAATCTATTATATTTGAAAAATTGTGTTTGAGATTCAGGGATGTTTTAATCAGTTTAGATTCAATTCACCTTAGCAAAAGAGGATACAAGTTTTGAAAGCATGCCATTGTAGTTCTTTAATAGCTGATTATACTACAGGCAGGCAATAGGCAGTGATTTTGAGAATGGGCCATGACATTAAGTGAAATACAAAACAAATCCATGAAGGTTTTATTGGATTGTAAGGAAGAGACAGAGAGGCTGAAAATTTATCTGAATCTGATTAGGGAAATAAAACCTCGGACAGAGAGATGACGGATGGTGTGAGCTGATTAACTTTAGTCCCGTTGGGAGCTCAATGTCCTTAGAGAATGAATGTATTGAGGGGCTTCAGAGGCGGGGAGACTTTGGACATTTAATCCAGATGTTTGTTTTAACAATGACAAAAGTGATTCTTAAAGGGATAGACAACTTGGCAAAGCCTCTGCCAGCTAATAAGAGACAGAGTTTCAACCTGAATCCAGATCTTCTGACTACTGACAAAAAGGGATGGTGTTTTGAAATAGTTACTACAAGGACAATGGGTGAGAGAAGAGATTGGGGGAGATAAGATGGCTGTGTATGTATCATTAGCCAGGCATTAGGGGAGATTTAGGCCTGTGGTGGTATCTACCTAGACTACTATATGTTTCCCTGTAGGATTACTCAACACGAGAGCAAGATTAACCAGAGAAGGTGGAAAGGTTAAGCAATGGCAGGGAGGTGTTACAAAAGGATAGCGAGAAGTTTGATTAAGTAAGTACTTAGGCAAAATATAGAGATGCTATGTGGAAATGGGATTGGGTGAGAAAGGATCAGTAGTAATCCAGGAAGGATTACTAGAGGAAAGGGCGACATCTAAGAATCTGTGGTTCTTGCTGGTGTATAATAATAAGGAGGTAGACTAGACCTTAAGGAAGTGAGTTGGCTAGAAAGAACAGCATTGGTAGCAAGGGACATTTTGACCGTAGGTGTTACATGATGACAAGGTCTAATATGGTGTGGGAATGAGGAAGAGTATGCCACTCACTGATGTCAAGAGATGGAGGACTTCTTTGAGGCAAAGATCAGGAATCATGGTTTAAGTCCATCCCAGCCCCTCCCCCAAAAAGACGTTTTAGAGAGCTATCTGTAATTAGTGTTTGGTATGTGTTGTCACCCCACTGATATGGGCAAGCACAAATTGGAGGATTATAGTGCAGGCCAGCTAGGGGTTACTGTAGTTTAAAAAATAATGGTTATAAAAATAACCATAGCTACTCAGGATGCTGAGATCAGAGGATCATGTTTTGAAACAAGCTTGGGTTTAAAGTTTGTGAGACCAGCAAAATGCCACACTAGAGGCCTGGTTCAAATAGTAGAGCACCAGCAGTAAAGCAAGCAAGTCAAATGAGAGTGTGAGCCTCTGAGTACAAGCCATCACATGAACACACACAACATTACCAACACAAAAATCTGGCAGAATGGCTAAACCGATCCAGCACCTGCCTGGCAAGTATAATCCTCAGTTTGAAACCTAATAAAGTCCCCCCCCCCAAGAAAAAATGTGCAGCCAGACTGTCAGTGAGATCATTTCCTTGATGATAAGGCCATCAAGATGATAACAGGAGCAGAACAGAGAAGTCAGATCAAGAGAAAGAGACTAAAGTTCCTGGTTGAATTATAGGCATCTGCCACGTGGTTTGTGATGAGCACAAAAAAGGGCCACAAGTGACAGATCCAGAAAACAGGAATTTCATAGAAGGGTATATTTCTGTACATGAGGAAAAGAGGCAAGATCTTGTGCTGTAGGAAATAAACCAATGTATGACTGATGTATGATGTGGTATCATATAGAATTAAGAGTTTGAGGAGAGAGAAATCGGATGGCTGTCTATAAGAATTTTCTGATGTTAGTTTATTATCCTGCTGACGTTGAGCCCGAAAGATGAAGAGAGATTGTTCACAGTGTGGTACAGAAAAACTGCTGATGGCTCACACCTATAATCCCAGCTACTCAGGAGGCTGAGATCTGAGGATCATAGGTTAAAGCAAGGCCTGGCAGAAAACTGTGAGAGTGAGACTTAATCACCCCAAACAAAGCAAAACAAAAGAAAAACCATAAAATAAAAAATCAAACCAAATAGAAACCACCAGCCCACTTTTCCCTCTCTTCTCGGTATCTCTGCACATATCTGATCTTGATTAGGAAGAAGTAAAAGAAACCAGTTTTCCCCTTGATACCATCTAGGGGTCTTGTGTCCTTTTTTTTCACCCTTCACCAAATAAAGAATTATGTGTCAGGAAAAGTGGGAGCAGAGAACAAAGGACCAGGGAGGTTTGAGGAAAATTTCTTAGCTACTGGTCTCAGCTAGGAGGGCTGCTTTAAATCATAGGAGATCCTGTCCCACCCTAGCAAGGAGGAGGACCAGAAGGAAGTGGAGGAGAAGGAGGAAGAGAAAGTACAGAGAGAAGAGAAGGAGAAAGAGGAGGAGATGGATGAAGAGAAAGAGGAGGAGGAGGAAGAATACAGACCTTTCAGAGCAAGAAAATGCGAAAGGAGCTGGGAAATTGGTAGTCCATTGTAGGGCTTGTGGCATCCCCCTTTTGTATCTCTTTGGGAATGTCTCAGTTGTTCTGGTATCTTGTTGGGTCACCTCACCCCAAAGGAGAAGTTCCTGTCCCCTGTATGAAAGTGTCCCAGGGTTGTCAGGCCTTGCTGCCATCAGAGGTGTTGTCTTTATCAGGGTCACTATCTCTGTCTTCCAGGTTTTTAGGAAGAAGAATCATAGTCTCCATGAAGCCACTGTCTCTATCTGCCCAGAATTTCCCTTTCCCTTTTCTACCACACTCCCTTATCTTGACCTGCCATGAATTGACTGTTGTGAACATTTAAACCATACTATTAAACCAATAAGTGGATAGGGACATCCAAACAATACTTTCAATCACTGCACATGAAGAGGGTCCCTTTCACTAGGGTGAAAGCTTTGCTTTGCAGGAATCGCAGTGATGTTAACAAAAGGGAAGTTTCTGCAGTATGACCTCTTGTGAGAACACCCACTCCAGGTGGCTTCAGGTTGAAGGGAAATGATGCCTGTTCTGAGAGCCTGGAGTGTAGCCATTTCCTTCTGCTCCAGCCATGGAGCAGACAGGCCTGCAGTCACATTCCCTTGCATTCCGATTCCATCCTCTCCCTGAAGCCACTGGAGATTTTATTACCACTTAGAAAGCCTGACATCCTGCAAATTGCATGGTGAACCCTTAATGATTTTTCCAACAAGAATGAGATAATCTTCATGGTAATTTTAAATATTTCAGAGGTCGAGGAGGGCATTTATGGTTTCCTTTATCACAGACTGAATTGACTTCTCCAGTCCATCATTTAAGGAGCAAATTACCTATATTATGCACATTATCACACAGGAATCTGCTTTCGTTGTGTTTCTTCTTGTAGGTGCTTTGGGTGTTTGTCAGGAAGGCAGGAAGGAGACCAGATGGCATGGATTATTATTGGAAACAAATAATTGGTTTGGTCATGGTTTTCCTCTGTTCCCTTCCTCCCCCCACTCCTCTTCAGTTTTACCAGTAAAAACAGTAAAAAGGGGGGAGAAAATGAGGGAGGGGGTTAAAAAAGAGATGTACTCAGTACTTTACTGTACTGTAACTGTAACCTCCCTGTTCATTACCTTTACAATAAATTTGTTTTAAATCTGGAGGATGAGGGTGAGATTGACTCTCTTGAAATGGCTGACAAGGTGTTCCTTCTCCTTCTGATAACCAGATGTCTGCTCTGTTCTAGGTTCATACTGAGGATGTTGGCTTTGGAACACAGTGTGACGAGGTGCTGAGAATGTGAAGAAGAAGCCCTTGGAAGGGAATTTGAATGTATTTCGGTGGCTTGAAATTTCTTTCCAACGGGGATGTATGTCTCCTTTAAGAAACAAACAAATGAGAAAAAAAAACCCACTTACCTTTTTTTTTTCTTCTTTACACTGAGTGCTAGTGGCTGAGATCCAAGGATCAAGGTTTGAAGACAGCCAGGACAGGAAGGTCTGTGAGACTCTTATCTAAATAAACTACCAAAAAAGCCAGGAGTTAGAGCTGTGGCTCAGTAGTAGAATAGTAACCTTGAGCAAAAAGAAGCTCAGGGATGGTGTCCAGGCCTTGAGTTCAAACCTTAGGACTGGCACACACATACAAAACATATTTTTCTTCTTGAAATTTTTTTTTAAATACAAAGGTACTTGTTTATGGTATTATTTTGGCCTTAGAAATTTTTGAAGGCAGAAGAAAGAATATGTTTCAGTGGCATTTTGCCAGTGCTTCAATGTGATGAGAAGTTGCTAGACAATAATTTTAACAAAACTAGCATAGGTGGAGCTTTGGGGGGAGCACTTCATGACTGTGAGAAGGATGTGAAATTTTCACATTATTGTCAAGACAAAAAGTGGCATTGTGGTAGATGGTGCAGTTCTCTGTGTGTGTGGGGGGGGAGGGGTATGAATCTGCAGGACTAGAAGCTCATCTCTAAACACCAAATTCTATTATTTACAATAATCGTAAATAGTAGTCACCAGGGAAGCTTGTAGCAAGCCACATATGGATTGGTGTCTGAGATTGCCTGTTAGTACCAAGTCACTACCCAGATTTCTAGCCTTGAGCCTGCAAGGAGGGTATTGTGGTGGTGGTGGTGGTGGTGGTAGAAGATGTTTTTATCTATGGTAAACATTTCCTAACAACTTTTTATGCTGTATCCTTAGCTTGAAAGTAAAAGAGAAATTTCAATAAACTATGAAAAAAGTTAACTTTCCCATTTCCTGAGGTCTGATTACCATTTGGATACATGGGGAGAAGGAGTTGAGGTGGGTGGAGGAATTACTGCCCTCTACACAATCGACCAACTATTACAATGACCAGTTTTATAAAAGACAAAGAATTGACCCATAAAGCACCGATTTGGGGAAGGCAGGAGCCCCAAATCTGAGATCCACCTCCCTAGGGAATGAACTTGGGGGAATTCAAGGGACAAAGAGGCAGGGTGTTCTTAGATGTGAGAGGTAATCAGTAATCTGTGTGGACCCCATAGCTCTGGAGGGGACATGTGCTCTGAAAAATGATAGCCTTAGTGCATGTGACACTTGAACACACTAAGTAAAGCTTCCAAGTTCCTGTAAAGCACCTTAAAAGAGTGTTACCATAGTGACCACACCCCAGAGGTGTAACTCACAGCAGAGCTAATGAGGGTTCACCACTCAGCTATGTGGTATCTAAAATTGGTGGTCAAAGCAATCGACTAAAAGCAAATGAAGCTATTGAGTTCATTTAGTTTCAAAGGTAGAAGGACAATACAGAAGAAAACATCTAAGCAATCCCCTTTTATTTTCCCCATAAGACTTTTCTTAACAGTTCTGCAGGCCTTCTCCTATTTGGATCTTCTCTCACCCCCAGATGGGTGTTCTTTTTGAACCGTGAGCCATCTGTGTGTGTAGGAGCCATGGTGTCATCTTGAGTTGGTGGTGACAAAGCAAACTTCCCTTCATCTGACTGAAGACACTTCATGTTTGAAAAGCTCTGCAGGCCCACATGTTACTTTCCTTCTACATTGCTATTGTTTGCTCCAATGGGGGCAGGAAGGCAATGGTTTTTATGGGTTAGGGCTATTCATCATAGCCACTCTTAGGAGATACAGCCAACTCTCCATATTAGAATGAGTTGTTTTTTTTTTTTAATGGAGAATCTGCTTGTTCCAGGGCTGTCGTATGTGTTATTGAATAGGCAAAGTTGGAGCATTCATTCACATTTGTCTGATCTGGAAGCAGGTTCTCTGAGGAGGAGGTGACTGAGGGGGAGATTACTGACCTGCTGCATGCCTTTGCTGAATGAAATTTATATAATTACTATGCACCGTGACTTCCTCAGTTGTATCCGTTCTGGTTGGCCTTTTTTTTTTGTTTCTTCCACTCATCAGTATCCAATTAATTAATGGTTGCCATGGTGACTGTTGCCATGACAGCATAAAATTCTCCCAAAGGGCTTCTCATTCATATTCTAATGCAATAACATGCGCTAGCTGGGTGGCTGGAAAAAGTGGTAAGGAGAATTCAAGAGGAATGGGAGAGGAAATGGAAAAAGGCTGCTCCATTCTATTGTCTTGCTCTCACTAGTTTTGGCTTTAACCTGCTCTACTTTATCCTGCCAAGGGAGGAAGCATTCTCTCATTCTTGTCACAAATCAAGAGGTGAGGGCCATGTTAATTTCTTTTGTTGCTTTGTCTGATTATCCCAGTGGTGGAATTTCGAGTGCCTCATCCAGAGGCCAAATAGAAAGTCTTGTCACTTACATACAGTCTCCTCGAAAGAAGATTAACAGCTGTCACCTGTCTGCATACAATTTCCCCAAAACACTAACAAGATTTTTGTGTGTGTGGTACTAGGTATGGAATTCAAGGACCTTATATTTGCTAGGTAGACTCACTACTACTTGAGCTGCCCCTCCAGTCCTTTTTTTTTTTTTCAGGTTTGTTATTTTCAAGCTAGTGTTTTACATCATGCTGGGGCCTGTCTGGGTTGTGGATCCTCCAACTTGTGCTTCTCCAGGTTCCCAGAGATGATAGGTGTGCACTATGTTCACCAGCCATTGTGCTCCCCAACTTCCCCTACAGCTGGAGTAACAGTCATGGGCCACTGTGCCCAACCATTGGTTGAGATGGAGTCTCTAGGACATTTATGCCTGGGCTAGCTTTGAACCACAATCCTTCAAGCTCTGCATCCCAAGTAGCTAGGATTACAAGCTTGTGCTACCATAACCAGCCATAACAAGATGTCTTAAATGGTCTTGCAAATCTTTTCATGGATTACTTAATCCTGCTTAATATCTGTACTCTCAGTTCCTCCAGCAAGAGCTAAAGTTTCTCCATCTCTTCTAATCCTATCCCCTCTGTATTTTCACCTGACTGTGGTTGCCTTCAAAGGGGTTCAAACGGTTACAGCAATGGTCCCCAAATTTCAGCATGCATCAGAATCACTTTAGTCGCTTTTGAAGTAAGTAGATTCCATAAGTTGCACTGCTGTAAGTTTGGATAGAGCCCAAACACTGGAAGTTCTGATATAGATAATCCATGGGCTCGATTTGGAGAAATGCTGGCCCTATGCAAAGCCCAAATTATTATTTCTTTGCTATTTTTTTAAGGCAAGGTCTGTTAGGTTGCCCAGACTGATCTCAAACTTGTGATCTTCCTTTTTTAGCCTCTTGAGTGCTGGGATTGTAGATGTGGACCACTATTCTGAGATGATCCCAAATTCTTAGCCTACACTATAAGATAATGTCGATCTCTCTGCCTTTTAAACTTCTCTCTCTTTTTCTCCTTCATTCCTTCCTTCCTTCCTTCTTTCCCTCTCTCCTTTCCCTCCCTTCCTCCTCCCTTTTTTTCTTTCTTTATTTTTTTTTTTGCTTGCTTGCTTGCTTTCATGGATTTAGCCCTGCTTTTGCTGGTTATTTTGGAGATGGAGTCTCACTGACTTTTCTGCATGAGCTGGCCTCAAACCACCATCCTCCAGATCACAGCCTCTTGAGTAGCTAGGGTATAAACATGTGCCACCATCTGGCCAGTAACTAGAATTATAGGCCCAAGCCATCAGTGTTTGGCCATGATGGCCTTATTTAAGAGGTAAGGAAAGGGCACTAAGTCATTCAAAGTTAATAACCACCAAGTGACTTGGTTGGGGTTTATCCAGGTTTACCTGGCTACAGAGCCTATGGAGTGCCCATGCCATTCATTGTGCTTGAATTTATTTCTTACTTTGTATTTTTTAACTGGTACATAAAAACATCCAAACTGGGCACCAGTGGCTCATGCCTATAATCCTAGCTACTCAGGAGGCTGAGATCTGAGGATCACGGTTCAAAGCCAGCCCAGGCAGGAAACTCCGAGAAACTCTTATCTCCAATAAATCACTCAGAAAACTGGAAGTGGCACTGTGGCTCAAGTGGTAGAGCACTCAGCTTGAGCTGAAGAGCTAAGGGATAGTGCCCAGGCCCAGAGTTCAAGCCCCAGGACCCCCCCAATCCAAACTGTACATAACAGTGGGGTGCAATGTAATATTGCATGCATACACATGCACACACACATATACATGTGGTGAATGTTTAAATCAGATTAAACATAGTTCCTCAATCATCTATCACTTCTTCACGGTGAAAACATTCAACATCCTTTTCACTTTTTAACAGTACATAACAGTTTCACAGAGTCACTCAGGGAGAGTTCTGCCTGAGGAGGCCAGGGTTCTATATTCAAAGCTTGGAAAATACAGCATCCACCTCGGAACCCATAGCATTTCCTGCAGTTAATGTATTGCCTGGTTCATTGACTTAATGTGGACCATTACATGACGCTTATGTTAAGACTCAGAGATATAGGTTTCCTGGGATAGTACAGGTAGGAAGAGGATGGACTCCCTCTGAAACAGGCATTCCCATTTCCATTTTCATGCTTAACTCAAATCTTCCCCTTTGTCATAGCTATCTCCTCAAGACTGTGGATGTTTGCTATGTATTTGGGACTCTGGATGCCATTTACAGCATTGTTTAATGGGAGAAATCTAGCCTGCGACTGAATCTGAAATCTAGCCTTTGAGTGAGTGTTGTGAATATAAGAAGTCAGAGGCTGTGATAGGAATCTGCCTTGTGAAGGTGGCTAGTTGCTGCCAGCCCCTCCCCTCCTTTACAGTTCCCATTTGAATAGCTATCTGCACAATATTTATTGTCTCATCTCACCTAGCTACTCAGGGAGCTGACATCTGAGGATCAGAGTTTGAAGCCAGCTGAGGCAAGAAAGTCTTTGAGACTCTCATGTCCAAATAATCACCCAAAAGTCAGAACTGGAGCTGTGACTCAAGTGGTAGAGTGCTACTTGAGCAAAACAGTTAAGGGATAGTGCCCAAGCCCTGAGTTCATACCTCCGTTTGGCACACACACATAAAAGGTGTTTTAGCAAAGTATCCAGCACTTAGTTCAGAAAAGAATATATGGAATATATTCAAAAGCACTGGGAAGCTGATGAAGAATTTTCGCAAATGCCTCTTGAGAAACCTCACCTTCAGCTCTCTAGTCAGAGATAACTCTGCCCCTTCCTCAGAGTTGCTGATACACCACATGTTCCTTTAAAAGAGCATTTGAATGACAGTTGAAAAGCCAGAGCCTGGTATAGGCAGCCACTCTCTGATGAGGACTATGATGATTAGCATTTTCTAGGAAGTTAATATCAGTGATCCATCTGTCTATCAAACATCTGAAGTCAACATGGCCTCCAGTAGTTGGCACCGATGTCATTTTTCTCCCTGCTTCATTGCAAATCTACCAACCCCATCCTGGGTTAGCCTTTGCATGTGGTTGGAGCTTTGTTCTGTGTGGGCTTGGTGGGGGATGGGCAATTCTTGGCTCATTTGTGTTGGGAGATCGTGGGGGCACCTAGGGGAAAAGAATCCTCTATGGCACTGATGGAGCTGTATTGATTTTCACCTTGCTCAGCTGTGTCACTCTAGTGCACCTGCTATGGGCTGCCGACATAACATCCCCTGCTCAAGTGTGAGGAAGGATGCTGTGAAAAATTCATCTCCTGCGTGATTCATCAGCCTTGGCTTCCTGATCCACCCCTGTGCTCTCCCGCCCCCACTTCACAGCCCCAGCAGTAGGAATCTCAAGCCATCAGATTCTGAAGCTGCGCAAGTCAGAGGGTGAAATGATTAACCCTCACATCAATTCTAATGAATGCAGCAAAGCCACCTGGATCTCTAGTGACTGGAAATGAAATCAATTTGAGTTCTGAATGTAATTTGCATACAGCTGGTAACACATTGCAAGGTAACTCGTTTCTCTGGAGTTCTGGATAGGAATTTCTGTTCCTGTTACCTGGGTGCTTTGCAAATTCTAACATGAATCGTGAGTTTTGTTGGCCTCCCAAGAAAGGGTGAGTGGTGAGATGGCTTAGAAAAAAATGTCACCTCTGCTGCAGTTTGGGTATGAAGAGAAAAATGTCAGTTCTGTATTTTGTTTATAGCTGTTTTAGTTTAATTCATGATTCCACTCTACCCCCAGTAGAAGAAAAAGATGAAGCATCTAATTTGGTTTGAGTGAATGTCTGATTTGATCCTTTTAAACAGATCCTTCAAGGAATGCTTACTCTTTCTAGGGAAAAAAAAATGCTTGGCGTCTCAGATTGCTTCCCACTTGTCTCTTCCTCACATGGCAGCTGGGTGCGGCTGTGTAGGGGTGGGGGCTATGTCTCCTGTGACCTCATGGTGGCAGGAAGGAGCCAGGGTATTTGGGTGTGGGGGCTCGGAGCTTACGGTTGAGTCTTTGTAGTGGTTCCTGCATTAAGAGGGCCTGGGTCACCTGTGCCTGGCCAGTGGTTCTCTTTTGGCCCACCTCTGGACCTCTGTGGCTGTGATCATCTGACAGTATTGCTGTCGATCCTGCAGGTCCCTGGCTTTCATTGACTGTGCCAGGAAGCTAGAAGATGATTTGGAAAAGAAAACTCAGGGCCTTCCTCAGTCCCTCCATCCTGTTGCCAAGGTGATTGGCCTGGCTTTGGGTTGGTATAAGGCAGACAGAGAATTGTTTTTCCAGAAGTTAGAGGCTGTGCCTCCCTCTGTTTGTTTAGGTTCACTTACCCATTGCCAAATTCAAAGATTAGAGACAGGACATGCCCCTGTGAGTCTGCTGTCCACTCCCTGCAACTCTTCTGCTACCTGCCTGGTACTCTCCTGTACAATGGTCTCTTCCCATGAGTGTGGCAAGAATTCTGACCTTCTGCCTCATTGTGTGTGTGCATGTGTGTGTGTGTGGGGGGTGTATTATACTTTGGATCTATGCCCCACAAAACCCTTGTGTTGAATGATTGGTTGCCATCCTGTTACACTATTGGGCAGTGGTGGACTCTTGAAGTTGTAGAGCTGTGTGGGAAGAATTTAGGACATTGTGGGTATGTACTTAAAATGGATATTGGGACCCTGATCTCCGCCTGGCTTTCAACCTTGCCCTCACTCTTGCCTTCCCCCTCCCCAACCCTTCCCCCTTGCCTTCATCCTCAACCTGGCCTCACCTCCCCTTCCCTCCCCCCTCTTCTCCTCTGCTCTCCAGCATAAGCAGTCTTTTCCACTAGGTGTTTCCTGTCCCAAAGCAGAGGCAACAAACCATGGATTGAAACCTCTGAACCCATGAACTTCCTCCTTTTGAGTTGTTTATCTCAGGTATTTTGTCGCAGCAGCCGGAAGCTGACCAACCTAGGGCATATAACCTAAGTGAATAGTGCTTTATGTAATAGGATTATCTAGCCTCAGTCTTTGATGATTTAAAAGGAGGGTGTAGGTGGTGAGGGGACCAAGTAGGATTAGAAAAGAACTATTTTCAAAATAATAGCCTGGCTTCAGGGCTAATGTTCTGTTATTTAGTCAGTATTGGAGTGTCACAATCTGAAATTTACTCTTGCTCTTCTTGCATTTGAAGTCTGCTTGTCCAGGCAGATAGACATCTCTAGGTCCCTTTAGCAATATATATATGCATATATATATATATATCCAAGAGAAAAAATGCATGAGTGATTTTCTACACGTTTAGCTTCATTACACTAATAATGTGTGAGATTTTATGATTTCACCCTTATCTTCTCTGTGTAGCTCCATCGGTATACAGTTCACAGAGCCAAATGCCAATGGCTTGTTCCTGTAACGTAACCACTCAGGTAGCTGAGACCTAGAGGACTGCAATTTGAAGCCAGCCAGGCAGCAATGTCTATGAGGCATCATCTCCAAAATATTCAGCAAAATGTGGGACTAGAGTCTTGGCTCAAGTGGTAGAATGTCAGCTGTGAGTAAGCAAGCCCAGTGAGCGTAAGGTCCTAAGTTCATATCCCAGCACTGCACCCAAAAAAAGATAAAAAAGAGAATGTCACAGAATGCGATTAGTCAACAGCTTTGAAGGAACATCAAAGCATCCTTACAATGAGTGGTAAGTATGATGTGTATGTATGTAGAGTGTAGATGTATGTATACCCAGGCACTTGTGGTTCATGCCTGCAACCCTCACTACTCAGGAGACTGAGATCTGAAAATTGAGGTTTGCCGCTAGCCCAAATAGAAAAGCCCATTAGGCTTTTATGTCCAATTATCAGCAAAAGCCAGTAGCTGAGATGTTGCTCAAGTGGTAGAATGCCAGCAACATTAAAGGACCTGAATTCAATCTTCTGTACTGGTGCACACACACACACACACACACACACACAGAAAAGAAAAAGAAAAAATAGGGAAAAGGAGAGAGAGAAGGAGAAGGCTGTATCATTATGGTTGAGTACTGTGGGTAAGGGTAGCAAATATAGAGAAAAATTGATTAACTGTATATATATACATATAACACAAAAAATTAAATATAGTTTAAAGCTCACAAACAAGTAGGTGAGATCACACAGGTGTTCTGAGGGAACGTGGAACAAACAGGTGATCAGAGTTGCATACATTAGCCAGAAAGACTTCCTTTAAAAGCGGCAATTCTGGGATCAGACTTGAAGCCAAAGTTATTTATTCCTATGTAGATAAAGAGAAATGGAAGCCTACAGATTAGCTGGCAAGAGCCAAGGTCTGCTGAGAGGGAAATAGGGGGTGGGTAAGACTGAAGGTTACTAGCCTGACTGATGAGTATGAATAGCTTAGATTTGGGGAAAAAAGAGATCCCTGAAACTTGGGGGGCTGGTGACTCAAGACTGTGCTCCTAGCTACTTGGTAAGCTAAGATTGGGAGGTTAATGGTTTGAGGACAGCCTGGGCAGAAACATTCTCAAGACTTCTTCTCAACTGCAAGCTAGATATGGTGGTGTGTGTCGATTACCCTAGTTACAAGGGGAAGCCTAAAATAGGCGTAGGTTGGTCCCTGACGTAATGATTCTAGGACTAAAGACCAACAGAACAGTTTTGGAGTCTGTGAAGGTTTTCATCTAGGAGTCAGGGGAAATTTTCCTCATTGAACTCATTAAAAAAGCAAACCTTGAGCTGGCATCTGTGGCTCACATCTATAATTCTAGCTACTCAGGAGGCTGAGATGTGAGGATCGTAGTTCAAAGCCAGCCCAGGCAGAAAAGTCCATGAGACTCTTATGTCCAACTCATCACCAGAAAACCAGAAGTGGTCCCATGGCTCAAAGTGGTAGAGTGCTAGCTTTGAGCACAAGAGCTCAGGGATAGAACCCAGGCCCTGAGTTCAAGCCCCGTTACTGACCATAAAAAAGTGAACCTTATATTTCTAGATACTTATAGATTTTCATTTAGTTGCACGTATTATACAGCGAAGATGCTGTGTACTTTTACACAGCTCTTTTCTAAGGAGAATATTTCGGAAGATTATGGCACAATATTACAAACAGGATGTTAATATTGTTACACCAACATCATTTCTAGCATCATAAGGTCCCCTCTTATTGTCCCTTTTAAATCGTAATGTCCCTTCCTTCTGTGGCCCTCTAATTTGATTTCTCTACATTGGCAAACTAATTCTCTAATTTGGCAATCTCTAATTTGTTTTCTTTTTCTGCAATATTATCATTCCAATAACTTTGATAAAAACTTTCATATGATTGTTAAGCTTTTGGACTGGCTTTTTTTTTTTCCCCCTGCCCAGTCTAATTCAGAAGGTTGATCTAAGTTGTTGTGTCAGTAGTTTTTAGTTGCAGAGTCGTATTTCACAGTATGGATTTACCAAAGTCTGCTTTATCTATTTAAGGACATCTTGGTTGTTTCCTGTTTGGAGTTATTCAAACTAAAGAAGTTATTTACATTTCTGTCCACATTTTTGTGTGAGCCTTTCTACATTCTCTGGGGAAAATAATATGAAGGACTGTAATTTTTAGGTGGTACATGGTGGTAATCTTTGTCATTTAAGGAGTTGCCAAACTTTTTCCAGAGTAGATCTAGCCTTTTCTGTTTCCACCAACATTGCCTGGGGGATTCAGATTCTCTGTGAATAGACAGACAGTGGGAATTAGAAATAAAGTTGCTTTCTGGTGACATCCCCTAGGTTGTACAGTTCTGACTTCAGAACACAGCAAGTGTGAACTGCCCTGGCCTGGTCACAAGTTGTTGGGTCTGGAGACTGGAAGCAGGCCTGCTTGGCTCCATGGGCAGTGGTGTGATACCAGGAACTGGTCAAAGAGGTACCTTTATGTGTGATAGCCACCCCAATTGCTGAGAGGCCTTTCGGATAATCGTGTTCCCTCTCAAGGGACTTCCACATTCATTGGTCAGAACTGTGGCTGGGGCTTTGCATTTGAGCTACTTTTCCAATGATGAAAGTCAGATCTTACTTTTTTGTGTGTGCACAATACTATTAAAAGCTGTGGTCATGTTGAGGGCTGGAAGGGGTGATTCAGAGAACCTTTTTGTCTTCCCACCCCCAGAGGGTGGTGCCAGATGGAGGATCTGTGTTGGGAATGTCAGGGAGGGGGGATCGTGGGGCTAGGCTTGAAGCCAGAAAGAAGGTTGTTTCCAAAAGAAAACCCCATGCTGGCCAGTTGAACCTTGTGGTCACTGAGCGGGTCAGTAGTACCTTCTATCAGAGCTACTCAGCTACAGTTCTTTATTTTTATTTTTGTCAGCTACAGTTCTGAATCGCTTATATACTAGGTGGGAGCCCAATGCTTCTACATGCAGCCACTGTGACTATCTGGGTAAATTAGCCAAGTTGTTTGAAACTCTCTGGCTCTCAGTTTTTTTTTAATTTATTTTTAATTTAATTTAATTTTATTTGTGAACATACTGTACAGAGGGGTTACAATTACATGGGCAGGATAATGCGTACATTTCTTATCAAGCATTGCAGCCTCCTCCTTTGTTTACCCTTCACATCCTTCCCAGCCTCCCCTCCCCATTCCTTCCCCCTTCCCCCCCCCCCCCCCCGCACCGACGTTGTAAAGTTCTTTTTCGACATGACAACTTGTACTTCTCATTTTTGCAACAGGTCCACCTGTATCCTTAAACAACTTGTTTTTCCCCATCTCCTCTACAAGTTATACTGACATCAAATATAGTGAAAGCAGGGGTTATACTGTGGGGGAGGGATATACAAAGCAACAAAGAGATAATCTTATAAATGCGTTAGAAACAAATGCATGAAAGAAAAAAACATTAAATACATATCTAAGGGTTCATTTTCCTAATATCACATTATCTGACCTTTTCCACTTAACTCATACATATACTAGATATTGCAAATAAGGGAAACCATGGGACCTATGTTTCTTTGGGCCTGGCTTACTTCACTTAATATAATTTTTTCCAAGTCTTTCCATTTCCTAACAAATGGGGCAATGTCATTCTTTCTGATGGAGGCATAGAATTCCATTGTGTATATATACCACATTTTCTTGATCCATTCATCTACTCAGGGGCATCTGGGTTGGTTCCATATCTTAGCTATGGTAAATAATGCTGCAATAAACATAGTTGTGCTGGTAGCTTTAGTGTGGTCTTGTTTGTAAACATTTGGGTAAATGCCCAAAAGTGGAATTGCTGGGTCATAGGGGAGCTCTATGTGAAGTCTTTTGAGGAACCTCCATACTGCTTTCCAAAGTGGTTGAACAAGTTTACATTCCCACCAACAATGAAGTAAGGTTCCCTTCTGTCCACATCCCCTCCAGCATCTGTTGTTGTTAGAGTTCTTGATTTTTGCCATTCTAACTGGAGTGAGGTGGTATCTCAATGTTGTTTTGATTTGCATTTCTTTTATGGCTAGGGATGTTGAGCATTTCTTCATGTGTCTATTGGGCATCCTTCTTTCTTCTTCAGAGAAGTTTCTCTTTAAGTCTTTAGCCCACTTATTTATTGGGCAGTTGTGTCTTTGAGGATTTGTTGTTGGGGGATTTAATTTTTTGAGTTCCAAGTATATTTTAGATATGAGCCCCTTGTCTGTTGTATGGCTAGTGAAGATCTTCTCCCAATCCGTGGGCTTTCTATTGATCTTGCTAGCTATGTCCTTTGCCATGCAGAATCCAGCTCTCAGTTTTAATATGAGGACTGAAGAAACAAAAGATGGAAATACCTTGGTGTCATGGTTCACAAACTTGGCTGTACATTGGAGTTGCCTGGAGCTCTGTCAAGCATACTGATGCCTGGGTCCCATTCCCAGATGAGTCCTGAGTGTGGGCTCTCAATGCCTTCGGTGACATACTGGATGGAACCGTATCCCTCTCCCCATTAAAATTCACTAAAATTCCCCAAACCACAGAATGGAATCTTATGTGGGAATAGATGCCTTGTGACTTGTAATTAGTTAAGACTCTGGGCAGCTCTTAAGCCAATGTGACTGGTATCCCTATAAGAAGAAGAACGTCACAAAGAGACTTGTAGAGACCAAACCAAATAGGGAACAGTGAGAACACCAGACCACAAGGCTAACCGATTGAGCTATGTGTCTACAAGTCCACACACGCTGAAGATCACCAGTAACCCACCAGAAAAAGCTAGGAGAGAAGCATGGAGCAAACACTCTTTAGCACATCATCTTGATTTTGGTTGTTTACCTTCCAGATCCATGAGGTAATAACTTTATTATTAATAGTCACTCAGTTTGGGGTACTTTGTTATTGCAGCCATAACATACTCATACACGTTGTTATAATGTACAGCAGGTATCAGTCACCATGAGAGCTGAGAATCCTCTAGGTGCTCACCACATGTCAGCTGTTGTCAGCATCTTACAGCAGGTAGCCTTCACCTAAACACCAAACCTGAAGCATCTTGGGTAACTGCTGATGCTGTGAGTTGTAAGTAGCCTTACTCTCTGAGGATGGGCCAAGGGGAAGCAGTAACTATGGCCACCGTGTGAGAACACACTGCATTCCTCACTGACTGGGAAGTTTGGGTTACAGAAGCCTGGGGCAGACCACATTCCTATTTTCTCCTTCCAACACTCATAGTAAACATGAGCTGCTTCTACAATCCAGGAGTCCCAGGGTGAAGAAGCTCCCCTGACTTTACTTAAATCCACCAGAATTTCCCAAACCAAGGTGACCATTTGAGGCCCTAAGTCATTTTTCCACAACATATTATGACACATTCCCTGCGCTGTGGAAACCTCACTTTAGGGACTCCTGATTGATGCTCCCTCAGCACAAGTGGAGGCACACATGTCAACACAAAGGTTGGTTGGGCACACTGCGGCTACTCTTTAGAACAAAGGCTTTCTGGGTATGAAAGGGGCTCTTGGTCAAGTTTTGCATCATGAATGCCAGTGCTTATTCAAACCTGTCATCCTTGAGCATAATGGACAAATTCAAATGCCAGCTAGGATGGCAAACCCTGGTTTCTAAAGAGCACTATTGTTCAGTCTTCAGAAGTTTGCGGGAGGATTTAACAGCTGTTGCAGGCCAGAAGGATAACACCAGCTGTCCATCCTCCTCCTGGAGGACGGCATGAGAAAAACCAAACTAAGAAGCTCTGTAAAATATAAGGAGGACCTTCCCAATAATTAATGCGGGACTCAAAACCAGGTCTCGGATCTGAAATACTGAGTTCTTTTGGGGAACCCTGTAATAAATGAATCTTAGTTTATAGACTTAGATAAGCCAAGATTGCAACTCTCTTTATAACTTACCAATGATGTCAGACTTTTATTTTGACAGGGTAGCAGCAAGATAATTTTCATCAGTTATTCTTGGGGTAGCTATTACCTTTGCTGTTACTGGTTAGACCTAATTCTTGGGGCTTAGATGAACACCGTATCAGGAGGATGAAAGAGAGCTATGTTGATGATATCTTTTGTCTGTGGAGGTGTCTTCTGGGGGCATCTTCTTTAAAACTGTAAGTTCTGGGACCTAGAACTTTCCATGCATACATGTTAGCTTAGTATCTGTTATCTTGATCTCCCACTCTTGGTAGAATGCTACCCGGAAGTTTGGGCTGCCAATTGATCTACCTTCTTTGAGACTGAAGGAGTCCCTAAGTTGTGGAGCTTTCATTGCTCAAAATGTCACAGTGGGTCAACTTAGCATCCTGGAAAAATCCTTGATTGTTTTCTTCTAGGACAGTTTTTGATCTTTGTATAGACTGACCCTCCAAACCACACCCAGTGTGGTACATGTCATTGCTGTGTTGAATTAAAGGAGTAGGGATGATCATTGATGAAATCACGACTTTCTTTCACCGATGGATCTGATCTCACATTCCTGCTGGCTGTGGGTGCACTCTTGGGATGAGTACAACAGTTCTAGAGCCTGTCTACCCTGAGCTGTGCAGGCCCACCCTCATCCTTGCTCATTGTCATTAGCCTGCTCTCTGCATCTCCTCTGTTTTTTCCCAGATCATGATTAATGTCTGCATCTGCTTACACTCGGCCAGTGGATGATTTCCCAGTTAGCCTTAAAAAGAAGAAGATAGATTCCTCTACCAGTGGGTTAATTGTCAGCACTGAGAAGACAGCAGGGGGCGTGTGTGTGTGTGTGTGTGTGTGTGATTGGTAAGTGTGTGGGTGAGTGTAGGAAAGAGAAAAAGGAAGTTGGGAATGCAGTAGGGAAGACCATCTGTTCCTTGTAGCCAATTTTAACTGTTTCCTCACCTCCCTCTTGTCTTCTCTGCTTCCTTGGTTACCATTGTCTGAGACCGACTTGTATTGTTAGATTTTTTTTCTAACTTTATTGAGCTGTGGAAAATAACAATGATTCCCATTTCTGGTTCTTTACAAGATTCCCAACCCACAGCAGGGTCAGTAGAATTCCTATAGTTGAAGAAAATCTGGATTTTATTACTTATTTGCGTTAATTTCCTGTGCTCCATTACTAATAATTTGGCTGATAGCTTTAAGAAAATAAATCAGCTGCTCTGGTAACTACTTGATTTGCAATGAAATGAGAGCTCTAGAAATATGGACATATTTTCAAAAATGTCACATTGGTAGTGCTGATTGTAAAATCTTCTGATTCTACCATTCCTTTACCCAAAGACTTACAACAGAAATTAAGAAAGCTGCATAGTCTAGATCAAAATCGAGCTTCCAAAATAGGCCCGTCTATGCCTTACCCAATGTATAGACTCTGATAACCTGAGCTGTTTATCATCTGTTCCTCCATTTGGCTGTAGTGTGTACTAAGTCATATATTCCTTTTAATGTCATAAATTAAAACTCATAAATTCCTTTTAATGGTTATCTGTATTCCTTCTTTTTTCTGGTCAGCTGTGGGCCTTGAACGCAGGGCCTAGGCACTGTCCCTGAGCTCTTTTCCTCAAGGCTAGTGCGCTACCACTTTGAGCCACAGGGCCAGTTCTGGTTTTCTTGTGGTTGATTAGAGGTAAGAATCTCACAGATGTTCCTGCCCAGGTTGGCTTTGAATTGCAATCCTCAGATCTCAGTCTCCTAAGTAGCTAGGATTATGGGTGTGAACCACTAATGCCTGGCTTGTATTACTTTTTAATGTATGTCCCTCCCCCACGGTATAATCCCTGTTTTCACTGTATTTGATGTCCGTATAATTTGTGTAGGGGAAGGGAACAAACAAATTGTTTAAACAGGGATACAGGTTGACCCATTGCAACAATGAGATGTGCAAGACGTTATGTTGAAAAATGAACTAACAATTTAGGCGGGGGGGAGGGGGCATAGGAAGGCCGGAGGGGGGAATGTAGTTGAGATGGGAGAGAATGAATGGGAGGGGAAAAACAAAGGAGGAGGCAAAAATGCTTGATAAGAAATGTACTCATTGGGCTGGGAAGATGGCTCAGTGGTAGAGCGCTTGCCTGGCATGCATGAGGCCCTGGGTTCGATTCCTCAGCACCACATAAGCAAAAAGAAAAAAGCCGGAAGTGGCGCTGTGGCTCAAGTGGTAGAGCACTAGCCTTGAGCTGAATTGCTGAGGGCAGTGCCCAGGCCCAGAGTTCAGGCCCACGACCGGACCCAAAAAAAAAAAAGAAATGTACTCATTACCTTGCTCATGTAACTGTAACCCCTCTGTATAGTATTCTCACAATTAAAAACTTATTTAAAAAATAACAAAGGGAAAACTACAAAAACAAACAAAAATATTTAACAAGTGGGCCCTTTTTACCTTTTATAAACCACCTTACACCTAGTTTTGTATTTGGTAAGTACCCAATAAATGCTAAGTTAAATTAAAATGCTTTGGAGGGATAAACAAACTTCCAGCTCTTAAAACTCCATCTCTTACAACTTCTATCACCTACCAATAGTGTTTGCAGACCCAGTGTTCACTTCTATCACCTATCAATAGTGCTGCAGACCAAGCCTTTACCATGTGGGCCCTAGGGGGAACATTCTTGGTCCATAACACAGCAGTCCGTAGTTTTCTGTTCTTGTAATATCCTTCTCTGATTTGAGGCTTAGACTCATCCTGGCTTCATGGAATGAATTAAAAAGGACAGCTTTCGAATTAGGCTTCAAGGCTATAATAGAATTTCCTGAAACTCTGCCTAGTTTCCTTTATTGTTAACAACTTACATTCCTATGGTATATTTGTCATAATTAATGAACCAGTATGTGTATTGCTATTATTATTAATGCATATTCATACTTTATTTTGTTAGTTTTTCTTCCTAATACCTGTGTCTATTTCAGAAGCTCATCTATATGTATAGTATCAGTTATAAATACTGTTTGTATACATATAAATATATATAAAGCATATCACTTCTAAACACTGTATTGTTATATCTTGTTTTTATTTATCCATTCTTACCCTTATATAGTCTCACCCCCACTTCCACTTTTAACATCTTGCTTTAATGTGTTTTATGTGTTGTGATTAATGAGACAATATTAATATATTGTGAACAACTAAAGCTATATTTTTACATTAGGGCTCACTCTTCTGTTGTACATGCAGCAACTTTGAAAAATTTATAATAACATGTATCGCATGCACACACTACATATCATCATTCCATGTGCCCAGCAGCATGGAATCATTGTCCTAATGTTCTGTTCCATGTGCCCCATAAGCATCCTTCCTCCCTCCATAGATAGACAGACCTTTCACTGTCTTCATGTCTATCTCTGTCATGCTATCATATGGCTGCAGACCTATAGCGTATCATCTTCATATTGGGTTCTGTCACTTAGCATTCTGTCACATCTTTGTGTGGTTTGATGGCTCATTGGTTTCTCTCATTGATTAATATTTCATTATTATAAATTCTCTTTGTGCCATCTTTAAGTCTTATTCAAACATGGTAAAAATTGTGCTCTGAAAAATATATGGAATTACAGAATTTTTATTGGGATCAATGGAGAAGATGGGAAGCACAGATAGAATAGAGCACGGGACAAGAAGCGGCGGTCAAGTACCTTTCTTGGGAGCCAGGACAAGTGTAAAGCAGGAGGCAGGAGGGAAGATTTCATCGGTGAAGAGGTCAGAAGCCACCCTGATTATCTGATCTCTGAGGTGGGGTGCTCACAGTCGGGGAGTTGTTGAGGCAGCCAGAAAATAAGTTTTGAAATGTTATACCATTTCTCGTTTGGATGTTGTCACAGTGTGTTTATACATTCAGTGATGGGGGGACATTTTGGTTGCTTCTGAGTTTTGGCAACCAAAATAAAAATGTTATAAATATTGTGTGGGGGTCTTTATGTGGATGTAAGTATTCATTTGGGTAACTATCAAAGAGCATGATTGCTGGGGTGTATGGTAAGGGTATGTTCTGTAAAAAGCTGCCAAACTATTTTCCAAAGTACCTGTGCTATCATGCATTCACACCAATAATAAATGCCAGTTCTTACAGCTTCTGTTCTTGTCCGCATTTAGTATTATCTGGCTTTTGCCATTAGGTGGGTGTGAATTAAATGAGCATCTTATTGTTTTCATTTCAAATTCTCTAACAACATACAACTTTGCAATCCCTTTATGTGTTTATTTGCCACAGTATGGGGTGTGTGTGTGTGTGTGTGTGTGTGTGTGTGTGTGTGTGTGTGTGTAGTATATTTAGATCCTTTGCTCAGTTTTACAAATTGAGATGAAGTCTCACAACATTGCCCAGGCTGGCCTCAAACTCTGGCCATAGGTGATCCTCCAACCTCTGCCTCCCAAGTAACTGAGACCACAGGTCTATGCTAATATAACCAGTTTTCCATTTGAAATTGGATTGTTTTCTTACTGAGCTTGGATAACTACTTGTATATTTTGGATGAGAGACTTTTATCAGATATGTATTTTGAAAACATTTTCTCAGTTTGGGGATTATATTTTTTCTCTTAACAATGTCTTGAAGAGAGTGCATTTTAATGAGGCAGCTTAGATTTTTTTTTGAAAAAGTACTAGATTATGATTTTGATATTGTATCTGTAAATTCAAGAAATTCAAGGCTATCAGGGGCTAGTGGATATGTCTGTACTCTCAGCTACTCAAGAAGCTGAGGCCTGGAGATAGAGGTTTGAAACCAGCTTGGGCAGAAAAGTCCATGAGACTATTTCCAGCTAAGTAGCAAAATGCTGAACTAGAGGCATGGCTCAAGTAGTAGAGTGAAAAATTGAGCAAGAGAGCATGAGACCCTAAATTCAACCTCTACCAGAGTACTAATGCACACACACACACACACACACACACACACACACACACCAAATTCAATGACATTAAATTCAATGTCATTGATTATAGAGAATTAATTAGTGCAATTTCTTAAATGTTTTGTGAGATTCACCAGTGAACCTACTGTAATCTGATAGCATATTTTGTAGTTTTAAAGTATGTTTTATGGCCCAGAATATAGTTTCTTTTGATGAATGTACAGTTGTATGTGAATGAGAAAACTATGCATGCTGTGATTGTTGGATAAAGTAATCTATAGTTTCTAGTTATATTTAATTGATGGTGCTAAAACATAAAAATTGTGCACATTTTTGGAATATCATGACAACACATATTCATCCCTTTGCCTTTAATCTGTGTCTTTGTATTTAATACACAAAATGATTTTTATTATTAAATGGTTGTACAAAAGGGTTACAATTCCATGTCAAGTTGTGAGTACAGTGCATCTTGATTAATGTTAACCATTCTATCTTTCTTCCCATTTTCTCCTTCCCATCCCTACCCTCAGGTAATGTAGTTCAATATTTTTTGTTCCAGTCCTGGGCTTGAACTCAGGGCCTGGGCTGTGTCTTTGACCTTTTTGCTCAAAGCTAGTGGTCTACCACTTGAACCAAACTCCACTTCTGGCTCTTTCAGTAATTTGGAGGAGATAAGAGTCTCACAGACTTTTCTGCCTGGGCTGGATTTGAACGACGACCCTCACATCTCAGCCTCCTGAGTAGCTAGGATTACAAGCATGAGCCACCAGCATGTGGCTTGTAGGTCAACTTTTACATAACGTACATGGACTACAATGATGTATTTGCTTATCTTTCCTCCTTCCTCTTGTGTGGCCCCCCTGGTTGGGTTTCATATGAAGTCTTCTTTCTTCAGCTAAGGAAAAAAGCATATGGTTGTGAATTCTGATGAAAATATTCTGTGGGCAGCTCAGCTTGTTTGGCAATGAACTGATCTCTGTTGGACCTAAGGAAGTTTGCTTTGAAACTCATACACCACGAAGAGTAGAGAAACGTAATATAAAATGTTGGCCCAAGCGGTGACTCTCCTGAGCCAAATGATCAGCCTAGGGAGCTCCGTTAAATTCAACTCCCCCTTCTAGTAATAAAATGTTGCTAAGAAAGAACTGAGAGTAGTCTTCAAGCAATCACTTCTAGTGTGACAGCCTGAGTCCTTTCACTTGCCCTTTTCAAACTTAGAAGACAATCATTTCCATCTTGTAATAGTCTGGCTTTAGATAATAGGGTAACAAATCCCACCTGTGGAGGGAATATAGTTCTGGGGAGAGTTGGGGTGACTTTAGCATTGATGATGACACATTTATTGATTGATTGATTTACTTGCTTATTTATTTTCTACTGATCCTGGGGCTTGAACTCAGAGTCTGGGTGATGTTCCTGGCTTTTTTTGTTCTCAAGGCTAGGCTAGTACTCTACAACGTGAGCACACCTCAACCTCCAGCTTTTGGGTGGTTAATTTGGTGATGAGTCTCATGGACTTTCCTGCCTAGGCTGGCTATAAACCTTGATTCTTCAACCTTAGCCTCTTGAGTATCTAGGATTACAGGCACAAACCACTGACTCCTGGCTCAGATTTATTTTATTTAGTGTAGAGAGCCAGTTCACCCGGCTCAGCCATTCTTAGATGTCAACATTAATAAATGGCAGTGAGAAAGATCTTGTCTTCTAAGATGAATTTGAAAGATCTTCCTAGACATGCACTGAAGATGGCCCCTTGTTCTAAGACTAAACCAGGAAGAACTCAGCACTACCTCCAGGGAAGAAGGTTGTATAGTCCTGAGAAATAGGTAAACAGGACAAGAAATAGGTGGTGCTAGCATGTGGATGCAGTCTCTAGTATAGAGATACTGGACACATGAGGGTGTTATTCTTCCCTTTAGAATCAACTGCCTAGCTTGATGCAAATATGTATCAAAGAGCTGTGATTGCTGGGTGTCAGTGGCTAACACCTGTAATTCTAGCTCCTCAGGAGGCTGAGATCTGAGGATCGCCATTCAAAGCCAGCCCAGTCAGGAAAGTCTGTGAGACTCTTATCTCCAATAAACCACTAGAAAACTGGAAGTGGTGCTGTGGCTCAAGTGGTAGAGTGCTCGCCTTGATGAGTGCAGGCTCTGAATTCAAGCCCCATGACCGACCAAAAAATCCCCAAAAAACAAGAGAGAGAGAGAGAGAGAGAGAGAGAGAGAGAGAGAGAGAGAGAGAGAGAGAGAGCGCTGTGATTAGCACAGGCAGTCTTTGTATACATACCTGTTCTTCTTCAAGTGACCTCCTTCACTTACCTTACCCCCAAATCATTTTCTCAAAACCTCCCAGTAGAAATTCTTTGGCTAGATCTCTCCAATGCATTTAATAGAAGTTTGCTGGCCAGCAAGCCTGGAGACTTTCCCCAAACTCAAAGTCCCTCCCACCTCAACAGGTTGATGAACACTCAATATAAGTTCCATCTCAGGTTAATAAATGTGATTTCAGACGCTGAGGCGGTCAAAGACAAGCCAGTTGGGATGGATTGAATTCACTGCATTCTAAGGTGGATATAAATCATTCTGGCATCAAGATTCAATTGACATTTTAAGGCCGAGTTAATTCTCTCTGGGTTTTCCCTGAAGTGCTGGGAGGGGGAGCTGCTAGTTGAGCTGTCATTTACTCTAAAAGGTGGTAAAGGATGTGCTAGACTTGGCAAGTGATAAATGAAGAGGAAGGCATGATACTCTTCCTGAGTAGTTTACAATGTCTGCATGGTTAGGCCAAAGATAAATAATGGGAGCAGAAACAAAACCAACAACCATACAAGTGGACACACACTGGTTACCAAGTATCATTTGAATAAATTGAGACATATCGGGGCTGGGAAGATGGCTCAGTGGTAGAGCGCTTGCCTGGCATGCATGAGGCCCTGGGTTCGATTCCTCAGCACCACATAAGCAAAAAGAAAAAAGCTGGAAGTGGTGCTGTGGCTCAAGTGGTAGAGCGCTAGCCTTGAGCTGAAGAGCTGAGGGACAGCACCCAGGCTCAGAGCTCACTCAGGCCCCATGACCGGATAATAAATTATAATAATTAATAAATTGAGACATATCTGGATAGGATGTGCACACCTGTAAATCCAAGCCGGGAGGTGGAAGCAGGATGATCCAGAGTTCCAGGCTGTGAGTTCAATGCCAGACTGAGTGACATAATGAGATGCTGTCTCAAAACAAAATAACATCAACCAGAACGTAAAACAAGTACAAACTTCAATGTCTGGCCTAGTCCAAGTTAGAGTTTTTATTTTTATTTATTTATTTATTTTTGTCAGTCATGGGGCTTGAACTCTGGGCCTGGGCGCTGTCCCTCAGCTCTTCAGCTCAAGGCAAATGCTCTACCACTTGAGCCACAGCGCCACTTCTGGTTTTCTGGTGGGTTATTGGAGATAAAAGTCTCACAGATTTTCCTGCCCAGCCTGGCTTTGAACCATGATCCTTAGATTTCAGCCTTCTGAGTAGCTAGGATTACAGGAGTGGGCCACCAGCGCCGGACTCCTGTGATTTCTTAGATGAAAAAAGACAAGGCAGGAGGCTGAGCCCCTTGCTTTTGAGAGGTTGTTATGGACTTGAGAAAAGAAGTGAAAGGATGTTAGCAAAGGTACCAGAAACAATTCCTTAGTCACTGTGTTTTAGGAAGAACAAGTGTGCTGCATCCTTTGAGATGTGTATGAGGTTTTTCAAGAACAACTAGACAGTGTATTCTTGAGATCATTACCTAATGGTTGCTGTGTGCTCAAGTATGGATCAGGAAAATCCATGTTCTCTTTCTGTTTTTAGTGAGAGATGCTCCGTGCCTCTCAGTGCCGGGTACCGGTAGCTCACACCTGTAATCCTAGCTACTTTGGAGGCTGAGATCTGAGGATCGTGGTTCAAAGCCAGCCCAGGCAGGAAAGTCTGTGAGACTCTTATCTCCACTAAACCACTCAGAAAACCGGAAGTAGCTCAGTGGCTCAAGTGGCAGAGCTCTAGCCTTGAGCTGAAGAGCTGAGGGACAATGTTCAGCCCAGAGTTCAAGCCCCATGACCGACAAAAAAAAAAAAAAAAAGAAAAGAAAAAAAAGAATTGGTCTACCAATGGCAATATCCACACAGAGCCTTCATTTCCTCCAGTTGTCTCTGAAACAGGTGATCAGTCTATAATTTGTCAGGATCTGTCTCAGAAAAGACAAAAACAAGTTGTTTGGTCTGGCTGAGCCCTTTGATCCTTTAGAGATTGCAATGTAAGAAGACAGTGCCAGGGTAGGAGGGCTGTATTCCACATGGTCTGGTCCCATTATCATGTTATGGGATGCTACACTTTGTCATTAACAGCATAGAGTTGGGTTGGAGGCCTTGTGTGTATTACTAAAGGGCTGCTAGAATAAATAAACCCAAACTTAGTGGCCCCCAAACAATAGGAATATGTGTTTTCATAGTGTGGGAGACCAAAGGTCTGGAATCAAAGTGTCAACAGGTCACTCTCAGGACAGATCTGCAAGGCCCTTGGGTGTTTTGTATATTCCTCACCCCTCTGGCTCCTCTGGTTCCAGGTATTCCTTGACTTGTGGTGGTGTCACTGTAGTCTCTGTCTCCTTCTTCACCTGAACTTCTTTCTTGTCTGAGTACTCTCCCTTTGTCTTACAGTGTAAGACAAAAAATTATTGTTCGATATAGGACCTATCTAGATAATCCAGGATGATCTCACCTGAGATCCTTAATAATATTTGTAAAAATGCTTTCCCCAAAAGGTTGAAGTTCTTCCACATGGATATATTTCTTTTAAGGGTGACCATTTGACAATATTGCTCTCAAGTTGTGCCCCTCAAACTCAGTTGGCTGTATCATTACTGACTTGCTTATGTCACAGGTGTGGAGAGCTACATCCTCACTGATGTAGAGGATGAAGGGTTGGGAGGAGTGGGAAAGAATGGTGGTGTTTTTCAAATGGGAGGAGGCAGAAGGCAGTGGAGCAGGAGAAGGTGGTATGAGCTCAGCCTTGCTGGAGAAGGATTGGGTCTGTGAGCTTGGTATGAGCATGGCACTGACTCATGCCCATGGATGCTTTTTCAGCCCCCTCAGCTGAGTGGGAGCTCCAGCCAGCACTGCCTGCTATGAAGGAGGACAATACAAACAAAACAAAGACTGATTCATTGTGTGTGTGGGGGGGAATGACAAGAAAGGGGATGAAAATAAGGCAGATATCCCTGCATCGATCTTTCTCTGGTTATCTATCAGGATAAAAGGAGAAACCTTTGTTCTCTGAGAGAAGCCCAAGAGCAGTGTGCTGGGGACATTTGTCCCTGGAAGGAGAAACAGGCAAAGGGGACATTTCTCTGTAAAGCACTCTGTAGTCGGGTGTGCACAGAAGCATCTCACTGGTGATAAACTCCAGGAGGAGCCTCAAGAATGACATGCAGCAGAGTCCGCTGGAACACCAAGCAAGAAGGAAAAGCCATAATGGATGGTTGTTTACTCTGGATGAGGACTTCTACATATATTACCTCATGTCATGATGACTCTAGAGGATGCTTCTTCTTTTTAAAAAGTAGATGAAGGAGCCCAGGCTTGGAGAGTTCCATTGACTGGTATGAGGTGATAAGGTGAAATCAGTATGCTCCAGTACTCAAACTCTAGTATGATTGGTTTGGAAGTTCCAGCTCTATCTACTCGTATTGCCTGCCCTTGAGGATTAGAAGGAAGGAACCATTGTTATTTACTCATATTTTATCCACTCATATTTCAAGAAGAGATGTCAAACATTAGAATTTAAAGTCCTCTTATTTAATTGCAATCCTCTAACATTTCCTGGAAAAAGGGTAAAGAGTGAACTATATACACTTACACTATATCATATATGTAAGGTAACCCTAGCTAGACACAGTATCATTGGGGGTGCCCAGCTTGTTGGAAGAGTACATCTTGAGATTCCACCCTGTCTTGTATTTGCAAGTGTCCCAGTAAAGGTAACCCTGACCTTCTCTTTAGTTTTTTAAAAATCTTATCATTAAGGGTAAGGCCAAGAGCATGGCATGACATTCTGTCTTAAGGACAAAGAGTAGCCCTGTGGAAACAGAGCTTCCCATAGAGATGTTAAGAACAATTCCGTTCAAAGCCAATATTTCCACTCCAGTGATGTGTTTTGAAGAAGCGAATTATCTGCTGGAGGGAAGGACAATTGTGTTTTTCCTGCAGGCCCAAGAATATCTGTTGGCTGAGTCACATAGTCTGTCCTTTAATTTATGCAGTTCCTTAAGTGCTTTACATTTTGTTCTTTTTCATTGGAATTTTAAAGGCTCAGAGGGAAAGTTTCATTCTTTTCAGAACTCCTGCACCTAGCCTTCTTCTCCTGAAGCTTGGATCAGAAGAATGGGAAGAGGCCAGGGATGTGCCTGAAATTTGAGTAGATGGGCATGGCTATGTAAATGTAGTCATGATTCCAGTGTGTAGAACATTTGAAAAGACAACAGTGTGGCCAAAAGACGTACCCATATCCATATGTCTACTTCTGGATCTGCCATCTACACATACTCAACCTGACAAGACAGCTCACAATGAGAGCAGAACAAAGCCCCCTTCAGTTTTGCATTCCTAACCATAGCCTTGAGCAGTCACACACATGGGCTCTTAGGCACCACTTCCTGGCCCTTTGCCTTGGGAAAATTTATATGTGAGCAATGGAATGATTGGACCCCAGAGGTGTATGAGGTGTATGAGGGCAAGAATTTTAGTCAGAGGGGCTAAATAACATGTGAAGAGGATGTACAGTTTTCAGGAGCCTCTGATTGGGTCTGGGCACGAATGTAGGCAATTTTGAGTCACATAGCTTCCTCCTAGAGACACCTTATTAATCCATGTACAACCCATTCCAGGTGGTGTCCTCCTTTGAGATCCTTTCTGTCTAGCAGAAGCTCTGCTTACCTTTTTCTTCAATAAATCTTTGTCATTTTATTTCTCTGTCTGTGTGTCCATGGACTCATTCTTAAGGACCATAGAGACAAAGGACTTGATCCAGTCATTGCAGTTTTCCACTTCTAACAGCAGTGGCAGCAGTAAAGACAGCCATCTTCCACGTTTGTTTGTGCTAGGCTATGGAGTAGTTTTCTCTGGTCATCCTTGTCCCTTCCTCAAATGCAACATAATATGGGGGCCCAAAGGCCTTCTGAGCTCAACTGAGGGCTAGGCTCAAACTCTAGCTTGGAAGAAGATGGTTAGAAGGAATACCTTGGGCTTGGGGATTAAATGGGTTAGTATTCATGAAGCAATATACTCTGTTTAGCTTATTTTAAGTCCAGAACAAATACTATACTGGAGTTCTAGAGCAGAGGCCTACCTTGAGGCTATCCACATGTCAGGTCAGGTCACTCATCTCAATATGTTAAGAGAAGGAGACCAAGGATTTTTTTTTTTCCTGTGGCACAGGCAAACTGTGTGAGGGGGCAAAGTAAGTACCTGAGCCCATTTTCAGGTACAGACATGAGTTTTAGCTTTAAATGGAGGAAGAACTGGAGCAGGAAGTGAGAGGTATTGATAGTGGAAAAGGCTATCACTTGGATCAGGTCCTTTGTTTCTATGGTCTCTAAGAATGAGTCCATGAACACAGAGGGGGAAGGAAAATGGCAAAGATGTATTGCAGAAAAAGATAAACAGAGCTCTAACCAGACAGGAGGGGTCCCAAGGGAGGACGTTGCCTGATATATATTGTACACAGGTTAGGAAAAGCCTATGTGACTCTTAAGATCATTGGACAGCCTTTGTGCTCTATCAGTCCCCACTCCCAGTCAGTGGTCCACATACCCTGCACAAGCTCTCCTCGTTCTGCTTGGTCCTTCTGACTGCTTGCTCATTCTTAGAACAACCCAGGGGTCCAACCAGTCTGCTGTTCCTGTGCAAGTCTTCCAGGAGCAATGAATCATGACGTGATGCAAGTACTCCAGGCTAGGGTGATGTGCAGTGTAAAGACCTGCACACAGGACTGCTCACGGGCATGGAGAAGGAGGCAGAACTTCTGTGGAACAGAGGGTCTTTGCCCTGCGTGCCTTGACAGGATCTTTTTCTGCTTCCAGTGTGTGCAAGTACCAAAGAGTCCTACCATAGGTGTGGTCTGGCTGACTGATCATTTTAGGATGGTCACACAGTGTCCGGTCATGATAAAGTTATTGTTGCCAGGGTCAGCTTCGACTCTTGTCACAAGTTATTATCAATCAGTTCCGTTCTTCCTGGATTCCAAGGTGGCTGTGGCAGAAGAACTACTCAGAGTGAAGATACAAAGCGCAGGCAGGGATGTCAAACTTTTCTCTTGTTTTCTTTTCTTTCCTTTTTTTGGGGGGGGTCGGTCATGGGGCTTGAACTCTGGGCCTGGGCGCTGTCCCTCAGCTCTTCAGCTCAAGGCTAGCGCTCTACCACTTGAGCCACAGCACCACTTCCGGTTTGCTGGTGGTTTTATTGGAGATAAGAGTTTCACAGACTTTCCTTCCCCAGGCTGGCTTTGAACCATGATCCTCAGATCTCAGCCTCCTGAGTAGCGAGGATTACAGGCATGAGCCACTAGCACCCAGCTTTTTTTTTAAAAATTAATTTACTTTATTGCTTTTACAAAGGTGATGTACAGAGGGGTTACAATGACATGAGTCAGGTAATATTTTCTCCTGTTTTTAGTTCCCCTTTGGACTTTTTCAGGCCAGCTGAGGAGTCAGTGATTTTTAGCCAGAGCAGTTTCCAAGAACCTGTTACAGTTCTTTGGCTTATTATCTTCACTTCCTGTTTCTTTGGCTGGTGGATCTTTAATTACTTCCCCAGGGTGAGAGCCAGCAGGGACTTTCCCACTGGGCCCTGGCTTTCTTTGCACAGCTTCACCTGGCCACAGGCAATTCTATTTTTAGGATGCAACCAGAGAAGAAAGGTTCTGAGAAAGGGATGTCATTTGTTATTCAGTAATCTTGGAAGAGAAGGACATTTTCTGGTTATGAAATATGAGCTGATTCTGAGCGGGTCTCTCCTCGGCTCTCAGGCTTCCTTAGCCAGCTCAACTCTAGTGATCATCCAGCAGGGTATATTCATCTATCGGGTGATGAGCTGCCTACCTGAGCCCGGGTCCTTCTGTGGCTCATAGAAGCCACCTTTTCTTGTCTAATTCACTAATTTTCCCCCCTGAGTCTTTTCAGTAACTGGATATCTAACTGGATGATCAGTGATCTTCCTTGTAGCTCAAAAATGCCCTCATTCTAAGACTAATAAATGTTTAGATTAACCTTGGGACTCTGAATTAATCACCATTGTTTTACATTCTGCTGGGACTCTGTCGAGTTTATTGAGAATCTTGTCTCAGATTTTGGCCTTATTGGTGAGCAAATGTAAGACCTGGGGCTGGTCAATGTGTCTGGTGGAGCATAGTTCTCATGAGTCTAAGTAGTGGTTTCTGTTTTAAAATGATGCTGTCATTGACTACAGACTAACTACAGCCTTAATTTTATTTATTTATTTATTTATTTATTTAGGGTCTGGTTGTGGGGCCTGAACTCTGGGCCTGGGTGCTGTCCCTCAGCTCTTCAGCTCAAGGCTAGGACTTTACCACTTGAGCCACAGCGCCACTTCCAGCTTTTTTCTTTTTGCTTATGTGGTGCTCATGTATGCAAGGCAAGCACTCTATCACTGAGCCACCTTCTCAGCCCCTTTAATTATTTTTATTTTAATTGCAGTCAAATGTTACAAACAGAACAAGGGGAGAATGTAGGTAGATTAGAAATAAGACTTGGCTACACGATTAATGAGTGACTCCAAAACAGTGGGCAGCTAGGCCATTTATATTTTAAGGAAGCATTAATTCTTACTTGTGACTGGTATGGAGAATTTTGAAAGCAGAAAAGCAATAACATTTTAAATCTGCATATGGAGCAACTATGATAAAAATGAGCATGGCTGTATTCTGCACAATCAACAAGAACAAATGAAAAAAAAAAACAGTCCTGGATTTTTTTTGGTGTAGCAATGACTGTCACCTGAAGATATACATGTGGTCTTGTACTCCATAAAATATCATAAAGATCCCGGCACCGGTGTCTCATGCCTATGATCCTAGCTACTCAGGAGGCTGAGATTTGAGGAGCATGGTTTGAAGCCAGCTCATACAGGAAAGTCTGTGAGACTCTTATCTCCAATACAGAAAAAGTGGGAAGTGGTGTTGTGGCTCAAGTGGTACAGTGTGAGCCTTGAGCACAAAGAGGCTCAAGGACAGTGCCTCCACCCTGAGTTCAAGCCCCAGGACTGGCAAAAAAATATATGTATATATATATATATGTATATATCATAAAGGAAGATTTGAGGAGAAAGGCTATTCAGACCTTTCTTTGCTTCTGTGAAGAAAGTAATTACCAAAATAATTATCAAGATAATAAGGTGGATAATTATCAAGATGTTATTTCCAAACTCCATACCAAAATCCTTGATAAATTTGATTGTGCAAAATGTTACTGTGATTATTATATATTCCTCTGTTTTCCTAAAACAAACTAATCTTGATTCTTCAGGTTCTTTAATCTGCTGCTTCATGGCCAAAGAGCTTTGTGAATTTGTAGCAGCAGTTGAAAGAAGGGAAGCGAGGGTGAGACTGGGAGGCCTAGGGGAAGAATTCTGGAATTGAGACACTGCAAAGAGACTTGTTGATGCCAAGTTGGAGAGAAATCAAATATCAAGTACAGATTCAAATTTATGGTGGTGTGTGTAATGCAAGGCTCTTGTCACCAAACTGTGTCTTGTTTTGTTGTTTAGATGGGAGCAGTTCTTTCTGGAGAGTGGAAGGTTTAGCTGAGCCCCGAATTAAGGCAGCCAAAGAAGGCTAACATGGGAATTACAGATGGATCACAAGAGCTACTCAAGCTGGAGGATCTTGGTTAATGGACTCACACATACACATAAAGCCACACAGAGCCCAACTGTGTGCATGGTGTACTAACCTGATCTGTTTCATACACATGTACACACCCACCCACCCACCCACAGCTGCGTAAGTTCCTATACACTGGGTTCACTTTACCCCAGTCTTTCTTCTATATGTTTTGCACTTACTTTTCTTCCTGCTCCTTCATTTTTTTTTTGGTCTAGAAGTTCATAATGTATTTTTGGAACTGTTCCCAACCTTTTTGAATGGAGCTTTTATATGTAAGCACATACCATTCATTTTCAGCCACATTCTGCAGGTGCACTAACCAATGTCATTGTGGTCAATTACCCCATCACCATTGTTACTCAGGCGGCTAAAACCACTTTCCTTCAGCTTTATTGTAACTGGAAAAAAGAATGTGATTAAAAACACACATCAACCAGATAACTGTCCTAACTACTGTCGCCTGATGTCCTGGTTGCATGATGCTTGATATCTTTTGGCGATGAGGGGTGTTTGTTCCACAGTGGAGATGCGATGTCGCATACTTCTGGTTGAGGTCAGGGCCTCATTTAACTTTTTAAAGCAGAACTAGGCACTTGGATGAGAGAAGAGCTATTTTTTCCTCTAGTTCTGCTGCGCTAGATCCTACCTTCCACTGCATTAGGGGCACTGCCTTCTTCCTCTTTGCTTTGTTGCTAAGGAATAGCTTTTCCTCTCACATTGAACTCCCCCCCTCTCATGAAGAAGCCCCAACCTACACACCACTTGGTAGTAATTTGAAATGGGCCAAAGAGCTGTAAGTCCTATTAGAAGCACAAAGCAACCTGCTAAGTCATTGAAGGTCAGCAGGGCCAGTCTTTCAAGTAAACACTGAAGTGCTATTTTAGAACAAAGGAGACTTCTCTTTGGCACACATGGATCTACTGCTCTGATTTTTCTTTTTTGTTTTGTTTGTTTTTGTTTTTTTCAATTATGGGCTGCACTCCTCTCTATCCACCAGCCTGGTAACCAGGCTTTTATTAGTCTTGTTACCTGTCACTCGGGTGTCCTCACTGAATATAGGCATCACTGAGAGAGGAGCGTATGTTTTCACTGGAAGTCTGCTCCTTACCTGATACAGGAGACCCGCCCATCATCTATGAGCTTCTGCATAAGTGTGGAGTTACCAACTTGGTTGGGTTCTGCTCAGCTGTAGGAAGCTGGGCTGCAGAGCCAAGGGGAGCGGGTAGTTAGGGTGTGAATACTTCTCCCCCCGATCTTCTCCACTTGGCGTCTCCCAGAATGCTAGAGTCCATGCACTGGGCCATTGCCAGCTCCTGTGGCCTTGGAGATCAGAGTGGGGTTAGATACAGAGCTAATTCACAAAATTCCTTGTTGCTAGATGGGAGATGGGCTTGGGGAAGTGACATCTTGTTAGAAATGTCCCCGTGTCGCGGGTGAGTCTCCTTGGTCCTTCCTCAGTGCTTGGACAATGATGAAACCGTCTTGATGTTCCTGGTCCAAGCAGCTCTCCTCACAAGCTCGCCCGCCCTAGCTCCCAGCACCCCCACCACCCTGGAGGGCTCCACTTCTCTCCTGGTCTCCACCAACATCCTCTGGCAAGGAGAATGCAAGAAGCGGTTCCCCAGACTTTGTGCGATGTTTGCTGAAAACCTGGAGGCAGCTAAGATGTTCCATTTGCTCACTCAGGATAATTCCCCAAACGAAGCCATCTGCCCAAACCCACCCTAGGTCTGGATCTCTGGTGATTTTAGGAAGACTCTAGCTTGTTCAACAGGGGCATCTGGGGCACAAAACATCTGGAGGGATGGAAGGAGGAGCTGAGAGGTTATATCCAAGTACATGGACTTCTCCTACAGAGCCACCTGTGAGCGATACTGAGTGTGCTACATGATTAGTTGTAGGTTAGAAATACCTTTAGACATCTGCAGAGATATTTAATTTTAATTTCAATTATTTTTTAGTGTTGGTACTGCAAGTTGAACTCAGAGCTTTGTATTCTTCTTAGTTTATTCTTCTCTCAAAGGTGGTATTGTACTCACCTGAGCCACATCTCCAGTTCTGGCTTTTTGCTGGTTGACGGGAGAAAAGAATCTCTCGGATTTGGCTGACTAGGCTGGCTTTGAGCCAAGACCCTCAGATGTCAGCCTCTTGAGTAGTTGGGATTAGAAGCATGAGCCACCATTGCCCAGCTACCACTGGTATTTAAAAAGAAATCGATTCTTTGCTCACAGTCTATAAGCAACTATGCTGATTGCTAAGGAATTAAAACAGGAAACCTTGAGCAAGTGTTTGAAATTGTGGAAAACTTCAATGCTGGTATATTCCAGTTATTTATTTTTAAGCCTAGCTAAGCCTAAATTAAAAAATAATAACGAAAGAAAAGCTTTTCTTTACAGCATCCCAAACATTATAGTGGCACATTATATTGACTAACTTCAGCTGACGCAGGAAAGAAGGGAAAAGCAAAGCGAGGGTGAATCAGCAGCTCTCAGCAATGGCAATTATGCAGGGCACAAAGTGTCTGGGAGAACAGCTCTACTTGCAGAGGGCCTGAAAGGCTAGAAACAAAGATCAGGGTGCTTCTGCGTGGAGGGTTTGTGCCTGCGTGGTCGGTGGCCTGCGTGGGATTGTAATCACAAAACTTGGCTGCTGGAGATTCACATCCTCTGAAGTTTCTCTTTTTAAAGTGATTTCAATTATAGAGCAGCTCCTATTTTAACAATGTCCTGGGTGCAGCCAATCTCAAAGATTTAGAAATCCTGATGGGGAGAAAAATAGAAAAGTGACTTAAAAGCTGCTAGCCACTTGGATAAAAGCATCTATTTCCTTTTGGTAGAGACATCCTGGATTCCTGAAGCCAGGGGTTAAAGCGGAGTCAAGCCAGATAGCTACTGTCTCAGGGATGAAGTAGGAAGCCATGTAACCATAGATGTCCTACAAGAAGACATGATGATCTGTGTGGTAATGTTTCCCATGGGGTGTGGTTGACATAGAGCCGGGCCTCTTTGTGGCTTTTTTGGGAAGAGGGCTTCTATGTGACACTGAGCTGCTTTCTGCCAGCTCTGCAGTCCAGCTTCCTGTTGCTGAACTGGGGGCACCCATGCTGGAAAGACCACGTGTGTGCCACATACCTAATCCAAAGGGGGAACTGTTCCACAACAGGTGAGCAGATCAGTCTAATTTCAACTTTTGTTGATGCTTATTTTCTCGAAGCAGTAATATCGGGGGAGGTATTTAGTCATGAATGCAGACTCCTCACAAATAGATGAATTATATCTGGATAATAATATCTGGAGGGAGAGACTCTGGAGATAAGGTGTTAGTCACCTCCAGAATAAGTTGTTCCATGGTGAGATCACCTCTCTTGCTTTGCGACCTTCTCCTCCACATGTGTTTGCTTGCCCTTCCATTTCCATCTCAATGCCCTCACCGCCAAACCAGCCAATGCTGGTGTCACGACTTTGGACTTCCAGAATTGTGACCCAACATAAACCTTTGCTCTTTACAAATTACCCAGACTCAAGCATAATAAACTCAAGTTACAACAAAAAAAAGGACAAAAACACAAAGGAAAGGTATGATCCATTTATTTCTTTGGGGACTATAACTGACTGGAAACTTGTCAGGAAGGGACCCCATGGAAGTCTGACATGACACCTTCTGCTGCTATTGTGTTCCCAGTATCTCTGTTATCTTTCTCTTTGCTTAGCTGAAGCTAATCAATATTGTCAGCTGTGTCTTAGCCAATATCACATTGTTTGTTTCAGTGATTTCTGGGGGTATGGGGATAAGGAAGGGTCCTGGGACCACAGGTTAATGGCTACAGGCAGGCCGAGGTAGCTTACAGCAGAAGGCTATATCATATCAAAGAGGAGACTGCAGTCTGGAACTAGCCTACTGACCTTGATTTGTCTACAGAATATATGAGAAGTTTTGTTGGTAATGGGGGGGAAGGAAGCTAGGAGAAAAATACTGGACTCCATACAACAAGATGGATGGGGATTCACAAGTGGTTAAATTTGTGGTTTTCACAGCTCTGTGACATTACCAGCTGAGAGTGTGGTTATCTAAAACCAGCTCTTTCTGAGTGCTTTTACTATTATTATTATTATTATCATCATCATCATCTTGAAGTGGTTATATTAAAAAAGCTTATTTTTTCTCAGTTCTTGAACTTGTTCTGAGTTTGAGGGCCAAAAGGATTTGATCTTAAGAGTTGGTCTGATCCTTTTCTCTTTTTGAAGCATTGTTTCTAGATGCCAGTTAAAAAAGGGACTGAAGAGGTTTGACCCATTGTAACAATGAGATGTACAAGACACTATGTTGAAAATGAGCTTTGCATCTTGGGGAGGGGGAGGGAGGAGTTGGGGAGATGGGGAGCAAAGGGATGGTAGGGGGAAAACAAAGGAGGAGGTAACGATGCTGGATAGCAAATGTGCTCATTACCTTACTTCTGTAACTGTAACCTCTCTGTATAGTATTTGTACAACAAAAAACCTATATAATCAAATAAAATTTTAAAAAAGGGACTGAAGAGTCTGACCACTGTAGAACATGACAATTAGTGACACATACTGAATTCTAGACCCCTGGTCTTAAGAATCTCCACATGGGCTAAACATAATGATGCGATTGTTGATTGTTCTTTGATTATCCATGTCAAGTCTTCTTTCCTTTACTTGACATTTCTTTTTTCTTTTTCTTTTTGGTTGATCTTGGGGCTTAAACTCAGAGCCTGGGTGCTGTCCTTGTGCTTTTTTGCTCAAGGCTAGTGCTCTGCCACTTTGAGCCACAGCACCACTTTCTTGTGGTTAATTGAAGATAAGAGTCTCATGGACTTTCTTGCCTGGGCTGCATTTAAACTGTGTTTCTCAGATCTCAGCCTTCTGAGTAGCTAGGATTACAGGTGCTGGTGTGAGCTGCCAGCACCCAGGTTTCACCTGACATTTCTATTTCCCATTTTTTCCACTGTGTGATAGCTGGTCCAGTCAGGGTAATTAGGTCTCAGAGTCATCCGGAGGAGGAAAGTGACTAAACCATGGAGATCTATTTGCAACCACTGCCTTTGCCTTAATCACCATACCCTGAGCAAAAGCTATTTTTTCCTCTAGTTCTGCTGAGCTAGATCCTACCTTACACTGCATTAGGGAACTGCCTTCTTCCTCTTTGCTTTGTTGCTAAGGAATAGCTTTTCCTCTCACATTGATTTCCCCCCCAAACCCCCCCCCCCCATGAAGAAGCCTCAACCTACACACCACTTGGTAGTAATTTGAAATGGGCCAAAGAGCCATAAGTCCTATTAGAGGCACAAAGCAACCTGCTAAGTCATTGATTGTTACAAATGCAGCATAAATATCTAATGCAAAACAATAACCTTAAAACTAGCTCATATATTTTGAACTACTTACAAATTGAGCTTGGGCTAGGCAAAAAGCATGGTCTTAGTCCTTACAAAACCCTATTTAGATTATATTATTGTCAAAAATGTGGGTAAGGAGATTTGGGTACTTTGCTCAAGATCACACAGGTGATAATATAGAGCTAGGATTCAAGTGAGGGCTGCTGAATGGACTTGAGACTGACGAGGAATCTTGTACCCCACCATTGCTAGGCTATGCATTGCCTTGTATCTAATTCAGCAAAGGATTCTGGAAATCACATATTGGCCTGAGAAGCTGGAGAGGCGGGTGGTAACAGTGGCATCATTAAAAAGACTACAAAGGAAGAGAACAGAACCTGCTAAAACACAGGACTGAGTCAGCCACTGTATGTGTGCCACATTAAGATAAAATTACATTCTGATCTGCACCTTGGAGGCACAGGATGTGACAAAGTTGGCACATGACATATGTTTACAAGGTTTGTTATTTTGGGCTGGTTGCTTCCTATCCATTTGTTTTTCCTTCTTCTAATCCAGTACTCCAGGACCCCCATTTTGGATCCCAGTTTCCACCTTTCCACTCTGTCCTGGTCTATGCTCCACATCTCAGTACAGATTATGCACCTGAACCCTATCCATGGAAGAAGCTATGCCCCTCAAAGGAGATGGTGAGGAGAGATGCAGAAGTTCAGGATCACAGTCCAGTTCCTGAGAGGACAAGGAACCAGGGACATTTCAGGCAAGATGCCTCATTCTCTACTCCTCAGTCAAGGCCCCTCCTACACTTGCAAGTTCAGGGCCCCAAGGTTGACAACTCACATCATCACTTGTCATTTGCTCAGCGTGTGTGGGAGCTGACTATTATATATCCACCACACAGGAAGATATAAATGACTTTAGAACATGTTGTTTGTTAAAAATATTAATGGTTAGCATCTGAATACTTACCGCAAGAACCCCAGGGAAGACACCAGCAGAGAAGTGTGAAGTGAGAGGCAGAAAAGACTATGCCAGCATCTGGGTATTCTGGTGGCTCATGCAACACTTGGCTTTATAAGGGTCTTCAGGGATTGGAATAATGGTATATGCAAAACAAGACCCAGAATAGAAATGACTCATTGTAATTTTATTCATGTGCATAAACACATATCTATCTCAACATAATTCTTGGGCAGTACATTGGTAATGAACCATGCCTATCAATGGGTCTGGGCGGTTGGTACTCATGGCCTGAGCTCGAACTCATCCATTATTGTTGGTTCTGCTGGGCCTTCTCCGACAGGCTGGCAAAAGCCACAGTAACTAAAGGGTTATAACAAGGGTTATAACACTTGTTATGTTCAGATGCCAGGATCCTAACAGGGCCTGATAGTAGGTCTGTGGTTTCTAGAGTGTATAGTGGAGCTCCGTTTTCACCTCACAGGGCAACAGGGACACCTGTTAGAACTGGGAGAAGAGGTTGTTCTGACATTGAGAGTTCAGCAGAAATCTATCCATGTTTGCAACTCAACATGACCCATTCACACAAAGGATGCAACCAGCCAAGAGCTATCAGTAGAAAAGTTAATTCATCAGTGGGAAAATTCAAATGAGAGCCGTTTGCTGAAAGGGATCAGCAAGTGAATGCTACATTGTAGCCCTATGCAGCTGCAAGGTTCTCTCAGTTGTGTTGGCCTCATGGAGGACAGTTTTTGTTTGGTTTTGCTTTGTTTTGCATATCTGGGAATTGAATCCAAGGTCTCGCTCCTGCTGTGAAAGCACTCTATCATGGATGCCCAACAGCCCCCCTCCATTTTTCTCCTCACACTTTTGAAGGAGTTGAGGAAGTACCATTTAAAATTAGGTTGCCTTGGTGTGTTTATTATTTTAAACTAACCACTTGAGGAATTTTTCACTTCAGAAAGGGTCATTTCTCCACATTGTTCCTTCACAAATCCATTGTTTTTATTTTTTTGTCTAAGGAATGCAAAACCTTCTGGCTTTGGTCATTCTTCAGATGTCACTTTCTTGTCAAAATTAAGTGTACACATATATTTAATAGAATGTGAGTGTTTTCCTCTTGTTAATTGGCTCTTGTATTAATTGGGTTTTAGCCAGACAGTTCACACATAACTAAGAGGATGAGGTAAGTATAATAGCCTTTCCCTTTCTCTTCTTTCTTCCTTATAACATCTACTCTTATTCCAGAAAATAATGTCTTCATAGCTGCAACACTACATTAACTGTGGAGCCTTCCTGGCCCTTTTTGATAATGTGTGTGTGTGTGTGTGTGTGTGTGTGTGTGTGTGTGTGTGTGTGTGTGTGTAACTGGTCTGAATTTTATAGGCATCAATCAGAAATTCTGAAATTCCTACCTGAAAGACAAAATCTTTGACTCCTTTCTTAAGCTTTGGTTGGTGGAAAACAAAAGCTAAAAGTCCCAGACAAATAACTTGGGAATTTTCAGTGAGAGAGAAGCACAAACAGCCAGAACTTAAAATTGGCAGAGATTAAAAATATGCTAAATGTCATTTCCCAAACCAAAGCTGTCAGAATCCAGCTATGAAAAGTTCAGAAATAATTCCTGCTTCATGGCTTGCTTCTTTAAATTATGGAGGACTGGAAGAGGGTGAGATGGATTTGTGCCATAAGAGTTTGTGTTTGAGTCTTGAACCTTGCATGAGAATGATGCTCTCCAATGACATGTCCAAAGACAATGACATCTGGGGTGTTTCTACCTGTTCTAACCTCCTTCGTTAACTTCTATGGTTTTAGGTATCTCACTGTGGAGAAGTACCTTTGTTTTCAAATACATAGCGAATCCAGATGCATTTGGCAGCCCAGTTCTAATGCATTTTCTAAGACCCTGTCCTTCCATTCACTTTGAAGTCTAGAACTCACTCTGACCCTCTCCCTAGTGCCTAGAATATTGCTTCAAAGAACATGGACTCCCTTGGTACCTGCTGGACTTGCTGTCTACCTGGCAGTGAGTAGTGCCACTGCCTAGAATCTCCTACCACAGGGAGACTTGCTTTCTTCTGAAGGATATCCACGTTGTCATATTGACTTGAATATTGTAATTGGATTTTAAATCATCCTTTTCAGGGGTCAGCCACAAAATTGGACGAGAACTTGTAAAAAAAAAAACAAACCAAAAACCCAAACACATGCAATTGTCTCAGTCGCCCCACGAGGTCTCAAAGTCATGGCTGCATGTGCGGTGATAGCAGCTCTCTGATTGAGTTGGTAGAAACCAATGATTAAATGACATCTTTTGATCACATACCCACTACCATTTTTCTTGTCTCCATGGAGAAGTTTCTTTTCATTCTCACATTCTTCTTTCTCACTTCTTTTCTCGCTCCTTCCTTTTTTTCCTTTGGTGAATCATTGTAGTCACATTGTTGCCAAAACAGGCAGAAGAAATTGCCCAGATATGAAATAAGCCCAGCTTTACTGTATTTTGTTCAAATAAAATTAGTTCTTATGCTTATGTCATGGCTCTAAACAAATAATCCACCTGATTCAAAGAATGACTGAAAGTCCCGGACACTGGACAGAAATGCAGGATGGATGCCAACCAAGTTGCCAGTGCCCTGCAGGAACGTCATTGCTATAGATGACGTGGGCCAAATAATTTTTCAAAAGAAAGCAAACAAGTGGAGCCACACGGTGTGGGAGATTGGATTTGGTTTTGTTTGTTTTGTGTGCAAAATGAGATTGTGTAGGAAACAGAGACATTATCCGTGAAGAATGGTAAGGTAATTTACGTGGCTTCCTTCCATCAATTACTTTCTGAGCATACTGAATGGAATTACGTTCCATTGAGTTACAGTCGTTCACTGCCAGTCTTTATAGAAAAGACTCTCTGGAGTAATTTTATAACCTGCACTGACAAAGATATAATTCATACTGTGCCGCCTTTGTGGGGGCGTCTGTGTGCACATGTGTGTGTGTGTATGTGTGTTTGTGCGCGTGCGTGCGTGTGCACACATTGTTGCAGAGTGGTTGAATTTAATTTTGTAAGTTTGGCCAAGGAAAGAAAAATGAATGCATCTCTCCTTCCCGAAAATTATGAAATCAGTAGATGTAGAGGGGGAAAGGTAAAAACCAGGCTTTCTAGCCTTGTGGAAGGAACTTGAACCACATGTGCACCACAGTTTTCTCATCTACAAAGTGAGAGGACAGAATGGAGTCATTTCCAAGATCAATTTTTCACCTCCTCAAAGTCTTAGAATCTCTAGTTCTAGGTTTTATTTATTTTCCCTTCAGAAATGTGACTGCTGAATGCAAAAAGGAAGTTCGTCCAGCGGCTTCCTTTGGAGGAGAATTCTTCCTTTGAAAAGCTGCAGATGGTTTCTGTCGGGTTTGGCTGACCTACTTCCTCTGAGTGACTGGCAATGGGATGTAGAGATGAGATGGGGGAGAGGGTGCTTTTTAAGGAGGCTTTGGGCTTTGCAGAGCATTTCCCTGGCAGCAGACAGCAGGCAAGATGGTAGAGTCAGAGAGGAGACCAATTTTCATGTAGCTGAAAATTGAGGCCAGTAGGTAGGTATTGATGGGACCAAGCAATGGCAAAGTGCCCCCCCAATAATAGGGGAGGCAGGAGCATCATCCCAGCTGGCAGGAATCAGGAGGCAGCATGCCCATCTGATCTGCTATGGCTTCCCCAGTGCTGTGAGACCCACACCAGCCCAAGCAGAAGGGGATCTACCCTGTGGGTTAGTTTGAAATGTTTACTGAAATCAGGTGATTGCTTGTAGAACAGAAAGTGGAGGAGTAGAGCCTTTCTTATGGTCCAGCTGATCCAAGAATATTCTTTCTGATGGCTTGGGATGGATTCTAACCTTCCTAGTTTGATGATCCATGAGCTGATGACGATTTTCACCTCTCTTTCTCTTACCACCCGTTTCCAAGTGAACATTCAACGTCCCTTTCTCTCTCCAGGGTATTTACAATCTTTGTAGGTCCCAGGCATTGTAACTCTTGGGTTCTGTCCAATGGATTAAAATCCATTATTTGCATAGGAAATTGGTTATTCATTTACTTTACAATTGGCTGTGATTTCCCAATAATCAGCTGGCAGACCTGGGAATTCTTTTACAGTGAGAAAAATCTAATCTAACATACAAATAGTTTTTGGCCATCATAAAACTTAATGGATAACGAATCTAATAATAAAGGAAGTTGGCATAGCATTATTTTACTTAGTATTTACCAAGTTGCTTTCTTTATGTGTTCTAGGACCAAATTTTTTCAAAGCCTGTCACCAAAAGCTCACCAGGAACACATCTGTAAACAAGTTGAAGTTATTGCTTGTTGAAGGAGGAAGAACACACAGCAGGGTAACCATGGAAAATATCAGCAAAGGTTTTAGAAGGGACCTAGTACAGGATTTGATCTTGAGTCATTTGGGAAAGGTTCAGGGAAATGGAACTTTACTCTGCATTGGATGCTGTCAAGTAGTGATCATACATTATCATAAATCCTGTCTAGGTAGGCATACTAATGGAGACTAAAGTTGTAATTGGTAAAGCAGCTGTGATTATTTTTATGAGCCAGAGTTGGGGGCCAGAGAGAGTGTTTGGTATGTTTCAGCTTGGACAAATTTTATGTTTTGTCTGTGTTTGGCATGATTACTGAGTGGTCTGTTTTTGTTGTGATCCAGTGTAGTTTCATGATGCCCTTTGTCCGATGTTACCATTTTTGTGAAGTTGTTTTTATATAATGGGAGAACGCAAAGGCCTTGCTGGTATTAGCATTTTAGACCCTGTTATTAGAAGACATTTTTCTCATTTTCTTTCTTTCTTCTTTCTTTCTTTCTTTCTTTCCCTTCCTTCCTTTCTCTTTCTTTCTTTCTTTCTTTCTTTCTTTCTTTCTTTCTTTCTTTCTTTCTTTCTTTCTTTCTTTCTTTCTTTCTTTCTTTCTTTCTTTCTTTCTTT
>NW_012267220.1:25107177-25115013 GCF_000151885.1 Dipodomys ordii | reverse complement strand
TCTTTCTTTCTTTCTTTCTTTCTTTCTTTCTTTCTTTCTTTCTTTCTTTCTTTCTTTCTTTCTTTCTTTCTTTCTTTCTTTCTTTCTGTCTTTCTTTCGATAGTCCTGGGGCTTGAACTCAGGGCCTGGCCACAGTCCCTGAGATTCTTTTTCTCAAGGCTAGCGCACTACTACTTGAACCACAGCTCCACTTCTAGCTTTTTCTGAGTAGTTTGTTGGAGATAAGAAGAGTCTCATGGACTCTGGGCTGGCTTCAAACTGGCTTCCTCAGATCTCAGTCTCCGGAGTAGCTAGGATTATAGGCGTGAGCCCCCAGTGCCCAGCTGCTTTTCTCTTTGTCAAGCTAAACACTTTCCTTTTCAAATATCCAGTGTGTTGTGTGCCCTTAAAAAAGTTGCAGGACATAGGCACCATGCTTACAAAGAGGCCCATCCTGTAGCAGGAACATTTCTGTGCATGAGGGGAGTGAGTGAGGAAGAGCCCATCCAGAAGTGAGGGGACACAGGACATGATCCTGTGGGGTGAAGTGGGGAGAGGCCAGGAACACCTTCTGTGGCTCACTCAGAGGGGGTGGGGACAAGTAAGAGTTGGTGACAGAAGAAAAGATACAGGTAAGCTCTTTATGACCCCAGGATAAACTGTTTCCAGTCTTTTCTTTTAAAAGAGAACAAAGTCTGACATGTGGTTCCATGTCACAAAGTAGAGCAAAAGCATCACTAAAAGTAAGATACTTATTTCTTCCTCTGCACCTTATAGCAATGTTACTGTTTATACCGTTTTCTGTCATCTTCCATGCTTCTTCAGAAACTTTTGGGGGACAGTTCTAAAGACTGAACTCGAGGCCTCTCTACCACTTGATTCCTAAGAGTCTTTTTTATTTTAGTTTGTTTTTCAGGTAGGGGCTCGTGCTTTTGCCGGGGCCAGTCTTAAACCACAAGAGGAATGCTCCACTATCTTGGCCTTATTTGAGAGATAACTATTTGAAGGTGTATGTGTATATATAACATGTTTTTTAATTCTGAGTGAGCTAGATAAAACCTCAAAGAAGTTTAAATTTACAATTCCTTGATCTGTTTATAGACTAATGGACACGACAACTGTATAAATGTGAAATTTTAGAAAACATTTTGTTTTATTTTTGTTTTAAAGCAAAGCATGCCTGTAATGACTCTGTAACAGGCTAATTCAAGTTGGAATGGTTCCTGAACTTTTTTGTGTGTGCTCAGAACTTTCTATCTCTATGGGTATGTTTTCTTCTTTGGTGCTGTTTTCTTGATCTATTCCATAGCCTGCCCAAATAAAATATTGTTTGTATAACTACAACAATAACAACAACAAAGTATACTGCACTCTATTATCTACTGTGAAGAATATCTGAAAATGGTAATAGATGACTATGTTAATTATTCATATATTTACTATACTTCATGTTTCATGCCAATACATAAAAGCACATGTACCATAAACATTGTGCTGTTCAGCCTCATTCATCTCATTCTTACTATCTTGATTCAACTCAGGTTTCCAAGCTGGTAACCTAGGAGAGCTCACATTTCTGTTCCAGTGTGAAGGTAGTCTGCTATAGAACCCCAATGTTGCAGAAATCTTAGATAACTGCTGGAGAATTCTCATTGCTGGGGTGAAGAGGTAGAGGTAGAAACTAGACTTTTTGTTCAATTGAGGTCTGCCTGTATTATGAAGAAAAGCCTGTTTTACTAAAAGCTTACCAATTATGATGTTAATCTCATCCAAAACACCATCACAGAAACTCTTAGAACAATATTTGACCAAACATCTGGCGTCCCATGACCAAACCAAGTTGAAACATAAATTAAACCATTATATTCCTGCTACCCACAAGTTGCCCTAGAAATATGTGAGTTCCAAGAGAAGCCAGTGACTCCCAGCTGTATCATGGATTCATGGATATCCCAGCAGAAGGGTAGGAAGTCTTGACTCTCCTTTGCTTCTCTAGAAGTACATGCAGAGATCCCGCTGTGTTTGTGGCAGGTCATATGAGCAGAAATAATTCCTGTAATATTCTCATTCCAACTGAATCTTGAGAAGAGAGGCAAACTCCTCATACATGCCTAAGAAAAGGATCAAACTTCCATACTGAAGAGGTTATGGTATTACACCTGTTTCCCTGGCTCTCGCTTGCCTTTGAGAAGAGTTTTAATATTGCCTTTCAAACAATCTCATCTCATTTCTTCAAGAAGGTCTGATCTAGTATTGACAGTGACGAAGTAAGCATTTGGAAATCTGTCAGCATTCTTCAAAAGCCTTTGATTGGGGGTATCTTCCTGCACCCCACTTCAGGGACCAAAGTGGTGGTTAAAGGGGCCAGTTCCTTTCTACTCTGACAGGCAAGCAGCTCAGATCTAAGAGAAGCGTATTATCTACAACAAGATCTCTCCGATTAACACTTACCAGGTCTTTTTATTTTTCTTGTCAGCCAGGCATGTAAAATATGGAATCTTATCAATGGTATTCAATGATTAAATATGTAATTTCTCCTTGCTCTCATTTAGTATAAGTCAGCCTATATCATCTGGTCTGATTTAAGCAATTATCTTGTTGAATTGAAAGCTAAACCCTCCCATTTCCTTCTTACTTTTCTTTCTATTTTACCTTCCATTCTGACTTGTTCACTCACTGCACCCATCTAAATGGTTTTATTAAGTTCTATGCCAATAACTGAGGATATAAAAATGAATGACAATCACTCCTCACACTTGAGATGATCAATTGGGGATGGGAGCAGGTTAAAAACTATACTCACTCTGAACAACTCTAGGGAAATTGAATCAGCGGTCTCTGGGAGTTCTTGAATGGTGAACTGAAGTTTTCTAGATATACAGGGCTGAAGCTGTCAAAGTGTTCCAGTGAGAGGGACAGCAGAATGAGAAAACTAGGCTTTTCAATGGATCCAAGAATGCCTTGCAGGGGCTCTGCTGTTGAGCTCTTCTGTAGCATCCAAATCTCACCTGCTCAAGCAAGGATTTTTGTTATCATTTTTATATTCTTAGAACTCTGTCCCTTCTTTTTCTCCAGCGCCCACTGTTTTGTCAACGGACTGATAGCTTTTGCCCTCTGAAACATCTTTTTCCATATAACAGCCTCTGACTGTGGCTTTGTCCTCAGCACTTTAGCTCAGGGTAGAGGGCTGTGATTGTTTCTCTGATGGATTAAGACTCAAAAAGGGCTACAGCAGGAGCAAGCTCTCTGTGTAGGTTTAGGTGAAACATCTAACGTGATTCACAATTACTCAGAGCCTCATTACTTCATAAATTGAAAGCAACACCATTTCCTTGGCTTTGGAACAAGCCAAACTGGATGGTGCATTTATATTGGAACTATCAGTGGGATAGTAAGCTTAGGCTTATGCAGGCTCATTTTCTATTAGCCTGAGGAGGGCATGCTCATGCTTTTATGTACCTATGTAAAACAGGCATGCTGACGTCCTTTGGGGAAAAGTAGGCGTGTGAAAATGTGGCTGCACTGCCAAGGATATGGGAGATGAAAATAGCAGATGGAAGTTGTGATTATGGCCAACAGAAATAGGAAGTTGTTGTTAGGTCATCTGCCTGGTACCCAGCACTGGCCTATTAGCTGTCATTAGCCCCTATCCAGGAAACAATTTGCATCTGTTGAAATCCTTGTAACATTGGATTTCTGCCCATAGACTCATCTCCCTGCTTTTTCTTGTGGATTAAAGAGAAAATTGCCTGTAAAACATTTCTCTTTTGGGGAAGAAAGGGCTGTCCTCTGGCCCAGAGGACAGTGGGTAGGTCAATCTTCCTAGCATCAGTATAGCCAGACTCATATCACAGAGTGGAGGACACTTCAGGAGAGTATTCTATCCCATAGCCTGCCTGATACACACCACTGTCCCCAGAGAAGGAAGTTGTAGAGTTTCTTCTAGAATTAACATCCCTTAGAGATCTTTTCCAGGCACTGCATAGCCTTTAAGTTGAGAATTTCTTTGTGGGGTTCTTTGGTTGTTCTTTGGTTCTCAGTCTTGGAGCTCATTCTGAGAGGCACAGATCACTGGGTGTGCTGGAGACCCAGCCTTAGGATGTGAACCTCATGGCCATTTGAGTCATGTCACCCTGTTAGGTTTTCCTGCTTCCTAATTCCTCTTTGTGCCCATCTGCTCCAGTCTCTGGTATATCAGTGTGAATCCCTTTTCTGCTCAGATCATTTGAATCTTGAACTTGCCATTTTCAAGAGTAGTCTGGCTCCTTGTAAGAAGCATTGACGTTAGTGCCAGAGTGTCCTATCTGCCTGCTTACATTATACATTTGAGTTCCAAGTTCTGTCTTTCTGTCTCTATCTATCTCTGTCTGTATCTCTGTTTTTCTCACATTCTCTTTCTCTTTCTTCGCCTAAAAGATCTGTTTCTTACAGAGTTAATATGAAATTATGAAATATCATACTTTTGTAAATAGATCATGAAAGACATTCCATGAGCTTTGCTAAGGTTTGGATCTCTGGGAAGTTCTTTTGTTTGACTCTGTTTGGCACGTGGATGTTTGTGGCATCTTCATTGCACAATCTGAGGCAAAATCTTTATGATAATTGACCACCTTCTTCCTCCATCCAGTTCTGCTCACTTCTGAATGTCATTCCCTCAGATAAGGCCTTGAGTTTACATTCCTTTGCCATCCTTTTTCCCCTGTCTCAATTAACACTCTATAAAATGCCCTAGAGATGTGTTTTAATACCTGATTGTTTTTATCTACATTACTCAAAAGTTTATTTTCCTTTCTCTCCTCAATTAGTGCCTCTCATGTCTATATCTCTGGTGTAGATGATGACATGCATTCGTTGAAATGAGCTAGTAACCCTGTCTGTCCTCTGCACTAATCAAACGTTAGGCAGGTAATAGACACTATATGTATGTATTACTTTAAATAGATGTATGCATCTTCTCTTCTGAACTGCTGATTATCTTGTGCACCAAAGGTGACAGTGGTATCACTGTCCCAGGAGCCCCTGTGGTTGCCCTCTCTTCTGTGATGACCATATCCTCTGCCCCCTCATGGTCTTCTCCACTCAGAATGGTACAACTTGGAGGTTTGTTGCCACCACTCCCAGGTTGCCCCAATAAGCATTGTCCACTTCTTACTAGGAATGGAATTTCTGGCTAGGCACATATTCTCCCTGCTACCCTGGCAGGTAGTTAGAGGCTGCATGTCCACATTCTAAATGCATGTCCACATTCTAAATGCAATATCCTTTAAAGGAAAGAATGACCTCCATTTTTTTTTTTTTTGGTTGTGGCACTTGAACTCTAGGCCTGGGCACTGTCCCTCAACTCTTCAGCTCAAGGCCAGCACTCTATCACTTGAGCCACAGCACCACTTCCAGCCTTTTCTGTTTATGTGGTGCTGAGGAATTGAACCCAGGGCCTCATGCATGTGAGGCAAGCACTCTACCACTGAGCCACCTTCCCAGCCCCTCCATTTCTACTTCTCCCATTCAGTGGAGGAAAGCAAACCTCTAGGATGGCAGAGAAGTAAATCAAGTGCCCTGAGGCACAGTAAAGCAAACCCCCCATCCTTCTTCTGTTGTCATGTATAAGATGATATATGGGCCCTGTTGGCTTAGGTGTGCCTTTGCCCCTAGACTTACTCTTACCTAAAACAGGGGCCATGAAGATGTTTTGCAGATGAGGAAACCAAGATCTGAAGCAGCCAGCCTGCTTCTTTTTTTTGGGGAGGGGGGGTCTGGTCGTGGGGCCTGAACTCTGGGCCTGGGCACTGTCCCTCAGCTCTTCAGCTCTAGGCAAGCACTCTACCACTTGAGCCACAGTGCCACTTCCAGCTTTTTTTTCTGCTTATGTGGTGCTGAGGAATTGAACCCAGGGCTTCATGCATACAAGGCAAGCGCTCTACCACTGAGCCACCTTCCCAGCCCACCACCAGCCTACTTCTATAGTGCACAGTCCAATGTAAACTTCCCGGTTGCTCCTCCAGTGATTGTAGGGAAGGAAAGGCTAGAAGATCTTGCAAATTACTTGATAATCCCTAAGACAGATGGAAGTGAGGATGACTTGGTTGTGCAAGATCCTATTTCTTTTATAATGTGTGAAGAGGCTGAGATGGGGCATGTGGTAGAAATTCAGAAACTGTATTTTGGTGCAACAGAATCAGGAGCTGTTGGGAGACTAGAAATACAACACCCAGGAAAACTTAACTCAATATAGTCTTGACAAGGCCCTGGAGAAGTGACAGTAGATGGAGGGTTTGGGACATTTAAGGAAGGAACCTGCGTGGGAAGGCTGCTTGGGCCAGAACTCTTACTATGAAAGCAAGGGAGAGTAGAGAGGGTGAGAGAAGGAAACTGGCTGTGTGAGTCCAGGCCCACCAGCAGTTCACTCACAGTAAGGATGCTTTGCTAGCACGTTTGCTACTGTTTCCACCATAGTATGTCTCTGCAGAGTTTCTGGTAATTAGGTTCTTTTGTAAATAATGGATTCGGTATACAAAATAGAGAGTTGCCCATCACAAAATTATGTAAGGATAGCAAGCTATGTGCTTGAAATGCTAAAAATACTTGAGGTAGGCCCAACAGCTGGTAAAACTAAAAAGCAAGTCTTTGGGAGAATCCCTGGCATCTTGATCCTCAACATGAGGTCTCAGGGGAGGCTGCTGACCTTTAGTGACTAGAACCTTCTCAAGGTTGTTGCCTTGACCTAAGACTGCTTCTAAAGCATGCTGGCTGCCTGAATACAGGGGCCATCCCAATAAGGACCATCTAGGGTTTGTGTTGGCCACGTAAAAAGCTTCTACAACTGAAAAGAATCAAATACTTCACCAATTCAAATCCCTTCCCCCGCCCCCTGCTGTTTTTTAAAATTTTGATTTTTTTTTAACATGAAAAAACCCAGGCTTAGAGGTAGTAACATTTTCCAATTTACAAGATAGATCAGAAGAAAGTAAAAAGGTCAAAGGTTCTGATGCTCAAGAGATTTTCCCACTATCAAAATGTAAATAAAGTCTGGGTTAGAATGTGTTTATCCTTTGAAAACATACACTGCACTCTGGAAATGAAAGCAATAAGCTACAATTTACTCACATTCCTGGAGAATAATGCCATTAGAGGGTTACCATTTAGTATACTTGTAGCTATATGTAAACCCTGTAGAATCAAAGCCAGGTTGTACTGGTCATGGCCTTGAGCAATGTGACATAGTAAATGGGCTCTTTTGAGTTTACCTTGGAGGATAACAGCTTTACTTTAATTTGAATAATTAATCTCTTCCTATATCTCCTCCTCTCTTTTCCTTCTTCCTTCCCTCCCCCTCTGTATCTTTTACACACACACACACACACACACACACACACACACACACACACACTTAAAAATTACTCATTGATTGGAGGATTCTCAGGATTCCTCTCATGTTGGGCTGCAGATGGAAGCTGCTTAGAAGCAGAAGGTGGTGTGAAGCTAGGAGAGGGTATGCTGAAGGCAATAGTTCTCCAACTGGCTGGGAAAGAATTTTTGAAGCAATCAGGCAAGGATGGTTGGACCAAGTATGCATTATGTTTGAATCCTTGCATGTAAGAATCAAATCTGTGTAATGTCAGTATAGTTTATCTTCACAGCTGGATAAAATGCAACTCTCTTTCTCTAGAGACTGGTACTTTCTTCCTTGTCTATTCATGTGTGCTGGCTGTCTAGGACACTGTAGGTGCCATGTCTGGCAAGATGTTGTTGTTACAATGTGTTTGTGTGCACGTGTGCACACACATGTGCAGGAAGCTCTTCCTGAGCTTTTTTGCCTAAGGCTAGTGCTCTACTCCTTGGACCAGAGCACCATTTCTG
>NW_012267220.1:24818477-25105697 GCF_000151885.1 Dipodomys ordii | reverse complement strand
TATCCTTAAACAACTGGTTTTTCCCCATCTCCTCCACAAGTTATACTGACATCAAATATAGTGAAAGCAGGGGCTATACTGTGGGGGAGGGACATACAAAGCAACAAAGAGATAATCTTATAAATTCGTTAGAAACACATGCATGAAAGAAAAAACATTAAAATACATATCTAAGGGTTCATTTTCCTGACATCACATTTGGAGATATTTTCTTAAAGCATTACGTTTTGAGAAGAACTCTCTCAAGGGATATAAAGCTTTACCCTGAAGATATGAGAAGAGGCTGCAGTTATGAGTAGTCTGGGGGCAGAAGCAGTTGCCTGTGTCTAGAGCGTGGTGGGAATTACAGCCATTGTTCATTTGTCTGTTGTGAACTGATTGAATCATGTTCTGTCCTATTACAGTGTGAAATCCCTAATCCACAGTCCATCAGAATGTGATTAATTGGTTTTGGAGAATTTTTTTTTGGGTGCTGGTCCTAAGGCTTGAACTCAGGGCCTAGTCATTGCCTCTGGGTTTTTGTGCTCAACTGTCTCATGAACTTTCTTGCCCAGTCTGGCTTTGAACCATGATTCTCAGATCTCAACCTCCTTTGCTTCTAGAGTTGTGAAGAAGCAAATTTCTGTCATTTAACTCCCACAGTTTGTGGTACTGTGTCATGGCAACCTAGCAAACTAGAATACCCCTCACCTATCTAACAGCCATTGTTGTTGAGTTGGCATTGGGCCAAAATTTCACTTGGGTTCCTCATCTGACAGAGGTCCACTGAATGCAGTATTCTGCAGGTCTCTGCAAAGTTCACCAGAATTCAGATGTGAAAAAGTCAAGAGTGCTCATAAGCCAAGCAAACTCTCTATCATTTGAGCACAGTTCCCAGATCCTCTTGGCTTTAGTTTTGTTTTCGATCAGAATCTTGCTTTTTGCTTCAGCTGGTCAGACCACGATTCTCCTCTTTGCATCTTTCTAGTTGCTTTTGTATTTCAGTTATTCTTCAGATAAAGTCGTATGCTTTTTGCCTAGGCAAATCCTCCTACTTGTGCCTCCCTAGGATCTGCGATTACAGATATGTGCTACAATATTTGTCTTAATTTTTGAGAGCTTGATAACTTACTTGCCTAAGCTGGTTTCAAGCTATGTTCTTCCCCATCTCCACCTCCTGAGTAGCTGGTATTATAGGCATTATTTCCATCTCTTTAAACAACAATTTTAGACATGATTGTATGGGAGATGGCTAAAGGCATGGTGGGGTTAGGTTGTGGTTGACAAAAGTCTTTGGGGGGAAAAAAGCCAAGACATTGTACATGTACATGCAGTGAAGCTAGACCTTGGCAGATACCTACTGGCTGAGTGGATGGATCTGAAACATCCTCACAGAGTGTTTTGGGCATCCTGGGAAGCAATGGTTGGCAGGAGGTGGTAGGGTGAGAGGAGACAATGACTGGTGTATCAGTGACCTTGATATCAAGAGTCAAAAGAGGCTAACCCCAGAGAGAAGAGGATGGTTTCAATCTCACCACCACCTCTACACTTGCATTGCACATTACCTGGGACAAGTTGCTCCACCCTTCTTGGTCTCATCTGATGAATGAAAGGAGTCCTTTGTTTCCTGAAGACAAAGGGATGGGAAGCCTCCTGGATGCTCCTCTCAGCTGGAAGGGGTTGGGGGTCCATGAACTACACTTACTCTTTTTGAACATCTGACTCCTTATTTCCTTCTGATAAACTTCCTGTAGGATAGCAGTGATTATCCAGCACCATGAGATGCACATCCTCTCTATAGAAAATGGAAGAGAGTGTGTCTTTGTTCCTTTGTGCCACTGTAACAGAGTAGTGGCTTGATTGCTTATGAACAACAGGAAGTTATTTCTCAGAGTATGTGAACCAGAAAGCAGGTTCTGACCTTGGACTTTCCAGTCTCCAGGACTGTGCTGTGACTATGGAGAGGACCTCATCATAAGGGCACTGATCTTATTTGTGAGGGCTCTATTCTCATGACTTAATCACCCTTTAAAGGCCTTACTTCCTAATACCAGCACTGTAAGGGTTAGAATCTCAACATACGCATTATGGGGAGACCTAAATATTCAGATTATGGAAGAGTTTATGGCAAATGATAGGGAGAGGGGAGAAAGAGGGCAAGAAGAGAGAAGGATAGGGGAGCAAGGAAGAGAGGAGAGGGGGAGGGAGAGAAGGAAGGCGGAGGGAAAGGAGAGGAAAGATACATCCATCATCCCTAATGGGATTTGTCTGGGTTTAGCAATTTGATTGATGGAGTCCTTGGCTAATCAATGCTGCTGTCGTATTCAATCTTTACCAATTACTGATTTTCTCTGATTTGAGAAAACTACTTGCAGATATGTACGAGGGGAGACCCTGAAGAGAAAGCCCAGAAGGCTGCAGATAAATTCATTCCCAGCATCAGGGGAATAGCTCAATATACCAGCATGATCTCACTACCAGTGCTAGCTTCTGCTTATTGAAAGCTCATCACAAGAATTCTCCATGTTCAGCTCTTTAGGGGGCAACACCTTATTTAAACCTCACATCAACCCTATGGGGTGGGTACAATTATTATTTCCACTTTAGAGCTGACATTGGCAAATAACTTATCCAAGAATCACTTAGCGTATATGAACAACATCTGAAGTCACATTTATCTAACTCCAGAGCCAAATGAGACCACTGATGTACTCCAAGCTCTAGCCAAGAATCTGTGTCCTCCTAACCAAGCCCAAGGCCAAGTTCAAGCCTAACATAGCCTAGATACTCATGGAATGAAGAAATAAATGATGAGAGGTCAGCGAGCTTGATAATCACAAGGCTGGTAAGAAAATTTATGCCCTACACCAAGAAATAGTTTTTCTTAATTGAGTTCTAAGACAAGCCTTAAAAACAACAGAAAGGTCTGTTTTACCCCCAACAATTCCTAGGCATCAATTCCATTATTTACTTTAATTTTTGTAACTGCAAAGGGGCTAGAGCTTCCCTCATGGATGCACTCAGAATCCTGAAATATCTAAGAGAAGTCAGCCCCAACTTGCCCCAACTCCTTGGACCGTAGTAGCTCTCTTCCCAACCCAGCCCACCCTTATTGTGATCTACAGCCTAGCGTTGTCCTCAAAGACATGCTAAGGAGATACATTCTGGAAGGAAGAAGATAATACAACTCTGGGTTCAATTCTGTGGGCCTCGTCCCCAAGGACAGAAGTAGGATTTCCAATTGGCTCTATGGGATGCTAGTTTTTGTTGTTGTTGTTGTTGTTGTTGTTTTTGGTCCGGTCGTGGGGCCTGAACTCTGGGCCTGGGCGCTTTCCTTCAGCTCTTCAGCTCAAGGCTAGCGCTCTACCACTTGAGCCACAGCACCACTTCCAGCTTTTTTCTTTTTGCTCATGTGGTGCTGAGGAATCGAACCCAGGGCCTCATGCATGCAAGGCAAGCGCTCTACCACTGAGCCACCTTCCCAGCCCTGGGATGCTAGTTTTAAAAGCGTTGTCATTTTTGTCTGTTTACTTCCTACTCCTTTGTAATATAGGCTCTTCTTTTCTAGAATTTCTCTCTCTGTCCATTTTCTAGTGTTTTGTGCTTTGGTAATTGACTACAAGAATAGCCCTATCACCATAAATCAAGGAGAAGAAACAAATTACCCCTACTCCCATCTCTTCATTTCCTTTTCCCTCTAAACCAATATTTTCTGTATGATGACTAACCCAGACTGACGTAATTTATCAATGGACATGGACAATGTGCGTTAAGAAATGCATTCTGTAGGCCCCAGCGGGTGGCTGCGGCGGGTGCCACGTTGCTTTAGGAAACCTATTAGTGTAACAGAAAAATATAAAGCAAAGCTTCTGTGCACAGTGCTAGAACTAGGGCCAATCGCTTTATTAATCATAGGCAGAGCAACAGCAGCACAATACCATGAAAGCAGGAAAAATAAGTGGTTTTATATCAAATGTAGTTAAAAAGAAATGACAGGTTGGATTTAGAGTCCTCAGGAGAAAAACAAAGAGAAAAAAGCCACAAGCAATCCTGCATACCAGCAAGTGTCTATCTTTAGTTAAACTCATTAACTGTGTGCCACTTAAAGCCATTTGTAACTAGTTTCCTAGTAGGCTCATATACAAGGAGGATTTATTTTAAAATACAAATGAAAGCTTAAATTTGCCTTTATATTAGAAAAAAAAGATTACATCTGGATGCTGATGGCTCACACCTATAATCCTAGCTAGTTAGGAAGCTGAATCTGGAAGATCAAAGTTTGAAGCCAGCCTGAGCAGAAAAGTTCAAGAGATCCAATCTCTGAATAGCAAAAAGCCAGGCTAGAGGTGTGACTCAACTGGTAGAATACTAACACAGCAAGCTTCAAGGCTTTGAGTTCAAACTTGCATCCAGGCCAAAAAGAAAAAAAAAAGAAAAAGAAAAATGCATATCCTGAGTGAACATTTCATCTCTTGAGGAAAAGAGAGAAAAGGACATAGGCTGATGGCGGCAAGGTTGCTGGGAGTAGGGGTGTGGAGGGTGGGGGATATTGGTTCCTACTGCCTTCAAGGGCAGCAGAACTTCATGGTTCTGGTCCTGAGTGAAACCCACATACGCACAGACAGGGTGATCACAGGATGCAGATCATTGTTTAGGGCAATGTTGGCACTTCCCTTGTTTTGCTGGAGGTTTTGTTTTCTTGAAGTCAGCAATGTCTGCGAGTAAATTAAAAGAACCTTCCTCTAGTATTTGTTTCTACAAGTGTTTGGCCTTCATATGCCTTAAAACAGGAAAAAAGAACTAAGGAATCAGGATGAGTCAATCTTTCACTTCTCTTTCATGGTGAAATGCATAGTGCCTGTTCCAGCTGAGGGCTAACTGCACTGCTGACCTATGAATGATGATTGCCCAGATCGGTATTTCTGTGAGACTGTAGCATTGTGTCATGACTATAGGACAAATGAATCTCTGCAAGAGCCTTGAAGGTGACTCCCCTATATGGTAGAGCTGGAATTCTGAGTCCAAAACCCATCCTTTGCCTTATACCAGAAGGTTTCCAATGAAAAAGCATTGAACATTGGAATGATGGGGTATCTATTATCATCCCTATCTTCCAAGGATATATACAAACAAAATTAGTTCCAGTATCTCATGGTTAGCAAGTGAATTCAAACCTAAATCTGTTTACAGGAGTCTATTCTTACTTTTGAGACAGGGTCTCACTGTGTAATTCTGGTTGGCCTTAAACTGAAGTGGGTTCAAGCTTCCCACCTAACCGGGGCTATATGTATGAGTTATTGTTCTAGGCTTAGGGCCATTTCTATATGGTCTCAGTTGACTTTTTCTACCAAATAATTACCAGTCCTTGGATTTTTCACTTAGTATTAAATCCTTCCTGGCTAAATTTAAATTCATTTTCTTTTCCTTTGTCTTTCATGATCAATAGAGAGAGAGAAACCCTTAAGGTTCTCCTATCTGCCTAACATCAACCCTTCAAATCATCCTTCAAGGACTAAACAATCCCAGATCATTGTATCTCACAGAGTTTCTCATTACTCCCCATAAACAGAGAAACCGGGTAAAAGAAAATGGGACATGTCATCTTTTTATGTTGCAGCTGGGGCTGGTTTTGTATTAGGTGACAGGATGTGGAAGTGGACACTCGGTTTAGGCGGGGCCTTGTTCCTGAGTACATGCCTAACAGATGTGAGCTTTCTCACCTCTCCCTCTCAGGTCCCTTGGCCTGGCACATGAGACCTGAGAGGTTTCTATAGAAGGAGAAGATGTAAATTATTACAAGCAGGTGGCCTTGGGCAGACACAAGGGGCTGAGATTTTGGAGCAAGACTCCAGATGAGGATTGAGACAGAGAGGTCAAGACAGGAACTGAGCAATAACACTGGGTAACCACACTGCCTTAGAAGAAGAGCCAGACTGCAAGTTCAAGCAGCAACAACTTACTTTGACACTGAGCCATCTGGGTCCTGCTATAGTTTAGATCGTAGTGTTCCCCAAATCCTCCATATTGAAGGCGTTGTCCCTGGGAAGAAGAAGAACTGCTGGGAGGTAGGGCCTAGAGAGATGTCTTCGTGCTAATGGGAATGTACCCTGGAAGGGGATAATGAGACCTCCCTGTCGTCTGTGTCCCAGCCACAAGGTTAGTGGTTGTGTTCTGCCACCTGCTCCCACAGTATTGTGCTGTCTCACCCAGTGCAAAGGGGCTAACCATGGACTGAAACTTCAAGACCTGGGAGTCAACGAGACAACTTCTTTTTACAGCTGATGTTCTAATGTATTTGTTACGCTAGGGAAGTCTGACTAACTCAAGCCCTTAAACTCTTTATGGGCATGAAAAATCCAGGGCTTTGGTTAAATTTGAGGCAGGGCCAGTTATATAATTCGTGGAGTGCTGTGCAAAATGAAATTGCAGGACCTTTGTTCCAATGTATATAAAAAAAGTGCTGTTAAATGTTCTAAAATGTGGAAGGGTTCCTTTTGGTCTTTTTCTATACTTTCTATGCTGTTTTAAACTTTGCTATTTAATAATGTTCGGTCTCAGACCTAGGATATTTTCAGGAAGCAGTATTAACTCTTACAAGTGCTTGGGGTCCCCATTTGTGACCTACCAGCTTCTAGGATCCCTTCTATCAGGTACCAGACTGATGTGCTGTGTCCCACCAGGATCATTGCCTCAGTCTATTTTCTGTTGTTATAACAAAATCCTGAAGGCTGGGTATCTTATAAAGAGAAAAAGAGGTGAGTTAGCTCATCATTTTGGAAGATGAAAGTTCAAGTTTGGCTGGTGCCATCTGCCTACCTCTGGGAAGGCCTTTGACTGTGTCATAACATGGCAGACAGTATCATAATAGAACTGGGTGTTCAAGGGGAGAGATCACATGCTGAAATAGGAAGCTAGAGATTCAAGATTAAGACTCAGGAACCTTCCTTTCTGGGCTGGCTTCCAAGTATGACTTTTAGATATCAGTTTCCTGAGTAGCCAGGATTACAGATGTGAGACACTGGCACCCAGCAAAACTACCTTTCTTTCTCCCTCCCTCCCTTCCTTCCTTCCTTCCTTCCTTCCTTCCCCTCCCCTCCCCTCCCCTTCTCTCTTTCTCTTTCTCTCCTTCTCTCCTCTCTCCCTTTCTCTTTCTTTCTTGGTCATGGAGCTTGAACTCTGAGCCTGGACGCTATCCCTGAGCTCTGCAGCTCAAGGCTTAGTGCTCTACAACGTGGGCCACAGAACCACTTCTGGTTTTCTGGTGGTTAATTGGAGATAAGAATCTCACAGACTTTCCTGCCCAGGCTGGTTTTGAACCTCGATCCTCAGATCTCAGCCTCCTGAGTAGCTAGGATTACAGGTTGAGCCACCAGTGCCCAGCAAGCTTTATTTCTTGAGGCAGCTCTAAATGCATTCCTCAGACCTTTGGAAAGGGGAGAACTCAGGTTTGCTCTAGGCTCTCTGTGCCCTTCCCAGCTACTGAGTATGGGGGTGGGGGAAACCCAAGGGCTGCCAGTGCATCTTTGTGTGGCCCAGATAGTGGCCCACAGCAGGGAGCCATCTGGGAGGCTGCATCATTGTAAGTCCATGTGTGTGAGTGAGAAACATCCCCTGTGACTCAGCTGTCCAGGCCCCATACCCTGCAGCAGCCTTCTGAGGAGACTGCCACTGCTGCTCCTGTCCCGGAGGGCAAGGCTGTTCTGCAGATCATTGCCAAGTTCATTATTGGAACGAGAAACAGAAGCCAGCAGTTAATTATATACAGAAGATACTCCTTTACAGGAGCCTACTCAGTCTCTTTTCCATGCCCTTTGAAAAGACGTTATCACCCATTATAGTCATCACCAGCTTGGTGACTTTTTTGTGTCTCTAATTGGCACTTTTCTTTTAGATAATGAGATAGTGTGGATAATACACTCATTGAGGAACTCATGGCCTGGTGTTTCAGTTCTGGGTCTAATAATACTTCCATGTACAAACCTGAAGAAGTCCCTTTATCTTTTTTCGGGCCTCGTTTGTCTAGTCTTGTTGGGATGGATTTAGTCAAGCTCTACCTCAGTTAAACCTCCTGTTATTCTTCCCATCATGGGAGATGTAGAAAAGTAATTTTGGCCCCTAGGAAGCTCCCAGGAGTGGGGAGACCAGATGGAAACAGAGAAGAGACATCTTTGTTCAGTATCTTATGGGCTACAGGAATTTCCCAGGAGAAATACAATTTTCTGTATGGACCAAGAGAGACAGGGTATAGAGCCTGGAGCAGTCTCTCCCATTATGAGCAGCGGGTGTAGAGGCTGTGAGGAAAGGGGAAGCCAGATAAGCAAGGATCCCACATAAAATTAAGGGGCCTTAGGAATCAATATCAATATGGGAGCAACATAGGCATTTGATTAGTGAAGTCCTAGCAGAAAATTGATCAGTTAGGAAGCATTGGTTGCCCCAACTACAGTGTACCCAAAATGTCAGAGTAGACTGGTCTATTTAGTGACATTGGAGATGATAGGGTAGTTAGGTGGTATCAGAGTTGTGTCTGTGTTTGTACTCATGGTTCCAAGATAGCTGCCACAGCTCCTTCTGATTGTGTCTGCATTTGGATGGAGAAAGTGGATACAGGGTTTGTAGTAGGTGAGTCTTTTCCTCACAGAAATAGTTCCTTACCTCCCCCACGTTTCCCCCCTCCCCCCTTCTTAAGGCATAGCTTATATTCATGGCTTTCCTGCAAAGAGGTTTTCAAATAGCAATAGAAGCCATTCCCAGCCCTCCTGTTTCTTACCGTCTCCTATGACGCATTTGGCATTGATCTTGCTTGTTCCCTTTGACTTTCTGGTAGCAAACTGGGAAACTGAAGAAACCTCCCACCTTCTAATCTCAAGTGATTAGCATTACACTGGCTTTGCAGTGATCACGACTGCGAGTGTACATCAAAACTAGGATGGCCGTGTGGGTGAGCATGCTTTTTGTTCCTTTCCTCAAATAACCAAATGCCTGATGCATTTGGCCAGAATTTTTCTTTATTATTCTGGCTTTATTCCAGTCTATTTCATAGAGGCTATTAAAATATATTCTTAGGTTTGTACTTATAAAACTTTATTATCTTAACCCATTTATTATCATCCATGTGATGCTTTAAGTCCTGAAATACAGTCTTAGCTCTGTCACCAAACCTACCCATTGGTACCAGCCATAGTGCTCAGGACAGTGATCTTCCAGTGACAGATTCAATTACTTTACCAGGTCCTTACAACCTCTATCAATGTCTGTTTGGAATGGTTTTTGCTTTCTCTGAAACATTCTTAGCTTGGTCATATAACTCATCAGGCTTCCCCATAAATTTTCTTCAGCTCAGTTGAGCTGGCCTTATTAAAGAGCAGGAAGCTCTCTGGATTTCTGGTTTTGGACAGGTTTATTGCCCTCCTTCTTCCCCCTCCCCCTGTTCATTTCCCCTTTTATCTTTACAAGTTTCTAAGGTATAAAAGTTGTCCTTTTTCCCAGCCATGCCTCCAGGCTGAATTCTTCCACACAAGCCCTTATTTTGTAATCTGGAAGCAATCCACATTGCTGATATGGTTCTTCTCCTTCTTGTGGATTTATGGTGAGACCTTGTCTTCCACACTCCAATGTTGTAGATGCTCCTTCTAAGGTTATAGTCTCCTTTGTAAGGGGGATCACTACCTAGTCTCATATACTATCCATTTCTCAGTGAATTTAACACTGTCTCCATTTTGAGCTAAATCTTACTGCTTGTTTTCCTATGTGTTCAGTACTAAAATGTATGTTTCTTTATATCTGCCATCTTATGGATGGTTATTACTACATGTAAAGATTATTCACACATTCTAATATGCATATTAATTTCACAATGATAGGGAATTGGTCCCTGCAGAGTTGAACCTCATTAAGAAGCACTGTAACCTCATATGCTTTCTGAATTGATGGCCCAGATATGGCCACCACCTGCCACTGCAGTTGGCTCCATGCTGAAGGTGATGGCAAACATGGCTCCTTTGGGGATTTCTGAGGGGAGTATAAAAAAGGAGGAGGGAAAAAGAGGAAAAGCAGGAAGAAGAAGAAGAGATAAAGAGATAGTGTGGATAATATACTCAGTGAGGAGCTCATGGCCTGGTGTTTCAGTTCAGGGTCTAATAATACTTCAGTGTGCAAGACCCACAAGAAAGCAATCCTTTTGGAGATTTAGTTGTTTATAAGGCAGATTGTTGTGGTCCAAAGACTGCATCTAAGGTGCTGGGGGTGGCTGTCATGGAAATCTGCCATGGCCTGAATGAGTTAATTAGGGATACAGAAAAAACAAGGGACTGAGCTTTCAGAAGACAAGGATACTGACTGGCTTGGCCTTTACAGCTGTCCTAGCTCATTGGAGGCTATCTAGACATGAAGCCATTTGGATGCACAGCCCCAACATGGAGTTGAGTCGCTTAGCCCTTTGTGATCAGGAACAATGACTTGAATGACTTGAGTTGAACCTCTTAGCAAGGTGGATTCCAGATCTCTTACTAGGTTGAGGAATTGAGTATGGTTTCACGAATGGGATTCATTTGCTGGTTGTATGAATTTGGAACAGAGAGTCCTGGTAAAGCAGAATGGAAATCCATGACTGTCCATTTTACCCTGGGCTCCCAGAGTTTGTACTCTAGAGTGATTCCTCTTGGAAGCTAATGGAGACCCCCCTCCCCTTTGCCACCCTGTGCAGATACTACACAGGCACAAGAGTGACATGGAGTTAGTAGCCTTGTGTTATGGAAACATCTATGATTTTTGAAGACAACCTTCTACAAAGAGTACAGAGTCCACATGTTTTCATTCCCAAGTGACAGTGCCTTGTTTTGACAGTTGGAAGCAGATGTGCACATCTGTGTAAAATAGTCCTCAGGACATGGAGGATGTTGCATGAAATCACTAAGGCAGGATGGAAAGGCAGATTTGGATGGCCTTTATCAAGAATTGTTGTACCAGTACAACTGGCCTTTGTTAGGAAAATTAAAAATAGGCTACTGTCAGTCTCAATAAAGGACATCTACTGTTGGGCCCAAAGTTGTTCTTAATTCCTCTAATATAGTAACATCAGGGTCCCTATGGACCTCCTCTTATACCAGTCAGGGAGAATAGCTTTTTACTGGTTCTTGCTTGTTCTTTGTATTTTGCTCATTGTTCTTTGAGTTAAGTGGATTCCAACTGACGTCCACAGTTTGGGGGGAAAAGGGTAGAAAGAAGGGGAGAGCGGACATTTATGAAGCATCCATGATGAGCACACACATTATATCTTTAATCTGTCTACATTTGAGATGTTGTGATTTTTGTTCCCACTTCCCAACAGTGGACTCCACTCTAGTCTTGGCCCTGGATTATATGGAGCTTAGAGACAGAACTGGTTCTATTTGAACTCCATATAGCATCCAAAACTTTCTGGGGCCTACAAAAGTGAAATGCTACACACACACACACACACACACACACACACACACACACACACACACATCCTTTTGACAGTAGCATTTTATTGGGGGCAGTTTATAAGCCATGTTCTTCAAATGCTAAAAAAAAAATCATGACTTATACTCACTTTCCTATAAAGCTCGCTGATTCTAGAGCATTCTTTTTTGGGGGGCAACACTGGAGAAAGGCAAACCCTTTACCACTGAGCCATACCCTCAGCCCCTAATTCCCCACTTCTGGATGTGACAGGGAACTTCTATAGCTGGGCAGAAATAGGTCACCACTATTGATTTTAGGTACATGGATATGTACCTAGTTCATCAGATCAAAGCATTTCCCTGGATGGTCTATGCAGCAGAATTCAGGGTAGAGAGAGAGGGCTTGCGATCAAGGTAGCTAGGTCTCTTTGAGGACAAAGATACCTTGTCAGAGTTGGGAGCTAGGGGGAAATGCTCTCATTTCTAGCTCCAGATTTGCTTGTTATAAACCTAGGGCTACCTCAGCATGTGTCCATTTACTCTCATTCCTAGCTGCCACAGGTAAGTAGAACACATAAATAGATCATAGCTAGATCCAATTACACTCTTGATTCCAGCCATCGTGAGTTAATGCAGTCACTAATTAGGCATCAATAACCTAGTGAATGACAATATTAGGTTAATGTTTAGGAAAGACTTTGTTCTGTTTTGTCTTTATTCCTTAATTGCCTTCTTTGGCTGATCTTTAGAGGGACCAACTCCAGATTTCCAACTGTATCACATCTATATCCAATCTCTTCCATAGGATGCCCCTATGGAGGGAAACACACTAGAAAGATAACCCTTGGTGTCATTTAATGGTCAGAGAAATGTGGGATAAATACTATTCCATTGGATAATCTTCATGCTGCATGATGGGGCCAAGTGAGTGGAGCCATATGGCAAGGCTGTCATCATTAATAACAACAGCTGTGTGAGGAATGAAAAGGTGTCCCTGTACAACCATATGGGGGAAGGAATTAGAAAAAAATTATGGACTCCTTTGTCAAGACAAGAAACAGAAGTGGAGTCAAAACATAGCTTGACCTCTTCTTTCACATATTGGGCTCTGCTGAGGATAAGAATGGATTCATAGCTGAATTTCTCTTGTCTTTAGTAGCTGGCCACACTGGTCCTATGGTAAAAGATTTGGATTCAGTCCCCTGGGGGGTGTATTTCACTTCACATCAGGTTTGGTGAGCGACACAGACTAGAGGGTGGATTGTTGCATGGATGTCCTCAGGCCTGCGTTTGGAAGATGAGCCAGTAGGGACTGAATGTGTGTGGCTGTGAGTAAACTCCTGGAATCAGAGACACACTGCAGCGCATGTCTCCAAGTATGTGGCATCTCTGAGAGTCTGGGGAAATGAGCTTATAGAAGGCTCACCTCTAAGGGATAGGTCAAAACTCAGGGGCAGATAGTACTGTGGGCTTTTCCACAGCCCTCGGAATGTTTTGATTCAGCTGGCATTTGTATAAAACAAACCGCTCATGCACAAAAAGCCATAGATCCCTGGTCATTTGGACAGGAAGGAGAAACTGTCCTTAAACAAAGAAGCCATGCCAGGTGCCGGTGGCTCACGCCTGTCATCCTAGCTACTCAGGAGGCTGAGATCTGTGGATCATGGTTCAAAGCCAGCCTGGGCAGGAAACTCTATGAGGCTCTTATCTCCAATAAACCACTAGAAAACCTGAAGTGGTGCTGTGACTCAAGCAGTAGAGCGTTTGCCTTGAGCTGAAGAATGTAGGGAAAGCACCCAGGCCCAGAGTTCAAGCCCCACAACCGAATAACAACAACAAAAAAGCTGTACACAGTAAGGGCAATGTGTGCGTGAGGGGGTGGGGATTTTCTTGTCTGAGAGCCAGTTCCAGGCCCACCTGCATTGCCTTGGCAACAGAGAGGGGGTAGAATTTATGGGCTTATTCCTACATGAGTGCCTTAGATCTTTTAAAATACCTGCTGGCTCCTGTATACACCCACTGCTTCTCTGAATCACTGTACAGGGCTCTGAGAGATAGTCCCTCCCACTCTGAGCCTTTGTACAACTCAGAGAGTGGAGAAGGGATCAAGGGACCTGGGGAGCAACCTTTGAATGTTTTTCTTTGGTTCCTGGAATGCCATTTTAAGAAAATGTGACTCTGAAATGTTATTGCTCAAATCCCTTTTATTCGCCCATAATGAGATGAAGTGAAGGACCTTCTTAACAGCTCAGGGAGGGGAAATGTGAGGATCAGGAAAGTCTCTGCTCCCAATGTCACTTTGGCTGAATTGATGACAACCTCTCTGCCATTGCCTTAGCACGAACACTAGGCTAGCCAGCCTCAGAGCCCTTCCAACTCCATCATTTTGTGTACCATCATTGGGCTTCTCCTTGGCTCACCACAGCCGGTTTAAGAACACAGCACCTGTCTCCACTTTGCATTGCCAAGAGCTTGCAAAGCCAAGCCAAGCAAGCTGCACCATCAGTACCAGCCAAGAGGAGCCAAGAGCCAGGATTCAAATGAAATTAGGTGCCAACCCCCTCTCCCCCGAATAAGCTGAACTAAGTGCTCAACTCTTAAATTACATTTTACAGAACTTAACTTAGAAACTAAGAACCAAATGTGTGTATTTAAAAATAAGACAAGCCACTTTTTTGATCTAGTTCGAACCAGAATTGGTTCTTTATATTTTTGAAAATGAATCTGAACACCAAAATATCCTCTGGACGGAATCAAATAGATATTCTCAACCGTTTTGGTCTCTGGTTAAAAACAGACATGCAAGCAGGCAAGGATATAAATTGGAAAAAAAAAGCACTCTGACATTTAGAAGAAGACTTTGGAACTAAACCAGAAGAAGGAATTTCTAGTACATTTAGTTAAGCAACCAATATATAAACAACTGAGGAAATATTAAAGAAGTCCTCTGTCCAAATGACCACAAATGTGCATAACTCATTACTCAGTCATTCCCCATTGCTCCTTTAGCTCCTCTCTCATGCTTTTTGGCCTCTGTTCACACAATTTTTGTTGGAGGGCTTAGATGTTCACCAATGATATAATGGAAATCGTGATGTGGAAGGACCAGGAGTTTCTGAGGAATTTTGTTTGGCCAAAGCTCCAATGACTTTTGCCCCAGAAGCCGTAATGTGTGATTTGCCCAGCAATAGGACTTAGAGGATATATGGGTTGGGTCTCATACTCAATGCAACATAGGGTATTTCACATGAGGAGAATCTGATTAAGCTCTTCTTAAAGGATGACAGGGAGGTGCCACTGCAAATGGGTAAATCTAGGAGAGTAAATTGCACAGGTTAGGAGCTGAGGTGACTGGTTTGTTTGTGTCATGCTTTGAAGGTCAGGAAGTCTTGGGTGTGCAGGATTTCCCTGTTTGAACATTTCTTCTGTCACTGGTTTCTTTGGATCTTACTCTCATGGCTATCTGTTCTCTGTAGAGGGCATTTGACCTTGAGACATGATCAAGTTCATAATGGGCAGGGTAGGGAGATTCCATGAGAATCAAGATGACCTTCAGAATTTATTTTTTATCCTATCTCATTGCCTGACATAGAGGTTGGCATGTAGTTTAATGAAAAGTGAGTATAATTGTTGAACTTGGTCTCTAAAGTGACTCCTTTTGCCTCGGAAGACACCCTGGAGCAACCCTAGATTTAAACAGGACATTACTCCCATGACACCTGCCCTTTATCAAACACAGCATTTGTTCTAAATGGAGGCAATTTTTCAGTCTGCAATGACAGAAAGATCTGAGTTGGATCTGGCTGCTGCTCTACCGCAGGTCCTGGTAGAGGATGTAGCTGAGAAGGATGCTCTAGAGGTGTGGGGCTCTTCAGAAAGTGCTGCCACACACTCCTTAAACTCAAAGGAATAGTCTTTTTATGGTCCTGTTTTAAAAATATTAATAACCGTAAGAATGGCTCAAGTTTACTGGGCTCTCAACTGTGAATAGCACCATTATATGTACATGATTTTTTAATAAAAAAAAACTCCAATCTTGTCTTCTAGCAAGGTGATATATAACCTTCAAATGTAAGATTATCTTCCAAGGTTTGTTAGGGAAAGCATTCTACTCTCCGCAAGTTTCCATTTCCTAGAGGCTGCCACTTCCCATCCTTAGTGAATCTTTGCATAGGAACTGCTATGTCCTTATACAGTGTATTTCTATTGCTTCCTAATGAATTATTTTATTTTTTTATGTTTTTTTATTGTAAAAGTGTTGTACAGTTACATGAGCAAGGTAATGAGTACATTTCCTATTGAGCATTGTTGCCTCCTCCTTTGTTTCCCCCCTACCATCCCTTCCCACCCACCTCCACAACTACCTAATGACTGCTTAGTCACTTTATAAAATAAGAACCTAGTTTCTTTTGCTCCCAACATACTTGAAACTCCCTTCCTTGCCCCTCAACAGTTCCTGGCTCTCCTATTGTTGCAACATGGTTGTATTTGGGGGTGGGGGGCGTCAAGTGGTGGGGCCTGAACTCTGGGCCTGGGCACTGTCCCTCAGCTCTTCAGCTCAAGGCTAGCGCTCTACAATTGAGCCATAGCGCCATTTCCAGCTTTTTTATTTTTGCTTATGTGGTGCTGAGGAATTGAACCCAGGGCCTCATGCATGCAAGGCAAGCGCTCTACCACTGAGCCACCTTCCCAACCCCATGGTTGTATTTTAGTTTTGGTTGATGGACTAGTCATTGTTCATATGGAAATAGAACTGAGATATGTGGTGAACTAGGATTGTAGTCAGCTCTCTATATCCATGGATTATGTATCTATGGATCCAACCAACTGAAGATAGAAAATACCTGAGAAGATAAATTGCATTTGTGCTAGGCATGTATATTTTTTCTGTCTTTATTTTACATAAAAGACAGTAGAACAATCATTTACATGTTGTTTACATCGTATTAGATATTTAAAGTAATCTAAAGATGATTTAAATACATAGAGCATCATCTATCTATCTATTATCTATCTCTCTATCTATCTCTCTATCTATCTCTCTATCTATCTATCTATCTATGTCATATGCATAGGCTAAGCCATTTAACATAAGGATCTTGCGCATCTGTGGATCTGAGGAAGGCTGTGGAATGAATCCGAATTCCCTGACGTTACCAAGTGATACCTGTACTTTTCTTTGCTGTTTAAGTGTTCTCTGTGTGTGTGTGTGTGTGTGTGTGTGTGTCTATATGTGTGTTTGTATGCATGCACGCATGTGTGCGCATGTGTACCAGTCCTAAGGTTTGAACTCAGGGCCTGGGCACTGTCCTTGAGCTTTTTTTTTTGGTCCGGTCGTGGGGCCTGAACTCTGGGCCTGGGCACTGTCCCTCAGCTCTTCAGCTTAAGGCTAGCGCTCTACCACTTGAGCCACAGTGTCACTTCTGGCTTTTTTCTTTTTGCTTATGTGGTGCTGAGGAATTGAACCCAGGGCCTCAGGCATGAAAGGCAAGCGCTCTACCACTGAGCCACCTTCCCAGCCCCTGTCCTTGAACTTTTATGCTCAAGGCTAATAATGCTCTACCACTGGAGCCACAGCTCTACTCCTGACTTTTTTGGTGCTTAATTGAAGATAAGAGTCTCACAGACTTTCCCTTCCAGGTTAGCTTTGAACTGTGATCCTCAGATCTCAGTTTCCTGAGTAGCTAGGATTGTAAGCATGAGCCACTGGTGCCTGGCTAATTGTTCTATTTTCCTGCAGTTTATCATTACTTTGGATTTATCTATGTATGGATATTTGTATTCAAGGTTCTCTGACTTAACAATAAGTCAACCTCATTTTCAAGCATTTAGATATTTCATTGATTTCATCTTAAAATCTTAAATCTCCCTTCTTGGTTTCATTTTGTAAGGTGGGAATAAGAGTTATTTTAGTTTTTTTTCTTAAGGGTTCTATGAGGTCAAACCAGTTTTAAAGCTTCTCAGACCTGACTGAGGGTTTTGCTGAGTTCACATATGATTGTATTTAATGTTGAAATAAATTTTTTATTCATCAGCTTCTAACAGCTCTTAAGACTTTCAGGGTAAGTTCTCTCTGCAGAAACACTTATGGGAAAAATAAGTCTTATAAGCTGTAAGTATGAAAGCAGATGTGCCCAGCCTGCTCCCTCTCCTATCAGCCCCAATGTGCTTCTTCCTTTCATTCGAAATAAGTCAGAGCTAAACTGTAAATTGAAATCTTTTATATGTCACATTTGAAGGATCTGCTCCCATTGTCAGGAGCTGCCATTTTGGCATGGGGATTTATTCCAGAAAGTAAAATGACCAGTGCCTCTCTATTATAAGCCATTTTCTATCTAAAATGTACAAGATCACACTCAAAACTCTATCATTTATTACATTTTTCCATGATGCCCTCCACAGTAAGGGATAAAGGGACCTTGCTTTAGGGTTGAAGGAAGAAGAACAGCACTCTGGAAAAACGTAACCTGAAGAAATACTGAAGGAAATAAGAATCAGCAAATTAAGAAATCTGTGTTAGAAAGTCCCCCATCTGAACAACAGAATGGTGAGACAAAGGACAAGGGGGAACCAATGCAACAGTGATCTTCACGAGGCAGTATGCTGGAAATGCTCTGTACAACTTTGGCGGGGGGATTGGGAGGAGGGAAAGTAGGAGAAAAATGAAAATAAAGGAAAAAAAGGAAGTTCCCCATCTTTGATATCTAGGTCTTTCTTTAATTCCCAAACCAACCATGCCTATAAGAAGCTAAATGTCTTTCTGGTTTCTAGTTTAGCCAGCTTATTGACTCATAAAGATAAGCAATTGAGATCTCAAGACCAGCTTATGGCTCCACTTAGACCCTAGACTTACTTTTGCTTCTCTTCCTCCCTCTTTTCCTCCCTCCTACTCCCCCCACCTTGTTTCCAATCCTTCTATCCTTGTTAGCGACCCCCACCCCACTCTGTCTCACATTCTAGTCATGACCACTCTGGACGGCCTGCACTGACCTTGAAAAGCAGCACTCTAAGCAAGAAAAGCCTCTGTGAATTCTAAGTAGTCTTAAATCTATTTTTACCCATGCCAGAGATTAGTGAAAACTGGATCCTCCATTTGCCTAAAGTGTTTTCTAAAGGTTTTGATTGGTGCAAGCACTCTTGCCAGGCATGCCTTCTTATGGACTTACCCGGGTTGTTCAGCTGACTTTTTGAGTCTCCCAGGAGACACCCTCCAGTGCTGTCACCTAGGGACATCAGGCCAAGTGAAAACTTCTTTCTTGCTGAAAGTGTGGGACAAGTGGTAGAGCACCTGCATGGCAAAAATGTGTGAGGCCCCAATTAAAATCACAGCAGGAGGAGGAGGAGGAGGAGGAGGAGGAGGAGCTTTCTTTCAATGTGGTCTTTTCTTGCCTTCTTTCAATCTTTATCATTTGTAGAGTGCTAATAGTGATGTAGTAGTGCTAGTAGTTGTGTTAGTACTGAGGAGAAGGAAGCTGAAGAGTTCCATAGAGTGATGAGGGCAGGGGATGGCAGGAAGCACAAGTGGAAAAAAGTGGCAAAACTGTGAAGCCCTAAAGGTGAGAGACTGTGGGGCTGAGAGAAGAGTTCCAGAGAGGTGCCAAGCCTTGAATGTCCCAATACCTTAGTTATGAGAACTGTTAACTGTAGCTGTTGCAGGAGCTGAGGGTTCTGGTACTTGAGGACCACTCAGGAGCTGTAACACTAGCAGGTGCTGCTTATTGCTGCTGCACTGCTGAAGGAAGTCAAGGATTACAACAGTTACCAAGTGCTGGGCTAGAACAGAACAATATGCCCCCAACCTGAGTGCCTACAGCTATAAGTCTCTTGCTGTTAAAGCCTGATGCTACTAATAGACTCATAGTTCTCAAGGATCTGAGCTGAAAGCCTTTGCTGCAAATCCAGGCCCTGGGCCCAAGGGCTGGAGACTAACAAGACCAGAGGGTTTTTTTTTTCACTGACTGATCATTTCTATCTGGATAGAGCAAAAGGACCCAAGCCAGCTGATTGGTAATGCCATAATCATAAAATCTGGTTTGTAATTTTCCCCTTTGTTAATTTCTTGTTTATTTTCTCTTACCAAAGAATCTCAAGGACAGGGATAAGGTATTATGACTCCATATATATATCTGTAATGAGACAGGAATATATATATATATATTTGTTCGGTAGTGGGGCCTGAACTCTGGGCCTGGGCGTTGTCACTCAGCTCTTCAGCTCAAGGCTAGCGCTCTTGCACTTGATCCACAGTGCCACTTCTAGCTTTTTCTGCTTATGTGATGCTGAGGAATCGAACCCAGGGCCTCATGCATGCAAGGCAAGCACAATACCACTGAGCCACCTTCCCAGCCCACAGATATAATTTTTTTAAGTGCTAGTAAATACACTCTGCCATAGGTTCACTCAAGACCTGAGTTCTTCTCTCTCTCTCTCTGTCTCTCTCTCTATATATATATACACACACATATATATACATACACACACATATATATATATATATATATATCTGTAATGAGACAGTTATTGTGAAAATGTTTTCTAGATCACAAAACAGAGTTCAATGCAAGTCAGTAATATGGTCCCATTCCGACATTCATGATCACTTTGTGGACATAGTCATACTCATGGTAATGCTGAGATTCAGGGTCAGTGATGTCCATGGATATGGATAGCTGTTCACCCACTCCCCTGGGTCACTGCTACAATGGCCTATGGATAGATTATTCTAATTATTCCAATGACTATGCAACACTGTGTGATAGAAATATATTTTGACCACCACATTAATGATAACTTGGAGTTATCTCAGTAACTGGCTGTCTCATGAGACTAATGGGTCAACATTCGGGGGCCATTGTTTACTGTGTGTACTCCCTCTGGGGAGTCATGGTTCTGATATTAGAACATGGACACCAATAGACACCTGCATGTTTATAGAGAAGACAGTTGTATATAGCTACCTACCATTTCTCAAGTGCCTTCAACATTTTTCTTCTACAGAAAAAAGCAAATACTCACCTTAGCTGCACCTATCCAAGGTTAAGAGAAGTGTTCAGCTTTCAAGTCCCTTCACAGCTGTTATCTCTAGTGAACTGGGGTTTTTAATGGCCTTTCACAATAATTAGAAATTTAATTAACCTCTCTGCTTTGATCAGAGCTTTCTTTCTCATTACCTTTTCCGACGCTTGCTTCTGAGTCAAGAGCTATTTCTGGGCTTTCCCTCTCAGCTATAAAGTACTGTTTATGCTTAATTTAGCCCGGCACAGTTGAAAAGACCGCCTCCAATAACTCCCCATTGACCACTGAATTAGACTACAAACTTCTCAGCCTGGTGTTTCGGCCTTCCACAATCTGGACCCAGACCACTTATCAGCACTTATCACATTGGAGCTTTATGATGTGGTGTTTCTTAACAGGTTCCTGTTTTCCTGCTTTGTGGTCTTTGTTTCTAGCTCCTTCCGCCTGAGCATTGGACCCTCATCATATCTCTGCCTTGGTTGAACTAGGAAGACTTTCTTGGGACATGTCCACCGTACCCTGAGCCATGCCTCACTCTCAATCACCAAGATTGTATTCTGCGGGAATGCTTTGAATTTTCAGAGTTTATGTTTTCTCGCATTGCATTTTCTTAATTTTGCATGGTAAGTTTTTTGTGCATTTGTCTTATTCTTTCTCTTTAGATTACATATTTTTTAATAAAGAAAACCTTACCTATCTCTGAACCTGTGTTAAAATAGCACCTTAAAACTACTACCACCATCTCCACCAATAATCATTTCTTTTTTTTTTTTTTTTGTCAGTCATGGTGCTTGAACTCTGGGCACCATGACTGGATGCTAATCCCTCAGCTCTTCAGCTCAAGGTGAGACCTCTACCATTTGAGCCAAAGCACCACTTCTGGATTTCTGAGTGGTTTATTGGAGATAAGAGTCTTATGGAGTTTCTGTCTGGGCTGGCTTTGAACCGTGATCCTCAGATCTCAGCCTCCTGAATAGCTAGGATTTCAGGCATGAGCCACCAATGCCTGCTTGTCAACAACCATTTCTGAGATCTTGTTTTGGCCCAAGCACCATGCAAGACACTTGAAATAAACTGTAATTTTCAACTGTAATATTTATCTGACCAGATGAGAAAGTGCTTTCTCAGCCAGGATAAATGATTTGCATAAATCCATGGCAAGGGCTGGTCATAGTGACACTAAACTTTGCAAGAATGGATTGCTGTTGTTACTGATTATGCCTCTAAGAATGCAGGGCAGCATTTCCTGTGAAGAGTAATGACATGTTCTGAACCTCTGCATGGGTGTAATGATTAATCCTCTGCAATAGCTTGTGACCTATGATATTTTATTAAGTTTCCCATGTTAGTAATCCCTTGCAAAACAGTCCCATGTTGTGCTGGAGTTGGGATCTGCTTACCTACTAGAATATCTCAGGATATTCTGTCTCATGGTAGCTCTGTCTAGATACTGGTCATTTTACCTAGGTCCTGTGTCAAGTTACAAAGTTTTCTTTTTTTAAAATAGAACTCTATGATTAGACAAGGGAGACCTTTTTCTGGACTTCTTCCTACTTTTAGAATGCCTTCTTTACTCTCTGCTCTGGGAAAGGGAGAAGATGCTTGCCATCCTGACCCAGCATTTCATGGTCATAACCCCTTCAAAAGCCGCTAGAAAGGGCAAGGAAAAGTTCAAGGCTCATCTCAGGGTTAACTTGCTTAAGAAATGTTTGTCATGGCTGAAGTGAGCATATATGGAGAAGAAGGAGAGCCAGAGAAGGCAACTATGTGGCACACACACTGGGACGGGTCACTTCTGCTGCTGTAACAGAGTATCACGGTCTGGGTGGAACTAATAATAGAAGTTTATTTAGTTCTCAATTCGTCTAGTTTAGTATAGTATAGTTTAGTTTATTTAGTTCTCTCAGTTATCTACTTCTTCCAGCTCTGTGAACAGGGGTAGGATCACAGTTGGCCTTAGATGATGTAGGAGACTCTACATAAGCCTTGGATATCTCTGTTTTTCCAAATTTTTCAGTGTCTGGTGAGTTACTCAGTGCTGGGTGTAATCCAGTCACTGAACAGACTTAACTTCAGGGTCAATGACTTCTTCAGTGGCTGAGCTCAGTTTCCTTAGGAATTATCTAAGATGGACACAAAGCCAAAGGGAATGACCTTTCTTGGATCAAGTCTAGATTGGATTTAATCCAAGGCTTTTAGAGAATGAAGCTAGAATGCATCATCGGAGTATGAGATCAGCACATGCCTGTTCTCTTTCCTTTCTTCCATTTCCACTTCTCTTTGGTTTAATCTCACATCTTTCCCTATGTTTTATGTCTCCATTCTGCCACCTGTCAGTACCTATTTTCTCTCCTGTTTCCATTTCTTCACTTGTATTTTAGTCCTCCTGCTTTCTATGTTCCCCAGGCATTGTGCCAAGCCTGAGTTAGATTTAGGAAGCTGCTATGGTCTGGCAGAGTGTCCTCTAAAGACTGTAGGTAGGTTTGGGCATTTGACTCGGTGGTAAAGTGTTTGCTTTCTTAGAAAGCACAAGGCCTTGAGTTAGGTTCCTAGCACTGAGTTGTTAAAAAAAAAAATGAGGTGGGAGGGGAGGAGGTCCATATGTTAATGTCTAGTTCCCAGAGCAGTAGATGGGGAGGATATGTGGCCTTTAAGAGCTGGAGCTTAGTAGGAAGTCCATAGGTCACTGGGGGCATTTCCTTTGCAGGGATTGTAACCTGCCTCTCTTTCTGAATCAGTCTAATTTTGTTTACTTACTTCTCCCTCTACTAAGCATGGATGACACGGAAGAGAATACCAGCTAACAGGTAATAAAAAGATAGTTTAGATTCCTTTGAGCCTAGCAATATAAAAGACCCCATTTTCACCATTCTTAGGATCTCGGGGGGGGGCGGTGTACCCTTACACATATTTCCTCACCATCAGCGTTTGGGAGCCTCACCAGAAACCACAAGCAATGGAGCTGCCTGACCATGGACACAAACCTGCCAAACCATGAGCCAAACAATCTTCTTATTTATAAGTAGCTCACACCAGGTGTGTGTTATAGTTATGTGAAGCTAGTGCAGATGCCAAAAGACAAAGTTTGGTCTTCAACTTGAAGGATTACCATATAAATTATTGGGTAAAGACGAGTCACTATAGGAAACACTTAAAAGCCGGAGCAAATGGAGACTTGATTTTTTTTTCTTCTCAAATATATTATCTTAGGATTCAAATATATTTTGCCTAAATATGGGCAAGAAAGACTGAATTTTACATTATCATTTCCTGGCATTGTGGGTGGACTTCTGTTATCATACAGTGGTCTCATATTTCCATATTATCTCCTTTTATCTTAAAATAAATAAGTTGTAATAGCAGTATGTGATCATCATCATAGAAAATCTTGAAAATATAGGAAAGTATTTTAAAAGGTAAGAATCATGCACAATTCCATGTTTTAGAGATAATGGCCATTAGCATTTTAATATTCTGCATTCCTTCCTGGCTTTTTACTACCATGTATATTCTTATTCTTACATAATTGAGATTATGTTATGTCTGCAATTTTGTGTTCTGCCTTTTTCACTTCTTATGATGTTGTCAGCATTTTTCTCATATCATTAAGATAATTTTTGCAAATGGCATATACTAACCTATGAATTCACTGTGGCTCATTTATCTGTCCTCCTATTATTGATTGCTTAGTCTACTTTAAAGTTTGTGTCATTATAAATAATGCTATTCTGAAGCATCATTGCCTCAAATACTGATTTCTTCTTTGGGAAGGATTCCTAAATGGGAAATTACTGGACCAAAGATGTGAACTTTAAAGGCATTTAATTTTTTTTCCTAAAAGAAAAAGAATGTTCATTTCAGCCAAAAGAGAATCTTTGTCCACATGAGAATTATAATTCTTTAAAGCATTTGCTGATTTGAAAGGAGAAAAAGTAGCTTCTTGTAATATTAGCTTCCAATCCTTTCATTACAAATGAAGACAATCTCAATGTCTTTTTATTAAACCATGTATTTTTCTTCTTTTATAAAAATGTCATTTGTACAATTGTATTTGTTTATTAAATAAGTGTAATTTTATTACATGGGAGTAATTTTATTTACATATTTTTGAGCTTATAATCCATCCTTTATCCATTAATTCATTTATGAGTAAGTAGCAAGTGCCTTCTGTACCTGTAACAGGTACTGCTCCATTTAGACCCTGGGAATATTGCAATGGAGATGATAAAGTCTCTTCCCTCTGGTAGGGTGATAGGAAAAGAAAGGATAAATGATGATGAGTGACAAATAGGAAAATTAGTCAAAGAAGGGGCTAGGGAGTATTACGAACACAGTTTGAAACCAGATGGCCAGCTAAATTCTCACTGAGATGACTTTGTCAACGACTGGAGGAAAATGAACAAATAAGCCATACCAAAATGTGGATAAAATATTCTAGGTAAGATGAACAGCAGATGCCAAGCCCCAAGGCAAACACCGACCTGATATGTTAAAGGAGGACCAAGGAGGCTCTCATATTGGGAATAGAGTAAGAAAGGAAAAAAAGAACAGTTGAAGTCAAGAGATGTAAAGCAGAATATGAGGACCTTTTATACATGTCTCAAATCTACACTCAGATCTAGCTGGAATGGTATTGGAAATGTGTTAGTTAACCATGATTATTTACTGCTGCATAAATTAAAAAAATCCCATTTGCCTTTTTATTCTGAGATTGCAGCCAGAACACATTCTTCCTGTGACAGTAGAAATGAAAGAATAGGCCATCTTGCAAGTATCTAAGAAACCTTTGTTCACATTGTACCTGCTCACATCCTATTGGTCAAAGCAAGTCATGTGATTAAGCTCCAAAGGGGCAAGAAAGCAATGCAATCGATGAAAAGGTGGTTTCTGAGTTGAACAAACCGATTTTCTTATTCAAAAGATCACTTGTAGAGCCTAGGAGCACTACTAACCCAAACTATGGCCAGTCAATAATCTTTACTTCAGATGTGGTATTTGCATTTTCTGTATTTGAATCATTCAAAAGAAAATCAGTGTATTCATGTTTTTTTATTGTGAAAATAGCGTACAGAGGGGTTACAATTACATGAGCAAGGTAATGAGTACATTTCTTATCAAACATTGTTGCCTCCTCCTTTGTTTCCCCTTACCATCCCTGCCCTCCCATCTGCCCCCCCTCCCCCACCAAAATTGTAAAGTTCAGTTTTTCGACCTAACATCTTGTACATATCATTGTTGTAATGGGTCTACCTGTATCCCCATTTAAACAATTTGTTTTTTCCCCTTCCCCTCCACAAATTATACCAACATCAAATACAGTTAAAACAGGGGTTATACCGTGGGGGATGGACATACAAAGCTACAAAGAAATCACCTTATAAATATGTTAGAAACAATCGCAAGAAAGAAAAAACATTTGAGTCCTAATCTTGGGGTTCATTTCGCCTAACATCAACTTATCTGACCATTTGTGCTTGTTTCAGACATACCAGTTATTGCAAATAAGGGAAACCATGGGACCTATGTTTCTTTGGGCCTGGCTTACTTCACTTAATATAATTTTTTCCAAGTCTTTCCATTTCTTTTTTTTAAATTTTATTTTATTTTATTTGTGAACATACTGTACACAGGAGTTACAATTACATGGGCAGGATAATGCGTACACTTCTTACCAAGCATTGCAGCCTCCTCCTTTGTTTACCCTTCACATCCCTTCCCAGCCTCCCCCCTCCCCCCCAATCCCAATCCTTCTCCTTCCCCCCTTTCCTCCCCCCTCCGCACCGACGTTGTGAAGCTCGTTTTGGACATGACAACTTGTACTTCTCATTGTTGCAACAGGTCCACCTGTATCCTTAAACAACTGGTTTTTCCCCATCTCCTCCACAAGTTATACTGACATCAAATATAGTGAAAGCAGGGGTTATACTGTGGGGGAGGGACATACAAAGCAACAAAGAGATAATCTTATAAATGCGTTAGAAACACATGCATGAAAGAAAAAACATTAAAATACATATCTAAGGGTTCATTTTCCTGACATCACATTATCTGACCTTTTCCGCTTGACTCATACATATACTATATTTACAAATAAGGGAAACCATGGGACCTATGTTTCTTTGGGCCTGGCTTACTTCACTTAATATAATTTTTTCCAAGTTTTTCCATTTCTTAACAAATGGGGCAATGTCATTCATAGAATTCCATTGTGTATATATACCACATTTTCTTGATCCATTCATCTACTGAGGGGCATCTGGGTTGGTTCCATATCTTAGCTATGATAAATAATGCTACAATAGCAAGAAAGAAAAAACCACTTGTTTTCCCTTATTTGCAATAACTAGTATATGTCTGAGACAAGCAGAAAAGGTCAGATAAGTTGATATTAGGTGAAACGAATCCCAAGATAAGGACTCAAGTGGTTTTTCTTTCTATATTCATGATTTTTTAAAAAACCTGTCAATATTTTCCCACCAAAAACCACATTTAAAAATATAGGGGTTTCTGCATTTCACTTAGGTATTTTTTTTAACAGTAGGATGGCTGATCTGCTCTTGTGTCTACTTGAGGAGTAGAGAAGTATACCAACTGAAATTATTTCTGGCTGACAGTAGCTAAAATCCAGGTATTGAGGGATTAAGAAACTACAAGATTTACTTATCTCAGGAAGATCTTATTTGGAGAAGGGAAACTCAGAGTTCATAATGTCATCAGTACTTTAGCCTCTCCCTCTAAGAGTACCTATTTGTACACTACCCTTGGCTGTGGCTTTTTAAATCCTTAATCTTTATAGTCACAGATGGCTGCTTAGTTTTTATATCCATATTCCAGACCGTTTGACTGCAACACGGTGAGGGTGATAAAGTAAAAGAAATAGAAACAGTTTATTCTGTTGCCTTTCGAGAAGTCCTGGAATATTGCTCCTGGATCTCTTATTATAGAAGGTAAGAAAGGCTTGGAAGTTGTTCTTGGGTAGCCTATGCCGTGTTCTCAATGGAAATTAAGAACAATACAGAGAGATCAGGAGACAGAGGGGACATGTACCAAAGAACCACTACCTTTGCTCTTTGGTATGGTGAAGATCATTAAGCATCCCAAGGATCAATGGGGCACCAGGGCTGGCAATCTGTCTTAAAACCTCTTGCCCAGTGAAGGGTTCAGCATTGGTCCTGCTATCTGTGGCATAATCAAGATTATCCAATTAAATGTTTCTTAATAAGAATCCTGCTAATGAAATTTAGTGAGACTCCCCACCCTTAAAATCTGACCACTTTGGATACATGATCCAATTCTTCACCCTTTTCCTGATTTCTGGTAACTCTGGCCTTCCCTTAGCAAGAATTCAGTTAATATGGCTCATTAAGAGCCCTCTAGACTCTTGATATCTCCTATTATACTCATTTATCCCTCATTAGACTACTCACTGGCTATAAATCTCCAGCCATCTTTTCTGTATTTGCTCTCTCCTATTGGGATAGTCTTGACTTTTTTCACAGTGGTCCTGAATAAAGCCATCCTGAATGTTTTAACAAGTGCTGGAAATCATTTTTCTCTAATAGTACATTCTACAAGTTTGGCCAATTATATAATGCCACCATTATAGTTTCATAAGGAGTAGCTTCACTTCCCAAATACCCTCTTGTGCTTTGCCTCTTCAACCTTCCCTTCCTTCTAATCTCTGGCAACCACAGCTTTTTCTTTTTTTTGTTAGATTATATCGTTAAAGATGTCTGGTTGGAGTTAAGGAGACTCTGTGACTACAGTGTGGCTCAAGAAGCTTCCGCAGTGGAAGAATGTTCATACCAGCCATGGAGGGTGGTGATGGCCATGGGACCCGTAACCACAGGAAAGTTGTGGCTGTTTGTGATAGTTGGAGGCTGAGATAGTGGGAGGATGAAAAAAGCAGTTAGAAGAGTAGGAAGAAAGAAGGCAGAACTTGCTAAGCTTTGGTGTCATATTGCTGGAGACACTTAGAGGAAGGGACTTGGAGCAAAATCAAATAAGTTCAAGCTTAGTTTCTTTTGGAAAATTTAGACAAATTCATCCAAACCACTCTTTTTGAGCAATCTCATTTTTTCCAACTGATTTTTAATACTCCTTTTCAAATTATTAAATTCCTATGCACATCAAGATTTACTTCTAGCTTGTCTATTCTCTTTGGTTTTAATCCTTAGTTTTGGAGCCAGCCCTATAATATTATTTTATATATTATAACTTTACAGTATACTTTTAATTTCCCGATGAGGATAAAGTGCCTTCATTAATTTATTTTGTCAAAGAAAAAATTTCATGTTTACCAGTTGATTTTTTTTCCAGATGAATTTCATAATTGCTTTAAGTTCCAAAGAGCATCCATTGATATTTTAATTATGATTGGAGAAGGATTGGCTCTTCATTGGCTCTTCTTTATACAAACCACTTGGCCCATCAGTATTAACTGAAGATGAGCAGCCTGCTGGAGGACTTGGAAGCATGTCCTAACTCTTGGAAATAGATATGGGAGGGAAAGTTAAGCAGATGGAGACATCTAGGAAAAAAAGTTTCCCCACTCTTTTCTCACATGTAACTTACTTCTAAGATAGCATAGCCCTGCTACTATTTAAGGCCTTTCCCATATCCATCTCCCACATCCCCCTATACACATGTCTGGGTGTAAGGGGGTGGGGAGGATGAGAAGAAGCCTAAGACTGATCTTGTGAATTAAACAAAGATCATTGGGCCCAATGAGGTGAGTGAAGAATGAAACACTTTGATTGTTTATTATGTCACCCAGACTGCGATCTTCAAGAGCAGAGGCTTGTATGAAGCTTGTGGGTCCCTTAATTCTGTTGTGGTCACAACTGCAGATGCAGAAAAGTCCCCCCGTTGTTGGTAAGAGTCTGGAATGGAGCCTGTCTTCCTTATAAATGCATGGCTATTGTTCGACTTTGGAAAATGGAAGCAGTTTTCCTGAGTTGCAGACTTGCTGGTACAGTTGTTCATATCCAGGATCCTTGGCACCGTCCCATGGGAACCCATGTGTCTTGTAGGTTTGTCCTAGCAGGGCAGAGGCAACAAGACATTTTGGAGTACCACTGGCTGCCACTCTCATACTCCCCTGTGTTGTCCTTTTCCCTTGAGTTTCTCAAAACGTGAGCTCAGTTTTCTGCATTGCTCATTGCTGTGAAGATCCAGACAAGGCAGGCAGGCTGAAGTGACATCTCATTTATCTACAGATGAAAGAAAGGTTGTTGGAGCTTGACATCTTTATTTGCCATCATGAACAGTATTTGAAAGGGGAAAGGAAGAAAATTGACTGTTGAAGAACCTTAGATTGATGAGTGGGAGCGAGGGCTGCAGGAGGTAGTGCCAAATTCAGCTTGAGCAATTTTCCATTAGATTTACCTTCCCTTCTTGAGTTTGAAGACTCTTAAGCAGATCATATCTGCTAGATGTCAATCTCTTCATATCATCACTAACACATATTACTCCTATTTTGATTAGTATGACCATTCTAATGTGTGTGAAATGGTATCTTATGAGATTGTTGATTGTATCCCCCTAAAGGGTAGTGATATTGAACTTCTTTCCTTGTGTTTACTGGCCATTTATATATCTTATCTGGAGAAATCTCTATTCAATTACCTTGAAGTGTGTGTGTGTGTGTGTGTGTATGCTGTCACTGGGCTTGACCTCAAGGCCTTAGCACTGTCCCTTAACTTCTTTTAACTCAAGGCTGGTGTTCTATTACTTGAGCCATGGTTCTACTTCTGACTTTTTGGTGGCTAGTTGTTGGTAAGAGTCTCACAGAATTTCCTGCTTCGGCTGAATTTGTACGATTATCCTCAGATCTCAGCCTTTTGAGTAGTTAATATTATAGCCGTGAGCTGCCAGTGTCTATCTTACACATTTTTAAATTGGGCTGTTAGTTTTTGATTTTTCTGAATTCTTTACATATTCTGATATTAATCTCTCATCAGACATGTAATTTGCAAAGATTTTCTCCCATTCTGTGGGCTATCTTTTCACTTCTTTATGTCTTTGGTGTACTTTGGTACCCATACATTTTAAATTTTGATTAAAGATAAATTTTAAATGTATCCTTTTTGTTGTTGTCTGTGCTTGTGGTGTTAAAACAAGATATTATTGACAAATGCAATATCATGAAGCCTTTTATTTATATTTTCCTTTGAACATTTAATTTAACTTTTGTCTGTGGCATAAGGTAAAAGTACAAGTTCATCTTTTTTTAATATATTTTTATTGTGAAGATACTGTACAGAGGGGCTACAGTTACATAAGCAAGGTAATGAGTACATTTCCTATCGAGCATTGTTACCCCCTCCTTTGTTTTTCCCCCACCATCCCTCCCCTTCCTCCTCTCCAACTCCCCCCCCCCAGTTGTAAAGTTGGTTATCAGTGCTTTGTACATTTCATTGTTACAATGGGTCAACCTGTGTCCTTGTTGCAGTATTTTATTACTTTCCTTCCCCTCCCCAATTTAGAAAAATGTATACACAAGATGCAGTGCACCGGAATCAAATACAGTGGCAACAGGGGTTGTACCATGGGAGAAGAAGTTCATCTTTATTATTATTATTGTTGTTGTTGTTACTAAGTAGCCGTACAAAGGGATTACAATTCCCTAAGTCAGGTTATGAGTACAGTGTTCTTTGGTCCATGTCACTCCTTCTTTTGTTTTCCTCCATTTCCCCTGTCCCTACCTTCAAATTACATAGTTTATTTTTTTCACATAATGTACATTAAATAGAATGACTGCATTTGCTCACAATTTTCCTCCATCCATTCTTCCCTTTAATCTACTCCCTAAAACATATTTCTACCTCCTGGTATTTTTATTGATAAGTAGAACTTTAGTTGTTCAGGAAAGTTATGCCTTTGGATTCCTCCCCTACCTATACCCCCTTTAATAAATTTGTTAGTGTGTAAATGCATTGAGTCCTATATACCTTGCCATGCATAGTTCTATTTTACAACTGGCTTCCATCTTTTGCATGCAATTATCCAGTTTCCCATCATTGTTTATTAAAGACACTATACTGTCCTATCTCCATTTCAGGTCATGGTGGCCTTGTTGAAAATCAATTTATCATCCATGTAAGGGTGTTTAAATTATAATTTTGAGTTATATAGTTTTCTACATTGTACATTGCTGTGCAGATGCAGACAGTGACGGCAGGCTGAAGTGACATCTCATTTATCCGCAGACGAGCTTGACATCTTCACTTGCCATTATGAAAAGTATTTGAAAGGGGAAAGGAAGAAAATTGACTGTTGAAGAACCTTAGATTGATGAGTGTTCAAAACAACTAATAGCTCAAATTAAGTAATAAGTTTATTTGAAGGAATTGATTTCTGATACTGTTTTGAAAAGTTACTTCTGAGCCAGAGTGTCAAGCAGATTTTCTTTCTTTTTTTTTGGGGGGGGGTCCGGTCATGGGGCCTGAACTCTGGGCCTGGGGACTGTCCCTCAGCTCTTCAGCTCTAGGCTAGCGCTCTACCACTTGAGCCACAGCGCCACTTCCGGCTTTTTTCTTTTTGCTTATGTGGTGCTGAGGAATCAAACCCAAGGCCTCATGCATGCAAGGCAAGTGCTCTACCACTGAGCCACCTTCCCAGCCCCAAGCAGATTTTCTTGAATAAATACTATTTTTAATAGTAATAGTCTGAATTATATAGTAACCTAAATTAAAAGATCTCTAAGATGCTCTTAACCATTTGCTATTGGTATCTACTTGATGGTGTGGCATTATTTTTCTTTTTAAAATATTTTATTTTATTTTTATATTTTATTCTATCATGTTTCCAAACATGTGGGTTGAAATCCTTTATTGACAGGTGAACACTATTTTTTTTTCTCTAAATGACCTTAAAATTCTCAGATGAGTTCTTGGAGGGTGACCATGCTTGTTGGCCTGTGCTTTAGTTCATGGAATGGGCCCTGGCATCAGAGACCAGAACAAGTCCTAGTAAATGTGACCAGTATGGGTTTTGATCGTCTTAGGCAGAGCAAGCTTCCCGATTTACCTATTGTTCAGCTCGCTCTGACATTGAACAGTTTCTTCCTACCTTTAGATTAGAAAGCAAAGGCATTGCTCTTCTGGAGGCCTTTGCTATGCATCAGAAGAGAAGCTTTAGGGACACTGTACATAGAGTAATGGATACCTTGAGTAAGACACAAGAGATGCTCTGTGCTCAGTTTCACAAAGCCCTGCTGGTTCAAACATGGGTGGGATTCACTCACCTGTTCACAGCATCCAGACTGTTGCTTTTATAGGTCCTTCCTAAGTAAAGGAGTAGATTGGTGGTTCAGTGAACTCTTAGTGAGGGCTGGATGGAAGAAAGCAAAGTTATAGTTACTTAAAATGGGGACCTTGCCAGGCATTTATAGGACAGTGAATTGATATTGGTAAGAATTTGGTATAGTAGGGACACAAGGGTCCCACTAATGGAGACCCTGGAAGGAACACTGAAATGTCATCAAATCTATTCCTGGGTCTGTAAATAGGATTGCATTAAAAATTTAATGATCTCTTTATGAAGTTGTACACAGGAACTGCTATTCAACAAAGCATTTTATGAGTATAATGCATCTACATGGATAAGGATTGAATTTCTGATAGTACCCAAGAACAATCTGTATGCTCTTCTTCAAAGTATCTTGTAGCCAGGTGCTGGTGGCTCATACCTAGCTACTCAGGAAGCTGAGCTCTGAAAATCATGATTCAAAGCTAGTGTGGGTAGAAAAGTCCAGGAAACTCTTATTTCCAAAAAAGCTTGAAGTGGAACTGTGGCTCAAGTGGCAGAGTGTTAACCTTGGGCACAGAAACTCAGGGACAGTGCTCAGGTCTTGAGTTCAAGCCCCAGGACGGGCACACACACATACACACAAATCTTAAGATTTCATTAACCTGTTATCCCTTTTAATATATACACCATTGCCTTACCACCCTAGAATAGGTGTTTGTGTGTGTGTGTGTGCGCGCGCGCGCGCGCGCATGTGTGTGTGTGTCTATGGGTTGCCTAATGTAATTCCTTACAGCTGTTTTTCCTTGCAGCTCAGTGGCTATAAAGAGGCACTAACGGGCCACCCATATTGCATTCCTTTGTGGCAGACAATAGTACTTGTGAAATGCCACATGCATTTGAAACAGGCCAAGATTGTCTGCAGATTCCTATGCAACGGAAACTCCAAATGAAATTGCACATAATCATAAACATTCTACCTCTGTGAAGGGGCTGAAAGAATTAGGAAAAAGCTCCAAAGCCAGGACATTGTTGGAACCTTAGCCTCATTTTCCAACAGGCATAAAATATGCTATAAAAACATGTTTGGCTTCAGCGACAACCCAGGTAGATGAGAGCCTTGTAGGTGTGGTCCATCTCTCTACCTCATTTTTGGCACTGTTGAGTCTGGCAGGTTGAATTTGTACTATGAGAATCTAAGATTTGTATTTCCATTCTAAATGACAATTTTTGGAAGGGACAAGGCACCTGTGCTAAAACTACAGCTACTGAGACTGTTTATTTGACTGCATGGCTTGGTTATGGTCTGAATCTGGTTAATCAGAGAGGAGAGGAGTCATTGGGATTTCATCCTATTTTGCTTCATAGAAGTAATTAATATAACCAATCAGTGCACTAGAAAGAAACTTAGAACTGTGCGTGACGGCTGATACATTTTACAAATGAGGAAACAAGAGATAAAGCTAGTTACACAAGGCCACAGTGAGGAGAGGGTTATTAGGGAATTCTTGGCATAACCTAGATGGACGAAGCAAAGGTTGAGGCAAGTCCAAGTCTCAGGGCAGGAATGCAAAAGGGCTTTGGAAGGAAATGGAGCCAGGATCCTAGAATCTTTAGAAAGTGAAGTTTCTCTTTCTCTCCAGGGTCTATCAAATCTGCTTCTCTACTCATGTGTTCCCATCTCCTTTATCTAAGCAGCCTTATTTTTCCATTGGACAGCCCTGGTCCCGAAGTCACTCCAATGGTGCCCCATAGAAAGATTGGTTGTCCTGACACCCCACTGTTTCAGTGACTGATTTCTAGAAGTGAGGGTCTGAGTGGCTAAGCACAAGTTGGGTTTCCTCTTCAACTCTGCTCTTTACATCTTCACACACTGATAGGGACTATGGAGCAGGTGTTCTGAGAAGGGGATGTAGCCATGGAGAAAAGTGGTAGATGGAGAATGAGGTCTTGGACTTTTTGTCATATGCTTTTGTACTACACTCAAGTATGTCTGGATAATTACTCAGAAATCAAGAACAAATAAAAAGCTAGCACTTCACCATTTCAGCCATGCCTCTAGCCTCATTGTTTGCTGGCTAGTTGGAGACAGAATCTTTTGGACTTTTCTGCCCATTCTGGCTTTTATTTTTCAGGTCTCAGCATCCTGAGTAGCTAGGATTACAGATGTGAGGTACCAATGCCTGGCCTGTTACTGATTTTGTTTTGTTTTCTTTCAGTTCTGGTGGATGGAACCCAGAGCCTTGTGCATACTAGGCAAGTACTCAACCATTTAGCTACATTCCCATTTTGATAATTCTCTGTTTTTAGTTGACCTAAAACCTCATGCGTTAGCATGGATCTGCCTTCTTGGATTTTGACTTTCAAAAAAAAAAAGAGAGAGATGTAAGTGTTCCGTTTGTTTAGTCCACCTGAGATTCCAGTAGCTGGAACCACTGGAACCTGCCTTCCAGAACCTAGCTTCATTGAATAAATAATAATGAAACCAGCTTTGCAGTAATTCTTTGATTCTCTCATTCTGTCATCCATAGAATCCTAGGATTCAGAGATGGAATTAAAGAGTTGTTTAAAATAGAAGCTTCTTCACACCTATTTTACAGATAGGTAAACTGAGACCCTGAGAGGTAAAAGCATGGGTGAAAGTTGTTCCAAAGGCTAGCAACAGGCTCATTGAAGACTGTCTCTGTTTCTGATCTGCTTCTGCCTAAAAAAGCAGTTTACAACAGCATCTTCCTCGAGTCTGGAAGGCAGTAGTGAGGACATCTGTGAAACGAACTTATAGTTAAAAAGCCAACCAGTGGTCTGGCCTTCTCTGTATGTTTCTCAGGAACTCAGAACCATTGTCATTTTCAAAGACAAACAAGGTCAGCCCAGCCCACTATGGATAGAAGGCAGGCCTTGGAAAGTTTTATCCCTGGTTTGGCTCATCCACAGCTTGGCAATTCCCTCAGTGACCCTGCAGCAGCTGAGAAGCCTTTCTTGCAGGCCTCACACACATCATTGGGATACAGTACACAACAATCCATACTGCTGCCAGCCAGTCCCTGCCAGCACCAAGGCTTGTTTATGGTTCCTTTGTGAGACACTAATCAAAACATGCACTGATGTCATTTTCTTAACAACAGCATTTCTAGTCTTCCACAGCACTAAAAAAGTGCCTCTAGAGTACCACTGGCTTCCAACTATTTCTTATTTGCTTTGCTTTTGGGAGAGCAGGTTGTTCAGGAACCTCATCCACACTGATTGCAGTCCTGTTCATTGGCTACTCTGGGGTAGACCAGATGGTCTGGTTAAAAACATGCTTTTATCTCTGTATCTATTTTCTTCAATTCCTGTGGACACACACCTCAGTCTTGTTTTGTTTATTTATGTTGGGTTGGTCATGGGGCTTGAACTCTGAGCCTGGACCCTGTCCCTGAACTCTTCAGCTCAAGGCTAACACTCTACCACTTGAGCCACAGTGCCACTTCAAGTTTTCAGGTGGCTAATTGGAGATAAGAGTCTCACAAACTTTCCTACCCAGGTTGACTTTGAAGTGCAATCCTCAGATATCAGCTTTCTGAGTAGCTAGGATAATAGGTATGAGCCACTGGTTCCCAGCCCAGTCTCGTTTTAATTCATAGTCAAGAGCTGAAGAGTAGGAACTACAGAGTTACACTGAGCGTTGGTAGTCAACCTATTGTGCAGTTGAAGGAGGAGAGTGCAGTCATGTGGTGGGGGGTGAAGTCAAGTGAACTGTGATGTAAATGGTCTTTTCTAGAGTTGTGTAATATACACCTGCATATCCATACAAAATGATTCTGGTGATGGACCACATGGCACCAGAATTCTATACGCCAGTTTGTCAAGTGTTCTCCAGGTGGATGGAGTGGTGGCTAGAAACCAGAGCTCTGAATCAGACTCTGAGGTTGAATCATAGCTTTATACTCTTTCAGCTGAGAGGCCTTGGATATCTCAATAAACATGGTTCAATTTGCTAATTTATAATTATTCTTTCTGCTACAGTAATCTTGTCCCAGAGATGGATCCATCTTTGCAATGCTGGTTCTTCCTTTGGCTACAATTGCATATTTCTAGGGGACATGGCTCAAGTGGTAGAGTGCATGCCTAGCAAGTCTGTTTGGGTTTTTTTTAACTGTATTTTTTTTTGTCTTTTCTTTTTTGGTACTGGGGATCGAACCCAGGACGTTACACTTGCTAGGCAAGTGCTTTGCCACTGAGCTACATCCCAGCCCATGCCTAGCAAGTCTGAAGTCCTGAGTTCAAATCCCAATATGGCTAAAAAAGAAAAGAAAAGAAACGAAAATAGAATTACATACTTCTGAGCCTGAGGTGCATTGCAGGACTTTAGTCCCTTTCCTTCCTTCTTTACCCCTACTTATTTGACACAGAAAATCCAAGTCCTTTCTTATAAGTCACATCACCAACCTTCTCCAGAGCTGTTAGACATCTTCTCATGGAAAAATGTTTTATAATATTTTGAATGATGGACAAAACATTGAGTGTTTAGAAAACAAACTTAAAAAATAAATATGTGTATTACAGAAACTGACCAAGCTGTCTGAATCTTAAAACAAAACTAAGGTTTATTGGGGGAGTTTTTTTTTTTTCTTTGTCTTTTGGTGAGTTTTGCAGACAGGACCTATTCTGAAAGTTTCTGGGTCTCTTGTTTGATGCCACTTTAAGTCCTCTCACATGTGGAATTTATTCCTATATTTAGCTTTCCACCAGCACCCAAGGGTATTTGAAAATGTTTTCAATTGACCAACTGCAATGTATTAGCAAATCCTTGCATGAACTTCCAACGTACTTAAATCCAGATGACTCCCTATCTCGCCCACTTCTTTGTTACAGTCTACTGCCCGAGCTGTGCTGACCACACCTTTGACCAAAGAATGTCCCCAGATCCAGATTGCCAGATCCCACAGCAGGTCCTTCTTACTGAGCCACAAAATCCTCAAAGTGAGCTTCCTGAAAAATTCAAATGGAAGGAAGACAGCAGAAATGTGTAGAACCAGGATTATTGTCTGGACTTGCCAAGTAATTAGACATTTTTATTGTTGTTTTGGCTCAGGCTGACTATGTATGCTAGGCTGGTGTGGAACTCTCAATGCTGGAATTACAGGTGTGGACTATGCCCATTGAAGTAATTTGAATTTTCTATCAAAGTCCTATCTTTTCTGTGTTGCTTAAAAAAGGGAAATCTGACTCTAGTGCCTAATATTCATCAGCTTTCCATGACTGTAACAGTCTACTTGAGATAGTTGACTGAAAAAAAAAAAGAAGATTTATTTTGGTTCATAGTTTTGGAAGTTTCCACAGTTAGTTGGCCCTGTTGTTTTTTGTTCTTTTTTTTTTTCTTTTCTCTAAGGCAGTACATCATGGCAGAAATGCATGATGGGGGAATCTTGTTTACCTCATGGCTAGGATGTTAAAGACAGGAAGAGAAGGAAGATGTCAAGGCCTCAGTAAAGCCTTAAAGAACTTTCCCTCCAGGTTCTAGCTCTTAAAATTTCCACTACTTCCCAATAATGCCATGCTGGGTCTAAGCTTTGAACAAATAAGCCTTTGGAAGACATTTGGGATCTAAACTACAGCATTAAGCACAAACAAAATAACTGAGTGCCATACCTAACTAATCAAACTAAGTATTATTTCAGGTCTTAAAAGGGAGAAACAATAGCTCCACTGCCAGGCAGTGATGCCCCCTACAGTGCAAGAATGCTCTAGAAAGTCACCCAATCTGAGGTTTGCCTAAAATAAGAACTCTTTAAGCTGATTGCCAAAGTCCCTTGTCCTTTTATTCCCTTTGTCCAAGTGTCCTAAACTATTTCTCCTTCTGCTATGTCCAGATTCCTTTCTCCCAAACTTCATAGTCCAGTTCTGTCTCAAATGAAATGACTTTCATTCAAAGTCCTTTGTACTGCTGACCTTGGGAATTTCTTTCCAGATTTTTTTTCTGCCCACAGTTAAGCACATGGCTTACAACATGAGGAAGACAATGCTACAAAGGTAAAGTAGATCACATCTTGGTACCATGACCAAGGCTAGTTTTAGGTTCTGGGCCTAGCTCTCCATAACCATATGAAACAAAGGAAAACACATGCAAACTAAGTTTAACAGTCAAACTCTCTGTATTTGCAGTGATTAATCATTTCTTAACTTAGTTCTAAAAGATGATGTGAGAGGAGTGAAGAGTTAGTAAGGAGCTGGAGGGCTGAATTAGACATTAGCAGGTGAAGAGGGGGTCTGTGAAACATGATTTAATACCCCTGGTGTGTCTGGGTGGTATCTACAGGAACCATAAAAAGGTCTAGCTACAGCTGCAAAACAGGGAAACTTATGCCATCTGTAGCTATTGTAGCATCATGGTGGCTAGCTCTTCCACCCCCCCAACCCCCCCAAATGGCCAGCATGTCTGGCTCATAGCAGAGAAACCAAGAATCCTAGACTATTGAGAAGGAAAATGAAAGATTTCAAATCTGCAAGCACTGGTCTATGAGAAAACTATCCATTTGCAAATTTGCTAAAACAAAACAAACAAAAAACTAACAAAAATCCCTGATACTCATGGAGTCAACAATTTCTATTTCCTGTTTCCTTCCTACCCATTGAAGTGGCCATCAGATCCTGCAGGATTTCAGCTGAGCAGCTTTGACTGCCATTCCTTTCCCATCTCAGTGGCCACTGCTGTCTTTAACTTCTCCCCTGGTCTTTAACCCAAGAGAGATTTCTGAAATGAACACTATACGTCACTTTGCTACTTACAAATCTTAGGTGGTTCCAGTAAAGATTAAGCAAACATCATGAAAAGCTGTGGAAATCCAGCAAAAATGCAGCAAAAAAAGAATATCTTATGAATGTGTGTGTGTGTGAAAGAGAGAGATGCTGTAATGCATGTGAGGCTCAAGGCTCCATAAAAACATATAAACCAGGGGCATCTTTAATAAAGAGCCCTGAGTTAGGCTTTGGTGGCTCATGCCCATAATCCTAGATACTCAGGAGGCTGAGATCTGGGGATCATGGCTCTAAGCCAACCTGAGCAGGAAAGTTTGTGGGACTCTAGTTTCAAAATAACCAGCAGAAAGATGAGATAGAGGCATGGCTCATATGTTAGAGCATCAAGTGAGCGAACAAGCTGAGAGCTGCTCATAGGATATGGCCAAGCAAACTGAAGGTAATTTTATGTAAGTCTCCATGGGCAGGATAACCTCAGCTGACACCTAGTTTTCTGTTGCTTTTAACAGCAGGATCCACTACTTTATAGTCAAGAGCCACGTCAGTTCCTGGGGAACAGGATTCTCAAATGATGTATAGGGTCAGATACTATGATATAAATGCTTATGTAAAATAAAACACTCTTTTATAAGGTGATTATTACCTAACATATCCCTTTTTCTAAGTTTTGATTTTTATGTGCTATTATCTTAAAGTAGGACTCATCCAAAATGGGCAACAATTCTGAAGAATAAAAAATACTTGAACCATTGAACTGTTCTTCTCATCCTCCTACCTAAGAACCCAAGACAAGGATTAGTGCTCAGTGATCGCAGTGTGTTCTTAACCTTGAGTTTATACTATTTGCCATTATCCTCCTCCTCCTCTTCCTCCTCCTCCTCCTCCTCCTCTTCCTCCTTCTCCTCTTTTTTAAATGAAGTACTCTTTACAGGGTTCCCTCTCTTTACTCTTCGAGATGGATATCCACTTAGTAAATTAATTTTATGCCAGGTTAACTTTACTCCCTCAGAAAGGCACAAAATTCTGGTTCCATAAGTTTCTGGAGAAAAGAGATGCCACATGCTCAGGGACAGAGATGGGGAGCAGAGCAAAGATGGGATCCGACTTGCCTCAGAGAATCTTCCTGACAGGTCAGGGATACAGATTTAGCTACTCCAGAGTGGGTACCAACGACCCATATTGGCAGGTAGCTACTCTCTAGATTCTTTCTCAACAGGTATATTTCCAACTGGGGTGGGGCACACACTGAGGTCAAAGAGAGCCTTTGCATCCTTTTGCAAAACCTTGAATGTGTTTTCCAATGTCAGAAGAAAGATCTTTCCTTTCTTAGCTGACCTTCTAACTACCCCCATCTAACACTATCTGGCTTTACCTTCTCCCTACCCCCCATTTCTACAGTGGCCCATTAAAGACTGCTGGGAGGTGAAGAAAAGCATTTTTCCCATGTTGTATGACAAAGGGCTTCCATGTACTGTCTTTCTCCTTCCCAATGTTAGTCAATTTTCTGTCACTGTGAGGCAATACCTGAGAAAATCCAATGTAAAGCCCAAAGACTTGTTTTTGCTTATGATTTCAGTCCATGGTCAGCTGTCCCCTTTACTGAGTCTGTGGTGAGGCAGAACAGCATGACAAGGAGCAAAACTTACTTCAAGGTGGCCAGGAAGCAGAGAGAGAGAGCACCCTCTTTTTGTTTTCTTTGTACTTGTTCTGCAGCTTGAAACTCAGGGCCTGAGCTTTTATTTTAGCTCAAGGCTAATGCCTTACTACTTGAACCACACAGCTCTACTTCCAGCTTTTTGGAGGGAGGATCATTAGAGATATGAGTCTGATGGACTTTCCTGTCCAAGCTAGCTTAAAACTGTGAACGTTAGATCTCAGCCTCCTGAGTAGCTAGGATTACAGGCCTGAACCTTCAGCACCCAGCTCACACTCACTTCTATAAAGAAGTTCTCATGCCCCCAAAGTCAGTCCTTGCTATAAATCTGTAAATAGATCAATCCATTGATGAAGTCATAATTCACATGATCCAATCACTACCTGATATGCCTCTTAACACTTCTGTGTTGGGAATCAAACTTTTCAATACACAGGCTTTGGGGGAGATCTAAACTTTAACACTCTTTGCAGTGAGTTTTTATGAAAACCTGTTGCTTTCAGCCTCGTTTTCCTCATACTTGGCTTCTCCATCTTGAATGTCTCTGCCAGTTCCATCTGGCTCCCTAAGTTCCTAGTGTCCTTGTTCATTCTGGAACTGCTCTCCTATCATCCATTTCTGCTTGCACTCCAAAATTTTAAATGTCATTAGCTTGATGGCCCTGTTATGTAGTCTGCAAACTGAAGTAAAACACACTGAGGAGCTCAGATTGCAGTTAAATTCAACATACGTAGACTTTTACTAATAGGCATTATAGCCTGTACTGCTTTGCTGAAAACCACTAATTCCTCTCATGGACCTATAGGTTAGCTAAACACGGGAGAAAAGGTTATCATCATTGCCTATTTTGTATCTGTCTCCCTTGTCTTAGAAACTTTGGGTGAGACTCCTGCTTAACTCTGCACACAGTCACTAAGGACTGTCCATCATCAAATTTGTGACACCTAATCTATCTCACCCTCCTTTGGGACTGATGGCACAATGATAAGAGTTATTGAGGTAGTTTAAAATGGGCATTTACAATGTCCTTTTCTAGACATCCCTCGACACCAAGGGCACCCAAAAGTCTCTAGTCTTTGTCCTGAACCTGTATTCAACTTGGGTTCCAAGGTCTGAAGAGCCTTACAGACAGATCAGCCCATGATGAAATCACCTTCCAAGCAGGAGTAATCATCACATGGGAATCCATTGTCCCCTAAAGCAGCAAGGATTTCTTCAGTCTTGCAGAACCAGAACTGAGATCATCATCAACCAGACCACACGTTGACAGGAATGCTGATTTACACATACCTCTCACTACCTTCCCCCAACTCATTCACTGTTTAAAGCCTAAAAGCTCATGTCAATACCCCAGAGGTGGACTTGGGGTCACTGAAGCCCTTTATCTGTTCTTCTCACGGCCATGTTAAATAAATCTTCTTCCTCTGTTCCTCCCCACTGCCATTTCTTTGGCTGGCATATCAGATCAGGTGGCTGAACCTAGTCTTTTGGGACTCTCACAGCTGGAACTGTCCCCCTAAAATTGATGTGTTAGAGAGTTTACAGAACCACTTTTGTTGCACGTGTTTATAAGTGATGTAAGAAGAGCAGTCAGAAATTCCCATGGCCAGCTGTACACTTGTATGTCAAAAGGCCCTGGTGGTTGGAAGACTTTGACATGAGGAGACTTGCTTCCTGTCTAGTGGTGGAGTTACAGAAGGAAACTTACTTTGCTTTCATCTCCATTGGCTTCCTGCCTATAGCTCAGACCCCAGTTTTTGACTGTGATTTTAGGAACATTTTCCTACAAGTTTCCTTTTAAGTTAAGCTAATTCCAGGGCCCCTGAGTCTTATCCCAACTCAGACTTTATGACAAAGATTTAGTTGACCTTCCAACTGCCCCTAGCCAGCACCATCTGGTTTTAGGAGAGCAAATATTCCTGTTAAGGTACAACTATGTGTGTGGCTTCCACCTCAGGGGGAGTTGGTGGACCACAACACAATTTCCAGAGCCTATGGCTTGGGTACAGGGTGCATCAGGGATCAGATCCTGGTGCTGTTGCTCACCTGGCTACTGACTCTATAATCAGGGGAGCCATTCACCTTCTGTGGACTTCAGGTTCTTCATCTGCTGCATGGGGATGTGTGTAACCCTTACCACAGAACTGTGTGCTGTGCATCACTAGTAGATAATGATTGCGGTTACCTCCAGCTGGAACCACAGAGCCCCTCCTCTTGCCTTTTTAACACTTACCCCACCCTGGCTATGGGGCTTGGGCAAACCAGCCTTCTTTTGGGAATGGAGTAGGTTGACTGTTACGATTGTACAGGAGGCAAATGACAGGTGGCACCCAGTTGACAAAGTAAACAGTTCCAGAGAAGGTAAATTTGTAAGGGCTTAACACCAGAGCAGGGCAGCTGAGCAAAGGAAGGGCAGAAAGGAAGGAGGGAGGGAAAGTGGTTTCAGTATAGCCTAAAGCCAAGTCATGTACTTAACACAACTACTGTTGGACAGCTTTCCCAGCACTGAGGCCACTTGAGGGTCCCTGGGGAGGGGGCAGAACTAGAAAACATTTTGCAACATGGGATCTCCTGGGTAGTGTCTGACTGAATAGAGAAGGAGTCTCTAGGTGCAAATAGGCAGATGGATGTACAAGGAATGAAGATAGATTGTAGACACCGAAGTTTAAGAAAGATGTTGCATAGAATCATCGAAACCTTCCCTACCTCTCTGAGCTCCTGAAGGAGTTGTCTGTGGTGTCACTGGTAGACCAGGTCTTCTGGAGCCGAGATAGCATTTTCCACTCACCTTCTCTACCCTGAGCTCATCTTCCTGGGTCACATCACTGGGTCCATGTTTTTCACCATCTGCTCAGTGAATGCCCACCAAAGAAAGGCCATGAAGTCCTCTCTGTTTTGCAAGGGACAGATGGATGGGCCCCCCTGGGAGGCCAGCAGGCAGCTGTTGCAGCTGCCTTCTCTTGTGCACTGCTAACCACCTGCCCTTGGCCTTTGAGTTTCAGTGGGAAGGAGGCAAAGAAGAGGCAGGAGGACCCTGTGGTTACCGCAGTCACACTGAATATCCTGCCAATTTATTTCCTCAGGTTGATGAAAGTGACTTCCTTATCTGTTGAACCAGAAAATAGGGGGTGGGAGGCAAAACAGCAAGCTAGGCATGAAATAAGGTGCAATCTTAGACAAGCAAGAAGTCAGTCTATGGCCTGATTTCAGTGGTCTGACCATTTGTTTTACCCACCACAATCTTATCAGGAATTTCCCATGTTACAAGGCTCTATTGATCTTGTACACTCCCTAAGGCATATCCTTACTTCTGAGGTACATCATACTGAAGTGAGAGACTATTAAAATAAAATGTTTGCTGGACTTAGCCCTCCCTTTATATATATGAAAAATATCCCAAATCAGCTGAGCTTTTTGCTTTTTGCTTTGTCCACAGTAGTTCCTGGGGAACTGCTGGCCTGGGGTAGCAATCAAGAATTAAAAGCAACAGAAATATGGCAGTATTGCTCTTTCCAGCAGTATGATTTCTGGCTTTCCAGGCCCCTAAATCTCTTGATTCTACTCAGAGAGGTCCTGTGGTCCCTTCAGTGCCTGCTAGATTTAAGAGGCAGCTTTTCTGGAGGCTCCTCGAGTCCTTAGCCCTCTAATGATTCCCAACATCCTCTTCCAGCCATCGTGATATAGGATGAAGTCCTCTCTCTGCTCTCCTGGCTGTGGGTGGTGTTCCTTTTGTCTGTTGGTGATCTCCTAGCTACCTTTGTGGTTTCTTCAATAGGTGCTGTGCTGGGTAGGGGAAAGTGCTCTCTTCTTAGTTGAACCACACTTCAGTTTTAGGCTTCTTAATGAGATACCTATGAAGGAAGCGTTCTTTCAATTAGGTTCATTCCATTCATCTGTCCCTTCCTCTTCCTCCCTTCCTTCTGCCAAGGTTTCTGGCAGCCTCTGAGCAGATGTCTACAAAGTACTTGATTATCCCTGGGCTTTGCTCTCTCATCATTGTCATTTCTCTAGACTCACAGCCAAGGCTAGGACCAAGCATGGGCACTCTAAGTGCCTGCAAGTAAAATGTCTTCTCTGTCTCCTTAAATGTGTAGAACAAGAATCTCTTTTTATCCTATGGAAATAAAACCAAGGCAGATCTATTCTGTGGATCAGGTTCTTTGTCTTTATAGAAAAAAAACTATCATAGATTTTCTTTGTTTAAAAAAGCTTCTTAACTCCTTTATAGTTTGTGGAGATGGATTTCTTTCTAAATGAAAAAAGTTATTACCAGATTTGGGGTTTTGTGGTCACACTTTTTCCTTGTATTTTCCCCTGCTTCTGTTTCAAGAAGCTGGAATCCAGCAAGAACAGAAGAGACCACAGAACCTCTTCAGCCAGAAGAGGGGTGGGTGGTCCAAAGGAAAATCTGGTCCAGCAGATTGAGACTCCTTTTTATATTAGCTGTCAACTGATAGAACATGTAGCAATCCAAGAGAACACAAATCACATTTCTAAAGGGCAGATGGCAGTTCACCTAAAATCCCAGGGAGCCTTGAAGAGCTTAGCCAAAAATTCAGATGATTAGGAAAGAGGCATGTGGCCAAGCACTGGTGGCTCACACTGGTAATTCTAGCTACTCAGGAAGCTGAGATCTAATGATTAGGGTTCAAAGCCAAGCCAGACAAGAAAGTTCATGAGATTCTTATTTTCAATTAGCTGCCAAAAAGATGGAAGTGGAGCTGTGGCTCAAATGGTAGAATATTAGCCTTGAACCCAAAAGCCCAGGGACAGTGCCCAACCTGAGTTCAAGCCCCAGGACTGGCACATCAAAAAAAAAAGAAAAGAAAAGAAAAAAGAAAGGAGATACAATTGAGATCAGGTAGAAAACTGAGGTTAAAAACTGAACTAAGTGTAAGGGTTAGCAAGAAAGGTACAAACTTGTTCTTGTGTGAGTTGTTCTTTAAGTCTGATTCTATAGGTGTTTTCTTGATATGATTTTTAGTGGAAACCTCTTCTTTTTAAAATCTTTTGTTTAAATATCTCAGTTTCATTTGTAAAAAGATGGTTGGATAGAGATATTGTGATTATTTTCTGCTCTGAACTGTTACCCAAATTACCACATAAGCCATGTGGACACAAGAAAAGCACTGCTGCTCATGTAATGCTGGCATGTCCTACGTACACATGAAGTCCCTGAGAGGTGCTACCCATTGCTAACAGGTGCGAGCTATGTGAATCATCTGCAATTAACAGCCTCAGTGTTATTTTATTTTGTACTATCAGAGTTTGTGAACTGAAAATGATTTCTTCTGCTGCTCGACCATATGTCCAAACAATAAACAGCTTCTGAGACAAATTAAGTGAGGAATAGCTAGCATCTATCAAATACTCACTGTGTACCTGGGACTGCAGGAACTGCTCATGTAGCTCTCCAAGAGACTTGGGAAATCAGCAGCATTATCTCTATTTTCCAGGTAGGGAAAGTGACCTCAGAAAACATTAAGCCAATGTTCACTGTCAGAGGGCAGGTGACAGGTGGGGTTCTGGGCAGCGTAACTCCTACAAATGAGGAAGACTTGTCAGGGGGTGTTAACATCATGGTATACTTGGCCTGATATTTTTTATTTGTTCTTTCTTTCTCCTTTTTTTAGTTGGTTGTGGGGCTTGAACTCTGGGCCTGGGCGCTGCCCCTGAGTTCTTTAGCTCAAGATGAACGCTCTATCACTTGAGTCACAGCGCCACTGCCAATTTTCTGGTGGTTAATTGGAGATAAGAGTCACACGGATTTTCCTGGCCAGGCTGGCTTTGAACCGTGACCCTCAGATCTCAGCCTCCTGAGTAGCTAGGATTACAGGCTCGAGCCACTGGTCTCCAGTGATTTGTTCTTTCTTTAATTAAATTTATACCATTTTCACCATTTGGCAAGGTATTCCTTTTTCCTCCAAATTTAAAAGCTCATTGAATGAGGTTGAAGCCATTTCTGTCCAAGAAATATACAAGATGTTTAATACGTTGGTTGATTAGTGGTCTAGTAAATTATTTTTTAGTGACATTTTATCAAAGTGCACATGTAATTTTTACATTGCGAAGGTATTATAATAGGCAAGATTTATGGATTGACTATTATAAGCAAACTTATACATGAGGACATATGTGTACTTTCCTTTGTGAGGAATACACTAGTTCTTCTTACGGTCGCCAGTTTATTTCAACAGAACTGGTAAACATATCTGCATAGAGGAAATGGGTTGGTTACCATGTATCTTACATTTTGTACCAGTTGGGAGGCTTACATACTTGATTTTTTTTAAGTTATCATTTGGTGTTGGTATGGTTAACTATGTGTGTCACGTTGGCTATACTTTGTACTCATTTTTTGTTAAAGACATCATTTAGGTGTTGGTGTGAAGGCATTTTATTTTAAGATATGATGAACTTTAAAACAAGCAGACTTTAAGAAAACAGATTAATGGCCATAATATGGTAACTTCATCTAATAAAATGAAGATATTAAGGAGAAAAAGACTGAGACTCCTGAGGATGAAGTAATTCTGATCCATAGCATCTTCAGACTTGTACTGTAACACCAATTCTTCCTTGGGTCTTCAACTTACCTACCTGTCTTACAGATTTCAGACTTGCCTCTCATATAAACTGGGAACTAATTCCTTCTAACAAACCTAAATAGACAGACAGACAAATAGATAGATAGATAGATAGGTAGATAGATAGATGATACTTAGGTAGATGGATGATAGGTAGATGGTAAATAGCTGATAGCTGATAGTTGATAGGCTATCTAGATAGACTTTTCCTTCTCCTCCACCCCTCCTCCTCTCTCCCCTTTCTCCCTTTTATCTTCTCTTCTCCTAGTCCTGTTTTCTGAATCCTGAGTACAACTGCCATCAGTCAAGTAAAAACATTTAAGGGAAGGTAAAGTTCACTTCTTAGTGGCCAAGTAAATAGTACATTGGATTCCATGGTCCACAGATTACTTGAAGTTATTTCCACACTGGAGTTTGCCAAAACAATTAATAAATTAATACTTTTTAACATATTTGGAGTAGTTTCTTTGTGAAAAAATGTTATTCCACTTTTCAAGAAATGTGTTCTCTTAGGAGCTGGACATGGCATTGAAGAAATAGTGATAGCATTTTAGAACTACTTTATCAAAAGCTATAAATCACAGGATAGTGAATTTTCAAATGAAACCCTGGCTCCCAATATTGGTGGGCTACTTTTGTGCACGTATGGGACCTCAGAAGCAAATCCACTGAATGTATGAACTCTTCAGTAGTGCTTCCACAATAGAAATAGGAAAGTAATGATGGAACATCTAAACGTTCTAGAATCAGGGGGTTCCAGGAGGAGGAGAGCAGGGATGCACTGATAGCTACCGTGTTGGTGTGTGGATTTCCACCAGAACGTGGGCCATTATGTCCCCTTTAATCACAATTACTGTTATGCCTCATGTAACCAATTTGGATCATAAACATTGTAACTTCGTTGTAGTATATCAAAGCAAAGATGCAAGAAGCCTACATCCCACAGGTTAGCAGGAGACCACCCTAACCGTACCCTAACCGTACCTCATCCTTAGAGCTTCCTCCAATGGCATTGTCTAGAAGTCTTATGGCATACACTATCCCTAAAGATTAGTTCTAGTTCTCATTTCCTGGAGGTGACTCAAACTCCATTTCACCTTTGAAGGTACTTCTGCTCTGCTCTTGGAAGAGACATGGCTTGGTCTAGCCTCTCTCCACCTGCAAGTATCTTAACTGGTCTCTGTGCTATTTTGTTAGACAGGTCATCTCCTTTCCAGCCCTCAGCCAAAGGAAAGCCTTGCACAGGCGAAACTCCAGGGTTTGTGGGCTGTTTTTACCTTTCAGTCAACTCCTTGATGGTACAAGTCTATTCACATGATAATTCACTCTTGGGGACAGATACAGGTGCTGGAGAATCCTGGAACACCAAAACAATCATTACCCCAAAACCACCATTATCCTTCAATGCTCCGCCCTTACTATTCTTGGGTCCTTTCTCTTTCTCCATATGGTAGATTGTTTACTTTTCAGACAACTATTGGCATCTAACCCACAACTAGAAAATCTTGTTGATGTCTGGTGCTGGCATTTATTTATTGTTCATAAGTCTACAGACTACACACTGTGGTTTGGCTGATCTGGGCTTGGTTTCAGATGTGTTCGGCATACCTGTCATCCTTCCTTCTGGACAGTAAACCACTGGGAGTGTGATCTTCTCATGCAGAAGTGCAGGTGTGCAAGCAAATTCCAGCCTCTTCTGCTAACAACGCATGGATGCTGCACCTCACAAGGCCTCGTACAGCAGCCACAGAGAGGGGATGTATATTACTCGTGTAGTGGAAGGTGGTAAGCAGGGAGTCTTTGCCAAAGACAGTTCAAGCCAATATACCATCTAATTGGCATCACACAGTCTTTTCCTAACTTCTGCTGTGGTGAGTGTGACTCACTTTATCTGATGATCTTAGTAATTTGCAATCCTAAATGCACATTAGGATCTTTTCTCCCAGGAGTCTGTTCTGCTCCTAAGTACAACTGTCTAACCATTCCTTAGCAAATTTTAAGGACTTTAGGCAAATGCCCTGTGTGTTACAAGCTATGACTCAACAACTGCCTACCAAGTTAGAGCACAGGTCTCGTGCAGGCAAAATGGTATGGTAAGTGTGGTAACTTAAAAGTTGTATTATGGGGCTGGGAAGGTGGCTCAGCGGTAGAGCACTTGCCTTGCATGCATGAGCCCCTGGGTTTGATTCCCCAGTACCACATAGGCAAAAAGAAAAAAAGCCGGAAGTGATGCTGTGGCTCAAGTGGTAGAGCGCTAGCCTTGAGCTGAAGAGCTGAGGCCCCATGACTGGACCCCCCCCAAAAAAATAAAAGTTGCATTATGATAAATCAAGCTCTTCATTTCTTTTCATTTTAGCAGAGTCAAAAATTATTCTGCCATTTTGCAGTTCAGTTGACCAAAGTATCACTGTTTGTTTATATTCCTGTTAATTAACATGGAGTTGAATCATTATAGAGAAGTAAAAGTTATGACAAGTTAAACATATCCATCGTTGGAATATTTGCCAGCCACACTGTTCAGGGAGTTTGACTGATATAAAAGATTATCTTTAAGTTGCATGATACTGTGATTTAACTATCTGTGATTGAGTTAGAAACTAATGAGTATCTGCTTATTCCCAATGGTTGTCATGTGTGTATCATTGGCTTAATTTAAATTTGCAAGATGCACACTACAGCAATTATTTGGCTTAGTTAAATTTGAAGACTGATATTTGCTAGTAAGTCATTTTTCCCCATCAGGGAAAATTTGGTAAGTAAATTGTAACACCATCAGTCAGTAGGTTAATCATGTATATGTAGTACATTATCAATTTCAACCCCTTCTAATTTGAAATGATTGCTCCTAACTATGGTAGTATCTATGGAGATGGCAGGAAAGGGGATGGGCAGGGAGGACTCTTACCTGTTTCACTCCTAACTGCCACATCAAACTTCAATGTGACCATATAAGATGATGCTAAGTGAAATGAACCTCAAGATAGGGCTACAGTGATTTTATCCTTCTTGCTGTTGTTTTGTAATGTATTTATAATGTACCATGTGAGTTTTTTGTTTCCTTCATATGTTCTTCCCCCATGGTATAACCCCTGTTTTCACTGTATTTGATTCTGGTGCCCTGCATCTTGTCTATACATTTTTCCAATTGGAGGAGGGGAAAGGAAATAACAAAATGCTGACACAAGGATACAGGTTGACTCATTGTAACAATGAGATGTACAAGACACTATGTTGAAAATGAACTTTACAACTTCAGGGTAGGGGGAGGAGTTGGGGAGATGGGGAGGGAAGGGATGGTAGGGGAAAAACAAAGGAGGGGGTAGCAATGCTGTATAGGAAATATACTCATTACCCTACTCATGTAACTGTAACCCCTCTCTACAGTATTTTTACAATAAAAATATGTATAAAAAAAGAAATGTGGCTCAAGTAGTAGAGCACCAGTCTTGGGTGAAAAAGCAAAGTGATAGCCTGAAACCCTGACTTCAAGCCTCAATACAACACAATAAGTAAATATGTAATAATAATAATAATAAATAAACTTCCTTGTCTTGAGTCTCACCCCTTACACACACATGCACATACACACAGAGAAACATGCAACATTTTGGCAAAATTCCCAATTTTGCCTCTGTGATATATTTAAAAGTATTTTAGGCAAAGTAATACTACATACTTATTTTTTATCATTCTCAGTATTGTGAGCATCCACTGGAAGTTTCCTTTCACTGACAGTTTTCAAAGGAATAAATACATCTACTTTTCTCTGGTTTCTTTCCTATTTGATGGTAATATTAAGACTAGCTAATTAATATTGACGCTGGTTATATTTTGTGTACTCTCCATGCTGCTTTGCATTCAGTGCATTTGGGCTATCAGAATACTTCAGTCTTGGGTTACAGAGTGGAGTTTCTTGATAACATGATTGTAAACAATCTCATGTATGAACAGAGGAGTGCATCTTGGGTCTCCCAGCTCCTGCAGTGAGTGGCCTGTGGGATAGGTACAAGTTCCTGGACTACCTTGCCTCCACTAATTAAGAGGAGATAGCTTGGTTCATCTAGTTAGACAGTCTCCGGTGATGACTGATGACATCCCAGACTCTCGACTGTACAGATGCTTTCCTGGATCTTGATTTTCAACCCAACACCTCTGCTTCGATCTAAGAAGCTCCTATTATGCTCCCCTGAGTTCCCTGTGCAGTGCTGCTAATTCACCTGGGGGTTACCTGCCAAGTGTCTACCCTTCTCCGTACCTAAGGGTATAATTATGTTAGGAGTTAGTTCTGGGTTTTCTCTTAAGGAGAAAAATGTCTTTGTTTACAGAAACTTCCTTGACAAATCACTTGAAGTAGGGAAGAAAAAGAAAAAAGAAGAGGAAGAGAAAGATGTCACCAAGGCTCCACATAGGAAAGCTGGCCTAGAGAGGGAACAGGAACAGGGAGAGGAAGCACAGAGACAAGAAGAAGAAGGGGCCGTGGGTAGAGGGGTGCACATAGATCAGGATCCCCTGGGGAGGTGAACTGTATTCTTATTATGCACTGTATGAGGTCCCCTCAAATGCGTTATGTTACCACATGGATAAATGAGCTGTGTGTGAGTTCAATTTTTTTTAAAAAACATTAATCAAGGAAGATCTTATTCCTGAGCATACATATACCCTTTAAGAGAAAACAGAAGTCAGGCACTGGTGGCTCAGGCCTGTAATTCTAGCTACTCAAGAGGCTGAGATTTATGCATTGAAGTTTGAAGCCAGCCTGGGCAGGAAAATTAAGAGGACTGTTCTTTTCAATTAACCACCAAAAAGCCAGAAATGGAGCTGTGGCTCAAGTGCTAGAGCACTAGCCTTGGGTGACGAAGCCAAAAGAGAGCATGAAGCCCTGAGTTCAAGCTCCAATACCCAGAGAGAGAGAGACAGACAGAAAGAGAGAGAGAGAGAGAGAGAGAGAGAGGATGGATGCTCTCAGATCACAGATACTTTGTTCTGGATAAAAGAACAAAGTAACAAGAGGAGTGCTTTTAAGAAAGTACGCAGACTTAGTAATCAAAACAGCTTGGTACTGGCACAAGAACAGACCTGAAGGCCAATGGAATGGAACTGAAGAGCCAGAAATGAACCCACAGACCTATTAGCCACCCAATCTTTGATAAGGGAGCTAAAAATAGAATCTAAGAAAGACAGTCTCTTCAGTAAATGGTGCTGGCAAAATTGGTTAAACACCTGTAGAAAACTAAAATTAGATCCTTATATATCACCATGCACCAGAATCAACTCCAAATGGATCAAAAACCTTGAAGTAAAAGCAGACACCCTGAAAACATTACAGGAAGGAATAGGAGAAACTCTAGGGCTCCTTGACACAGGCCAAAATTTTCTTAATAAAGACCCAGAAACACAACAAAATCAAAGAATGGTTGGACAAATGGGATTGCATGAAACTGTAGGGTTTCTGCACAGCAAGGACATAGCTAGCAAGATTGGGAGAAGATCTTTACTAGTCATATAACAGACAAGGGTCTCATATCTAAAATATACTTAGAACTCAAAAATTAAATCCACAAGAAACAAATCCTCAAAGAAACAACCGCCCCATCAATAAGTGGGCTAAAGACTGAAAGAGAGACTTCTCTGAAGAGGAAATAAGAAGGGCCAACAGACACATGAAGAGTGCTGGACGCAGAGGCTCACGCCTGTAATCCTAACTACTCAGGTGTCTGAGATCTGAGCATCACGATTAAATACCAGCCCAGGCAGGAAAGTCCATGAGACTCTTATCTCCAATAAACCACTCAGAAAACCAGAAGTGGTACTGTGGCTCAAGTGGTAGAGTGCTAGCCTTGAGCTGAAGAGCTGAGGGACAGTGCCCAGGCCCAGAGTTCAAGCCCCACAACCAACCAACCAACAAATAAATACATAAATAGACACATGAAGAAATGCTCAACTTCTCTGGCCATAAAAAAATGCAAATCAAAACAACAGTGAGATTCCATCTCACCCCAGTTATAACCAAGAAATCTAATAGCTATAGATGCTGGAGGGGATGTGGCCAAAAGGGAACCCTACTGCATTGTTGGTGGGAGTGTAAACTTGCTCAACCACTCTGGAAATCAGTATGGAGGTTCCTCAAAAGACTATAAATAGAGCTCCCCTATGACCCAGCAATCCTACTTTTGGGCATTTACCCAAAGGATCACAAACAAGGCCATACTAAAGCTACCAGCACAACTATGTTTATCTCAACATAGCTAAGCTATGGAACCAACCCAGCTGCCCCTCAGTAGATGAATGGATCAAGAAAATGTGGTATATATACACAATGGAATTCTATGCCTCCATCAGAAAGAATGACATTGCCCCTTTGTTAAGAAATGGAAAAACTTGGAAAACTTTATATTAAGTGAAGTAAGCCAGGCCCAAAGAAATATAGATCTTTATTGTTATTGTTCAAATGTACTATGTGATTTTTTGTTTCCTTTGTATGTTCTTCTCTCATGGTATATCCCTTGTCGTCATTGTACTTGATTTTGGTACCTGCATCTTGTATATACATTTGTCTAATCTGGGGAGGGGAAAGAAGATAACAAAATGCTGAGACAAGGACACAGGATGACCCATTGCAACAATGATATCCACAGAACAGCATATTGGAAACAAACTTTACAACTTGGGGGGGGGTTGGGAGGAGTGGGGGAAGTGGGGGAGGGAAGGAATAGTGGGACCATAGCAAGGGAAGGGATTAACAATGATCAACAAGTAATATACTCATTGCCTTCCTCATGTAACACTGCTGTACAGCATCTTTACAATAAAATAAGATGTAAAAAGAGAGAGAGAGAAGAAAAAAAAGCAAGTAGGCAGAGTTAGAGGACATCAACATAGGGAGGGAGGTACCTGACACCAATGGGGAGCTGGTCAGTGGAGCAGTTCTTAAAACATGAGGCTTGGGCTGGGGCTATAGGTTGGCAGATTGCCAACCTATTGTTGGTGGGGAGAGGAAATCCACCTGACTGACATCTCACACTCTTATCTGCCCCTGATCCCTCTCATTAGACAAACCCAACTGGAAGTCCAAAGACAAGAGAGTCCATAAATGTAGCCTGTCCATGTCAATTTACCCAGGCATGCCCCAAAGTGGGGAAGGATGGGGCACTGACCTAGATGTCCAGTAGAAGATATCCTGGGTGCCATGGAAACAGGGACAAGGAGCAGAGGTGAACTGAGAATACAACTTTTCTAAGACTTCCCGAACTTATCCGGAGTTAGCTTTCATGTTCTCCTGAATAGTGTCCAAACTAATTTGAGTTCTTGGGTGAATTCCAGGTGAGCCAGAGTTATGAGACTATTCCAATCTCAGTCTTCCAGCTATGGAATTCTCCTCGCTCTGAGTTCTCCTGAGTGTGGCTGAGTTTTCTCTGTCCTGCTGTCTTCATGCCAAGCTGGGCTTCATGCCATGCGTGTTGGTTGGGCTCACCTTACAGTACTGAGCCTTGAGCACAGTTTATCCAGCATCTTCTCCTCCTTACTGCTAGCCTCTGTGTCATTGCTGAATAGTCCACTGTTCTGGGATGTGCTAAGATAGAACCTTCTGGATCCCCACAAACATTCAACATTCTTCCCCTCTGAAACATGCAGCATTCATTAGATTGCTCAGAATTTCTCCCCAGTTCTCTGGTCTGTATTTGTATACTGAATACATAGGCTCACATTTGTTTTACTCATCTCTATGAGAAATGTAAAAAAAAAAGTCTACCTGAATTAACATTCAGTGGCATGCAGAATTTTCTAGACAAGTTTTTAAATTTTTTAGTGGACTAAGCCTCTAACTCAGGACCAAACACTTAGTAGGCATGTGCTCTTATTACTTGAGCCAAGTACCCAGTTCTTTTGTTATTTTTCAGATAAGGTATCTTATCTGGCCTTGGGCCAGCTTTAGACTCAGTTTCTCCTACTTCTGCTGTTAACTGGAATTCAACTCCCCTTGCTTGATGTTTGGGATGAGGTTGGCCTAGAACCATGAGTCTCTGACTCCCAAGTAGTTGGGAATTACAGGCATGACGCACCTCGCCTGTCTCCAAATGGGTATTTTAACATTGGCTTTGCTGGTTACAGAGTTGACATTTAAATGAACCCAAATGTTCTCCTTGCATAGCTGGTTTACTCTGTAGGAAACCTGGGAGGAGATGATTTTCTGCTTTAATGAGGAATGTGTTATTTTAGATAATAATTTTGCCACCCCAAATTTTCTCTTTGGAATTAATTATTGAAAGTAACATATTTCCTTCTATTCACAAAAATCCTGTCCTAAATTTCCTTCCTTCCTTCCTTCCCTCCCTCCCTCCCTCTCTCTTTTTCTCTCTCTTTCTTTCTCTCTTTCTTGCTTTCTTTCTTGCTTGCTTGCTTTTGTCTGAACAAACTGAACCTGTTTAACTCACTTTGGCATTGTGAAGCAGAACCACCATGGTATTTTGCTTGAAGTTGTCTGTTCTGGCATCAGCTTAAATAAGCAGAAAAGCTTGCATTTCAGACACAGCACAAAGGACAATGGTGAGCATCTGTTTCCTGCAGGGCTGCCATGCAGGGTACCAGTTCCTCCTCCTCAACTCCTCCTTGGATCTGGAAGAGGCTACTTTGACTCCTTGCTTTCTGGGTTGCAAGCAGGAGTCAGCTGTCAAGTGAGGAGCTGATATCTATTTCCCATGTTTGTTGTGGGGACTAAATAGCTCTGTGTATGTGAATGGCATATGTAAGTGACAATGGGTGGTGACTGAATGCCATTTATCTGTATACTGTTATATATATATATATATATGTGTGTGTGTGTGTGTGTGTGTGTGTATATGGTACATTTGGGTGTTTCTACTCAATGGGCATCTTCAGAGAGGAGGATGAGATCAGGACGAAGCAGGAATTGCTTTTGAACCCTAGTTTTGCAACATGGTTGGCATCATTCCAACACATATTTTGTTTGCTCTGGGAGCTGTGCTGAGCATTTAAAAACGAGGACAAGGAAGGTTTGGCCCTCCCTTAAGGAGCTTACTTTCTACTTGGGGAGGCAGGTGAGTGATATGACAGGCACCAGGCTGCAAGGGGTGCTTCGAGAGTTCATGGAAGGGGAACTTTTTGGGCTTGAAGGGTAAGAGAAGGCTTCCCATAGGGGTAATAGGTGTTAGCAACCCTGAGTGCAGAAATGGATTGATGAATGGGAATTAGGAAGGAGAACACCCCAGGACATTGGCAGAGGTGTGTATGTGGGAGGGGGCACAAATACATGGCCTCACGGGGAAAGAAAGAGAATGGCAGATGCTGAAAGTCATACTTGCCTAGGAGGATGGGAGTGGGAATTACACATATGTGAAGAGGGAAATATTTCCCATGGACTTAGCAAAGTGACACCGTGGGCCATTCCAGAGACCTGGAAATATACTGGGAAGTCCCCATTGTTTAGGACTACAGTCGATATTTTCTTTATCCATTGTGTGATTTCCCATCTTCCTGACTTGCCCAGAAGACCCTGACTTCCTGGAATGCCTGTATGGCCTACTGCATGTATGGCCAGACTTAGTCTAGCTTGGACCTTCGTGGCTTAGTGCTCATTGGGTTATCATAGCTTTCCATGGTACCTCCAGGAAGAATTCAGAAACCCTCTTTCTTTCTTGTGACTACACCTCTACTGGAGCACGTGTTACATGTCAGCATGGGAGAAGGCACACTCCTCCTGCGGCCACCTGAGATCTCCAGGGGCAGTGGCTCTGCTGGGTTCTTAGCACTTGACAAAGGGCTGGCAATGAGGCTGCTCAGAAGATGAAGTGTGAGTGAGATGTGTGAGTGAGCAAGTTGTAGGAATTTTGTCCCTCCAAAGACTGTAGTCTTTGAGAAGTAAGTAAAGCAAGAGAGAGTTGTCACAATGAGGCCCTAACTCAATAGGAATGTTATGTGTCCTTATAACAGAGGAAGAGACACAGGAGGGCACATGCACAGGGCAAGGTCATACAAGGACACAAGAGAAGGTAGCCATCTGCAAGCCAAGGATAAGAGAGTCTTTCTAGAACCCAAGCCTGATGGATGACCCCACCCTCCAGAACTGTGAGAGAATACTTTTATTGGTGGTTTAACCCATTCAGTGGGTAGCATTATGTCATGGCGGCCCTTGCTAACTATTAGAACAAGTGATTATGTTAACAGTTCTTCCACATAGTTCAGGATGGGATAAAGTCTAATTTGCAACTAGTAAAACTAAACTAAACACACACACACACACACACACACATACACACAGATGAGGAAAATCCTCTAGGATTTCTGAAGTCTCAATAAAAGTATGTATATACAAGTACATAAATTAATCCCAACAACCAAAAATGTGTACTGTAATCATGGGTCCTATTACCTTCCTTCTGATCCTCTCCAAGCCGTGGAGAGGTCAGATCAACAATTTTAGCAGGAGACAAAAGCTACCTCACTTAAATTCAGGAGAAAGTGGGACGAAAGAAGAACTAAATTTTCCCAAGTTGAAAGCTAAGTTGCCAAAAGAATTATTCCAGAAATGGAACTCTTACAGCCTGTGGGCCTGTGGGATTTTACATACCTACTCTCTCCATGCTGGAAGGGAAGAAGTATTGTAGAGTGCCTATTGTGGGCTAGATAGGTAAATATTATCTCATATATACAGCAACACCTGCTTCACATTAGTCATAGAAACACTTTGCCTGGTGGCATACAGCTGTTAACTGGGCACTCGGCAGGCTGAGGCAGGAGGATCTGGAGATTGAGCCAGTTCATATAATCTAGAGAAAGCCTGTCTCAAAAATAACAAAACACCTAAAAACAAAAATAAACCCCAACCTGCCAATAAAACTAAAACTAAAACAAATGACAAGTAAAAAACCATTAATTACAGAGTTGATTCTGTTAATCTCTTAACTACCAGTTCTCTTCAGGCCACTAGACCCTGTGTGTGTTTGTGTGTGTGTGTGTGTGTGTGTGTGTATACACGCATTCATACTCAAGAGCAAGGGAGGGGGGAATCAACATCTCCACAAATCAAGGAGGAAGACTCAGACTCTTTTTTTTTTAATATTTATTGTAAAAATACTGTACAGAGGGGTTGCAGTTACATAAGTAAGGTAATGAGTACATTTCCTATTGAGCATTGTTACCCCTTCTTTGTTTTTCCCCTACCATCCCTTCCCTCTCTACCTCCCCAATGCCTCCCCCTGCCAACTTGTAAAAGTTTGTTTTCAACATAGTGTCTTGTATATCTCATTGTTACAATGGGTCAACCTGTATCCCTATTTAAGCATTTTGTTTTTTCCCTTCCATCCCCACATTAGAAAAGTGTATATACAAGAATCAAATACAGTGAAAACAGGGGTTATATCATGGGGGAAGAACATACAAAAGAAACAAAAAAAATCACATAGTACATTATAAGTACATTAAAAACAAAACCACTTGTGTTCCTATCTTGGGGTTCATTTCACTTAAAGTCATCTTATATGGTTATATATACATAGCTTTTGACTTTTTCTGCTTGTCCTACACATGTATTAATTATTGCACATAAAGGAAACCATGGAACCTATGTTTCTTTGGGCCTGGCTTACTTCACTTAACATAATTTTTTCCAACTCTTTCCGTTTCCTAAAAATGGGGCGATGTCAGACTCCTTTCTTTAAGGTCATAAAGCAGCATAGGATCCCCTTTCCCTATGGTTAGTCCTGGCCACTCATGGAAAGAGTGCTCTCAGTAGTGAGCGAGATGGGAGAGTATCTGGTTCCAGCAGCAGTTAAGGAAGCAACACATAACATAGTGAATGATTTGACATCTTATTTTCAAACTTTTAACCTTCCTGATCCCTGCCTCCTACTATCCTCTACTTCCAAAGCAGATGCTCACGGCTGTCTGAGTGCTCCTACTTCCAATTTAAAAGACATCCAGGTTTCTCTCCATTGTCCACCACATTCTGAAGGGGCCTCGCTCACAGGGCTCCTTTCTTGTTTGGTACAGAGTGAGAGAGCAGCTGGGAAGCGTTTGGGCCATTCAGGAAGCAGGTAATGGGATTAAAAAAATAGGTCTATGCAGAGAGAACTGATATCTTTAGAAGTTAGTTGTTGACATTATGATGTGATAGCCAAGTTATTCATTTCTTCCAATCGGAATCCCTAAACTGCAAACTCTCCTCCATTTAATATATGTTTTTTTCTTTAGATAGCACTAATCCATGGTGTGTATAGAGCTCCAGTTTCTCTTGAAAGTGCCAAAGACTTCTTGGCACAGACTATAGGAGCTAAGCTAAAAGTTCCTGAAAAAACTCAGTCGCATTTCTACTCACAATTAGTGAACTGGCCTAAAAATAAATTAAGAAAAAAATATCACTTTCATATATAATAGCTATAAAGGTGAGTAAATTTAAGCAAGGAGGTGGAAGACACTGGAAAATGTAAAAATCTGATGAAAGAAATTGAAGAAAACACAAATGTCAAGGTATCCCATGAATATGTATTTAGAAGGATTAATATTGTTAAAAAATGGCCCTAGTACCCAAAACACACCACAGATTCAATGCAAGATTTATCAAAACTGGTGATTTTTTTCACAGAATAAGAAAAAAATTCTAAAATTAATGTGAAACTACAAAAGATCCTGACTGCTCAAAGAGCTCTTGACCAAAATGAGCAAAATTGGGGCCATCACACTGCCTGATCTCAAAATATGTTACAAAACTATAGTAATTAAAATAGTACCTTCATAAACACAGACATAGTGACCTATGAAAGAAGAGAGGTGGTACAGAAATAAATTTGTACATTTATGTGAATGGATTTTTGGCAAAGATGTCAGGAACCCACAATGGGCCAAAAATAGTTTATTCAATATATAAGCTGGGACAAGTGAATACAGAAGAATGAACTTGGACTCATGTCTCACCCTATGTAAAAATCATATACTTGAAATGGATTAAGGATTTAAGCACAAGACTGTAAGCCATGAATCTATTAAAAGAAAACACGAGCTGATACAGTCATTATATCCAATATACGTATATGAATACGGATACAGGTAGCTTGAAGGGTGAGGTATTGTCTTAGAGAAAGGAAGGAATTCCATGATTTGTGACCCTGGAGAGCTTCATATTAATTGAAAAGAGCTAGGCACACAAAGACAAATCCCACATGGTTGAATTTTGAGTGTAATGCTGATTTCAGGAGGCTAAGGGGTTGGTGAGTAAGGACTGGAGAGATGTTGGCCAAAGAGCATAAATCTTTAGTTAGAAGGAATAAGTTCTAGAGGCCTATTAAACACCGTGGTAAATATATTACTTAATACTAATTGGGACTGGGCTATGACTCAAGTGTTAAAGTGTTTGCCTACTAAGCACAAGGTACTGAGTTCAGACCCCAGTACAATACTAATAATAATTGCTTAACAACAATAATGTAGTACATATTTGAAAATTGTCAGAAGAATAGATATAAAGTGTTTTCACCATAAAGAATGATAAATGTAGCTGAGTGTGGGTGGCTCATTCCTGTAATCCTAGCTACTCAGGAAACTGAGATCTGAGGATCAGGGTTGGAAGCCAGTCAGTCAGAAAAGTCCAGGAGACTCTTATCTCCAATAAACTACTCAGAAAAAGCTAGAAGTGGTGCTGTGGCTCAAATGGTAGAGCGCTAGCCTTGAGCAAAAGAAGCTCAGGGACAGAGCTCAGGCCCCGTGTTCAAGTTCCATCACTGACCAAAACAACCCCAAAAAAGAATGAAAAATGTGTGGGTATGTAAGTCTGACTTAATCAGTCTACAATATAATATGATATATATGTATGTATATATGTATATACATAAACATCACAACATCAATTACATATCAATTAGTGTAGAAAGTTTACTAAGAAAAAATTAATTCCCTGAGACAGGCCTTTTGTTCACCTTGGGCTGAGAGGACTCCTTTATCTCCCAACCTGGCAGCTGGACAATGCTTTTGTACAAACAGGAGATCCAGAATTGGAACCAGGGCTCTACTCTTTCTCTTTGGGATGGTAGAAGCAGCCAAGGAAACTCATAAAACCAGAATCCATTGAGGAAATGTAGGCATGTCCTGAAGGGCTTTTCATGGGCCAGCTGCTACATGGGAAACCCAGACAGCCGCTCTTCATTTTGGGTCCACTGCCTACCCTGGGAGCAGAGTCAGGGTTACTGTTAACATTGTAAGGCTATAAAGGGGACTAGACTAACAATCGGGGTCAGAAGAGACAAAGAAAATGGTTCTTAAACTATAGTATGGGAGCTGGGAGAAATGGTGCCTTGGGAAGAAATGGGAAGGGGTTTGATGCATGCATTGTCTTCAAAATTTGGAAGAACTTGGAAAAATCCTTATCCAGATTGGTCAGGATCCTTTCCTGTGCCTTCACAGTGTTGTGTCTATGGCTCTACCATGTCGAACATGGGTGGAAATGTATCTGTGTGTTAATTTCCTCTTTACACTGGCCTTTTGGGGATGCTGTGTTAAGAAAGTAGACATCCCCTTCATTTTAGATCCTGTCAGTCTGTGTAGAACTGTGAGTCTGGCCGCCCGGCTCAGGGTCACTTTAACACTTTCACTAGAAATACCACTACTCAGCTGCAGCTGCCTCCTGGACTTAATCTGTGCACTTAATCTTGGGCCCAATGGCAGGGCCTCAGGAGTGTCTCTACTAAATATTTTACTATACTCATTTCTCGGTCTCACTCTATCAAGGCCAGTTTAGAGCATGATTCTGTCATCCCAACATTAGCTATAATTTGCTCACAGATTGGATGAGTTGGCCTTTTCTATTTTTACCAGTCTAAGCAGTTCTTAACCTTTTTTCTACGCTAAAATCTGAGAGGAGTAACCCTCTCCCATCAACAGCGCTGCTGATTACTCAAGGCATGGGTCTATATGCAGGTCTCCCTCCCTGTGAGGTTATGGGGATTATATAAATTGCAACCTATCACCTTCCTCACCTCCCCATCCCTGCTCATGATTCTGATTAGCACCTTCAAAGGCTGATTCAAGCCACATTAATAATTCTGTTGAAAATATACTGCTATATCATTAACCATTTCATTTCCAGCTAGCCTCTACTTACTGATATTTGGTGTGTGTGTGTGTGTGTGTGTGTGTGTGTGTGTTCTCTAACAAGTCCTTATTAGTTACTGAAATGTACATACACACACTCATACACACACACACACACACACACACTCAAACAAACACACTGGCCTGCTGCTCCAAAGTTCTACGCAGAAGTCAGAATTTAATAGTCACAAGTGCTTTTGAAATTTTGCATCGAAAATACAGAAGACTGCAGATTTGGAAAGGCCTAGCTCTCCTTGTAGCCCTCTGCATCAAGCCCTCTCCACAGCCAAACACAGCCCAAAACACAATATAATAGATTTTCCTATTAGAGGTATTATACCTTAGATATGCATTTCCTCAAGATACTTTTCTGGCTTGGTTTATTACCTCTATTTCTTTTAGTCAATTACATGTTAGCCTTTTTCATTTCCTCTGAAAAGTCAATAAAAACATAATTACCAAAAAGTTCTGGTAGAAAAGGCTATCATCCATTTCATTGTCTGGGTTGCTTAAGGAATGTTTATTTGTGGACTGAGCATTTCTTATTTGCATTGGTCCTGCTTTTGTGTGTTTATCTACTGCAAAGCAAATCCTTTTCCTGAGCTTGTGAGCCTTGGAGGCCTTTGAAATGAAGGCCATGTGGCAGATGCTGAACAGGTGGCCTTAACTGCCGGAAGTTAACCCTTTCAAGAAGGGTTTGCAAGTATCCATTCTCTATTCCCCTCCCCCTATGCCCTCCTTCCTTTCCTTTCTTTCCCTCTCTCCATCCTTGTTCCTCTCCCTCTCCCTTCTCCCTTTCATCTCTCTCCTTTTCCCCCACTCCCCAGCCTCTCTCCCTCTCCCTTTCACCACCCCCTTTTTCTTCACAGCAGGAAGCAGTATTTATCAAATACATAGATGAAAAAATAGGCTGTAGATGATGTTCAATAGTTTAAAAATATGCTACATATTCTTTTGAAAAGGAAAACAAAAAAGCCAAGGAAGCAGTTTATGAATCAGATAATTATTTCTGTATTAACTATTACATTTAAAACATCAGTATTGGACCAGCTCTGCAGGAGTCACAATACTGTGGATGAAGTATTCAATTAAAAGATGCCCTGAAGGAACTGAAGATATAGTTAAAAAATCATTATATGTATATATTTATTTGCACACACACACACACACACATATATATATATATATATACATATATATATATATATATATATATATGCTTTCTGGCATGTTTTTGTAGGAAATTTGAAAAATGCGTAAAAGAATGAGAAGAAAATTAAATCATCCATATACCAACACCAAGAGATAATCACCATTAACACTTGCTGCGGATTTTTAAATTTTTTTTTTTTTGGTCAGTGGTGAAGCTTGAACTCTTGGCCTGGGCACTGTCCCTCAGTTCTTCAGTTCAAGGTGAGCACTCTACCACTTGAACCACAATGCCACTTCCAGTTTTCTGGTGGTTAATTGGAGATAAGGGTCTCACAGACTTTTCTGCCTGGGCTGGCTTTGAACTGTGATCCTCAGATGTCAGCCTCCTGAGTAACTAGGATTACAGGTATGAGCCATCTGCGCCTGGCTAGATTTTTTTTTCAAGTAGATGCTTAAATTTCTCTTTACAAAGTTTGGAAAATAGTATATGCATTTAAATGTTCTTTCTCACCTATATGGTTAAAATTTTTCCTAAAGTCATTAAATATTATTTTAAAAACCATCTATGGATATGAAGTATTCTGTCATTTGGATACATAATAATTTAACAAAATTTATTTTGAGGGGGAGATTATGTTGGCTGAAGTCACGGGTTATTATAAATATTACTAGAGTATATCTTTGTGCCTATGTATTTGTATACATCTATAAACATTTTGCTAAGAGAATTTCTAAGACATTGATTTAGTGAGCTAAAAAGCAAAAATGCAGTTAGTTCCTGACTCCAGATGGTTTGATTTAACCTTTTCACCTTCACAGTGAGGTGAAAGCAATATGTATACAACAGAAAGTACACTTGTGAATTTTGAATTTCGATTTTCCCCCCTGGGCTGGCAATATTCAGTACAGTATTCTTGCAATTTTGGCAGCACAAGAAGCTGCCAGCTCCCAGCCATGAGGGAGTACACTCCACTGTGCACTGTGCTGCTAAGCTCCTGTTCTGTAGGTTAGGTGTCTTCAGTTCATTCTCAGTTTATAATGGGTTTATGAAGTAAGTAGTGAGTAGAGGAGCAAATGAATAATAAGGACTTAAAAGAATGTAAATAAATTACATGAAAGAGAAAGTTGTAGAAATTTGTGCTTTCACCCTGACAAAGCATGAGGTCACCAACTTGTTTTGTTTATAATTAGCCTGGAACTTATTTTCTGCCAAGTTTGGTGGTTAACAATGATAACTTGGAATTGTTGATTCTATTGAGAAGTTGAACACAGTTTCTTATTTATTGGTCATTTCTCTTGCTCCCTTGGTAAATTGTATGTTCATGCCTCTTCTCTTTCTAGGAATGTTCATAGTTTTCTTAATTTATAAAGGTCTGAAAGTTCTGTATAGCCCTTTTGTGTGTTACATATACCATGAATACATTATCTTGCTTGTATATGTCTCCTAAAGTTTTCTTTTTTAATTTACAGAGACTTTCCCTTTCATATAATCAGGGCTAACAAGTCTCTGGTTTTTGTTTTTTTTTTTAAATTTCTTCTCCCCTTTTTTGCTAATGCCTTTGCCATTGCAGGATGGCTAAATTTTAGTTTTATCTTACTCTAGGGTTATCTCTTATTCTTTCTTGAATATATTAGTCTGCCTGAGATGACTTAATAAGAAAAAATGTTTAAAGTCAAGTGCCAGCTACTCACACCTGTAATCATAACTACTCAAGGAGCTGAAATCTGAAGATGGAGGTGTGAAATCAGCTAGGGCAGGAAAGTCTACAATATGCTTATCTCCAATAGACTACCAAAGCCAAAAGTGGAGCAATGGCTCAAGTAGTAGAGTGCTAGTATTGAGCACAAAAGTTCAAGGACAGAGTCCAGGCCCTGAGTCAAGCCCTAGAACACACACACACACACACACACACACACACACACACACACACACACACACTATGTTTCATTTAGTTCATAGTTTTACATTAATAACTGTGAGTTACTGGTGAGTGCCCTATTTACTGTTTCATCTTGAAGTGGATAGCCTTGCACTGGCAGGAGCTCATAGGTTAACAAGAGAGCAAGAAATAAGAAAGGAAGCCAGAACATGGGGGAGATGATGAAATTCCATACGTGCAACAAATAGCTCCTGCGTCCTTTCCAAAATTCCACAGAGAAGAAAGCCCAGTGCCAAATATTTCCACCCAGGCTATAGAGAGTCTCTTTCCTGCATAATAACAGAAATTGTCAGGCCAGACTGGTGTGGTTCTAGCAACTTCTTTTTTAAAATTCAGTTCTGTTTTCTATGGCAAATCATTTCAAATGTTATTATTGTAATTCTCTTTTAAGGATCAGATTTTACTTTGTTACATCTTTTCCTTCCCTAATATTGGTTTTTACTTCTCCCCATGATCAGGGGTGGACGAGTTCTTTCTATCTAGTTACTCTCAGAATCTTCATCTTTCTTGTAAGAGATGGTTGATAAAATTTCTATTACTATCAGCCCTTTTTCCTGTAGGGCTTTCTGCTGAGGTCTCCTCCTCTTCCCTGGCTGTCAAGGGGGAAGATCTGAGTCAGTTTTTCTCAAGTTTGCTTCTGTATCTACATAATATCTGGTGGATAAGCCTTCCATGAACATAGTTCTCAGAGTTCCTGCCTATATTTCAGTTCTGATTTTAAGAACAATTCATCAGACATTTGAGATTAGCTCTTCTTACTTGGCATAGGAGATTGTGCTAAATTTTTGTATCTATTCAAATTATATGAGAGTTTCCAAATGAGTGGGAAAGGTCACTGGGAGCTGGGCTGGTCACAAGAAGTCACAGGATGAATAATATCTGAATGAGAACTTGAAGGGTAGATGAGATTCAAATTGATAGAACACATTATGGATGAGGTTCCTGAGGGGTAAAATAAAGCAGAGACATGCAAATACACAAATGGAAGTTGTAAAGAGAGGTGTCCTGGACATTCAGAGTGAGTGTTCATGGTACCTTAGTTTGGAAGATAGATGGGGACCAGGTGATTGTGAGTGACATTCTGTTCAATGTGACCAAGACTAGACAGTTCACAAGGCGGAAGATGAATTGCAGAAATATTAGGACAACTCTAAAGAGAAGAATCCATCTTTCCACTTCCTGAGACGGCCAGTTCAGAGTCTGTGTGCAGGTCAGCACTGGACAGCTAAGTATTATAGTAAACTCCACAACAGTCATCTGAGCCAGTGCCACAGATAGCCAGCTAAGGAAAACAAAGACCTTCTAGAGAAAATGTGAAGCTCTGTGGCGCTCTAGATCTCCAACGCTCAATCCCTGCTTGGAAGAAGTGGACAGAGCTTAGAAAACATCCTGGAATAGGCTGAATGAAGCTGGGAAGAAGGGCAGATGACAAACACAGGCATCCTCTCCAGAGGAGAATGGAGAGGAAGTGATGGAGGCAAGCGGTGGGGCCAAGGCAAGTGACCCAATGTGGCATGACTTCTGAGACTCCACACCAATAACAAGTTTTCAAGGAAGTGATGTGCAAATTTCCAACTTAGTCAATCCTGCCCACGTTACCCAGAGGCTTCTCTGGCTTCTGTTAGACATGAATGAAAACATGAAAGCCCTAGTTTCAACTCTCACAAGTAGCCCTAGTTATACCTACTTTTCTTTATTTAGTTGATTAAGTCAAACATAAAAAAAAAAAGTTGAAATCACAAACTAATAATCACACCTCAAGTGGAAAATTCTGTTATTTTCTTGTATCAGGAAACTGAATGGTAGCATGTGCCAACTAAAACAAGTCAAACAAAGTGCTTTGTCTTAAAAAAATAAATTAAATAAGAAAATTTATTGGTACATACATGACATATGCTTATTGTGAAAACACAGCAAAATACTATTTTTAGCATCTCCAAATACTAACCAATTACTGCATTCTTTCATTCTTTACATACATGCATGTGAAGAGGTTTGAAAAATTATGCACAGGTAGATAAATATACACATATAGGATATAATATATATGTACATAATAAACATATACATAAGGACATTTTTAAGAATGGGATTCTACCACTCATTCTGTTTAGTAACCTTCAAAGGTGTCAAGATATCTCTCCTTGGCAAAAAAAATACTAAAAATAGGGCTGGGAAGGTGGCTCAGTGGTAGAGCGCTTGCCTTGCATGCCTGAGGCCCTGGGTTCGATTCCTCAGCACCATATAAGCAAAAAGAAAAAAGCCGGAAGTGGCGCTGTGGCTATAGTGGTAGAGCGCTGGCCTTGAGCTGAAGAGCTGAGGGACAGTGCCCAGGTGCAGAGTTCAGGCCTCACGACCGGACCCAAAAAAAATACTAAAAATAAAACAAATGCAAATAAAAATCTCCTTTCTATAGAGATAATAGTAGCTATGTGTTAAAGTACCACTATAGCTGGGGGTGAGAGGAGATGCTATTCCTCTCCAAGGGGGTATGTATGGCTTCCAGTGCACTCCCAGGGACTTGCAGAACCTGACCCAGGACAAATGCAGTGAACTGGGCAGATGGGAGGCAGTGTAGCTGCTGGGAGAGGTGGAGCAGAGGTCAGTCTGCTTGCCATCACTTTAAGATGGCTCACGTACAAATGACCATTTAGGAAAGAGCACACCAATCCATTCCCACAGTTCTGGGAAAAATGTCACGAATTCCCTTTTGTCATTTGGGGTGCTTTGAGCACATTCCTTCACTCAACAAACAGTGCAATATTCTAAGGGCTGCTGTGGGCATTGCAGTGAAGCAGGAATATTCTATCCTCTCTGAGATTTCCTTCTAGTCAAGGAAAACAAATAAAACAGAGAACAATGAAGAAGTGAGGAAAAGGGTGGGAGGTCCCAAGGGGGTAAGAGAGGCTTCAAATACTGGTAATAAGAACTTCCCAGCAAATGAGGACTTGAAAAAGAGCCAGGGGAGGTGAAGGTGGGGGAGAATGGGGGAGGGTGGGTTGGCTCACTGGCAAACAGCTTTGCAAACTGGGAACAGTGTTGTAAGAGGCGTGAGGCAGAGCAGGCCTGAAGTGTTCAAGGAGCAGAAAGATGGTTAGCAATGTTGGAACTGGGAAAAGATAGGAGAGGAATAGAGACCAAAGCAAGCAGAAAACAGGGGAGCCAGTCTAGGTGGGGTCTTGTAAGCTACTGGGCCATCTAAGAATGCACTCACTGGTTTTGGAGTTTAGTTGGGGGTCCCACTGAGAGCAGATTCAAGATTACAGTGCAAGCTAAGCAGGGAGCAGGAGTCCCTGCAACCGTTATAATCAGGGAGAGGCATCTCTAGGGAAGATGAATCTGCAGGGAGATCAGGAACCTTAGATCTTTTCTATGCAGGCAGAAATCCTTTCTTCCTTACCCACAGAGGAAGAAGAGTCTGGAGCTCTTGACAGCCACATAGATGGGCTCTCAGGAAGACCTGGGAATTATGGAGAAATGAAAAGAAAACAAGGAGGTCCCACATGATAGAGGTCATTAGTCAAGACTGCATCCAGCAGGCACTGGGGAAAACAGGACACAGGAAGAAAGCGTGGGCCCCCGTGAAGGAGGAAGGAGCCTGCAGAACTTGTAGCTAAGTAAAGAGACCTGACTTTTAGGTCCTGTTTCCTTCTGGCATTTGAACCTCTGGGGGCAGCTGGTGGGATGCTCATTAGGGTTTTCTTCCACTTAATCCAGCTTCAGAGGTGTAAGGAGAGATATGGTCTAATTAACTGATCATGCTCTCAGTTTTCACTACCTGGGTGAGGACATTTTGCAATTTCTTTTTATTGCTAAATCTAGGCTCTCACTTCAAATTCCCCTCCCCCTCCCACTTTCCAATTAGCTTTATATGTGTACTCTTAGATTTTTGCCATGTGCTGAGAAGCAAGGAGAAATGAGAAAGGAGAGAGGGAATGTCAGCTGGGTACCTTGTGGTTGGAAAATGTACAGCTGTGTTTCTAAGTCTATATTGGCTACAGATTGATTTCAATAGAATGGAAAAATAATATCTTCTCTTAATCTAACATAAAGAAACCACAGAAGTACCCTGAGAGCAAACTTTTCCTTCCTATTATGTAAGGTTTTATTTAGTTAGTTGTTTTTTTTTTTTTTACAATGATGGTCATTTATCACCCTGTGCTTTTGGTGGCCCTTAAGCTGTCCATGAAGCAGGAATGGATCAACAACACATTCTACTGGAGTTCACTAGGGCCAACTTATTTACTCACTAGTTCAAATTGCAACTGGCTGACTGCTGGTCTACGGCATGATTACTGCTTTTTTTGAGTATTTTTAAATAGATCTGTGTAAGTTTGCTAAGGCTGCCATAACAAAATGCCAGACTGGCTTAAGCAACAGAAATGATTCTCTTACAGTTCTGGATCCTTTAGAAGGCCAAGGTCAAGGTGATAGCAGAGCTATCCTTGACTTGTACAGAGCCATATCCTTCCTTCATGTGGTTTTTACTCTTTGTACATGCATGTGTGTGTCCTAATCTCTTCTTTTATGAACTTGCCCCCCCCACAGAAAAACACTCATTTTAATTTAACACTTTAAAGACCTTATCCACAATATGAACATACGCTGAGGTATTAGATGTTAGGACCTCAAAATATGAATTTTCAAGGGACCATGCAACAGCCCAGCGCAAGATCTACCCATTCATTACAAGCACTTACTGAGTTAGGTGATTAGGGCAGTCAAAATCACATACATGTTAAGGAACAAATTGGCTTAGACTTCATGCATAAAGCAAGGATAGACAGGAGAGAGATGGGGTGGTGTGCATACAATGTCACTGTCAGTATTTCTGAAAGCTTCAAGTTAGGCAGCAGGAGAACATCTTCAGGAATGAAGAAACGTAAGTCTCAACCAAAAAGCTGATGCCGGGCATAATGCAATAGCCTAGTATCATGCTGCCAACAGATAAAGCCTTTCCTCCTTGGGCTACTCTTGGGTGGCACATCCCATTAAGGTTGGGTTCAAAGGAGACTTGGGGAATATGGGCTTAGGGGCCTGAAAGTGCATGGGTAGTTTACATTTTTTGATGGTGTTGAACGATGACATGAGCCAGTGGTTGGAACCAATCTGCTGTAACCACATGGCTAGCAGCTGCCAATCTCAGTTTCTATGTCATTCATATGAAGGGCTAATGGAATGCTCAGTAGAAGAGGCAATGTCTGACTGTGGAAGGTCAAAGGAGGAGGCCTGTGGAGACAGACATTTGAGGGGCAAAAGGAATCTCTAACCTGGAAGCAGAAGCAAACAAACACACTGAAACAGCACTGCGTACAGGCATGGGATTTATTTTTTATGTATTATTCTTTTCACGTGTACATGACAAATGTGATTCTATCCTCTCAACAAACTTGTGGAGTAAGTAGGGCAGGTATTATTAATCCTGTAAGTTAAATGAGGCAGTGAGGCTCAAAGCAGTCAAATGACCAGCTAAGGCAGCACACCAAATTCAATAAAAAGCTATTTTCTGACTTCCTCTCCTGACCTCATTCACCACTCCACTAGTTGTGGAATTTATCAGCAGTGACTTTCAAAAAGAGTTCATCCAGTCTTCTTAGGCTTTGTAAGAAAAGGTGATATTTTTACACTGTCTGAGCCTTGTCCAGCTGCCTGTTATATGTCAAGAAATGCATTGTGGGGGGTGAACTAAAGTTAGCTCTCTTACCTGAATATGACACCTTGGATAATGGCAGAACAAAAGAAAGCCTGCCTGCCTGCCTCCCTCCCTCCCTTCCTCCCTTTTTTCTTTCTTCCTCCCTCCCTCCCTCCCTCCCTCCCTCCCTTCCTTCCTTCCTACCTTCCTTCCTTCCTGCCTGCCTGCCTGCCTGCCTGCCTTCTTTTCTCCCTCCGCCCGCCCCCCTTCAATATCAAGACCAAGTCGATGCAATGCAGCTCACTCTGCTCTTTTAGATGCAAAGTCTCCCTTATGCCAAAGACACAGTGATATTTCCAATGCATTTCCAAGGAATAGACCTCTAAAGACTACTTTAATAATCCCATCTCCACCCATCAGACCTGGGAAAGTAGCCATCCTAGCATGCTCATCGAACCAACATTTTTGATTGGCAATTCCTCATCGATTTGTCTGGATTCTGGATTAATTTTCGTGGGCAATGGCTGATGTCTTTAAGCTACCAATTTACCCTCAGAGTGCTCACAATGCTCAAAAATGCACACTTAAAGTAATGGGAAGAGGAAGAAAAGGCGTGGGGTTTGACAAGGTCATCACTCCTGTTCCCCCAAGGTTTCACTCTAATTGTGGGCAGTCAAAGACAGCAGAGAGTGAGGATGGCTTATTCTTCACTTCCTTTGGTAGTTCCCTTCTAACAATGATTCCTAAGAAACCTTCACCAAAAGACTAAGTAGTATGGCACTGACAGGACCACACCAAGGGTCACTTACTGAGAAGGAAAGGGGGATGGAGACAAGACACATCCTTCCCCTGACCTTGGAGGATAACTGATAGGGAAAATGAAATGGAATTCCGGTGCCACTGTGGTAACAGCTATTGATCCTGATAAAGGCTAAAAGGGTTGGGTCAAGTTAGCCATGGCTCATGTTGGCAGCTGTACATGAATGTGGCCCAAGCTAGTGAAAATGTGAGTTTTGAATGTGAACATTATAAAAACACCAGGCGAATGAAATCCAACTAGGTAGGATGCAAATTCTGAAAAACTTAGAAAATGAATGACCTTTATCCAAACCCCAAAGCAGCTAGCATTTACAAAGAACACTGACTACTCAGCATGGTGATCACTGCCATTTCTTAATTCTAAAACCGAGGCTGTTCCAGCCCATCACACATGACTATTATGTAGAACAAGCCATAAACTATGATGGCAAAGCACTTTGCACACATAAAATGCTACATGACTGATACTACTACTTCCCATTATTTAGTGGCTGAAAATAAATGTATACCATTTATAATGATTTTATGGGACTTTGATGGCGGCTGGTTCTTTTCAAATAGGTAGGTAAAATGATGGCTATGTGTAAAACTACCTTAATAAATTGAGTCCCTCGCATTAAAAAAAATATTTGTATGTCTAGAAGCTTCTGAAGGTATACATTTTTATCCTTAAATATCCCTTGAAGGCTAATGTGTGAAAGACTGGATAGCCTCTGGTTGGTAGAACCTTTAGGATGTAGAACCAAATGAGAGGAAGTTAGGTTACTAGAGGCCATGCCCTTGAGGAGATAGTAGAGTCCCAGTCCTTTCTGTCTTTGCATCCAACTGGCTGTGAAGTAAGCATCTTTGACCCACATATGTTCCCCACTATGATGTATGGCCTTGTTGTAGGTATAAAAACAATGGAGCCAACCAGCCATGGAATAAAACCTCTGAAACCATGAGCAAAAATAAAGCTTTCTTTTAGGTTGTCCATTTCATATTTCTTCCCACAATAGCAGCTTGCTAATATGGTTTTCTTGCCTATTTTTCCCAAATAAATTAATGATGACGTGTTGTTGAAGATGAACTAAGGCTACAAACTTCCAGGTAGAGTGGAATCATCAAACAAAGTTTCTAACCCTGTCGCATTGCTTTATGACTGGACTAAGGTCACTGGCACTAATAGGGAGCTGGTCAAACTTACTTCATTAAGTTTGTGCATTTATAGAAAGGTTAAGACTATTGGGCTTGATTCTTTTCCTCTCGTGTGCTATAAATACAGTTCTTATTTTTCATTCATGATTCCATTAGTCATCTTCTTAGAAAATGCCAGCACTATTTCATAGGGTGGATTAGGTTCTCCATTGTTGCTAACCTACAAAAACAAAAAAACACTGCCTGGGCAGTACTCTGGGCAGTGGATCCCTCATCACGAAATAGTAGGACAGCAAAACTGACTCGGGTGGTAAAGACACTTGCACATCTATGTTCCTTGCTGCTATTCCTGATAGCCAAGGTATGTGTACATATTCACAATACAATTTTACTCATCTATTAGAAAGAATAATATTGTATTTGCAGGAAAATGGATGGACCTAGAACAAACTGTGTTAAGTGAGATTAAGCCAAGCTCAGAGAGACAAACAGCACATAATTTCTCTCATATATGGAAGCTAGATCTAAAATACAACTAGACATGATAACTTATACAGGATCCTAGGAATTCCTACACAGTCAGTCTAAAGGAAGATACTCCTAGGAAAGGAACCCAAAGGTGTAACTTTTCATTTAAAAATACTATTTATTGAAACAAATTTCATGAAATGGAAACATGTTTTTTGTTTTATTTTTGCTGTTGATATTGTTGGGTTTTGCTTTTGGATTTTTTTGTCTTTTAAGGAGGGCAAAAAGGGCACAGAAATAAAGAGGGAAATATGAACAAAGGCAGTCATGATATTTGGTATACATTATATAGAAAATGAACTATTTAACTTGTGGGTAGGGATGAGAGGGGGGAATGTGGGGAAAGAGAAGGGACAGGGAGACATTATCTAAAAAGAATTGTACTCATTACCTGACTTGTGAAATGTACAGTACCTGAAGAATAACAATAAAATTATATATTAAAAATAACTTCTTATCTATATTATTTTGCATTGTTCTAGTTTTTGCCAATGGAGAAGCACAAGGAATGGTATGGAGCTACAGAGTAGCCTCAACCAGTTAACACTGTACTTACCATGCAGTTTACCTCATGTTCCTTTTTGAACCACAGCCTCCAGTAGGCTGCATTGTCCTAATAGCTGAAACACCATTTAATATGTTGAGGCAAGGTGAACATTTTGGAACATTTGGAACCACCTACACTGGAAACAATTCACCTTCTGCTAACCTAGCAACCAATATAAGCTCAAGAGAGAAATTGGAAGGGGTACATATATATGGAGGTGAACAAGCAAGACTGCTCTATGCAGTCAGCATCCAGATTAACTCAAGAGTCCCTAAATCAGCACCCTTAAGAGGCTGATTTCTGCGAGAATGGTATTTAGCTGTAGGACATTTTAGCTCCTTACAATTATTACATATTTCCAAAATCTAACTTATAACTGTTTTGAAAGATTAAGAGACTACAACAAATGCTGTGTTGTTAATTGACTACAAAAGAATGGAGAGAAAGCAGAACATGGAAATGGTCAAATGCTTTCACTGGTATTGTAGTTAAAAGCTAAGTATAGATCTTCATTTTGAGTTTAAAATAATAAAAAAGAACAAGATTGGCAACATGAAATATTAATATTGAGCACCAGCCAACAGGTTCATAAAAATTAAATACTCCTTTTGCCTTCTGCCTCTTCTGCGGGGCTTCTCTCTCATTGGAATCAAACTAACTCTCCGTGTCATTATTCAATTGATTTGGCCAGTAGTAATCAGGGATACTTAGAAATGGTTTCACTAAACTCTCCACCAGCTCTCATCCATCGCTGTTTCTCTTTAATGTCTGATGAAACATGTTTGTTCCCACAAAAGAGTTAGGTTTGTAGGATAAGGGTATGGAATTATATGTGTTTGTCTTAAATGTGGCACTGTGGTGACATTTTAATGAGATGTATTCATTGTAAATCTTAATTTCTAAGACTTAAATCTGCTTCATTTAGCATTTATCAGTACTATCAGTGTTAGAATAAAGGCACATAATGGGATCTGAAGAAACATGCCAGGGCTGCAGCTTTTCGATGTGTTTAGTTTAGAGGCAACAAAGCTAGGACAGTAATTAGGGAAGGAGGAGAAAGAGGAAAGCCATTAGGTTTTTCCTCTTATGACTTTTCACCCCATGTCTCCAGAGCTCCAGAGCTAGAGGCATCGTCAGGGCTTATCCTGGCCCCATAGATGCACTAATGGGTGCTGTCTTACAGTGTGTAAGGCATTCCAATGCCTTCAGTTGATTAAAGTCAATAGGTTAAGTTTGGAGTGTCAGGATACAAGCACCTCACAAGCTGTGCGATTGGGAGAGGAGACTTGGAAGCTGAAAGTTCCAGCTCTTGTGAGACTTAATCTGCCACAGACTTTCCTTACCACCAATTTTCAGATCTAGCAGCTTCCCTGGTCACCTAAGTGATCCTAGATACGTACTAGTGTGCTTATGAGACTGAAGAATCTATCCAGCCTGATTGATGGCTTTCTCCTCCAACTCCTCCCCTCCACACTTTCATTCATTTCCTTGGTGGGTTTGAATTCCTGTTCTGAACCATGGATAATTAAAATAAGGTCTCACCACTAGCTTGCCTCACCCTCTAGGAAGCCATTGATCCCTAACTGACAAAAATATCTGCTAGTCATTCCTAATCTAAATTCAGCGAAGACTGCACTTGGCTTGAAATGTCTTGAAGACGTAAGTGTCACATTCGTGGAAGACAGCAGAGATACAGTGCCAATATATGTCACAATAATACATTTAATCTGCTTAATTTCCTTCCCTCCTCCAATTTGTCAGTGGATAGTAGCTAGGTTTGTGAATAAGAAAGAACCTTGAACTGGGCACTCGTGGCTCATGCCTATAATCCTAGCTACTGAGGAGGCTGAGATCTGAGGATCATGGTTCAAAGCCAGCCCAACCAGAAAAGTCTGTGAGAATCTTATCTCCAATAAACTACTCAGAAAAAGCTAGAAGTGGCTGTGGCTCAAGTAGTAGAGTGTGCTAGCCTTGAGCACCAAGAGGCTCAGGGACAGTGCTCAGGTCCTGAGTTCAAGCCCCAGGACTGGCAAAAAACAGAGAGAGAGACAGAGAGAGAGACAGAGACAGACAGACAGAGACAGAGACAGACAGACAGACAGAGTTGGGGATTTTTGAGAGGACATAATGGTGTTTCAGACATGGCAGTGGTTGGTATTGAGTGGAGGTTACAAGATAAGGCTCTGTGAGATGAAGAGTGGAAGAGGGACTCTGAAAACAACAGGAGATCAAGCCGCCCTGCCTGTTGCCCTTTCCATTCTTTCCCAGCCTTGGTACAAATCACAGGCAGGGCTTCTTTCCTTTCTGCCATGGTGGCATTGAGGTTGACTATCAGAATGGATGTAGAATAAGTATCTTGATTGGTAGCCCACTCTCTTGCAAGACAACCCCCAAACTCTAAGGTTCTCAGGCCACCCACATTTTTAACCAACTAGTTTCAAATCCAGGGGAGCTTCTGCTACCAGATCAAGTGAGATGGTACCTTACAATAATTCACCGGGATCAGGAAAGCGTAATATCTCTGATACTGGTTAGAAAAGCAGAACTATACAGCATGCAGCTTGCAGGATGAGCTAATAAACAATAAAATGGAGGAAGAGGGCTGTAAGAGAATGAGGAAGTAAGAAGCCCCTCCCCACCATTGAAGAAACGAGGACAGGACAGCAAATCTTTGGTGTCACAACCTCATTGGAAACAGAGACTCACCAATTAGCCATTTCAAGAACTTTAACTCTCATTATCTAGGTCAAGCTATGTAATGAAGAATTAGGTGTGAGATGGCTAAGATGAGTGGAACTGCTATCTTCCCTTGGCCTATCTATGACAGGTGCTCTCTTTTCTAAAAGCCTTCTCTATCACCTTTACTATAGCCGCATCTTGCTTGAATTCTTCTCCTGCTAGATGCAAAAACCAAGGTTGCTTAGTTGTCCTATACTTTATTGTAACATTTCCATTACAATTTCACTTTAAAGATACAAATCAACCAACTGAAGAGACTCTTCGGGTGAAGGGTCTGGAAAGACCTTCAGTACCAAGTATTCTTGTCTTCAGGATGTACCACCTTCTCAGCACATCAATGCATGATTATTAACTAACAACCAGGCTGTAATAGTTAGGTCTGGCATATCTCCCAAAGGTATACATTAAAGACGTGGTCCACATCCCATGATTTTGCTGGGAGGTGGTATAGATAAAGCAGGACAGATAAATGAGGAGACAGGGAAATTAAAATGAATATATATCAGAAGATAACAGACTCAGACATGAAAATCAGGAAATAAAACCTGAAAAGCTTAAGCAATTAGCATCTCTCCCACCACAAGCTACAAGGATAAGAGACATAAAGGGGCTATTTGAATCTGCCTTGTCCTTTGAGATGTGAAAACAAACAAACATACAAACATAAAAACTGTAAAGTTTACAGTGGATAGAAAGAGACAGAGAATTGGATGGCATGCCCATTTTGGTTAAATCTAGATCATATTGCCATGCATTAGAATAATAAATAGCTCTCATCTTACCTAGCCAGAAGCAGGCATTAGGAATTGCTAGATAGCATGATCACATAGTTTCCCTCTGCTCAGAAAAAAAAAGACCACAGATGAGAGCCACCCTTTTGAGTCTTTATTTCCATTTCCTGTGCAGAGCAGAAATGTTTTGCTCTTTTCCACCATTTCCCTCTACTTTATCCTGTTATTTATTTATTAAAATACATCCTTGCTAAAATATTCATCTTGCAGTGCTTTCCTTTCTTGAAAGGAATCTCAAGTTCCTGAATTTGGAGTGAAAACTTGGAAGTTTGAAGAACCTTCTCATTCAGTGACATCAGATTCTTTACGAGGTGGAACCTAATAGATGATTTTAGGTCATTGGGATCATGCCCTTAAGAGGATGTGGGATCTGGTCTTTGGCTTTCTCTGTTTCACTGTCTGAGGTGAGCAGCTTTGCTCAACCAGGTGTTCCACAATGACGTACCACCTTGCCACAGGTCCAAAATCTATAGGGCCAAGTAAGCCCTGCCTGAAATGGACACAATTGTGAGCCAAAATCAGTCTTTTCTCCTTAGGTATTGATTATCTCAGCTATTTGTTACCATAATGAAAAACTGATGAATGCACCACCTCTGGTATCTGGAGCTTTTAGGGGGAGTTCCCTTATGTAGATATGACTGCCTGAATCATGGACCACTACCTCATTGGTTGACTAATCTCAGTCTGAAGCCTTCTTACATCTCCCAATCCTCTAATCACATAATTGGTCTTTCTAGCCTCCATTCTACCAGTTACCTCATTAAAAATAAATTCAGGTGTGGTCTCAGGTCTACATCGTAAGTATCAAAGTATCATTTAGGAAATTCTGAGTTTAGAAGTTCCTTTCCAGGAACCCAAGCCAAGATGACCAGACAAATTCTTCATCTTGCTGAAAAACTAGCCAGTCTGAGAAGCTTCAGCTTTCAAGCTTCAACTATCCACTCTCAGCCCCACCTAATTATCTACACATGAGCTTCCTTTTTTAAAACCAGAATTAAGACACAACACAGAAGCAAAAATCACATTTTGTTTTACAAGTTTTCTTTATTGTGGCATTTCTTTTTAGCTCAAACTCCCCAAGGCATATAAAAAAATCTAATTATAGCTTCCATTTCTTAGAGCTTGTTAGGAGCCAGTCTTTGCACATGAAACTCAAGACACTAGTGGCAGCTGGCCCCAGTCCACTTTTAGTCAAAGCTGCTTCTGGGCTATCTATGCAAAAAGATTCTGAAGTGTTGCTCAAGGATGGGTGATCTCAGGCAAATATTTTTGCAAGGAGCAATCTCTAAAAAATATGAGTCACCTTAACATCATAGGCAGCATCATTTAGGCTTCTCAGGCATTTGCTCTGCTGGTAACCTGGACAGGTTGATGACACCCTCACAAATCTGGGCCCCATTTAGGGCCCTGAGATAACTCCATAGGCGCAAGTCTTTAAGCTTCGCAGGCTGCTGCTCACCTTCAGTAAGTTGCTGTACATTAATTGTTAGAGAGAAATGAGGACTTGGACTTGGGCCCACCCTCCCTTAAGATGTAGAACAGAGCAGCTCCCTAAGTCTGTTGAGATTTCCAGGATCGGAGGGACTTGCTGGATGCTTGACAAATTACCTTCTGTATGCCTGTTTCCTTATCTGTAAAATAAAGACTATAATAGCATTGGCCTTTGGGAGATGATAGAATGATAAAATGATTTACTATATGCAGAGTGCTTACAAGTTGAGCCTGGCACAAAGTAGGTGCTTTTCAGGTATTAACTTCATTATATAGTTTTGGATTTTGAATTGAATGATGATCTTTTATTTATATGACTCTATAAATCACTTGCTATTTTAATACACATTTTATTGATAAGGAAGTGAAAGGTCTGAGGATGTGTGTGTGTGTGTGTGTGTGTGTGTGTGTATGTGTGTGTGTGTGTGTGTGTGTGATAATGGGCTTTATACTTACTAAGCAGGTGCTATGCCTTTAGCTCCTTTTGGCATTGTGTGTGTGTGTGTGTGTGTGTGTGTGTGTGTGTGTGTGTGTTGGTCCAGAGGTTTGGACTCAAGGCCTGCTGAGCTATTTGTTCAAGCTAGCATTCTACCTCTTGAGCCATAGCTCCACTTTGACTTCTGTTCTTTTTCTCTTCTTTCTTTCTCTTCCTTCCTTCCCTTCTTCCCTCCCTTCCTTCTTTCCTTTCTTTCTTCCTTCCTTCCCTCCGTCATCCCTCCCTCCTTTCTCTTTTTTTCTCTCCCTCCCTCCCTCCCTCCCTCTCTCTCTCACTCTTTCCTTCTTTCTTTCTTTTTCTTTCTTCCTTCCCTCCTTCCTTCCCTCCTTCCTTCCTTCCTTCCTTCTTTCCTTCCTTCCTTCCTTCCTTTTCTATCTTTCATGGCTAATTGAAGATAAAGTCTACATTTTCCTGCCCAGGCTGGCTTTGAATTACAATCCCCAGATCTCAGCCTTCTGAGTCACTAGGATTGCAGGTATGAAGGTATGAGTTACCAGTGCCTGATTGTACTTTTTCTTTTTACTTTTTGCCAGTCCTGGTGCTTAAACTGAGAGTCTGGGCTCTCCCTGAGCTTCAAGGCCAGTACTCTACCACTTGAGACATAGCACCACTTCCAGATTTTTCTGAGTAGTTTATTAGAGATCAAGAGTTTCACAGATTTTTCTGCCCAGGCTTGCTCCAAATCATAATCCTCAGGTATCAGCCTCCTGAGGATTGCAGGCATGATCCACTAGCTGTGCTGGTTATATTTAAGACAGGATCTTGCTTTATGTCTGGGCCAGCCTTGACTGTAATCCTCCTACTTGTACTTCTCTATATTGCTAGGGATGACAGCTACCCAGCCATTATGTTTCCCCATAGCTGCAACAATCATGTGTACCACTGCACAGAGTAGTTGGTTGGGATGGAGTCTGACAAATTTTTTCTTTTTTTGCACAAGAAAGGCACAATGTTGATAGAGGAGGGGGAAAAAACAGTATTTAAAGGAATCCACCAAAGTGGAAAGAAGTCACAGAAGGTGGAAGAAACCAATGGAGCTTTGGAGCTATGGGCAAAGCTAGGGATCTCTGTGCCAGATACAAATTCTAAGCACTATGGAAATGGGGTTTTAGTTTGCTTAATTGTTTGTATTACTGGAGTTTTAACTTGTGGCCTATTCTTGCTAGGGAGGTGCCCTAATCACTAGAAAAAAGAGCTACCTAGCCCATTGTTGCTATAAGTGTGTGTGTGTGTGTGTGTGTGTGTGAGAGAGAGAGAGAGAGAGAGAGAGAGACTCTTGCTAACTTTTTGCCCACAGTCTTCCCAATCTCCATCTCTTTAGTAGCTTGGATTGCAGGTATGAACCACCAAGCCCAGCCCTGGAAATAGTTCTTTACTGCTTTAGTGATGGAATACAGGTTCTATATGAAGCATCATTCACTCCAGAAGGGGCTCCCCAGCCCTCATGAGACTTTCACACCAGTGTATGAGGGAAAATCCTGACAGCTGCTGTTTACGTAGTGGGTAGGGAAAGGTGAGCTGGAGTGCAATTGTTTGAACTTCTTTACATCTTTCCATCAAATAATGGTAACCGTAAGCAGAACTTTGAAGACCAGATAGTTTTACTTTAACAGAACAGGACTTGTGCTCTGTATTGAGACTGATGTGGATAATCAGGTTTAGGGATACCCTTTCAAAGTTCATATACTAAAGGCTTGTTTGCCAGCCTATGGTGTGTGCTACTGGTTGGTGGTGGGACCTTCAGCAGGTGGGGCCTCATGGAAGGAAGTTAGGTCACTGGAGGTAAACCCTTGAAGGAAATATTGGGACACTGACACCTCCTTCTTTTTCCTCTTTGTTTCTCTTTAGCCTCTCAGCCACCATAAAGTATCTTTGCTCTCCTATGCAATCTCCATCATGAAGTTCCACCTCTCCTCAGGCCCCAAATGACCATGGACTCAAAGTGCTAAGGACTTAATCCAAAACAAACCTTCCCTCTTTGTGAGTTGTATTTTGTCTTAGAGACAGAAAACTGACTGACACACAAGAGAACCTTGTGGTAGGAGGAAGAAAGTACAACGTTTGGGTTTCCTAAAGCTTAGGAAACTATCTTTCTTCCACGATTGTGTAAAAAGCACTTGCTTTTGTCCTACTAATTAGTTGCTAGGAAGTGATTTGAACCTATGATCTGGCCTATTGAAGAAAAGGGTTATCCAGGACAGGCTTTGTCTTTCCCATGTGGTAAAGGACCCATCTGCAAAGCAGTGAGAGGCGCCAGGAGTCGACTGGAGATGAGTTCTAAACTCAGGCCTGGACAGTGGGTCTATATATATATATATATATTGTTTTAGCACTGGGCTTTGCCTGTGTGCTTTGTCATCTTGTTTCCTCTGCTGATTTATTTCTACTCTTGGTAAAGTCCTCCAGTAGGTGGCTCTTCTGGGAGGACCTTCCTGTTTGGCATGCACAGCCAATGAGCTGTGAAACACTTCCAGGGCTCAAAATAGAAAGTCTGTGAGCACATCGCTCCCCCAGGTGCTCTTAGGCTCTGCAGGAGTGCAGCTGAAGGCTGACTTCTCCTGAGCAGACCAGAGGCCTCTCCAGGTGGTTTTCTGAGCAGGGGGCATATGGCTTCCAAGTCTGCACCCTCATTTTGAATCATTCTGAGTTTCTAGCCACAGTGCCATTATTGCTAAGTTCTGGATTCCTCACCCCGCCCCCCATTTTTTTTCTTTATCAGGATAAGGGGCGGTGGGGGGGTTTGATTGCTTTCTAAGATTAAATGAGCTAAATGTGCCAATTTTAGGATTTCGGAGGGGGCAAGAGAGGAACTTGGATATTGTTAACATTAAACCAAGCTACCTAGAGGGAACAGCTTTAAACAAGCAAAGCTATTCTCATGCTCTGCTCTGCTAATCCATTTTGAGATTGATGACTCATGTTGGGTTGCCTAGGTAACTAGGACATAAGGAAAGTAAGTGTGTGTGTGTGTGTGTGTGTGTGTGTGTGTGTGTGTGTTAGTAGGGAATCTTTTCCATATCTACCTCCCATGCCTCAACCATGGAGGGCTGAGAGTTGACCCAGCATGTACAGCCATTTCGAGGTGCACCTAGGGTCATTTTGTTGTTCATGGTCTAACCATGGGCCACCATTTGTCACTCACTGGTCATTTGCTGGGGATGAACAGTCTTGGTGGACACTGTTTTGGTGAGTAAGCCCAAGGGGCCTGTGGTACTTAGGGGCCTTGTGGAACCTTCTCTAGCAACTTCCAACTCTCCTGATGGTGATTAGAGTTTGTTCCCATCAAATGAAAAATGCTGCAGTCCCAGGGTGGTTTTGGTCCTTGGAAAGTCTGGTTGGTTCCTTGAGACTGTAGGTCTCTTTCTGTGTCATGACAGGTAGGTAATACATTTAGTCAGGAAGAGCAGAACTGCCTGCTCACGCCAGCAGCTTCTGAGAACTGTGTAGGGTTTGTGGATTCCTCACCTGCCCTCTCCATCTCCAAGTCCACAGAAAAACTGCTGTAATCTTTGGTTTTCTCTATTTGCTGGCTGCCAAGAAGCAGCTACATCTTGTCAAAATGGACAATAGAATGTACAACTTCCACAGAGCCCCTTTACATGACGGGCAAACTTCTGGATCCAGTGAATCCCGTGTTCCTGTCCAGTCGCTGCAGCTAATACCCTGAAAAATTCTGGAAAGTTAGATTTGTTATCAAATGATTGTGTTTATGAGCAAGTGGAATTATTAAGACAACATGGAGCAGGCAAAAAGTTGACAAGGGCAAGCATGTGACCCTGGACAAGTCTCTTTACCTCCATGATCTCAGCTTATTCATTTATTTATTTTTACCAGTGAGGCGAGTAACGTCTTTCAGGGACACAGGGAGAATTCAGTGAGAGTCAGGGAAGGTGCTTTGCAACCCACAGGCTGTTAGCATTGCATCAAATGAGATTTGAATCCCAGCCAACACAATTACATCAAAATGTTGGATCTATGCATTGTCCTATCATGAGATTTACAATGTCTTCCTTTAACAATAAAAAATTTGGGATTTTTTTTTCTGTAGCTTTATTCAGGCATACCTGACAAGAATTATATGCATTTAAAGTATGCAATGTGATGAGTTGATAGACATGCATTTTGTGAAATGATTCCTGTAATCAAGCTAATTAGCATAGCTGTCACTTCCCCCTCCCCCTCCCAAGAGCTGTGGCTGCTGAGAGGGTAGAATAGAAACATGAGTGGAGTGACCTGGAATCAGACACACCTGGCTTCCTGCTGAGCTTTGCTGTTTCCTGGTCTCTGATATCAAGTGAGTCACATCACCTCTTTAGTCTTCAGTTTTGTCTTTTGGAAAATAACTTGTAAATGAGCCATAACACTAACTCATGGGTTTTCTGTGACATTTAAAAAAGCTAGGGCATGTAAAGGCTTAACCCACTGACAATATACAGTGAGCACTTAAAAATGTTACTAATAATTAGTTACTTGCTAATAATTCTTCAAGCACAGAACTTTAGGCAAAGGACTTAAAAAATTCACTTAGTTCTGAGTTCATTTTGCTGCAGATTGAAAATATCAGGATACAGACATATAGGCAGTCACATCAAGCTTTAAGATAGAGCCATGGTTTGAAAAGCGCAACATTAGGTGAATTCATCTTTGTGACACATCATGGAGTATACTTACTCAAACTAAGATGGCTACAGCATTGTTAGGCACTATAATGTTATGGAAATATTGTGGCAATATGTGTCTGGCCATTGACCAAAGTGGCATTATGGCACACATGCCTGTATTGTCATTTCTATATATAACCTCCAAATTACAGTACTTTGCACACTTTTAAAAATGTGAATGCCACCGGGTGCCGATGGTTCACGCCTGTAATCCTAGCTACTCAGGAGGCTGAGATCTGAGGATCATGGTCCAAAGCCAGCCCAGGTAGGAAAGTCCAGGAAACTCTTATCGCCAATAAACCACCAGAAAACCGGAAATGGCGCTGTAGCTCAAGAGGTAGAGTGCTAGTCTTGAGCTGAAGAGCTGAGGGACAGCACCCAGGCCCCACCACCGACAAAAAAAAAAAAAAAGTGAAGGCCCAGTGCCTGGTGCACAGTGAGCAATCTATAATCCTGTCCACTTGGCCAGGGACATATAGAGATGTGCATTGAAAGGCTCTGGAATTTGGACTGACTTTGATCATTGACTCTGATCGCCATGGAACTATGGCTGATTACTGAGCAGTAAAATGCACGATTGTATCTTGGCCTTGGAAGGGCACTTTTGAGAACAGAGTTCAGTGAGTTCCCTAAGAAGATGTCTGCATGTAGGGGGACTGATGGCTATGTGGCTAAAGAAAGAATTGTAATGGAAGGAATAACATCACAGGATACATTAGAAGCACAACAAATGCAGGACCTACAGGAAGGACTTGGAGCTGGGGTCAAGATACAGGAAGGAAAGAAGGTGAGCAAAGGTTTCTAGGTCAGGTCACTGATAGAGTTGTTAGTGGGATAGAAAGCCAGGAAGGAGCTCTGGGGTGGGAAGGCAGCCCACTGGCTTAGGATCTTGGATTTAGGGTGGGGATATAATTATAGAAAGGCTTATTCAGAGCTCAGAAGAGAGCTAAAGCAAAGAGGTCCTCTACCTAAGCATTATTGTTGTAGCCAAGTGATTATCCATCCTACAGGGAGGAAGGGAGGAGGAGTTCCGGGAGGAGTAAGTCAGAGAGGCCACTCTTCTGAAAGAGAGAAAGAGAAGTATCAACAGAGGTAGAAAGAACTGGGCATGTAGACAAGGGGAGCTGTCCAACCAATCAGAGAAAAGGACTCTGACATAATATTAAGAGCCAAGGAGGTGCTCCAGAGGCAAGGAGGTTGTATTTGTAATGAGAGGCTCCTCCAACTTTAAATAAGTATAAGGATGGCCAATCAAACAACAAGGGAGGGAGGGAGGCCCCATAGGAGTCAGTTGCCCAGAGAGGCCTAACTATACAATGACTGTAGATACCAGCTGCTATACATAGGCCTTGGTTTGACCAAGAAGGAACCTTTTCTTATGGAAGCTGCAAGCTCTGGTGATTGTTTAATAAAAGCAGTGAGAATCAGAATTCTCCTTAGTAACCAGCCCAGTGTGACTTGGAACAAATTTCTTTTTCAACCTTAGCTCCTCATTTTTAAAATTGACCTGCATTATTTCTAATGTATCTTAATAGTCAATGCTTATTTTATATTTAATGTTTTTCCTTACTAAAGGGATAAAATTCAGCTAATGATATATATATATATATATATATATATATATATATATATATTTGGGGGGGTCAGTCATGGGGCTTGAACTCTGTGCCTGGGCGCTGTCCCTCAGCTCTTCAGCTCAAGGCAAGGGCTCTACCACGTGAGCCACAGTATTACTTCCGGTTTGCTGGTGGTTTATTGGAGATAAGAGTTTACACACTTTCCTGCCCGGGCTGGCTTTGAACCTCGATCCTCAGATCTCAGCCTCCTGAGTAGCTAGGATTATAGGCATGAGCCACTGGTGCCCAGCTGGTTTTGTTTTTAATGAAAGAAAAAGCAAAGCAGGAACCAGTGGCTCATACCTAACCTGATCAAGGCTATGCCTACTTTTGGCTAGGTCATCATGGTACTTTTCTCTAAAACTTGTAAGGCAGAGGAAGGAGAGAGGAAGTAATATGCTCCTTTTCTTTTTCTTTCTTTCTTTCTTTTTTTTTGGGGGGGGGTCAGTCATGGGGCTTTGAACTCTGTGCCTGAATGCTGTCCCTCAGCTCTTCAGTTCAAGGCTAGTGCTCTACCTCTTGAGCCACAGTGCCACTTCTGCTTTTGTGAGTGGTTTATTGGAGATAAGAGTCTCACAGACTTTCCTGCCTAGGCTGGCTTTGAACCTCGATTCTCAGATCTCAGCCTCCTGAATAGCTAGGATTACAAGCCTGAGCCACCAGTGCCTGGCTTTGTGCTTTTTTTCTTGTCCGAGAGTGACTTTATTTGGATGATAGGTTGGAGGGCTAGGAATCATGTTATTTGATCTCATTGCCCAGAAACTCCATGAGGCATAGGAGAAGGTTATTTTCCATTTTTCACATGAGATAAAAAACTGAAACCAGGCTGTTTCAATAACCTTCCCTAAACCCAGATAATGAAACATTTAAATGAGTGACTCTTGTATCTGTCTTTTGGGAAACAATGATGAATAAGGCATTCACTAGCTGTGTGATCTTCAGTAAAAATGACCTGACCCCTCTGGCTTCAGTTTTATCCCCTATGAAAAAAAAGGGGACTGCATTTTGTGATTTGCCATGGCCTTATGCTTCACATGATAGGATTTGGTACCCAGGTCTCTGTTTCCTGCTTTCTGTCACTGGAGACTATTTAAGTCATTGCTTGACCTCTGGCTGGTTCAAGGATGCTGAGGTTGTAGAAGGAGATGTGTTCTGTGAGAGATAAAGAGCCGGTTCTCCTCCAGGTAGACATTGTCAGAGAGTTGTTGTGAAAGGGCATTTTGCTTCTAGGACTCCAAGATCATTGGGGTGTGTGTGTGGAGACCCAAGCAGATGATTTCAAGAGTCATACAGCTTGTTATTGGGGGAATTATCTTTAAGCTAGCACCACATCCTGTTCTTGGAGAGCTTCTTCAGCATCCTTTCAGTCCACACCTTTCATAGGCAATACGGGCCACTCTTTTGTCAGTTCTGAGCAAACCTTGCTATTGTTATCCTTCTGCTTGGGAATAAACCAGCCTAAAAATATTCACATTGATCAATGTCAATATGAATATACCCATTGATATGCAAGTTCATGAATACAAATGATGGAGGAGTCAGGGGAGAATGCTGCATGGCCCCTTCACCAGGGTAAGGGAGGAGTTAGGAACAGGGCAGACCACAGTTTGGCTGGGGCACTGTTAAGGTTGTGACCTAAGTGATATCTTGTTGGTTCTTTGTATCTTTGGTTTCTAGCTAGAGAAAAGTAACGATATGAATCTCATAGTGATTTTTTTTTGAGAGATGAAATGCTCTAAGATATGGTAAATACTCAAAGAAGTACCTGGAGCCCAATGAAACCCTAAACTATGAACTGGCAGTTGGTTCTTAATATTTGTAAATGATTAGTTTGCATTCTCATACAATGTCCTCATTAGCTCTTTCAGGGCAGGCCATTTGACTTGTAATTCATCTGTTCTTCTTAGGGTGACCCTATAGACTGACATCAATTTTCTTTTTGTCATTTCAGGGACAGGGTGAGAGACTGCACTTATATCTTTATCAATAAAAAGATTGGATGAAAAGTTAAGTATCACTACCTTTCTGCAGAGTAAGTATCAGGACTGACCCAAGTCCCTGGAATGTGCATCTACCAGGGAGGCCCCAGAGCCTCTTCTGCCTTGCTCATCCAGCTCTCATTCAGAAACACTGCGACCACACAGAACAGCCCCTCATCACCCTCAGCGGGCCCTGTCCTATCTCTTGACAATGTGGCTTGACTTTTCAGTTCAGGACCATTCCTGAAGACTCCAGTCTTAGTATCTTCATGACCCTTGCCTGGGTCTTGTCAGTCACTTACCCTTTGTTAAGAATTAGCTGGACCAGAGCTGTTTCTCTGAAGAAAAGAAAAGACCATGTCTTGTTCTCTGTAGCTAGGAAGGTTCATGTATATCCAACCAGCCAAATTGTTTGGACAACTGAGGCAGAGTAAAAAAGGCTAAGAGCTTGTTAGGTCCTATACTACGTTTTTCTTCCATCAAAATCAATGTTCAAAGCTGGGTGCTGGTGGCTCACACCTGTCATCCTAGCTACTCTGGAGACTGAGATCTAAGGACTGCGGTTCAAAGCCAACCAGGGCAGGAAAGTCCTTGAGACTCGTATCTCCAATTAATTACTAGAAAACTAGAAGTGGTACTGTGGCTCAAAATGGTAGAGTGCTAGCCTTGAGTGGAAAAGCTTGGGGATAGGACCCAAGCCCTGAGTTCAAGCCCCATGACCGACAAAAAGAAAGAAACTCAATATTCATTATGCACAAATGAGTTCAACTTTTTCTAAACCAAATATAACCTTAATTTCCTATAACATTAAATATTCAATTATAATTTGGTTTCTCACAAACACCTATCAGCTGTCTTAGGGAGTAGAGTAACATTAATAGAAATATACTTTGCATGTGTGGAGATGTAACAATGAAATTCTTTCCCTCTATACCTGTTAGCCAATAACAAGTATGGCATGCAAATATATCTCAGCACTTCATAGAGTAGAGATTTCTAGTGACTTGAGAGTCAAAAGATGAGCTGCTTCTTGATAGAGGAAAATCTCCAGTCTCTGTGGTTACACAGGGTAACTACAGAACAAGGATGAGGCTCAGTTTTAACAGCTGTCTAAAAATGAAGAAATTCACAATTATGGGCCAGGCTCCTTCTGAAGTAGTACATAGAATACTTTCTGTGGTGGGTTCAAATAAAACATCTGCCATAAAATTTCTAGTTTCTCCTGGATGTACCTAGAACAAATAATGCTAAGTGAGGTAAGCCCAGCTCAGAGAGACAAATGATGCATGTTGTTCTCATATGGTGAAGCTAAATATAAACTACAACTGGATATGATATTATATAAAGGACTGTAGGCATTCGCACACAGTCAGACTAAAGGTAGAGACCCTTAGGAAAGGAACCCAAAGGCATAACTCCTCTGAACATCTAATGCTAGTTATCAAATTGAATTTCTGAAATGGAAGTTTGTTGTTGTTGTTGCTACTTTTTTATGGGGAACTAACGAGGACATGCAGTCATGGTATTCAATATACGCTATGTAAAAATTAAAAAAAAAAGCTATGCAAGCTGGGTACAGGTGGTTCACTCCTGTAATCATAACTATTCAGGAGTCTGAGGTCTGAGGATCATGGTTCAAAGCCAATGAAGTACCCGTGCGTGCGCGCGAGCACGCACACTCACACATACACACACACACACACACAGAGTCAGAGGTGGAGCTCTTGCTCAAGTGGTAGAACACTAACCTTGAGCAAAAATAGCTCAGGAGCTGTAATCCTAGCTATTCAGGAGGCTGAGATTTGAGGATCGAGGTTCAAAGCCAGCCAGGGCAGGAAAGTTCGTGAAACTCTTATCTCCAATAAACCACCCGAAAACTGGAAATGGCACTGTGGCTCAAGTGGTAGAGCACTAGCCTTGAGCTGAAGAGCTGAGGGACAGCGCTCTGGCCCAGAGTTCAAGCCCCATGACCACCCCCCCAATAAAAAGCTCAGGGACAGTTACCAGGCTCTGAGTTCCTGTCCCAGGACCTCCTCCCACTCTCCACCCCCCAAAAAAAGAACTATGAAAATTGTGATTGGGAATGGGAGGGGAAAACTGGGAGAAAGTGAAGGAAGGGGTGACACGTACAAGAAGAATCCCTACTCGTTACCTGACTTATGGAATTGTAAACCTTCTGTACATCACCTTAATAATAATAATAAAATTATATTTTTAAAAAGCCAGACAAAATCCCAGCTCCTCTAAACACTAAAGCTGTAAACTAAATGGTGACTCATGGAGGAAGGAGGGGTCTGTGTTGGTGCTGGAGCTAATCCTATGTGAGTTGATTCAATCAAGAGATCTTATTAAGTTCATAGTGTGTTCCAAGGGCAAGGCTGGATGTTGAGGAAAATAAAGGTGTCCAAGACACAACTAATATCCAGAGGGAGCATGGGGAATTGAGAGGGCAAACCCATTCTCCCTATTCCAATATGGTAGTACCAGATATTGCTACCCTGGGCTGTGAAGAGTTAGAGGAAGTGCGGGAAAGAGAATCTGGGATGGAAGGGTCTCAGGGTATGAGGTAAAGGGATGGCTTGCTGCTGTGATTCATAAAACCAGAAGCCTCCTCTCTCCAAACCAGGCTTGGTTCTAACTTGGATAAAAAACAAAAATGACAACAATCAAAACAAACAACAAAAAAAACCAACCCAGTGCTAGTAGCTCATACCTATAATCCTAACTACTTAGGAGGCTGAGGTTTGAGAATCATAGTTCAAAACCAACCCAGGCAGGAAACTCTGTGAGAATCCTATTTCCAATTACCCACCAAAAAGGCAGAAGTGGAACTGTGGCTCAGGTGGTAGAGAGCCAGCTTTTTTTTTTTTTTTGCCAGTTCTGGGGGTTTGAACTCAGGGCCTGAGCACTGTCCCTGGGCTTCTTTTGCTCAAGGCTAGTGCTCTACCATTTGAACCACAGCACCACTTCTAGCTTATTCTGTTTATGTGATTCTGAGGAATCGAACCCAGACCTTCATGCATGCTAGGCAAGTGCTCTATCACTAAGCCACATTCCCAGGCTGAGAGCCAGCTTCGAGCAGAGAAAACTAAGGAACATTGTTCAGGTCCTGAGTTCAAACCCTAGTACTTACACACACACACACACACACACACACACACACACACACACCCCAAAAACAGAAATAAACAACAACAAAAACCACATTGAGATCTGGGCTCTTTGGGATAGGGATGACCTAAGGTACCCTTCCTGATCCCCTTTCTCCTTTCTCCTGTTCTTCCTGAAAGAGCAAAGCCCATCCACAGGGAGGGTTTTATGCTTGGTACTTAGATTTTCTGTGATTGAGTTACAGAAGGCCATTCCATGTTCCATTCAGCATGCCTGGAGGACTGTTTGATTTGTAGATGATAGCACAAGCCATCCAGCCTGCAATGGTGGGTGAAATACCATCTGATTCAGTGTGTCGTGACTTCCTCCAGAACTGCCTGCTGCACTCCTGTCTCTAAAAATAAAATAGCAAGGGTTAGATCCCCGTGCCTCTCCTGTTCCCTGGGGATGCTGTATGTGAGTAATGACTTTGCACAGCAAAAACTATCAAGGTTGGCAGCTCATTTGCTCTAATTTTTTTGGAGGGGGGAGGAGGGAGGAGGTTGCTTGTGGGGTTTGAACTTCTAGCCTAGGTGCTGTCTCTGAGCCTCCTTGTGCTCAAGGCTAGCACTCTACCACTTGAGCCACAGTGCCATTTCTGGCTTTTTCTGAGTAGTTTATAATAGATAAGAATCTCAAAGCTGGGCGTTGGTGGCTCACGCCTGTAATCCTAGCTACCCAGGAAGCTGAGATCTGATGATCGAGGTTCAAAGCCAGCCCCAGCAGGAAAGTCAGTGAGACTCTTATTTCCAATAAACCACCAGAAAACCGGAAGTGGTGCTGTGACTCAAGTGGTAGAGCGCTTGCCTTGAGCTGAAGAGTGCAAGGACAGCACCCAAGCCCAGAATTCAAGCTCCATGACCGACCAAAAAAAAAAGTCTCACAAACTTTCCTACCCAGTCTGATTTCAAACTGCAGTCCTCAGATCTCAGCCTCCCGAGTAGCTAGAATTACAGGCGTGAGCCACCCCTGCCCAGCTAGCTCATTCCCTTCTAACCAGAATGTAGAAAAGCCATGCTTCTTGGGGGAGCAAAGACTGACTATCATTCTGAGAACCATGCTGCATTCTGCCACAAGTAAGGGCTCTTTGGTAAAGACTGTTACATGTGGAGCTTTGTTTTCGGATCTTTGCTACACAGTCTGTTTACAAGATCAATATTTCAGAGAAAGAGAGGGTAAGGTAGTGCCATGAGGGAAGGGTAGGGTGGGTGTATGATGCCTGATCTTACCATTAATGTCCTTTCTTATTGGACTTTCATCACTGAAATCCTTCCAAATTATTCTCCTAAAAAGCTAAGCTTTAGAAAGGGACATACAAAATTAAACTGAGCTGTGTCAAAATGACACAACTCTAGATAGGATGACAGATATAAGGAAGCTTGAAGAGAACATTGGTCCTAGAGACAGGTTGAACAAGAAGGATTCAGCAGATGACAGTAAGAACACCAGATCTGAGACACAGGTGAACCTGGAATACATCTCAATTGTTCATTTGTGTCTGGCACCATCCTGCTCTGGACAAGATTAGAAGCTGGGAATATGATATGTGCTTCCATTAAGAGTTGGGGGTAACAAATCCATTCTCTTCTCTTTCATTGAAAAAAACCCCAGCAACAACCTTCATCTCTGTGGCCAGCTGTAGACCCAGATAGTGTTTGAACAACAGCAACAAGAATTCAAGGTAATGCCAAGCAACTGGAAATGAAGGAAGTAACCAGATTCTACATAGGATGAGTGGACACTGCCCCCAGTGCAGGCAGACACTGGCCTTTGGAGAAAGAGGATAATATTGGAACCCTATGCTTAGAATCTTCTCTTAAAGCATAGCTTAGTTTCCATCATTCTGGTGACCTGTTTTAGCTATAAATATCAGCCCCATTGGCCAGCATCCTCCACAGACCTGTAGATCCAGAAGTACCTGTCCCCTCATTAGTTGCTACGACAGATATCCTCAGGGGCAAAGAAGCAGTTTTTCCATAGTGACCCTAACAAGACTGTTTCTTCTAGGCAAGTCCAAAGTCCATACATAGACAAGGTCAGCTTTAGACATGAATAGTAATCAGTCTGCTCCATGACATCGTCTGTCCGCTCCTTCTTTTACATTTTTTCCTGTCATTTCTTTTCTGAAATTATTGTTTTAATGCTAGCATCAATGAAGATGCCAAAATGATAAATATATTCTACTTCAAATGTCAACTTGGATTAATTAGTAGGGACTGCTTGGCCCACTATATCAAGAAAGACCAAAAATACCACATATAAACTCTGTTATTGATTGTTGATGTCTTCCATCTTCTTCTCTTTTGTCATAAGTTCTTAGAGGCAGGGACTGTGTCTTATATAGCTTTACATCTCTAATTATTAATCCTCAAATACTTTTTACAGTTGACCTATATATGTAACAACCATGGAATCTTGAATTCCTAACTAATTATTTCCAGCTCTGCCCAAAGGTCACCAATCACAGAATGAGTGATACAGTCTAATAGAAATGTATCAGCTTGGTTTTTATGTCTTAAGACATCATGAGAACTAGTAGAGGAAGAAGAGAGAAAATGTAGAAAACAGAAAAGAGAATGGAAGGATGAAGCCAAAGATGAGGGATTGTGCCAGAGATTCAGCACAGCCCTTCAAGACCATTCTGGGCAACGTGGCTAGTTCCAGGCTAGACTGGACCACATAAGAAAACATTGTCACACACACATACCAAACCCAACAAGTTGCAAACAAATAAACAAACCCAAATAATGCAAGCTACCACAAAACAGCGTCTGAAGAAAAGCCCAGCTATGTACAGCGGCTGTCATTGGTATGAGATGTTGTAAATTAAGTACTGTATTGCATTCTTGCATGGATATTTTTTTATTAGTGTGTGTTAGTTGTACACTTTCACCATGGTATTTTACACATGCATATATTGTTCTCTTTTATTTCTCTCCTCCCTATTTTTCAATAGCTTCTCCCTATGTCATCTCTATACCTAGGCAGAATGTATTTTGATATTAGCCACCCCCATCATACCCTTTTCCTCTCCTCATCCTTCCTATAGTACCATAACTGCAATCATATATATATATATATATATATGTGTGTGTGTGTGTGTGTGTGTGTGTGTGTGCACACATCTATATATGGGTGTATATATATATATATATATATATATATACATGTATAGTAATATATCATTAGTTCTGGATTCTGCATACGAGGTAAAACATGTCTTTTTTTCCTTTTCTGTTTGGGTTTTTTAGCTGTATTTTTTGTCTTTTCATTTTTGGTACTGAGGATCAAACCCAGGATGTTGCCCTTGCTAGGCAATTTACCACTGAGCTACATCCCAGCCTGACTTTTGTCTTTCTGAATCTGACTTATTTGCTTAACATCATGATCTCCAGTTCCATCCATTTTCCTGTAAAGAACATAATTTCACTTCTCTGTGGCAAAATAAGATAGATAGATAGATAGATAGATAGATAGATAGATAGATAGATAGATAGATAGATATTATATGTTTAATAGTTTCTTTACTTAGCAGCTGAAGGTCTACTAGGAGGATTCCATAGCTTGGCTATTGTGAATACAGCTGTGATTAACATAGTTGTGCAAGCATCTGTCTTGTATGTTAACTTTTTCAGATATATGCCCAAGAGTGGTATAGCAGGATCATAGGGTAGAGCTCTTATTAGTTTCTTTAAGAAGATCCATACTGATTTCCATAGTGGCTGCACTACTTACATTCCCACCAACACAGTGTAAAGATCTCCCACCCCCACCCCCCACCAGTATTTGTTTGTTTTCTTGGTGGCAATCATTCTGACTGAGATGAAATGGTATGACATTGTTGTTTTGATTTGCATTTACTTTATAGCCAGAGCTGCTGAACCTTTCTTTAGGCATCTATTGGACATTTGTACTTATTTTGAGAATTGTCTGTTCATTTACCCACTTATTAATTGGGTTGTTGGTTCTTTTGAAGTTTGGTTTTTGTTTTACTCATATATTCTGGTTATTAATCCCTTGTCAGATGTATAGCTGAATTTTCCTCCCACTTTGTAGGCTGTCTCTTGTTTCATTTGCTGTGCAGAAGCTTTTTGGTTTGATGTAATCCTATTTGTCAATCCTTGCTGAGCTAGTGGAGTTCTATGCAAGAAGTTTGTTGCCTATTCTTATATCTTGCAATGTTTTCCTATGGTTGTTTCAAAGGTTCAGGTTTTACAGTTAAGGTCTTTGATCCATTTTTAATGGTTTTAGCACAGGGTAAAAGTCAGGGATCTAGTTTCAGTCTCCTACATGTGGATTTCCAGTTTTCCCGAACTATTTGTTAGACAGGTTGTCTTTCTTTTCCCCCAACAAACGTTTTTGTTACCTTTGCAAAAAATCAGCTGGTGTAACTATATGGATTCATTCTGGGTCTTCTATTCCAGTCATCTTTGTGTTTTGGCCAGTACCATGCTGTTTTTGTTTCTATGACTCTAAAGTAGTTTGAACTCAGACATTGTGATATCTCCAGGGTTGCAAGGACATTTTGAAGGGAAAGTCCCATAAGCCCCCACTTTTAGGTCCTTTGCTGGATAGGATGCCTTCGATCTCCATTTGGTGGGTCCTGAAGATTAGAGCCAGGCTTACACCCGCAGTGCTCTCTGGGAATCCACCCTAGGTGCTGGGAAGAAAAACCTTAGTGCAGCACAGATGAATTCTCAGTGTAACTCTGAGAGAAAGCATTCAGGTATCAAGATCTCTCCTGGGAGCAGGACTCTCCCTTTCTACTTCCAGGTCCCAGGACCAATGTTCCTCATGGGAGCTAGTGAAGCTGGACAAAGGGAATATCCTCAGAAAATATTTGATTTGAGAACAATTGCTAAGAATTCATATTTCAATTGATCCCCAAGGTAAGAAAATGCCTGCACTAGACAAGAACAAGGCTAAACAAGTAAGCAAGACAGACAGACAGACAGAATAGATACAAGAAAAGATCAGACTCGCCTGTGATCTCCAGAGAGGAGAAAGACAAATAACATTTGAATCACATCTACTCACATGCAGAATTGTTTTCAGAACCTCAGGGATTTCTGCAAACTATCCTCCCTACATCTTTTATTATTTATTTAATGTTTTCTTTTTTTTAAAAGTAGCTCAGCTCCCTATTAAAATTAAGATTAGTAAAATCATGCATTTTATGTGCAATTTTATAGTTTCTAATACACCTTGCTATGGGGAAAATGGCCTCTATGAACAGAGACAGACATCACATAGATAAGCCACAGAAGGTGTCTAACTTTGTATTTCTGTAATTCATCCTGTCTCTCTCCTCTCACCCTGCTCCAGCACTTGCCAAAGCTGTCATTTTGGCACCAGACATTTCCCCCCACCTCGTTAAAAGGACTTGAGCATTATGTGAGTGTGAATGAAGTCTGGGAGCTGTCAGATCAGATGTTGGACCTTACACATTTGCTTCATTATTAAGAATGGAATCATTGCCTGCCGGATGTGCTACAAGTTACTCACTGACAGCAGGGCCTCTGGTAGGAATTAGTGTACAATAAGACATTTCCTCCATCTAAAACATTTTGTTTAGGGAATAAAGTGAACAAAGGAACTCTGGTATTGTAGTGCACACCTGTCATTCCAGGCATAGGGTGAGGATTGAGGCCTGAGTCCAATAAAACTGGAATACTGTGTGAAAAATAAACTAAAGCAGCAAGGGCTGGGGGCATGGCTCTGTTGGTAGAGTGCTTGCCCAGAAAGTGTAAAGCTCTGCGTTCAAAAACTAGTACTGTAAAAAAAAAAATCAAGTGAAATAAAATGAAAGGAAATAATACTAAGAATAAATGCAGACTTTCCTCTCATCCTTTCTTTGTTTATGTTGTTCTCTACCACAGCTTTTCCATGTAAATTCCTAATTTAATCCCTTTTTTAATGTTGTCCCCTATCCTAATCCAAAATTATGTATCTTTTTTGTCATTCCCAGAAAAGCCCATTTTCTTGGTAGACGCTTAAAACAGATGCGTTTTTCTTTGGTTGTATAAATTACTTTTGGAAGATGGTTATAGGGAAAGTATTCCAAACACAAATCTTACCCGACAACTTTTAGCGTTGGGCCTGGCTGCCCAATTGATTGTGCTTCCACTAGGGGGCACTCTTCCCTTTAAATGTCAAATAGTCTATCAACTAAAAGTGAATGTTGTAATAGTAAAAACCGAAGTGTTAATTTCCTTTTGGAAATAGCTGCTTCGGAACACAGCTTTGGAAAGAGATCATTGAAAATAGATCAGTTGCAAAGAAGAGCCCTGCGGAAGTAGCAAATTCACTCAATATTGTAATCTCAAGTGACGGTTTCCTTTCCTAGCCCAATGAGTGAGCTAGTGATTTTTTTTCTCCAAATTCAACCTGGAGTCAAGTGATCCAACAATGTCACAAAACATGCACCACCGTGGCTTCTCATTTTACAGTATTAATCTCAGATTTAATTTATTTCAAGCCCAGTGATATCTCAGCTATTGCTCCTAGCTTTTGACTAAGCAAACAAGGGCCCAAGCACAGAGAGATGAAGGTGTTTGTTTAGATTACACAGTTTAGGGGGAAGATCTTCGATCTTTGTATAGCTAGCTCTTTATAAGTATCTTTTCCCAGCTTCTAATGGGGTCTTTTCTCAGTCAGGCTCTTTGTTTTGTTTTGTTTCAGAAGCGATGGGATTCCTTAAAGCCCTGAGCTTGTAATATACTTAGGCTGACCATAATTAAAAAAAAAAAACTCAGATATGGGAACTCTTAAGTGAATGACACGTATTGGGCCCTGGAAGCACAGCTATTGTAATAAAAGGCAGTGTATGAGACGAAAAGGGGCACTGTCTCAGCAAGCAGAGACTCTGATTTTGAAATCCTGGCTACACTTCGAAGAATGAGTTACTTTGGGCAAAGTGACTTCATTTTTGGGGGGACCTGCATTTCTTTTTCTGAATGAGTGAGTGGAAACTGAGACTCTCAGTGACCAAGTAATTTCCCAAAATGGTATATGGCGGGTAAGGGAGCTGAGCTGGAAAGCAGAACTAGATTTGCTCAGGTTTGAGTAATACGTTACTCTTAAGCCTTCATCCTATGAGACCCTTGTGCAGACCCAGAGGACCTCGCTGGCTCTTAAGCTTGATGTACTAGTTCATACCACGGTCAGGATGTGGATGTAAATGGCTGGAGGGAAATAATGTCCTAGTTGAGAGTCTGCATGATCTATGAGTACTCAGGGTGTTCCAGAGGTTCATCAGTCTTTTGGGGTGTAACATCCAAGACTGGGGCTCTTCCTCATATTACACTCATGCACCTATGCACGTGTGTGTGCACACACAAACTACACAAAGGAAGATAGTGAAGAATAATTAATTAAAACAATGTATATGCCAGTATGTACTGGGGCTTGGGTACTTGCTCAAGGTTGGTTGTGCTAACATGTAAGCCACATTTCCATTTCCAGCTTTTTGTTAGTTAATTGGAGATAAAAAAAAAAAGACTCATGAACTTTCTTGTCTGGGCTGGCTTCAAACCTGGATCCAAGATTCCAGCCTCGTGAGTAGTGAACATTACAAGTGTGAGTCACACATCCTCAACTAGCACGCCTCCAGTTTTGTTTGGTTTTGGTTTTGTCGGGTGTAGGGCTTGAACTTTGGGCCTGGGCGTTATCCCTCAGCTCTTCAGTTAAAGGTGAGTGCTCTACCAGGTGAGCCACAGCACCACTCTTGGTTTTCTGAGTGGTTTATTGGAGATAAGAGTCTCACAGGCTTTCCTGCCTCGGCTGGCTTTCAACTGTGATCCTCAGATCTCAGCCTTTTGAGTAGCTAGGATTATAGGCATGAGCCAGTACCAAGCTCAATACCTCCAGTTTTGAGGTAGGTAGTTGGATAAGGACCATCAAAGCTTTCTGAGCTTGGTTTGTACTCTCCAATAGGGTAGATGGTTACAAGATGCTATATAACTGAGGCTCTCCTATTGTGGCCCCTCCCCCAAATGGTTTGACAACAATGCACCCTTGGCTGCCTGGATTCAGGAAGCCATAAACCTACCTAAGCTTTTGAGAGGATGAGAACAGGTACCTATATGGCAGCATGTGCCATGTGAAGTAGATTTAGGGCCATTTCTTGAAATGTTGGTCCAGGGTGTGGGTCACCTGTGGATTTAGAAAGGAATTCTGCAGATCAGGGCATTTCCTTGGTCTTGCTCATTGCCAGGTGTCTGCCTAGGCTATGAGCAGCATGATGGGTTTTCTCCACACTGCACATGATTTGAAGCAAGCTACCTTCTCTCTAGCAGTTTCCTCAACTGAAAAATGGGGGCTGAAATAAAATGAATCCTGGTTCCTCGGTACTCACTTGCTGTTAGCAAGGTAGTGTGCCCCCAGCCTACTTTCTTCTCTGCTTTGGATTAGGGCACCTGGTCTCTTTCTAGCACAACTCCCACACCCCACAATCTTACCCATCTGAGTTTCACGTGTTTTTTCCTTCCTCCTGTCCCTCAATATCCTTACTGAAAAGGTCCTTTCCTGCTACCTTCTGGTACTGTGTTGAATATGCAGTGGAGCAAATGAAAGCAAAGGAAGCACTTACTAGAATCTTGCTTTCTGAGAAACTCCCTGTGGCTTGCTGAGGAATTGAATAGGAGCTCATTCAGTGCTGATGCTCACCTCAGTGGAACCAGAGCATGAGAATGTAATTCAGAGCTAGCCTAGTTTAATCAGCAGAAGACAATGGAGCTTGAAGGCTTCTGAGCACACTCCTGATGCTCTTGCTTTCTTCATCGAAACAATGGATAACGTGTTTCTAGATAGAATGAAGAGCCTCAGCTGAGCTACAGGGCAATGTTGGTCAGTCTCACAGTCCCTGTATGAAGTGCTCTGTGTCCCAGTCTACAGTTGCTTCTCCATGCAAGTTCCTCATTGCTGCTGATAACAATAGGCTTGTAGATCAACAGAAAAGAAGTTCCTAATTCATGGGAGCGGGGAGAGGGGAAAGGAGAAAAAGGAATCTCAGTTGAAATATAAGAGAATGAAATTTCTCCTTGTTCAGCAGCTTTCTGATTCCTCCTTTCCCTTTCAGCTTCAGAGGAAGCTGAGTTTAAAAGCTTATCTTGGTTTGATTTTTCCCCCCATCAAACTGAAATAGAAATAGCTACTTAACTAGGAGCTCTTGGCAACTGGTTAGACACACACTCACACACACACACACACACACACACACACACACACAAGTGAGTGCATTTTAAGATTCTTCATCAGCTGAAATCTTAATCACTAAAAACTGACAAAATTTCAAGACTCCAATAATACTGCTGAGCAAAGACTATGAACTGATAACTCACAGAAGAAACCTAAATGGTAAAAGTGATATAAAAATGTTCAATCCACAAATACCCAAAGAAATTCAAATTAAACAGCCCTGGCTACTCAGCAAGGATTTGAAGAATAATAGCAAAGGAGATCATGTTTGAGTGTAATAAGTTCCTGGAAATTACATATAAAATTCAAATACACAAGAGCCTCGTAGTGGCCTGCCATGTGTTCAGGGACTGCTATTAGCTAAAGCTGACAGACTGGGCTCTCAGGGAACAGAATCTTCCTTTGTTTCACTCTGTCCCTTCCTTTCTGCCACTCTAAGCAACATCTCTGTCTGTGATTGTGTCTTCACAATCAAGATGCCTGTCTTTCAGAGAAAACCCTGGGCAAAGCCTACCTCTTTGTTTCCTAAGTTAGTTCCTGTTTACATTCAGACTCTTAAATTCCACGGTGCTCCCAAGATATAGTATTGTTTTTATTTTTTTTTACCCAAAGCCTATAAGTCTTTGTGAATAGACATGTGTACATAAGTAACTTTGTAAGTCTTTGTGAATAAGGATGTGTGCATACAGTATTAGACATGAAAGTGTCCTTTGAAACATGCGGTGCAGATGGTGATTGACAGTTTAACCCACATCCTAAAGGTGGAATAGGATTTCTTTCACCATAACATTTTCTCCTTGGGATGTAAAAGTCAATATCCACCCATATCTACAGGGCATCTATTTGGTGCCATATGAAAACACCCAATGCTTGCTCACAGGGACAGAATGCTCTACTTCAGAAGGGGAAAAACATCTAGCTGGGATTTTGTTTTCTATCTGATCTCATTGTTCTTCAGTGTCCATTTTAATATGATTATAATGTGGAGGCCAGTAGTAGTATAGCAGTTTAGCTGCTGTGGATGCTTTCTGTTAGAACAGTATTATCAAAAACTTTATAGATTCTGGGCTCAAGAGGTCTTGTATAATGTGAGGGCCTCAAGCTGAAGGGAGGAAGCAGGGCTTGGAAGGGACTGACAAGAGAGCCACCTGTGTGTGTGTGTGTGTGTGTGTGTGTGTGTGTGTGTGTGTGTGTAGACTGGTGACTGGTACTGGGACTTGAACTCAGGGTCTGGGCTCTGTCCTTTAGTTTTTCCTCTCAAGTTTGATGTTCTATCACTTGAGCTACAACTCCCCTTGTTTTTTAGTCTTTTTCCTGCTTAATTGGAGATACTAGAGTCACACTTCCCTGCCTAGGCTAGCTTCAAACTTCAATCCTTTGATCTCAGCCTTGTGAGTAGCTAGGATTACAGCCACTGGTGCCTTTTTAAAGGCCATCCTGTCAAGAAGAGGCCTTTGTGGGTGCTCAGGTCCTGAGGTATGCTACAGGCCCAGGATTCCAGGATTCCAGGTCTCAGCCCCACTAAGAGCAAGGGATGGTAGCTTTAGTGTGGTCTTGTTTGTAAACATTTGGGTAAATGCCCAAAAGTGGGATTGCTGGGTCATAAGGGGGCTTTATGTGAAGTCTTTTCAGGAACCTCCATACTGCTTTCCAAAGTGGTTGAACAAGTTTACACTCCCACCAACAATGAAGTAAAGTTCCCTTCTGTCCACATCCCCTCCAGCATCTGTTGTTGTTAGAGTTCTTGATTTTGATTTGCATTTCTTTTATGGCTAGGGAGGTTGAGCATTTCTTCATGTGTCTATTGGCCATCCTTCTTTCTTCTTCAGAGAAGTTTCTCTTCAAGTCTTTAGCCCACTTATTTATTGGGCAGTTGTTTCTTTGAGGATTTGTTGTTGGGGGATTTAATTTTTTGAGTTCCAAGTATATTTTAGATATGAGACCCTTGTCCATTGTATGGCTAGTGAAGATCTTCTCCCAATCTGTGGGCTTTCTATTGATCTTGCAACTATGTTTATTGCAGCATTATTTACCATAGCTAAGATATGGAACCAACCCAGATGCCCCTCAGTAGATGAATGGATCAAGAAAATGTGGTATATATACACAATGGAATTCTATGCCTCCATCAGAAAGAATGACATTGCCCCATTTGCTAGGAAATGGAAAGGCTTGGAAAAAATTATATTAAGTGAAGTAAGCCAAGCCCAAAGAAACATAGGTCCCATGGTTTCCCTTATTTACAATATCTAGTATATGTATGAGTCAAGCAGGAAAGGTCAGATAATGTGATGTTAGGAAAATGATCCCTTAGATACGTATTTAAATGTTTTTTTCTTTCATGCATCTGTTTCTAACTCATTTATAAGATTATTTCTTTGTAGCTTTGTATGTCCCTCCCCCACAGTATAACCCCTGCTTTCACTGTATTTGATGTCGGTATAATTTGTGGAGGAGATGGGGAAAAACAAGTCGTTTCAGGATACAGGTGGACCCAATGCAACTATGAGAAGTACAAGTTGTCATGTCAAAAACAAACTTTACAACTTTGGTGGGGGGTGGGGGGGGAGGCTGGGAAGGGATGTGAAGGGTAAACAAAGGAGGAGGCTGCAATGCTTGGTAAGAAATGTACTCATTATCTTGCCCATGTAATTGTAACCCCTCTGTACAGTATGTTCACAAAAAATTAAAATTAAAATTAAAAAAAAAGAGCAAGGGATGGAGCAGCCTGCCAAGCCAAGAGTCCCTGTGAGAAGGTCCCAGCGGGAGCTGATGGCTGGGAAACTGTCGGGAGCTAAGGGGCAAGGCAACAAAAGCATCTAAAACATCTAGCCTACAACCAAGGGTTGGGCAAGTGAGCTAGAGAACTTGTTGGGATGAAAGGAGCTTGGAAGAAACTCCACAGGAGAGACAGGAGTGTCTGTCATAGGGGAGGAAGGGGCCAGAGGCAATACTGGACCGACGTGACTAAACCTCCAGTGGTCGTGGTCTCACTGAGCTGAGCCTTAGGGAAGATCCACTGCATAATTCTGAGGCTCATTGTGTTTCCCTGAAGGACAACCAACTGGACAATCAGCACAGGAGGTTGTGCCTTTGTTTACCAGAGAACCATGGAAAAAACATAGGCCTATCATCCCAAATTTATCATTTAAAAGCTAGGAAAAATTCAGTGGTTTTTCTATTGCTTTCCTTTGGAGAGGAAAGGGGTGTTATTTCCACATCCTTTCTCAGGTGTGCCAAGGTGAGCAGTCTTACGTGCTTGTGCTCTGGGCTCTTTGTAGGAATTGGTACTCCATTCTAGAAAATGCCATTCTCCAACCTCAGTATCTCTTAATGGAAGCAGGTTGAGTGTGGAGGGGTTGAGTTAAAGTCCTCTTTCTCCTTAGTCATGCACACACTCACAGAAAGTAGAGAGCCAGGAAGTAGACTACCATTTTTATTAACAAGCAGATAGGTACAGCTAATTCCCAGAGCTCTCTAGAAAGTTGAAGTGGAAAGAGAAGATTAGACTGTAGAGGGAAGTGGGCTTCTGTTGCTGCTCTGAGCACAGGCCTTGAACTTTCCCCTCATGGAGACTGGAGCCTGCTTGAGGTTTGAGGTAGTACTTGGGGCAGGCCCAGGGCCCAAAGACATACTAAGGTTTACAGCTGAGGTGCCAGAGTCTGCTCCAGCACACTAGAATATGGATAAAACTTAGAGATCATTTCCTTTTATAATTCCTCTTTATAGAAACGACCAAATTTACTAATTATCTTGAAATGTTATGTTTATTTTCTTTTCTTTTAGTTCGAAGTCAAACATCTTATTTTGAGATGATTATTGTTTGTCAGGTAGTTGTAAGAAGTACTAGAGAGAGACTTCTGTACCATCATTCACTTTCTCCCATAGTATATCTCACCAAATGACTGTTATTTCACAGTAGGGTATTGACAAGATACCATCAAGGGAAGATCATAGCCATTGCTCTGAGAATTTTTTATTTTACCCTTTGACAGCCAGTCACACTCCCTTGCCCGACCCTTTCCTTAGACCTTGGAAACTACTGCTGTCAATCTCTACAATTTTGTCTTTGCAGGAGTAGACCCTCTGGGAATTGCCTTGTTGATTCTTCAAAGATTCTTTGAAGATGGTTGCATGTATCAATACTTTCTTCTCCTCCTTCTCCTCCTCCTCCTCCTCCTCCTCTTTCTCCTCCTCCTACTCTTCTTCCTTTTCCTCCTCCTTGCTAAATAAGTATTTACCTGTTGAAGGATATCTGATCTGTTTCCAGTTTGAGGCTAGTCTAAAGACAAACACATTAGTATGCAGTTTTTTTGTGAACATAAATTTTTATTTCTCAAGGATTAGTGCCCAAGAGGGAAATTGCTGGGACATATTGTAACTGTATGTCTAGGTTTTTGTTTTCCCAGATGGCTGCATTATTTTACATGTTCACCAGCCATGTCTAAATGATCATTGCCAGCATTTGGAAGTGTCTTTGGTTTTTATTTAATTGTTCTTACAAGCATACAGTCATATCTTGTTGTAGTTTTAATTTGCATTTGCTATAATAGCTATTGGTGGTGAAATCATTTTATGTTTATTTGGCAGCTGAAATATCTTTGCATGTCTTTGGCCTATTTTTAAATTGGATTGTTTGGTTTCTTCAAAGCTTGAGTTTTAAGCATTTTCTTTATATGGATTCTACATTCCAGTTCTGTCCGATAATTTATGTCTTTTCATCTCTCTATAACTTGTCTTTCTACTTCCTACCTCAGTCCTGTCATAGAACAAAAGTGACACAGTCCAATTTATCACTTTTTTCCTTTTATAGACCAAACTTATGGTGCCAGTTCTAAGAGTTTTTTTGGTCTAGCCCTAAATCCTGATGACTTTTCCTCTTAAGTTTTCTTGTAAATGTTTTATTGTTACACATTTTGTACTAGTCTATAATTTATTGGGTATATATATTTTTTGCCTGTATGTGCCCAATTTCTTCAGCCCAATTTGCTGAAAAGGCTCTTTTTCCTCCATTAAAGTGCTGCTACCCATTTGTCAAAAGTGTGAGCATCTTTGTGTGGCTCTATTTCAAGATTCACTCTTTGGTCCTGTTGATCTATGTATCCATCCTTCCACCCAATACCCAACAATCTCCATTTCAATAGCTGTATAAGACCTTGTAAAGGTAGATCTCCTTTTTCAAAATTGTATTTAATTCATTGCCTTCCAATGTAAAATTTAGGACAATCTTTTTAAGAATTATGATTATTGTCTTTAAGTAGCTGTACAAAAGAGTTTCAATTCAACATGATAGTTAGAATAGTCTTACCTATCTACAAAAATCTTGATAAAATCTGAATTACATTAGCCCTGAATATTAATTTGTAGAAAACTAATATCTTTACTATGTAAAATTTTTGCATAGATTGTCACAATATCATTTTCCATTGCTTTTATATCTTTGCTTTCTTTTAGCATTATATAATTTCAACATGTAAGGAAATATGCAATTGTACATATGCAATTATATTGATAACTGTCTTTTCAAAACAATATTTAAGTCCTATTCTAATTACGAATGAACAGCAAGGAATAAACCAAACATTTGAAGAAATATATGAAAGAGAGAGACCAAATATTTAACCAGAAATACAGAATTTAGAATAAATACTTGGGGATGTAGTTCAGTGGTAGAGCACTTGCCTATCATGTGCAAGGGGGTTCTATCCCAGCCCTGCACATAAATAAAGGAATTTTTTAAGAAAAAAAATTAAAAATTGGAGTAAAAATGATTTAGAAAGCTTCAAAGAAATGAAAGAAGTAACTATATCCATTAGATTAAAATAAAAAACAACATACTAGCCAGGCATTGGTGGCTCACACCTATAATCCTAGCTACTCAGAAAGCTGAGATCTGAGGATTGCAGTTCAAAACCAGCCCGAGCAGGAAAGTCTGAGAGACTCTTATATCCAATTAACCACCAGAATACTGGAAGTGGGGCTGTGGCTCAAGTGGTAGAGTGCTCACCTTGAGCTAAAGAGCTCAGGGACAGTGCCCAGGTCCAGAGTTCAAGCCCTATGACCAACAAAAACAAAAAACAAAACAAACAAAAAACCCAAACAACCATACTATTAAAAACTGCATGTGGTGACACACATCTGTCAGATGGCTACTCAGGAGGCAGACATAGGAGGATCACAATTTGAGGATAGGCTGGATAAAAAGTAAGCAAGCTCCTAGTGTGGTAGCACATGTTTGTGGCCCCAACTGTGTGGAGGCATATGTGAGAGAATCCATTTCTGAGACTAGACAGGGAAAAGTGGGAGACTGCTAGAAAAACAAGCTGAAAAACCCAAAGGGCTGGAGCATGGCCAATGTTATATAATGCTTATCTAGCAAATGCAAGGTCCTGAGGCCAGTCCCTGACACAATCAAAAACTAACAAAATGCTATTAAAAGAATCCTTTCTTTGTAAATTGAAAATGATAGCCAAAAGCTGGGCATCTCTGGCTTATGCCTATAATTCTAGCTACGCAGGAGGCTGGGAGCTGAGGATCACAGTTCAAAGGCATCTCAGGCGGGAAAGTCTGTGAGACTATCATCTCCAATTAAACACCAAAAAGCTGGGAGTGGAGCTGCGACTCAACTGACGGAGCACTAACTTTGAGCATAAAAGCTCAGGGGCAGCTCCCTGGCCCTGAGTTCAAGCCCCAGGACTGGCACAAAAAGCAAAACAGTAAAGAGAAATGTAGATTCAATATGTGCCCAGCTTAAGAAACTAGAATAAAAAGAATAAAGCCTACAGTAAGAAGAAATAAAACAATAAAAAGACATAAATAATTAATTCAATCGATAAACTCTTAATCAAGAAAAAATCCACAAGGAAAATAAATTACTCATATCAGGAAATATGAAGAAGATTCACTGTAGTTCCTATAGTGACAAAAGTGTAGTGAGGAATAGAAGAAAAAATTGTATGTAAAAAATTAAAATTAAATAAAGAATTCTTTTAAACCACATCTTACTCAAGTGAAAGAAAAAAATCTATAAATAATCGGATACCTATTACAGAAATTGGATTTATAATTACATACTGCCTAGAAAAGCTCTAGATTCAAATGGGGTTTGATGATGAATTCAATCAAAAGTTAAAAAAGAAATAGCATCAATCTTAATACAAAGTTTTCTGAACATTAGAGGAGACAAGAATATTCTTCAACATCACTTAAGAAGAATCATGCAATATAAACCTGAGCATTAAACCTGGGACAAGAAATTACATGGAAGAAAATTTAACACCAGTATTCTCTAAACACATACACATACATTCTTTCAGAATATTAATAACTCAAATCCAGAATATTTAAAAAAGAGTCATTTATCATCACTCCAAGTTTAAACATTTGAATATTTATCAGTGTAACTCAAAGCAATAATCTAAAACATAGAAACTACACACTCGCCTCAAAAGCTATAGGAAAAAACCCCAACACAATTCAATAAATTTAAAACAATCACACCAATACAAGACAGGGAACTAGGAATACTGGGGAGATCTTTCAACCTCTCAAAGGTCGTACAGATGTACAGAGCCCTATAATTGCCATCACACTGCATAGAGAAAGAATGAATGGTTTCCCCTTAAGATCAAGAATAAAGCAAAGTCATTTCAACTACAGAGAAAGTCAAACCACTGAATTAAGACAGGAAAACGAGACAAATGGTATAAAGACTGTAAAGAAAGAAGTGAATCTGTCTTTATTTTGAAATCCATAAAGAATTCCTAAAATTAAAAAAATAAACCATTGTAAGTGAACTATTTAGAAATGCAGATATAAATTCAGGAAGAAAAGAATTAAGATAATAAATGGCCCAGGATTGAGGAGTAATGGCATAATGAACTGCTTTTTGTTTTATAAGCTTTGTAGTCTTTTTTCATTTAAAAAAATCCCTCTATTTCACTTTGATAAAAATACAAATTAAATTAAAAAGAAAAAGAGAAAAGTTCTCAGCAGGCATTAAATACATTTATTGAACTACAACTTTTTCTTCAAAGGAGATTTCTTTATTGAATAAAGCCTGTTCTCTTCACTAGTTTCCTAGCAAATTACAGTGTTGACTGAGCTTTGCCCTCTTTGAAAACAAAGCTTGAGAAATACAGAATGCTTTAAAATGTGAACATATTTTCACTTATTAATAGAATTTAATCAGGACTTGGAATAAAAATAAAAATGTAAATTTTTAGACATAATTAATGAGTCTTTAAATTCATAGTAACAACTAAGAGTTTTTGGCTGTTCACCCTAAGAACAAACAACTATGGTAACTAACACAGAGTTTGTTAACCAATAGTCAACAATGTGTGTACCACATAAGCACATATTTTATGACTATTTGCATAAATGAATATGAAAATACATTTATGTCCACCAGCTAAATATATAGCAAAAGGCTATTTATAAATACATAGCCAAAGGTGTTTTAAGTTTTTGCACTTCGTTTTGAGAACGTCATCTAATCAGACACTACATAGGCTTCGCACTTGGGTTACCTGCTTCCACTTACAGTAGCAGTTCTGTTTTTATTTCTTTTTAGATAGGGTTCCCTATGTACCCCACACTGGTCTCAAACTTACGATCTTCCTTCTTTAGCCTCTTTGACATTGCAGGTATATACCACCAAGCTCTGCTTCCGTTACCTTTTTCATGAATACAGGTTGAATAGAGACAGATTAAGTAGAATGATCAGTCGGCAGTCAGTTTAGTCATTCTCAGGCCAGAGGAAATCTCAGGTTGTGAAACGGGAAGAAATAACATGCTTAAATTGGGGTGGGGAGTGGGGTGTCCAAATATCCTTTAAGTATACTCTTCAGTTCTTTTGGCTTACCCCCTCGCTTAGATTATGAATAAGCATTGCTGAATTACTGACCAAGTTCTGTGTGTTTTTCTTTGTTACATGGATTAAAAAGTTGTCCAAGGGCTGGGAAGGTGGCTCAGTGGTAGAGCACTTGCCTTGCATGCCTGAGGCCCTGGGTTCGATTCCTCAGCACCATATATGCGCAAAGAGAAAAAAGCCAGAAGTGGCGCTGTGGCTCAAGTGGTAGAGTGCTAGCCTTGAGCTGAAGAGCTGAGGGACTGCGCCCAGGCCCAGAGTTCAGGCCCCATGACCAGACCCCACCAAAAAAAAAAAGAAAAAAGAAAAAAAAGTTGTCCAAGACTGAGTGCCTGTAATCCCAGTACACAGGTGGCTGAGACAGGAAGATCAAGAGTTGGAAACCAGCCCAGGTTACCTAGTGAGACTCTGTCTCAAAAAGCAAAAACAAAAACAAAGGGAAGAAAATAAAAACAAAAGAAGTTTGCTCCCAATTAACATTTTATAAGAGAAGACAGCATATGGCAGTTACTAATAACTGTCAAGATTTCAGGCAAAGCTCCCAGCAGAATTATATACCATCCTGAACTTGTTCCACCTCCTCAGGTCTCAGAAGCTAAGCAGGGCTGGGCCTTTCTCTTTCTCAAGGGAAAGAGCAGAAATGCTGTAATGCAGAGTGGACATATTTTGGAAGGCCCACATCATCTCAGAGTGGTGACTACTGTTCAGTGAGGCCATTGTGAGAAGAACGCATGTAATGCTGAGCAAAGCAAGGGCCAGTGAAGTGGAACATAAATATATATCCATTTGGTGCATTCACAAATGGAGCCTTGCAGCATGGGTGTCTCCTTCTCAGAGTCTGTTCAATCTAAAAGGATACTCTATCTGGGTGTTTGGTTTGGTTCTTTCATGGCATTTGTTACAATCTGCTATTTCTTTAGTCTGTCTCCCTCATGAGTGCAAGTGCCTTGACAAATGAAGAAGAGGCAGATCTGACGGAAACCATTAGAAGATTTCAACAGTTCCCCCAAACTCTTTGGGAATAGTCACTCTTTAAGTGATCTGTTCCATTAAATTATCTGTTGTATTGAATTTCTCTAAAACGAAACCAGCTTTTAGAGTCATATCTCGCTAGCTATCAGGACTTTCCAAGTTTCAACCTTTTATTAATTCCATCTGGGTTGCCACTTCAATTAGCCAATGGAAAATCGAATGGTGTCTTGATTTTGGGTAGCCAAAATGAGGTCTTCATTGACTTATATGCACCCTGATAAGCCAAGCATCTGGAACATGCCCTGTTTAAATGTTATTTTAGAAGCAATGCTCTAAGCAGATGTTTACTAGTAACCACTAAGAAATTTGCAGAGGAAATGGAAATGTGGCTCAAGTGGTAGAGAGCCAGTCTGGAATGAAAAAGCCAAGGGAGAATGTGAAAGCCTGAGTTCAAGGCCCACTGTTGACACCAAGGGAAAAAATGCAGAAACCTGAGATGTCCATAAATCACAGGAGAATACTGTCACATTTGAGCTTCAAGGATGCTAAAAATACCTAAGTACGTAGGAGACCATTCATTCTCCAGGAAGAGTAACAGTGCATTGCCTTTCTCAGTGGGAAAAGTCAGGGAAATAACATGAAACTGTATGCTTTGTAGCACATTTTGTCTCCTTTGATCACATAATTACAAGATCTGAGGAAGAGGAAAAAGATTGGAAGTGGGACTAAGGATTTTTCTATAATTTAGGGCTTAAATACTAAGCCAATGAATTAAGAATTTGAGCTAGGTGCCAGTGGCTCATGCCTGTAATCCAAGCTACTTGGATGGCTGAGGATAGCTCAAAGGCAGCTGAGGCAGGAAAGTCTATGAGACTCATATCTCTAATTAACCACCAAAAAGCCTTAAGTGGAGCTGTGGCTTGAGTGGTAGAGCACTAGCTTTTAGCACACAAGCTCAGAGACAGTACCCAGGCCCTGAGTTCAAGCCTAGGACTGGCAAAAAATAATAAGCAAAAAAAGAATTTCAGTTAGTGGAGGTTTTCCATAGCTATGAAAGAAGTTCAGGGATTTGAATTCTGAACAAATTTGAATTCTGAACAAAGCTGACGATAGTTGTGTATAGGCCTAAAGTGAATGAGAAAAGAAGTTGAGGGTGTTTTCTTCTTAAGACTATGATGAGAAAATGTAGAAAAAATTAAGAATCATAAAGAATGGCACCTTTAATTCTACAGAGATACATAGAAAGACCTGGACAGAACCGACAATATCTCATTACAATGGGCAATAGTACTTGCCCTTAGGTAGCTTATAGTGTATCTGAAGAAAGATTTTTAAAGGAATTGTGAAAGAGGAAGACAAATCTCACAAATGCAGTAGCTACGTATTTCATGTGTCCATCATAAATGACAAGTGGACACTGGTGCCTTTAACTAGTCTTATTCTCCTGAGCTTGTCCTGATTGCTATTAGTAGCTCAGCATCTGTCTGGTTGCTTGTACCTTTTGTGAAAGGAGATTATCTTTAAGAGGGCTGTTAAATGTCTCTCATTTTTTTCTTTCTCCATCTCCTATCCCAACAAACCCCTTTATTTTGCTTTTACATTTTAAGAAACTATTTTGAAGCAATGTTTCTAGGAGCTTATTTTGAAAAGTAGAGTTGATATACAACTACTTATTCCTCTCACCAAATTACATCTATAAACCACAGACACTACATATAAAAACAAACCATTTAGGAACACTTGAATGCAAGAAGTAGCATGTTAAAGTCCCCGATGTTTTTATTTGTTTGCATAGTGTATTCCAGCTTTGGGCTAAGAAAATCTAGCAAGGCAAAAACAATAACAGGTACAAGAAAACACACACACACACACACACACACACACACACACACTTAAAAAATCCATTCTCTCAATACAGAGGTCCAGGAAAGGGGCATCTTAGGAGAACAAAACACTTTGTTTTTCCTTTGTTGGCATTCCCCCATTCCAGCAAAGGTTAACTCCTGTGAAGATACTCTATAGCACCCCAAATCCCAGAGAGATATTTGGAAAGGCCATGTGGGGAGCTGGGACTTTTATCTCTGCCAGGCAGCAAGAAATCCCTTCCCCAGGAATATTAGGGAACCAAAGGGGGGGGTCTGAACTCTCACCTTCACCTGAGTGAGGATCCTCTAAGAAGGGGGTCAGAACTTTGACCACTTCCCCATAGCAACGAGGCCATTTCCGTCTAGTGGTATCAACAGAGGCTTATGGGCACAGTTTTAGTCCATCATGCTGCTCCCATCCAGAGAAGAATCAGGAGAGGCTGAGCAGACATCCTTACCCAACAGTGCAGAGAAATCTCCGTGGGTATTAGTAGAATGGATTATGTAGACTTCTGCAGGTACATGGTGGTAATGAGGTAGCACATCTTCTTCTCTTAGGGCAGTGCCAGGAAAAAATGACTCAAACTGTAACTGTGGAAATATCCCAGGCTCTTGGCATAATGCTGGAAACATGTAGATTTCCACTGAAAATCACTGGTCATAGCAAGAGCCAGAAAGATGCCCAACTGAGTAATAAAAGATGACAAAGGAGTGTCAGCATGGATGGCAAAAGTGTTAGAATTAGCTGGTAAATATTTTAAGGCAGCCATCACAAAAATGCTTTAGTGAGGAATTGTGAACTTGCTTGGAAAAAATGAATCAAGAAATAGAAAATATAAAGAAGCAAATGGAAACTTTAAAACTGGAAAACACAATAAGTGAAATAAAACATCATATGGATGGTCTCCACAACAGAATGGGGGAGACAAGAAAAAAGTTGGATATAGAACAATAGAAATTACCCACTTGAATATCAGAGCGAAAACAGACTAAAACATAAACAAAGAAACAAACAGGAATCTGTAGAATTATAGTGAGATAATTAATATTCATGTCCCTGGAGGAGAGAAAGATCAAGAGTGTGAAATTAGGGGCTGCGAAGGTGGATCAGAGACAGAGTGCTTGCCTTGCATGCATGAGGCCCTGGGTTAGATTCCTCAGCACCACATAAGCAGAAAAAGGTGGAAATGGCGCTGTGACTCAAGTGGTAGAGTACTAGCCTTGAACTGAAGAGCTGAGGGACAGCGCCCAGGCCCAGAGTTCAAGTCCTAAGACCAATTACCACCTCCCCCTCAAAAGAGTGTGAAGTTACTCAAAGAGATACTGAAAATCTCCCTACTTTGGTAAAAGCTGAAAGCTGAATGCTTTGAAATTTGACAAAAAATAAGCTTACATACTCAATAAGCCAAACAAATCCCCAAAAAGATAAGCTCAGGGAAATACATATACTGTAGTCAAATGTCTGAAAACTAGGCAAAAAAAATCTTTCAGTGATAGAGAAATAAAATTTTAATTGGGTGAAAACATTAGAGTGAAAGAAAGGAAGCGGTTAAGTGGAGAGGGAAAAAGAGAGGGAAGGGAGATGGAAGAGGAAGGAAGAAGAGAAAGAGACAAAGGGAAAGATGGAGGAAAGGAGGGGAAGATGAAAAGAAGGAAAAGAAGGAGGAGTTGAAAACCATATTCAGTGAAAATATACCTCAGGAAGGACAAATGAAGTCAGTCTCAGTAGAATATAAACTAAGAGTTTGTCCTCCTTATGTTCATTCAGTTTTTGTATTTGTTTAAAGCTACTGTTATACTTCTTTTCCTGTACTCATAGGCTTATCTTGTGTGTGTGTGTGTGTGTGTGTGTGTGTGTGTGTGTGTGTCACACACACGTGCAGGTACACACATGGGCACAGACTGGTACCTAGGGCTTGAACTCACCTTCAAGCTCTCACTAGCTTTTTTTGCTCAAGGCTGGAGCTTTGCCACTTGAGCTACACCTCCACTTCCAGCTTTTAACTTGTTAACTGGAGATAGGAGTCTCATAGCCAGCCTGGGCTGGCTTTGAACCTGGATCCTCAGATCTCAGTCTCCTGAGTAAGTAGGATTACAGGTCTGATCCATTGGCTTCTGGCTTATTTTATTTTAAACATCTTTTTACTATTGCTTTGGTAGAATTTATTTTGGCATGGAGTAGATGACTTGGACATATGTTTTAAAAAATACAATTATATCTTATTTTATAAAAATTAACACCTGGATAAAAGTGTAAACACCCCAAATAATGTAAGTGGAAAAAGTATAGGTGAAAACATACCACATAACAGTGCTTATTACATTCTAACCACTGTGCTAAACATTGTAGCATTTAGTTCGCTTATTACATCCTCAGGCTAGCCCTATGCATTGAACAGATTGTCATCAGCATCATTTCAACATAATAAATGAAGGCCAAATAGAGGACACACATAGTATTTAACTTTGTGCCCTGATAGAATGATGAAAATAAAATAAAAAATAAGTAAATAAGCAAATCAATCATAATTCAAACATAGCACAGATGTTATTGAGAGATGTTAGTTTAGGCTCAATGTGAGTGAGCACAAATAAAATAATTAGGTGACGATGTACCTTGCCCAGAGGACATCCATAAAACCAATGTCTTCGAACCTTTATTGTTGATACAATTAAAATTAATCCCAATGTCTGTCACTCAAAGGAGGACAGCCTTCCTAGATGTATAGGGCTACTGTCTCTAGTCTTAGATCTTTAGTTAAAGGCATTATTTACTTGAGGTGGTATCCTGAGTTCTCTAGGAACAGTTTTGACAATTTGCATAGCATTTCTGCTCATGAAACTGAGGTTTTTTAATTCCAGGGAGGTTTAAAAATAAAGTTAGGGGAAATGGAGTAATAAAATCCACAGTATCATTACTCATGGTAGGGTTAAGAAAATTGCGATTATCCTTATGTATATATTTCTTATAATGTGTGGGCTCAAGATTACCTTGAAATTCATTATAGTTGTGAGTTTCATTGAATAAAGTTTCAAGAATCAAGTTCTTAGGAAAACTTTGACTAAGAAGTAGGCATTCAAATGACTTGCAAAGGAAAATGAATATATTAAGTTTATACAGTTGTGATGTGTAATGATTACTTGAAGGAGTTTGGCCTGTTTAACTTGAGTTGATTAAATATTAATCAAAGGTCATTTTGAAGGTGATTTTTGAAATTGGTGATATTTAGGGATAGAATTATAAGAATCTTAAGTTGGAATTAAGGACTAAGGAAAATACTTCTTGGCTATATATTTAAACATCCCTCTTGATCGGGGTACAATTTAATGTGTCAGTGTAACATAATAAATCTCAATTGTAAAAGAAAAACACAAGCAATCCCAGGAGGTGACGTTGTGTGTACTTATATTGAACATGAGACACTCTGTAGGGGTAACGTTTAACCAAGGGTAGTTATTGCTGGAAATTAGCTTATTATTGAAATAGCAAAAAGCATATGTGAAATGTAATGGCAGCATTTGGGGAACAGAGCCCAGCTAAAATTCAGTGAGGATTAATGACAGTGGAGACAGAAGGACAATTAGAACATTCCTTAACTCTTTCCATTTATGCTATTACTCTTACTATTTAAGTAAACGCCTTCTCTTGGAAGATGGCAGTGATACATGAAAACATGTTTACAATTTCCAAGAGAGTTGAAATTGTTGTCTTGAATCTTACATCAGGAAGCCTGAATCAACAGCTCTTTTTATGAATTAAAAACACCTATAAGAGAACCTGATAAAGATAATTGACTTTCAGTTCATGAAGATCTATAGTCTAGAACATTTTCCCTCCTTTCTCTCTTTCCTCTCCCTCCCTCCTCCCTCCTCTCTCTCTCTCTCTCTCTCTCTCTCTCTCTGTCTCTCTCTCTCTCTTTCTCTCCCTCCCTCTTTCTCTCATCCCTCCAGTTCTGGGGCTTGACCTCAGGTCCTGGCACTGTCCTTGAGCATTTTTTTTTGCTCAAGGTTAGCAATCTACTGCTTGAGCCCCAGCTTCACTTGCAGCTTTTGGGTGGTTAATTGGAGGCTGGTTTTGAATCACAATCCCAGATCTCAGTCTCCTAAATCGTGAGGATTACAGTGTGAGCCACCAGGCACCTAGCAATAATTTGTCTTTTAACGTAAAGTTGAAGGTAGGGCAATTCTTTTTTGTTGTTGTTGTTAGTTTAATTTTAGTGTCAAGGTGATGTACAGAGAGGTTACAAAGAAGGGAAGGGTGTTGGATAGAAGATAGCAAACAGTACAGAGATTATACATTATTTATCTTCCTCTATCTACATTTGCTCTCTATTTATCTATCTAGTCAGAACTAGGGCTTGATCTCAGGCCTTGAGCTCTTACTTGGCTTTTTTTGCCAAGGCTGGTACTCTACCACTTGAGTCACACCTCCACTTCCAGGTTTTACTGGTTAATTGGAGATAAGAATCTCTCAGATTTGTCTACCGGGGCTGGCTTTGAATCTCAATCCTCAGAGCTTAGACACATGAGTAGCTATTGAGCTACTGGCATCTATCTTATTTTAAACTCTTTTCACTATGCTTTAGTAGAATTTATTTTACAATGGAGTAGATGTCACTGACATATGATTCCAACAAATACAATTACTTACTATCTTATAAAATTCAACAACTGGGTAAAAGTGTCAAATGTGTAAGTGAAAACAGCCCAAATGATAGTCTGGCAGTGCATTATTTATCTGTTTGTGCTGATGTTAAAGTAAGAAACCCCATTGGGCTGTCAGTCATGTGAAAGTATAACACATACATGATACACACATGTTAAACTATAGTACACAATCTTTGATAATAAACACTTTTGTTACTGGCTTGTGTATTTAATGCACTATAGGTTTTTTTGTTCTTATTTTAGCCACTTTTTCTGCTTTAGATTAGATTTTGCTATTGCTGTATTGCTTAGGCTGCCCTTGAATTCCTGTGCTCAAGGTATACTCTTGCTTCAGCCTTCTGAATGTTCCCCCATGCCTGTGTTTTATGTTATTGTTGTTGTTGTTGCTTGTTGAGTTTTTTGTTTGCTTTTGGTTTGTGTGTTTGTGATTTTGAGACAGGATCTCAACCCTAGGTTGGCCTGGAACTTGAAATCCTCCAGCCTCTGTTTCCCCAATATTTAACAGACATGTGTTCCACACTTGACCTGGTTTTTATTCTTGTACTCTTACTTAAAAAAAGTTTATTGTAGACATTGTGCCATGTTATGTGACATCAAGTGGCTGAGGCCTAGCTCAGGTAGGTTTTGTGAAAATACATGCTGTCTTATTCACACAAATATCTAGTATTGCCTGCATTTCTCAGAAGTATCTCATACTGAGTAACGTGTACTCATACTTAAATACTAACTAATCAGCTCAGAGCCACGTAGGTTTTGAACAGCAAGCACTCTCTGTCACAGTGTGTTGTCGGCAGCCGGCTTGCTGAGTAATCACACAGGCACTAGGTTGTGTGGGCAGAGCTCATCCCGAGAGCCCTTGGGTTCCTCTCTTCTTCACATAACACAGCACATCAGAAATGGAATGATCTGTCACATTTCCTAAAACTACCCTTGTCAAGAACTGTCTTGGTTCTATTTCTTGGAAATAGAACCCAAGACAGGTATTTGCGTGAGGGTTGTTATTAAGGGGGTTATGAGTAAGAAAGCGTGTTTCTGCTCTTTGCCTTTGGTTTCTGGCACAGAGCTTCAAAAAGCCTTGGAGTTTGCTGAATGATAGAAGTGAGGTAATTAGATGACTCAGGATGTGCACCAAAGAAGCTTGAGCTTGCACTGGTCACCAGGAAGGCCATCCTTAGGTCCTGAGGCTGAGACTTGAACCTAGCCCAATCTTCAGGGAGGTGAAAGGGGCCAGAGATTGAGTTTACTGATGTGCCCAACCATTTAATTATTCATGCTTCTGTAATGACCCCCTCCCCAAAAGGCCTAGACTCCAACCAAACTCAGTGGAGCTATCTGATCATTACCATTCATGAATGTGCCAGGAAAGTGGCACAGCCTGATTCCATGAGATCTCACATCTTTCCATTTGGCTGGTCCCTGATAATAAAACTGTATCCTTCATAATGAAACTGTAATAAGAAACAGAGTGATTTCCTGAGTTCTGGGCATTGTCCTAGTGAATTAGCAAATCTGTGAGAGTCACAGGAGGAGCCATCATGTTTATAAATCATCGATTTATAAGGATCGAAAGTACACATGAAGACCCCTGAGACTTGCAGCTGATATCTGAAATGGAGTGAGTCTTGTAGAGAACTTTGCCTTTAACTTGTTGGGGTATTCATATAATATATTGAGACAAAAATTTTCAGTTAACGATAACCCATTTGTTTTGAAGGCTATGTATTATCTCTGTGTGGCTGTACTAGTCGATTCATCTGGTCTCTTATTGAAAACATTTGAGTTATTTCTATGCTTTTGCTAAATCCATGATCATAAACATTATTTATATATGTCTCCTTTATTTGTGCAAAAAAAATCTCACATATAAGCTTAGGGAAAATAATTGGACTACAGGCAGGTATTCAACTTAAGAGATAATGACAAATGATGATCTGTTTACAGTCCTCTAAGCAATGTGAAGAAAAGCTTCACATTATATGTACATGAGCCCTCCAACACTTGATTTTGTCTATTGTTTTCTAATTTTATAGTTGAATGCATAGAAAATGTAATCGTCTTAATTATACTTAAAAATCATACTTAATTTTAATGATTTCCCTGATCTCTAACGCTGTTGCACATTTTCTTATAGATTTATTGGCCACAGTTCTCCCGAAATATGTTTATTTTTATGTCTTGTCTTCACTTTTTTACACTGTAGTCCTTCCGATTAAGATTAGTTTCTGTCTGAATTCCTCCATTAGAGACATACTGCTTATGACAAGTGCTTTTTGCTTTGTTTCTGGAAATGTCTTCATTTTTGACCCATCATTCAAAGAGTGTTTCACTACTTATCCATTTCTAGCTTGGCAATTATGGTCAATTGTTCATTTGATTCTACCATTATAGCTGAGAAGTTCAACTGTTAAATAGTTGCTCCTTCCAAAGTGATCATTTTTATTTTGTTTAATTTTTTTCCTTTGCCTTACCTGTTTCTCTGTGATGTTTCTAGGTATATTTGTTTATAGCTTTTGTCTAACTTGTGTGGACTGCATTGGCATGCTTGATGCTGTAGTTGACATCTTTTTAATTATTTTTGGAAAATTTATTGTTACCTCTTCAAATATAATCTTCTTTGCTTCTGGACCCTTTTCTGTAATTCTGATTGGAAGTTTTTTTTCCCTTCTAGCCTTTGTGCCTATCTATTTTTCCATATACATAGTGATCTCTTGTCTTTCTTATCTATGTTCTGGGTAATTTCTTCTGACCTATGTTCCACTTTCGTGGTTTTCTCTTCAGCTGAGTCTAATCTGATCCTAAATCTATCCATTAAAATTCTATTTTAATTATTACATTTTCATTTTTAGGAGTTGTTTTCAGTTCATTTTCAATACATTATGATTAGTCTTTGTAACTTCTCTGTAGATTTGTACAAATTTATTTTTTTCTTAACATATTGAATGTAATTATTTTGTAAGTAATATGCTTCTATGTACTATTTATTAATTATAATATTCAAAGTCTTTTAGAGTTTATTTGGATAATTCATTGTGTCTACAAGGTGTTGCTTCTAGAAACATGCTTTCTCGTATACATAATAATTTCTCATTCTCTCTCTCTCTCCCTTCCCTTTCTCTTGTCAGTCATAAGGCTTAGGGCCTGAACTCAGGGTCTGGGCGCTGTCCTTGAGCTTTTTTGCTCAAGGTTAGCTTTCTATCACTTTGAACCACAGTACCACTTCAGGTTTTCTGGTTGCTAATTGGAGATAGGAGTCTCACTAACTTTCTTGCTCACGTTGGCTTAGAACCATGATCCTCAGATCTCAGCCTCCTGAGTAGCTAAGATTATAGATGATAGCCATCAGTGTCTAGTAATAATTCTCATCTTTAAATGCCTGTTGTCCTTGGACATTTGCAAGAATTCTTTGAAATTAAGGATGAAAGTGCAGTCCTCTAGACATTAATATACAAAAATCAACAGTTTTCATAGAAATTAAAAAAAAAACAGGGCTGGGAAGATGGCTCAGAGGTAGAGAGCTTGCCTTCATGCATGAGGCCCTGGGTTTGATTCCTCAGCACCACATAAGCGAAAAGAAAAAAGCCAGAAGTTGTGCTGTGGTTCAAGTGGTAGAGCTCTAGCCTTGAGCTGAAGAGCTGAGGGACAGCGTCCAGGCCCAGAGTTCAGGCCCCATGACTGGACCCAAAAACAAACAAACAAAAAAAATGTGAAAAGATAGAACTTATCACGTTGTTAGTAGATTCTAATGAGAGGAAAGTTAAGTATTTGTTATAGTAGCAATACCCTACCCTCCAAAATATATAGGGGTAAACTCAAATCACACAGGTACTATATGTATTAATGCGTTCAAGAGAAAATTTAAGAAGACTTTGACAACAACAACAAGAAAAATATATACCTAGTGAAAAGATTAGTTTCAAAGATGTGGCAACCTGAATCATTGTGGAAGAGAATTATTTAATAATGTTGAAACACTAAGTTAGGTATTTGGAAAAATAGAAACATACAACTACAAAATTAGATACATAACTGATGATATACTTCACACATCTCACTCAGTTCAATATGTATCAAAATCTTAAATGTAACAAACAGAACCATAAAATTAGAGGAAATGAATTGATTTTGCCCTAAAATAGGGAAGCTTATTTTAAAAATAAAATTCAAACGTGACATTGGTGAATTTGACAACATAAACATAAAAGCAAAATATATCTAAACAATATCACAGATCATGATAGGACATTAAAAATAAAACTACACTGAAATGATTTAAGCTGAGCACCAATGACTCATGCCTGTAATCCTAGCTACTTAGGAGTATGAGATCTGAGAATTTTGGTTCAGAACCAGCCTGGGCAGGAACGTCCATCATACACTTATTTCCAATTAAACACCAAAAATGTTAGAAGTGGAGCTGTGGCTTGAATGGTAGTGCACTAGCCTTGATCAGGGACAGTGCCATTCCCTGAGCAAGCCCTTGCACTGTCACAGGCATGCGCATGCGCGCACATGCGCACACATACTAGTAGGTAAAGTTAGGAAACTGGAAAATTAGCAAAGGTGAAACAAATAGGCAAACCATTGATTGCTAATGAGAGGGTAAATAAGCATATCTTTAGGTGGCAATGTGGCAATATATATCAGAGTTGTGGGAGGAAGTTTCTCAGGTCCTGGGGACAGGGAAAGGGACCAAACTCTCCCAGCACCCTAGCAGAATCTTCAAACGTCTCTAAGTCCAACCAGCAATTGACAGCGGCTTCAAGAATAGACCAGAGAGGGAGCAGAACTGTTTGGCTGAATGGTCAACCAACAAGATCTATGACAATTAATAAAACAATAGTATTTTTGTAGCCTCTGATGCTTATCATAACATGGTAGATAATCAAGACAACCATTTCACAGAAAAATAACTAGAAAGCACTCTTTCTCTGCTAGCCTTGAGCTGAAGAGCTGAGGGACAGCGCCCAGGCCCAGAGTTCAGGCCCCAGGACCAGACACTCCCAACCCCAAAAAAGAAAGCACTCTTTCTCACATGGGTTTACTTATGGGGCTGTGGCTACTTTCACAAACCCCTTTCTAGTTGACTTAAAAATTGTCTGACCAACTCCAAACACAGGGAAAGCTAACAAATCAGAAGGAAAAGCACAAATACAAAAACTGAGGAGGTTTTAAAGGAAAAAGGAGAAAATTGAATTTACATTTTGAGTTAGAGGAATAACAAAGACCCTAAAACGTGTTAGAATTGTAGTCCTGAATCTCAGGTTTGGAATCCAAGCTCTTGCAACTCTCAGAGTTTCAATTGCTGAATTGTTTGTTTTTACCAGTGTCTAATCACTCTTGAACATGAAGGATGGGTATAATTGATGTTTACAATGTGCTCCTTTGTCATTTGGGGGGCTTATTACAGTTTCTCTGACTTCCAGCTCTTTTGAAATTATGTGGGCAGCTTGATTTATAAAAGAATTGCTACTCCTAGTTTTTCAAATCTTTTCTGAGTAGAATGACTCACTCCTTAATTTCTTTTGTGCTAGTTTAAAGATATATATATATATATATATATATATATATATATATATATACCTATATTACCTAAACTTTTATTGGAAAAACTTTGAAATTAATTTAAATTTGAATATTTTTGACTCCCAATGGTCTTTACAGTGCCTTGGGTGATTTATTACTACACTCTTAGCTAGGGCTCAGCAGGGTTTTTTTATTCAGCTCCTGTTATTCATGATTGGTTAGCCCAAGTAGGACACTGGGTTTCTTCCTTGTAGATGCATCGCTATTATAACTGAAATATCATCCAAAACAAAGAGGCCTTGGCATAAGCAAAACTGTTTGTGATTATCTAAGAAGCTGTATTGGTCAACAATGGCTCCTTGATATCTGATTTACTCAGGAACCTATAAACAAATCAACTTCATCACCGTTGTATCTACTAGCACTTAGTATATGCCCTCCAACACTCAAGTTGAAATTTGATTATCATTGTGGCAACACTGGGAGGTAAGGCCTTTAAGAGGGAAGTAGGTGACTGTTATAAAGTAAGGCCTGGCCTTAGGTACCTGCTTGTCCTTCCTCTTTACTAAAGTACTAGATGCAGCTGCCCTATTCTGTACTTCAGCTTCCAGAACCATGAGCTAAATAATTTTTTTGTACAAATTAGCCATCCTCAGATAGTCTGTTATAGTAACAGAGAATGTACTAAGCCACCACTACCTCCTTGCTGACACTCAAATGACCATCCAAGTGCCAGCTGAATAGGAGGCAAACCCTGCATGATGTCCTCTCTTTTCCTCTACTCGGTTGGTGTTCAGCCTCACCCCCTTCCCTCCAAACTCAGCTTTGACAGTTGGCTCTGCCTCTGGCCAGGTTTGTACAGATTGATACAGCATTCTGGACCTTATCTCTCCGTTTTTGCCTTTGCTATGTCTCCCATAGGTGGGGACGAGTGGTGTACACTTCAGCTTGTGTCTTCCCACTGCTTCTGCACACAATGGCTGCTGCCTGGGATCGCAGCTGAGATAACTCCCTGAATCCCTGCAAGTGAGGAAGCTGAGAGACTATCAGAGTCCTTTTGTAATGTGGAAAAGAGATAAAAAGTATATACTCCAAGAGTGATAGAAAGCACATCTTAATGGCGTGGGGCAATGAGTGAGAATTTCTTAAGTATCCCTATGTATGGCCCAGACTCATAAACTTTTCTTCTGCAGGCTCTTCTATTCTAGTAGGAGAGCTCAGGTCTGTGCACTGATAATAATCTGCACAGCACTGCAATATCATCACTTCAGTTATTCTTAAGCATTTATTCAATACCATCATGATGCTTCTGGACACTATGCTGTTCTGTTTTTGTTTTTGTTTTTTTTTGTCAGTTGTGGTGCTTGAACTCAGGCCTGGTTCTGTCCTTGAGCCTCTTTGCACTCAAGGCTAGCGCTCTACCACTTGAGCCACACACTTCCAGTTTTTGAATGGTTAATTGGAGATAAGAGTCTCATGAGAACTTTTCTGCCTGGGCTTGTTTTGAACCACAGTCCTCAGATCTCAGCCTCTTGAGTAGCTAGGATTACATGCATGAGTCACCAGCACCCAGTTATTTTGTTGGTTTTAACCACATTAAGACAAAGTCTGCTCTTAAAGAGCTGCGACTGGGCTGGATGTAAGAGCTCAGGCTTTTAATCCCAACTACTTTGAGTGAAGAGATTGGGAGGATTAAGGTTTGAAGTCAGTTGAACAAAATTTTAGTAAAATTCCATCTTGACTAATAAATTGGGCTTGCCTCTGATCCCAGCCCACTTGGATGGCAAAAAAATGACTGAGGGTGTGGTTCAAGTAGTAGATCACTTATGTAACAAGTAAAAGGATCTTACTTCAACCCCCAGAATGGTAGAATGAATGAGGCAATGAAGGGAGGGAGAAGGAAGGGAGAGATGGGAGAGGATGGAGAAAGAAAAGAAAAAAGGAAGGAAGAAAGGAAGGAAGGAAACAAGGAAGGAAAGTCAGAGCCTGGAGAGGATCAAATATAGGAAGGGGAAATGATTACAATGACCATTATTAAGGGAAAGATTAGTATTAAGAGTTACAGGAGCATACAGTTGGAGTTGGGTGGCATAGTGGGGAAGGAAGGCTTTGCAGTGAAAACCCATTTTAGGTGTATCATAATGAATGAGCAAAGAGTCTTCCTGTGGGAAGAAAGTTGAGCAGACAGCATTACTGAAGCACAGAGGTAAGAAGGCACCAGTAGGTTATGGAAAGGCCAATCATTCAGTGTTGATTATTCTGCCACAAGAGGAAGAAACGGAAGTAGAAAAGGCTAAGGCAGGACATATTGTAACTGGAATACAGAATGCTTAATTAGTTAGTTCTTCCTGGACAGGCAGTGTTGGAGTGAAGAGTTAAGACTTTAAGCAGGACCATCTGGGCTTTAAAAATTACTCAGCTAGAGGCTGGGAATGTAGCTTAGTGGTAGAGTACTTGCCAGGCATGTATGAAGCCCTGGGTTCAATTCCTCAGTACTACATGAACAGAAAAAGGAAGTAGTGCTGTGGCTCAACTGGTAGAGTGCTAGCCTTGAGCAAAAGAAGCTCAGGGACAGTACCCAGGCCTTGAGTTCAAGCCTCAGGACTATCAAAAAATAAAAAATAAAAACAAGGAGGGTGCCAGTGGATCACATCTGTAATTCTAACTACTCAGGAGGCTGAGATCTGAGGATCATGGTTCAAAGCTACTCCGGGCAGGAAAATCCATGAAACTTTTTTTTTTACATTTTATTTATTACTTTATGTTTTTAATTTTATTTTATTGTAAAGATGCTGTACAGAGGTGTTACAATTACATGAGTAAGGTAATGAGTACATTTATGGTCCAACATTGTTACCCCTCCTTTGTTGTTCTCCCACTATCGCTTTTCTCCCCCACTTCCCTCTCTCCTCCCCCCCACCCCAAAGTTGTAAAGTTCATTTCCAACAAAGTGTCTTAGGGGTATCATGGTTGCAATAGGTCATCCTGTTTTCCTGTTTCAGCATTTTATTATTCCCTTTCCACTCCTCAAATTAGACAAATGTATATATAAGATGCAGGGTACAAAAATCAAGTATAGTAACAACAGATAGGTACTATAAGGAGAAGAACATACAAAGGAAACAAAAAATCACATAGTATATTAAAAACAACAGCAAAGAAAGACCTCTTGTGCCTAATGGAAATGAACTCCATGAAACTCTTATCTCCAATAAACCACCAGAAAACTGGCAATGGCACTGTAGCCTTGAGCTGAAGAGCGCAGGGACAGTGCCCAGGAACAGAGTTCAAGCCCCATGACCAACAACAACAAAAAAACACAAAAGAAATTACTCAGCCACTGATTTGAGGAATAGTTTTGCTAGCCAGGAGCCAAAAAGAAATGCTGACATTGAAGACAGCAAGAGGAGCTAAGAGACCATTGCGTGAGCTCTGCTGATTAATGATGAGAACCTAAACCAAGTGAGGCTATTGGAAGTGACGGAGGAGACAGAGTTGACATAATCCTTAAGAAGAGACAGGCATGCTGATGATTTTCCATGGAGCAAATAGGCAGATGGAGGGATGATGTCATTCCATCTGTCCTTTGGAAATTGCCTTGTAGCTTTTACACACATTGATGTGCGTCACTGTTTGGATTTTTATTTGAAATCACCTCAAACATTCAGATAAGTTGCAAATAGAGAACAAGAACTCACCGCCTCCCCCAAATTAGTTATCAACACTGTTTGCCATCAGAATATTCTCATATACATACACTACCTGATCAGAGCCAGGATAAAAAAAAAAAAACTATGTTACCATCCTCAAATCCTCAGACTTAATTTTTTTTTAAATTGCACTTTCCCCTATAATACTATTTATAACAAATTCCGGGATCGCATTTTGCAATTACTTTATGAATCTCCTCTGGTCTGGAACACTTCCTTGGCCTTCCCTTCATGATTTGACACTTCTGAATATTTTAGATCAGTTTATTTTATGGAAGTCCTTTGACAGGGCTTCAGTATTGGAGAAAGTAATTATTTCTTTTTGATTGCATTCAAGCTATGGATCTTTGACTGGACTATCTCCAAAGATGCTGTGGCCTTCTTATTGCATGCATTGGGGATAGTCATATTATTTACCTGGTAGGATTTGATATGATCACTTTTGATTATGATGTGTCTGCTGGGCCTCTCCACTGAAGTCTTATTCTCCCTCTTTTTATGACTAGTGGGTATTTTATGTAGAGGTAATTTAAGACAATATAAGTATTCCATTTGTCATAAAAATTTACTCATTTCTTCCTATCTTTCTGGACCAATGATTTCCAATTACATCAATCAACTATCCCTATCACTTCTATCACTATTTTCATGCTCAGACTGTCTCCAATATAGCCAGTGGGAGGTCTATCTAGCTGGTGTTAGCATTCCATCATTCTAGAACATCCCTTCACTTTCTGCTACATATCTTGAACACATCCTGCTTCAGCTGTGGAATCAACCACTTCTTTAGGGATCTCTGGATTCTCTAAGTGCACAAGGAATTCAGAAGTCAACATGGAGTGCTATGCATTTTGACTGATATTTAGGTAGTGTTGATCTTTCTACATTGCTAACTTTCTTCTCCAACAGTGTGACCTTAACTCCATTGTCTTATTTATATCTATCTATCTATCTATCTATCTATCTATCTATCTATCTATCTATCTATCTATCTATCATCTATCTGATTCATTTCCCTCTATATATCTAATTCCTTGTACGTAGAACTAACCTCTACCTCCACTGATGCTGGAATCCTGTTCCAACTTCTTAAGGTAACTTCTGGAACCAAACTAACCACCACCAACAACAACCACTGCCACGGCGGCCACCACTGCCACCACTAGGAGACTCCCCATTCTACTTGGTCTCCATTTTGTCACACCTGACCCTACTCTGCCACATGGATGCTCTCTGGACTCCCTGCGGGACTCATGGGAAGGAAGGGAAAGATTAAGCAGAAAGAGACAAAACAATGAGAGAAAAGATGAGGAGAGGGAAGGAGGAGACATGGAAAAGGTAAAGAAGCCTCACTCACTTTTAGATTCTTACAAGATAACCTGTTTGGATTCTTACAGTATTGCCTGGTAATTGAGGCTGGTATTATTTTCTTTTCAAGATGGGGAAATGGGTGTAGATGAGAGGTTACTCAGTCCCATCTCTAGGGCGTAATATAGCTGAGTATCCCTCCTAGGTCTTTTAAGTCTAAATCCGATTGTCTGACTTCAGTACTTCAGGCCTATGGTCTGATGCTCTCCCATAAACACATAAGTGCTCCTTGAAGGGAAAGTCATTATTTGAGTTAAAATGCATCGGTAAGGGATGTAGCTGCAACATTAAAAGTATACCTTAGCTGCTGATTCAAAGGCAGTTCTGATGGTCCCTGAAAGAAAAATACTGTCTAGCTATCTGCGGTGGTACTATAATTTGGGTCTTAAGGTACCCTCCAAGGTCCATGTGGTAAGGGTTAGCATGAAGCTATTGAGAGTGACTATATTCTTTAAGAAATGGGGTCTGCAACAAGCAGTCAGTGCAAAGCCCATGAGGAGATATAAGTGGAGTCTTACACTATAATGACCACTCCCCCAAGAGGTCTCCATCGAATGTTTCTTTGAGGTCCCCTCTGGAGCCAGCTTTCATCTCACTTTCAAATAAACTTACTCCATTTACTTTAAAAAAGAAAAAAGGAAGTGAGGCCTGGTAGAAGGTCTTCATGTCATTCAGGGTATACCCTTGAAAGAGATACCAGTCCTTTCCCTCCCTTCTCCCCTCCTTTCTTTTTTTTCTTTTTTCTTTCTTGTTTCTTTCCTTTTCTTCCTTCCTTCCTTTCCTTCCTCCCTCTCTTCCTTCCCTTCCTCACTTCCTTCCTTCCCTCCCTTCTTCTCTTCTTCCTTCCTTCCTTTCTTTCTTCCTTCCTTCCTTTCTTTCTTTCTCTCTTTTATTCCTTTCCTTCCTTCCTTTCTCTCTCTTTTACTCTCTCTCTTTCTTTTTCCTTGTGATCATGAAGTAAACAGTTTTGCTCAGTTACATACTCCCATCATCATGCGCATCTTACCACACACCTAAAAACAACAGATCCAGTTGACAATAAATTGGAACCTCTAGATCTATGAGTCAGAAGGATACTTTTGTTGTTGTTGCTGTTGGTTGTGGGGGTTGAACTCGGGGCCTGGGTGCTGTCCTTGAGCTCTTTATGTTCAAGGCTAGTGCTCTACCTCTTTGAGACTCAGCACCACTTCTAGTCTTCTGGGGGTTAATTAGAATCTCACCAACTTTCCTGCTCGATCCTTAGATTCAGCCTCCTGAATAGCTAGGATTACAGGTGTGAGCCACCAGTGCCTGGCAAAGCAATACTTTTTGTAAAGTTGATCACTTCAGGTATTTGATGGAAAACTAACAAATGCAGCGGTCACCAGTGTATAGATAGCATCCCTCCAATGCCTCTTTACTTCCTCTATCAGAAGGGAAAGAGGATAACCCCTTCTTCCTTCCTCTTCTTATTTACCCCCAGTCAGGGCCACCATTTAAAGTCTTTTCTATGATGTCCTGGGTTATAATTTGAGCTCTGGGAGCCTAAAATAGCACTATCGAAAGTGTGATGATGGCAGTAACACCCCTGGAAACTTGATAGAAATGTAGGTTCTTGAGTTCCACCCACACCATCAGGAACAGCATCTTTTGGGACGTAGCCCAGACTTTCCCAAATGATTCATATGTACACCTGCTCTGGAGCCTAAAGAGCTGCTTTTCCACTAAGCTCCCATGTGATGCTGATGAGAAATTCTGGGATTAATCCAATCAGAATCTGCATTGATTCCAGATCGAATAGGATTCAAATGTCCAGCTTCTGAGTTATCAATGCAGCCCTTGGGGCAAGGCAGAGAACAAAACCCCTCTCTGAGTTGAATTACTATTGACCGAAATGAAGTTAAACAAGCACCTACAGTAAATATTGTCTCCATGTTGGTCTGTGTCATCATTTGGTATTAAAAATGTAAGAGTATCCCACCAAACTAGTGCCTTTGTACATGACATTCGCTGCCTAGAAATGATTTGTCCTTCCCTCCCTTTTCTGGAATACTATAAGACCTTGACTTTAGCAGTCACTTTTTTAAAGGAAAGTATCCACTGATTACTAATGGTAAGTTTCTTAGCACTAAGAGTCCCAATTTTACATAAATTTGTGCCCGGATCTCTTTTTATAAGCTGCATGACAACAGGAACCATGTGTAATTTCACTTACTTTTATATGTTTAAATCACATAGCAAAACAGTTTACTGTCATCTGCCCCATAACTAGGGATTGAACTCAGGGCTGTGTGCTTGCCAGATAAATGCTCTGTCATTTAGGGCATGCTGCAGACCCAAGTTTTAATTTTTTTAGGGGGGGAGGTCGGTCATGGGGCTTGAACTCTGGGCTTGGGTGCTGTCCCTGCACTCTTCAGCTCAAGGTAAGTGCAGTGAGCACTCTCCCTCTTGAACCACAACACCACTTGCGATTTTCTAATGGTTTATTGGGGATAAGAGTCTCACCTACTTTCCTGTCCAGGCTGGCTTTGAACCCTGATCCTCAGATTTCAGCCTCCTGAGTAGCTAGGATTACAGGCAGGAACCACTGGCATGTGGCTTTAATTTTGTTTTTAAGATAGTATCTCCCTATTTTTGCCCCTTGCTGGCTCAAACTCATGATCTTTCTGCCTCTAAATCCCTAGAAGCTGGGATTACAACTATAAACAGACTCTTAATAAATATCTCTAAGATGGCCCTTAATGATCATCTTTACTGGTGTTTATTCTTTCACATAAACCCCTTCCACTCAAGCATAGGCTGAGTATTGTGACTCTCTTCTAGTGTATGGAATATGAAAAAGTTAAAGGGTTATTGCTTTTAAGACTAGGTTGCAAAAAGTCTGTGGCTTCTCTCATTTCTTTCTTTGGCAATCTGAACCATGCTAGTTGCCAAGTTGTAAACTTTCCCATGGAGAGACCCACGTAGCAAGGAACTGGCATCTCTAATAAATAGCTAATGAGGTGTTAAGGCCTGCTAACAACCACGTGAGTGAACTGAGATGTAGGCTTTCCCTCAGTTGAGCCTTCACATGAGACTGTAGCCTTGATTGTATTGTAACCTTGGGAGAGATACTGAACCAGAGGCACCCAGGTACATTGTATACAGATTCCTAACCCACAGAAACTGTGAAATAATCAGTGTTACCTGAAGCCACTCTGTTCTGGAGTAATTTATTATATAGCAACAGATAACTACTACAAAGTGGATCGGTGAATAGTATCATAGACTATCCTTCTGTCTTAGCTTTCACCTCTTATTTAAAGATAATATATTATCCATACTTAATAAATATACATGTGAATGAGAGACTAAGCAATTTGGATGCAGATCTATTTAGCTCCAAAGCGGAGCTCTTTTTAATGTCATTGTGTCTAAAGTTTTTAAGTGATAGGAAAATTTATTAGGTTAGAAATGGGGGGAAGAGAAGATTATGTGACGTAGATATGCCACAAAAACCACTTCAGCCCGTCTTCATCTATATCCGACTATCTTCTGGGGGTACAAACATTGACATTTGGTTAATAGAAAGAATTGAAGGCAGAGTATGAGAAGGTAGGCATGTCCATGTCACAGGCTGGCCATTTTGCCCAAAAATTTAAGGGTGTTTTCTGCTGTCATTCCCAAGCATTGAGAGGGGAAAGGAAGTTTTCCAGTTCTTTACCTCTTACTGCATGAATCATACTCAACTTCCCTAAGTACTTCTACCTCATCCTGTATATGAATCATTCACAAAGATACTACAAATTGAATTTTGATCTCCTAACTCCCACCGCTACTGTTTGGGATCCATTCTCTTGGTTTCTTCAGCCACATCTTGGGCTGGGACATTGTCATTGCTCAGACCTACTACCCATGACTCACCACAGAAAATGCAGTCCTTTGGGGAGTGGTATAAAAATGGGGGCAACGGACGGAGGATGAGTCATGTTCCACATATCTGATTTTGTTTGTTTGATTAGTTTTCTTCAAAGCCCAGTGGAGTCACAGGCTGAAAGAACTGGTAAGATAAGAGAAATAGTGGGGATAAGTAAGGCAGGACCAAAGGAATGATGCCTTTGATATTCCACAGCAGAAATTATAACCACAGAGAATGAGAATTTACAAGAAAGTGTCTCAGCCATGTGCAAATGCACACGTAAAGGCTCCTCCTCCATCTCTTTGCCTGGAGATCCAGTAGTTGGGGACCTGCAGGTGACGTGCAAGGTGAAGAGAAGGGGACATTTGCTGATCCAAAGCAGCTGCCACTCAAGTGATAATTATTTGATAAGTCCAATTTTTCTTTAAAATTCATGCCTGAATTCCAATTAGATTGCATGATACAGGCACATGTATTCAATTTTTACAAAATCAATGTCCTCTTTAGAAGCTTCAAGTAAATCTTCGAGGAAATGCCGCATATTGTGTGGCATCATAGATAGCCCCAATTCCAGGACCCCAGATGTCTCCATATTCTGTATATACTATGTATAGATAGAATTAAGAGTGCAAATTCTCAGGCCGGGGTGGAACTCAGTGATAGAGCTCAGGTTCAGCATGTATGAGACCAGGAGCTCAATCCTCAATGTAAAAGGAAAATAAAAACTAAGAATATGCAGTCTTCATAGTACAGGTTGCTTCAAAAATATTTCTTTGCCAATAATAACAGTCTTTTAGAGATGCCCTAAATAAAATTATAAGCAAACCCCAGCAAACTATGTTTACTTCTCAAATTAACAAAAATAGAAATTTGAATGACCAGTTTCTGATAAAACCTCAGATTGGTGAAGCACAAAAATTGTCCCTGGATGATTTCTTTTTCCCCCTCTCTGGCTCTAAGCTTGTTCTGTTCCTGTGGATAGCTCTGCTACTTAATGCCCTCTTGGCACTTGGTGTATTTTCCTCCCTTGATTGCCTCTGAATGTTCTGTAATCCTCTTTTGTAGTTGCTCTGCCTTTTTTACAGGTAAATGAACTGCATCGAGTCATGGGATGGATGTAACTGGAAAAAACAGAAGCTACTGTTGCATTGTCTGAAGTTGTCACTCACACCCAAAGTCCAGGGCAGACATTTTAAAAAGTCTAAGGGCTCAGGCATCTCCAGGAAACAGATGGGAAACAAATGAAGCATTGACAGATTTGCAAATTTCAGTTCTTTCATATTTGTCTGACTGAGAGTGGGTGGAGAGAAATGGAAAAGAATAATGAGGATATGGGCAAGGAAAGGTTTGCCATGGTTCACATTCTTCTTTGGATCCACATTGAAGGAAGGAAGGAGTTTATCTTTTGCTTTGTTCTCTGACCTTTTTCAAGTGACTGCACTGTTTGGAATATAGAATTGTAGTCAGGAATCACTAGTGGATTATTCTGTATCTATACTCTCCCCGGGTTTGGGGGTTTAGCTCAGTGTAAGAGCACTTGCCTGGTAAATGCAAGGCCATGAGTTCAGTCTTCAGTCTTCAGCTCTGCAAAACAAACAAACCAACAAACCCAATGTAACAAAACTAACCAAACTAAAAATAAAAACAAAAAACAAACAAACAAAAAACCCTCAGACACCTCAGATACTCTCCCTAGGCCTTCGACTGTGAACCACATACCCCGAAGAAATTAAAAACAAAGGTTCCATCATTTATTCACTAATTCACCAAAAATTCATTGAATATCTCCTGTATATGAGGCCTTTCCCAGGAATGAAGAGCATATAGATGAACAAGGTTTGGTTTGGCTGTGGAGGAGGTCCTGTTACTATACTTGCTGCTCATGTTCCTTGAATACCTAATGAAGAGAAGCTCTTGGGAAACAGAAACTATCTCACCCCCAGAATGATCTGATCCCTGCCCAAAAGGAATTATACTCCATTTCCTTTCTTATTTTGAACACAATGGAAGTCCCAGGCAGGTCGCACTTACACATATATAGACATGCATCCATATTTGACTATAATTTCCCTATGAATAGATCTTCATCCTATGCAAAAGTTTGACAAATCAAGTTGGCTATTGGAGGAGTAAACCCCCAAGTAGAATGCACAGGAAATGAATCTATAAAGTGCTTCTAAATACTCAAGTACAGTGTAGACAAATCTAAAATATGTGCTCCAAGATAAACATCTTCCAGGGCAAGTCATCCAGTCTGTTTTCAGCATGTATTTAATATACTATAACCTGTTAAAGTAAATGCTGTAATCCTTACTTCAGACATTTTCAGTTTTGTTGGGGCTGTAAATAAATTCATTGAAATAGCCTTTAACTTTATACCGAATAGGTGAAAGTGGCATATTCAAAGCAGAGGGATCCTAGAAAGGTGACACTTGGGTCCAGTTTACCAGTTCTTAGAAAAGATAAACTGACAGATGGATGTCAGATTGGCCTGTGCATGGGAGATGGGCCACAGCCAAACTTCCCCATGGCTGCTCCAGTTTCTGTTCCCTAGAGTGGACACAGTACATGCAGATGGCAGGACTTTTGTAAGGTTGAGATGTAATCATATGGGTACAGTGCCCAGGTACCTAGGAAGCATTAATGTGCATCATATTCCTTTCCCATTTGACTCCGAGGTACCTAGGAAGCATTAATGTGCATCATATTCCTTTCCCATTTGACTTCATGCCACCTACATTTTGTTATTTATTAATAGAAATGTGGATGAAAATAGGAAATAGGAGACCTGTCCTATTTTTTTATGAATAACTTTTTTACATGAATAACTTGAATATAGAAAAAACAATGCATAAATAAAATAGTAATTTATTTCTAAAGCATATAAATGAATAGCAATTTGGGTTTACCATTCTGAACTTATAGAAGTAATGGATTTGGATAACTTCATAGTGCTTTCCAGTAATACAGACATATCATTGGAATCTGATATTAAGCACCATTCAGTTAGGAAAATTGAACACAGTGAAATGGATGCTAGAAAGGCCATGTTGCATAGACTACACAGTCACTGTTTCCAGAGGTGTGGTAAGAGACCTTAGGGTCTCTAGTATTCACTGGCGCTAAAGCCTGAGCATGAGTACCACAGTTGCACTGAGAGGGTTAACCCCAATCCAGGAAAGCCTGGTTGGCATCAGTAGCTGTAAACATGGAAAAGAGGTCAAACTGCCCAGAGCTGTCTTCTGAATACTGTATGCTGCATTGTGATCACAGGTTTCCTTCATCTAAAATTCAGAGGAAAACTGAGCTTACTTTTTAGGATCTGTTTGGACTTCAGGATCTTTTGATAGCAAACAGAGGTCACACTTCCAATAGTGCATAAATGCTCTGTGTGCAACTGAACTTAACCATTTCAAATTTGTTGTAAGAAAAAAAAATCTGCTTTCCAGGGAAATACCACTAACCCCAGACCTCTAAATTCTTCTGGATTGATGGGGGCAAGGAACTGGATTTCATGGCTGGCTGGCTGATATTCTGTTTTCGGGACAGTAATACTCTTCAAATTTACACTGGATTTCTGTTACCTAGCACCTCAGAATACAACCTTGCTTAGAAATTGGATCTTTGTGGAAAGTAGAAAAAGTACATTAGGACAAATCTTAATCCAATATGATTAGTGTTGTCATACAAAGAGGAAATTTGGAGAAAGAGAGGAGAGAGAAAGAGAGAGAGAGAGGAGAGAGAGAGAGAGAGAGAGACTTAGAGGGAAGGATGACAGGAAGTGACAGAGAAAAGATGGCCATCTACCAGCCAAGGAACACCTTAGGCTTCCAGAAGCTAGGAGTAAGGCTTAAATAGATCTTTCCCTAGCACCTTCAGAGAGCTACAGTTATAGAGAGGAAAAGAGAACAGCTTTGCCAACACCTTAAATTTGGATTTCTATCTTTTAGAACTGTAAGACAATATATTTCTGCTTTACTAAATTACCCATTTTTTTACTTTGCATGGCAGCTTCTGTTAGATTTTTTTTATCACTATGACCAATTTCTGAGAGAAACAGTTTATATATTTTAGCTCGTGTGTCCAGAAGTTACAGTCTATGGTTGGCTAGCTCCATTGTTTCTGGGCTGAGATGAGGCAGAATATCATAGTGGAAGTATATGGCTAATGAAGTCGTTCATCTCATCGTGGTCAGCAAGCGAAGACAGAGACAGAGGAAGGGACTAGGGTACACAACACACTCTTCAAGGATGCAATGACCCACTTCCTCTGATCAGGCCCTCGATCCTTACAGCCATCAATAAAGCTTGCATCCTCACTCTCCAGACACCTCTTAATTAACAACACTAGCTGGTGCTCAAACCTTCAATTCCTGAACTGGTGGAGGGGAAACTTCATATCAACTAAAGCACACCTCCAGGAAGTACATATATGTATAGTAGAGCGTAGTCCCACAACAAGAGGCCAGTATAGTAAAGACTATATAGGAAAGACTAACTGTTGACAGATTATAGCTATGATGATATAGATGTTTATTAATAAATATAGATAGATATGATAGATAGATAGATAGATAGATAGATAGATAGATAGATAGATAGATAGATAGATAGATAGAACATTGATCTTGTGTTGTGGGGGGAAAGGCAAAGTGATTTCTACATTGCATTGCCCTCCTGGAACTGGTATAACTACATGAGACAGGAAAAGTGAATTCCAGGTAAGTTGCTGCATGCTGAGGGTTGTGACAAATGGTAATCTGTTATTTCACTACAACAGGTAGCAATTTTTCCCTGAATCCACTTATCCTGTCTCTTGTGCACCTCCCAGTTCCAGGAAGGAAGTGTAGAAATCACTCTGCCTTTCCCCACAGCTGTTTAACAGTCTTAGAGGGAATAGCAAAATCCAGCCAGAGTCAGGGAAGGCTGAAACAGCATGACTCACCAACAGGTAGGATAAGGTAGGTGCTGGGTGGAATTTAGAATTCTAGCCACACCTTTAGACTGTAGTTCTGTGCAGCCTGAGGGTCTGGTGAGACTCAAGAAAAATATGCATTGGAATTCTTCAAAGTCTGTGGTATCTTGGTCTATACAGTCAATATTTCTGCTATTATAAAAGAAATAAATCACTCATAAATCCATTATCCTAATATATCTTCTCAAATACAAAAACAGAGGTTATCATTAAGTGATATATAATCAATGGTGCAATTAAGTGGAAATTATAAATAATTTTACATTTAATTGTTGCAAATGTTTACATATGCACATATGCATATATGTATATATGTATATATTATATATATATGCTTTTATAGATATATGTGCAGACACCTAATTAGGCCATTCAATATTGGCTATAACCTATACCTTTATTCAACTTTATCTATATCTATCCCTCAATAGAGAAGGTTTATATAATTAATTCGAAGAATATTTTCTTGGTAGAATAAAAATATTAAATTCTGGGTACTATATGACCTGACAACTATGCATAAAAGGACATATACAATGTGGTGAGTAAATTTACTGTCTTCTTGAGAGTCTTTGCATTTTATAAACATTTTTACAATGCTTTTGAAGTGACCTTCCACCTAAAATTTGGTATACAATTAAGTTTTAAATTGCTTTTATTTTTCTATCATGTATGAATTATTTTTTAATTAACTGAAAAAAATTCAAAATGATGTGAACTCTCCTGAGTTTTAAAAATAGTGCCAACAACTAACAACCTGGAAACAGAAAGGCAATTTTGGCAGGGCAGGGAAGCACAGACAGGAAGATCGAAACACAGGCCAGTCCAGGTATCAGGGGTACCACTATCTTGAAAATTATCAAAGCAGAAAAAGGGAGGTGCAGGCTGGAGGGGGTTGGCTTAAGAATTAAAGTTCTTGGGGCTGGGAAGGTGGCTCAGTGGTAGAGCGCTTACCTTGCATGCTCGAGGCCCTGGGTTCGAGTCCTCAGCACCACATAAGCAAAAAGAAAAAAGCCGGAAGTGGCGCTGTGGCTCAAGTGGTAGAGCGCTAGCCTTGAGCTGAAGAGCTGAGGGACAGCGCCCAGGCCCAGAGTTCAGACCCCATGACCGGACCCAAAAAAAAAAAAAAGAATTAGAGTTCTTACTTTTCAAGACTGAGTTCAGTCTCTTACCCCATCCAAATAAAGAGTCCTGAGGTCAAAAAGCATGAGAACTACTGTTCATTATCTGCCACCTGAGCCCTTGCTGACAGTTCGAGGGCTGACAGTACTTGCGCCCATCAGAATAAAGAGTTTGGAAGGAAGTTTCTGGCTCTTGAGGTTAGAATCTGTGGTTTAGTTCCTTTGGAGTTGTAGAGAGACCAGGTAATGAAGATGACAGCAGGCATTGGGGAAGAAGAATAGAAGAGGAAAAGTGTAAATTAAGAAAAGTAAAGTAGAACCTGATGAAACTGCTCTGTGCTTCTTATTTTGCTTTTGGACAAAATGTCCTAAATCAATTTGTCCTGGCTTATCGTTAGCACTGGTATCTGATGCAGTATGACAGTAGGGCTTAGGAAAAGGCTCCAGAGTTCATGGAAATATCTCCCCAAAGCATGATGTCTTTGATCTAGGATAGAGCTGGTCATCAGACTATTATAGAGAAAAGACTATTATACAAGTTCCTATGGGGGGTTTAGACATTGATTGAGAATCACCATTCTGGAAAGCACAAGCTCCATTGTATTTCAGAATGGCCTAGAGAGCTTGTAAAAATTGATGCCCAGGCTCTAGAGACAGAACCAAGAATCAGCACATCCGAAAACTCCTCAGAAGATTTCTGATGTAAATAAAGCTAAGGTAGCAAACCACAAATGCAATTTATACCTGCAACTGACCAAGGACCATTTTCTTCGAATGGAAAAGGGAAATGAAAAGTATTCCAGAAAAGTAGAAGGACCTGGGCCCCCAACCTTAACCCCAGGCATGTGTGAATGGTCTTCTAGATACTTCCTGTCTGAGCAGTAGGGGTTTCTCTGGAGTCTCCTTCCTCTTAGACGAGTCTGTCCACAGACAGTTTAGACAATGAAAGGAGATAACTTCACAATTTCCTTTCCAGCTCTTCCAATAAACAATTTTTGTCACAGTTCAGATTGCTAAATCTTTACACATCTGAAAGTTAAACTTTGATGTGCTTGTTTTCTTCCCCTGTCTGACTCACAGAATGAGTCATAAGAAACCTTGTTAATCTCTACAGACTAAGAGGAACAAGGGCACGGGAGGAAGACTCCTTTTCTTGGTGAGGGCTGGGCCTTGCCTGGATTTGTAGCTGCCTTCTTAGCCCCCATTCCAGCACTGGAAGCTGCCTCCATTACTTATTCTTAAACCTCTGTCCCACTCTTCTGCCTGAAATGATGGTAAGGTGATCAATACACATACAATACCAGAGATCTGGGGCTGAAGCATCCACCCAGTTTGCTTAGGCATTTCTGCCTCCTAGAATACCTGGGAAATCAGAACACTCAAAACTCTCAGTTGTAAGCAAGCTTCTGGGTAAATGATCCTGATACAACAGCCCAAGGGTCTTAACAGCACAGAAATCTGGAGCAGGAAGACATCTTGAAATCTTAAAGAGAAATATAGCCTGTTGGCTCTTTCCCTAGTCAGGGCGCCCAGACAATATCTAAATGATACATCTATTTGTGTTCCCTGAAGTTTGAAAAAAATGAACAGTTCTCATCTCTCTCTTTTGGTCCAGCTCTAAGACTCTAATGATATATATCATCAATAGATAGGTGAGAAATGGAGCTCAGTACACGAACAAGGTGATGAAGTCAAGGTCTACTGTATCCCTCATCGGTGCTATGGATGCTATACCCCACATGCCTGGGCTGGACAGAGAGAAAGAAAATACACAATAATCATCTCCCAGAAAATTCTCAATAATCATCTATTGGGCATGTACCATAATCATGAAGGCTCAAGATAAGATGTGCTTCCTGTTCCAAGGAGCTCACAGCACAAGGTATAGAGATCAAGGCTAGAGATGGTACACAGATAGAAGGGAAGTTAATGTGACTTTGAAGAGCGAAGAGGGATCCTAGAAGACTGAGCTCATAGATGGGCAGCAAATCAAAAAGCTTTCTCTCTCCCTCTCTCTCTCTCTTTCTGAGTATGATATGGGAGGCAGAGTATTCCAACAGATCATGGGAATGAAACCCTCATGAATGGGACTCTATCTATCTATCTATCTATCTATCTATCTATCTATCTATCTATCTATCTATCTATCTATCTATCTATCTTAAAAGGCCCCAGGGTCTCTCTGGCCTTGATCCTGGGTTCCTCACTCTTTAAAACTGAGAAAACTGAGAAATAAATTTCTGCTGGGTGTAAGTTACCTAGTCCATGGTATTCTGCATGAACTAAGACGGACAGTACCTGCTAACTTTAAACTGTGGAAATTGAGGCTTTCTCTTCCTTGAGTATCTGCATACTGCCCTGGCACAAATGCACACATGTCCAAGTGCACACATATGCACATATATACATAATATATACTCACAGTACCATTTCCCCAAAGTGACTTAAGGAAATGTGTCTGTATCAGTATCCAGGGACTGTTTTATAATTGCCATATAAATGTTCTCAGTTGATCCATTTAATACATTATTAAACTTCTTTTCTTCATCAAATGTTACTTATCCTAGACTTAATAATTGTCTATATTCTTTTCTTACTCAATTTTCTGTTTATGTCTCAAAACTGTATTTCAAAATTCTGGCTAAACCATAAATTTTTTTTGAGATATTCAAAAATATCCACTGTCAGTTTTATGTTCCTCTTAGAGACATCCTTTTAGAGCCCCAGTCCCTCTGTTGATTTGCTTCTTTTTAGATAAGAAATCTGTCCTTTGATGTCTCAGATGTTGCTATGTTGTTGGATTAGAAAGCCGATGGACTGGAGTGAGTGGTGTAGGTTCTACCATAGCCTGAAATGTTCACACCAACTGGTGATGCTCCATTCAGTCCCCTTCCTTCTGCCAACCAATGGCTCCTTGAAACTGTAGTTACAGGAATGCAGTTTTGGCAACACTTTTTCTTTTTTTTTTTATTTGTGAATATACTGTACAGAGGGGTTACAATTACATGGGCAGGATAATGCGTACATTTGGCAACACTTTTTCTATGTGACAGAATGCAGTGTAACCTGAATCTGAGAGTGTAACCTGAATTTGTAAACTGAATTTGGAGAAACAAATGTCATATGTTGATTTTTTCTTATATTTAGAATCTGTATTTGATTTTTAAAAAGTATATGAAAATAGCAGGGCGGACTATTTAGAAAGAGGATGAGGACTAGTGGAAGGGAGACACAAGAGAGGCTAATGGAGGAGTCAATATGATCAAAATATATATACACATGTATAAAAATATCATTACACCCACTTCAATGTAAAAGACATAAATAGAATCAATGGAGATGATTAACCACAGAAGGACAAAGCTTTTTTGTCTTCTAAGTCATGAATCATTGCATCCCTATTTGTGGGAATCAGAAATCAGCATTCCCATTTCACAGAGAAAAGAACAAAAGCCCAGAAAATATTAGCATTTTGCTGAGAATCCCAGGGAGCAACATCCAATCTCATCCTCAGGTCTCTCTCATCTCTGCCTTCCACATGTAGTATCCAGAGAGGTCTTTTCCTATTTGCCCTTGGCATGTGATAACCAGGTAGCAGATGAGCACAGAGCAGTTCATGTGGTCACTGGCTGCAGAAAAAGTGCCACTTTAGCATGTCCTCAGGACAGATGGCCATTCTCCATTTGCCAGTTTTACTTTCACAATTTACTCTTTTATGGGCATTTTACTCCTAATTGAGAGAGAGAATCATGTGATCACATTACTTTTATAGCCATGAATATTGGATGCCTGCAACACAATTTCCATGACTTCCACCCACCTCCTTCCTGCCTGATCTTGGCTGCAGGGCCTCACTGCTTGCACAGAATGGAGCCTGTCAAAGTTGGGTTAGAGCCATTGAAGACACAAACTCTTCCCTCTGTCTTTAGCCAGTGAATTCAGTGAATTACAAACACATTTTAGACATCCAGTTTTCTCTCAATTCTTCTAAAGTGTAAGTTTATAAACAAGGCCGCACTAAAGCTACCAGCACAACTATGTTCGTTGTAGCATTATTCACCATAGATAAGATATGGAACCAACCCAGATACCTCTCAGTGGATGAAGGGATCAAGAAAATGTAGAATATATACACAATGGAATTAATGCTTCCATCAGAAAGAATGACATCGCCCCATTCATAAGGAAATGGATTTAGAAAAAGTCATATTAAATGTAGTAAGCCAGACCCAAAGAAACATAGCCTTCATGTTTTCCCTCATTTGTAATATTAGTATATGTCTAGGATAATCCTAGCAGAAGATCACAGATAGCTCAAGAGCTCTGTACATATGACCATATAAAATAATGCTAATCAAACTCCAAGATATGGAAACAAGAGGGTTTTGTTTTTTGTTTTTAATGTACTATGTGAAATTACCTCTTTTTTTCTTTCATTTTTGTTTATCTCCTCTTGTCATTGTTTTTGATTTTGGTACCCTATGTCAGTATATATGTTTATCTGATTTGGGGAAGGGAAGGGGAATAACAAAATGGTGAGACAAAGGACAAAGTGTGAACCAATGCAGCAGCGATACAAGACACTATGAAAATGAACTTGGAAATGAACTTTACATTTGGGGAGGAGAGGAGTGGGAGGGGATGGAAAGTGGGAGAAAATGAGGGAGGGGTTAACAAGGTTCGACAATAAAGGTACTCATTACCTTACTTATGTAATTGTAACCCCTCTGTACATCACCCTTCCAAAAAAGAAAATAAAACAAAGCATGCTAAAAAAAATAAAGTGTAAATTCATAGCTGTTCCTAGCAAAGCTTTGTAATTGATGTTCAGATCCCAGCTTTGAGTGAACAGAAACAGTTCTTGATGCTGGCCCTACCAGCTTCAGATCATACTGAAGAATGAAGTGTCAGCATCAACGATCTCAAGGTCTGTGTGCTATAAAGCAAAGGTGCCAGTGTGGGTGGGAGTGAAGAGGAGTAGTCCTGAGACTGCTTGGAAGGAAAGGGCAGAGGTAACTGAGGGGTAGAGAAGGGGCATGAAGTGAAGTTGTTGTGAAACATCTCAGTGCATGGAATCTTCCTCCCTAGTAACAACATAAATAGCTGTAGAATAAATTTGAATTATCTCCCTTTACCCAGATATAGGGTTTTCTCTATTGTACTTTTGCTTTTGTGGGTTTGTTCCTTTTGGTGTAGTCCTGTGGCACCAATGTTCAAATCATATTAAATTAGAGAGTCTAAGAAATAATTTACATAAGTTTTGAGTTGTCCACTATTCTGAGTAGTGAGGTAACTTCTCACATTATCTTGCTCCATCCCACGGGGACATAAGTCATCCCTTTGTCAAGCGTATCTATGCTATATAGTCTACTTTCCCTTTAGTCAGTAAATGGACATCTCGGTTATTAGCTTGGCAATTATAGTATCACAGTGCTTGTGTCTTGTATTTAAGTAACCTGTGCTTATTGAGTAATGCCCCCAGTGCAAGAGCAATGATTCTAGCAGGACAGGACAAGGTGAAGCTTTACAGGGCTTCCTACAAGTACCATCTTCTACTACCACTGTAAGAAGAAGGGAAAATACAGTAAATAAGATTCTTAAAAAGAGAAAGAGGAGAGAAAACAGTCACCTAACTTCATATGTTGTTGTAATTACTCTATTCTTTTTTTTTTTTTTTTACTATTGCCATTAATCCCTTACTTGGCCCAACTTTCACTGCCCAACTTTTTTTTTTTTTTTTTTTCGGTTGTGGGGCTTGAACTCTGGGCCTGGGCACTGTCCCTCAGCTCTTCAGCTCAAGGCGAGCGCTCTACCACTTGAGCTACAGCGCCACTTCCGGTTTTCTGGTGGTTTATTGGAGATAGGAATCTCAGGGTCTCTCCTGCCCGGGCTGGCTTTGAACCGCGATCCTCAGATCTCAGCCTCCTGAGTAGCTAGGATTACAGGCGTGAGCCACCAGCGTCACTGCCCAACTTTTTCACTGGTGCATATGTGTAGAAAAGAATATAGACTATGCAGAATTTGGTACTGTATGTCATTTTAGGAATCTACCGAGGGGTCTTGGAACATGTTCCCTATGGATAAAGAGTGATTACTGCTTTAAGCTGCCGTGTGCATAAGAGAGGGACAGAGACAGACAGACAGACATAGAAACACAGAGAAACAGAGAGAATGTATGTGTGTGAGGGAGAGTGAAAACAAAGAGAGAGAATGTGTGAGAGAACTGTGTCACTCAAGAGCAAATGTTGCAGTGCTGAGACTGCGCCTTTCCCAATAGGAATAGTTGCTGTGGTTTCTGGGTCTGTAGGGATCAAAAACACCCAAAGGAGTTTGCAAGGTGCTGTCACTTACCAAAGGATGTACTTCATACAAACTGATCTTTCTCCAGGCAGATAATACCCAAGCATTCTCGTCAACTCTTCACTGGACTCTCTCTTTATGGATACCACGTTTTTCAAAACACATTCTTCTCTGTTACTAGATCTGAGCCCCTTAACAACTCATCCTGTTCCTTAGTAGCACCCCCCCAATTATAATTAGAGCAGGAATTATAATTCGTTATCTATAGCTAGTTCTTTCCTCTTTCTGCTTCATGACAATGGTCTGAATGGTGTGTCAGTGCTTATCAAAGAAATGAATTGCCACTTCACATCAAAATGTCTCCACAAGAGAAACAATAATCCAACTTAGAAGACTCAATTTTCCCACTATGCTAAGGTTATATTTCTTTCTGTACTTCTGTGAGCAAACCCAAATACCCAAATGATGAGAGGTTGTGCTCTGTGAGAGGATGGGGCCTTCCTGGACACATAGATGTGCAATGACATTTGCTGGATGGGGTGACTCAGTCTCTCTTTACTGCTCATTGGGATAGTTACAGTTTTCTATTTAAAATGAATTAGGCATAATGACACCAGCAATCCGTAACAGCTGCTCAAAGAAGAACTTTCATTCATTTAGCCTGATCCTCCTGTTTCTCTTAGAAATGCCCAGGTAGATCTTAACACCCTTTCTGGCTCATTCCTGTCCTTCCCTCTATTGAAGTGTTCCCTAACTTCTCCCACTCACACTATTGGATGATTTTTGCTCTCCCATGGCCACACATGTTTAACAACATGATCAGATACTCATCTATTTGTAAAAACAAAATTTATATGTTGTACAGCACTAGAGATGTGCACATTGTACTGAGCATTTGCATACACTCCGAAAGGCATCTTTTCTTATTATGTTCATAGATGCAAGTCACTTGCCCTTCAGGTTTGTGGAGCGGGTGGTGGTAGAAGCAAGAGCTCACATAGTTTAATTCCCAATGTGTTGAGAACAATGGGCACCACAGATGATGTGATTCTTTCTCACAACTGATCAATTTAGCTATACAGGATTGGCTGAAGTAAACTTAAAAGAAACAACACAAAACAGAGGACAGTGACAAAGACAATAGGGAGATAGTAGTTAACACAATTATTCCTAGGCAGGGGTAAAACTATACACAGGATTTCAATCAAAATGCTTCCAAAGGGAAGTTTTTGCTACTGCTTTTGTGAGAGCCCACTCAAGGAGGTAATAAGGTCCAAAAGAGACTATAAATCTATTTCTTTGTCAGAGTTCTAGACACTGGAAAGTACAATAACAAGCTGCCTGCTTCTGATGAGGGCTTTCATATGCTATCATATGGGGAGACAGAGCAAGCCTACTATCTCAGGGTCTCTTTTGTCCTTATAAAGACACTAATACCACCTTGAAGGCCCCACCGTTAGGACCTCATCAAATCCTAGTTGCTTTCCAAAGGAAAACAGATGAGCATATGGATTTGGAAATTAAATTTCAAACATATGATATTATTTATTTATGTGTTTATTTATTTATTCATTTATTGCTGTTCTTGCGTCTTGAACTCTGGGCCTGGGTGCTGTCCCTGGGTACCTTTTGCTCAAGTTCAGCGCTCTGCCACTTGAGCCACAGTACCACTTCTGACTTTTTATGTGGTTAGAGATAAGAGTTTCATTGACTTTCCTGCCTTGACTGGCTTCAAACCACAATCCTCAGATCTGAACCTCCTGAATATCTAGGATTCTAGATACGAGCCCCTGGTGCCTGGCTTCAACACCTGAACTTTTCGAAGACATATTCAAACCACAAGAGAAGACTCTAGAAAAATAATAATGAGATAGGAGATGAAAAGAAAGAAAGTAGCTGTGAGAGGATAAAGTCTGATAAAAGCTGTCATCCAGGCAGCAATAGACTGTGGAGTGAAGATAGGGTTTAGGTTCCAGGACCAGCTGCTGTCAAAAGACTTGTTTGAGGGACTGTGCTTTGACCCATGTGGTTATTCTCAGCTGATTGCACCAACAAAAACACTTGGTTTAAAAGATACTTAGTGGCCCATGTAACATTCTAATCAAAGATGACCTCAGCCCAAGAATACCCATCCCACATGCTAACAGACAAGGCTAAGTCAGAGTCTCACTTGGTCTATACTTGTCATGCTTAACAGGTAGTTCCTTCACTAGCTGCCACATCAGAGACTTGCAGTTATGAGTTAGTGCAGCAGTGGCTCAGTGAGCATCCTGAGTGGAAAGAGGAGTTCTAGATTGCTAGAAATACACTGAGTAGTCAATGTGCATCCCAGTTCCACAAGACTTACTAAAAATTGGTATCTCTTCTTTGTTTACTTCCCCATGTGAGCACTATTTCTCCCTGGCATACTGGTACAAGTCCAATGAAAGTAGGTCAAACTGGAGTTGTCCTTCCAGACAAAGCAAACTGTTTGCTCTAGTCAGGCTTCTGGCTCAGGAGTCCTAGGAAAACATCAATGTTCCCCACCAAAATGACACCGGGGCAACTCAGGGGATTTTAATTCTCCTTATTGTCTAACAGTTGAATGTACTTGCCATCGTGGAGCAGCAGAATGGTTAAGGTTGACTAGAGTCGATCCATACATTTTAGAATCTTCTCTGGTTCCTAATAAAATATATTCTGTCTCATCCAGTGAAATCCCTTCTAGGGCTATAGCCTAAGCCAGGCCACACAGTGATCCCCGCACAGGCAGGGAGCAATGCCATAAGCAAGATCTGTGGAGGATGAGAAGGGAATGAGGGAAGGGACACATTTTGTTTATAGGCAACAGAAAGCTCTTTAAATTCTAATCAGCCACTAATCAAAAACATAAATATTTAGAGCTATAGGAGGGTAATCAAGTCCAAAACAAGAATAAAGGGAATGAAAGTTTTTGGTATTAGGTTTTCTGTCAGTCTTTATGGAAAGAAGAACATATTCTATCATAAAGAAACATAAGAGGCTGGGCATGGTGACATACACTATCATCCCAGGTACTTGGAGGATGGAAATCAGAAGGATCAAAGTTCAAGGCCAGCTTGAGCAAAATGTTAGCAAGATCCCTATATTAACCAATAAGCCAGTGTGATTGATACACAGCTACATGGTGAGTCATACCTGTAACTCTAGCTACTCATTACTGCAGGAGGTCTAAGTAGATCATGGCCCAAGGCCAGAGCCAAGCAAAAATGCAAGACACTATCTGAAAATTAACTGAAGCAAAAAAGAACTGGGGATATGCCTTGGGGTTCCAGTGCCAGCTTAGTAAGCTGCCAAATCCTGAACTCAAAAGCCAGTACTATTGAAGAGGGTCAGGGAAAATATGGGAGGAAAATACTGGGAGGCAAAGTAGGAGAGCATCGGCCAGCCAGGAAAAAGATATCTAAATGGAAAACTGTCTTAATCTGTTTTGTTGTTATTATATAATACTGGATACTGAGTAACTTATAAAGAATAGAAGTTTATTAGGCTCGTAGTTTTATGTATTTGGGAATGCAAAAACATGGTGCTTGGGAATGCAAAAACATGGTGCTGGTATCAGTGAGGGCTTCTTTGCTGGGTCAGGATATAGCAGAGGACATTATTTGGAAATATGGTGATTTATAATGAAGTCACTTCCTTGATAAGCCAGTAATCCATGAATGGATTAATCCATTCATAAGGGCTCATGACCCAATCACCTTCCAAAGATCCGTTCTCCTAAGACTATTAATATGTGAATCTGGGGATTAAAGTTCTCAACACATTAAATGTAGGAAACACATTCAAAGCCTACCACAGACACAAAAATATGGCCAGGTTTTCTGTAGTTCTGTCTGGCAAAGAGTTTGCAGCTTTCTTATTAAAGAACAAATGGAGATCAGCATTAGGATCCTACAAGGAGTTGCCTATAGATCTCTATGTGTAGTTATTTCTTTCTCTATTTACTATCTTGTCATTATAGGAAGCCTCAATTACACCTGTTTACTCTCTACCAAAAATAACTCAATGTTCAACTAATTCACATATATGTTGGTATGGAGACCAGGAATTAAGGTCATACCAAGGTGTTCTCTAATTTGATATTTCTTCCTGAAAAGATCACACTGTATGGGACATTGCTTCATCACAGACAATCATCATGATGTTGAGCATCATGTCTTGTCCTCTGAGTTCAAGTAGGGATGAAGTAAGCTGTGTCTGGACAGATGTCATCCAGGACTGGCATTAACTGGCCCACAGTCCATGGAGGCTTTGCCTTGCCCAGAACTGTAAGTCCACTCAGCACTTCCTTCTGTCAAACCCCTGCCTCACTATCCTTTTCAACAACAAAGCAACTGTTCATCAGTTGGCACAGGCAGAGGAGATCAAGCTTGTTTGCCTGCCAATCTTGTTCTACTCTATTGTTTTCTGAAAGCAGTTACAAGATACCCTGTTCAAAGAGAAAGAGTTTTAGAATTTATTCTGAATATGTTATTTGGAGTAAAAGTTCAGAATCTCAATGATGTTCAGAATACTTTAACTTTGAATGAACTAATTGCGCTGATTGAATAGAAACAATAGTACAGATATCAATCATAGGTGCCTATTGTAAGAATGTATCATGTACATAGATTTATAAACACGTACATGTATAAAAGAAAAACACCAAGTTAAAGGTTCTGTAACCTGTGAATAATTTAATTTCCATTTCCATCTTGGTTCTGGGATCCTGAGGGAGGAGCAGATTGCAGAAGCAACCCCCAGAGAAGGAATTTGTTGTCTGAGTGTCACACATCACAATGCAGTTATGACTCAGAAAAGCTGGAGGAAGGAGATGGCGCTGGTGGGGTAGGGAAGGGGTGATCTCTGGTGTGAAGAGCCTTGTGGCAAGATGTCTTGGGGGAAGAAGGGGGGACCCAGTGGGTACACAGGTCCGGGACCAGCAGCTGCAGAATTTTTCCACATGCCTCAAGTGTCTTGGCACACCAGCACGGCCACCTGGATGTGAACCTGAACTCTTATTGCAATTGCCTTTTAGGAAACAGCCAGGAACCAGTGGCTTGTGCCTGAAATCCTAGCTATTCAGGAAGCTGAGATCTGAGGATCAAGATTCAAAGCCAGCCTGGGCAAGAAAGTCCATGAACTCTTATCTCCAATTAACCACACACACACACACCAAAAAAAAGCCAGAAGTGGAACTGTAGCTCAAGTGATAGAATGCTAGCTTTGAGTGAAAAACCTAAGGGACAGTGCCTGGGCTCTGAGTTCAAGCCCCTAGTAACCCCTCTCCTTACCCCCCCAAAAAAAACCCCACAAAAATACAGGAAAAGACCCCGATCATAAAGATACACTATGGACTTTTCAAGCTGAAAATTTTTTTATTGGTATAGCTTTCAGACAGTCTTTTTATTTGTCCAGATGAAGAAATAAAAGCCTAGGGACACTATGAAGTTTAGAAAATTTGTCTTTTATTCCACCTTGTCCTTACAGAGACAATGGCCTCGAGAACAGAGCACCATCTTTACGGCTCAAAGCCCCCCCCCCCACTGAGTCACTGGGTCGCAGAGTTGTCACCAACTTGAGAAATATCCTCTTTGCAGAGGTCCTTCCTGGTAATGCCCTTTTACAATCTCAGTCGATGTCTGTCATGAATCACTAATGCTCCTCAGCGTGGTGGCAGATTCTGGCAGAGTTTGCAAAGCAACAAAAGGCTGAGGCAGAGAAAGTGAATAGTCCTGACCCTTCTGTCTCTCTGTGTGAGGTATGAGGACTGAATTATTTGAACGGGAAATGCTCAACTATGGTAGAAAGAAAAGGTATGATCACTCATGTCAATGTTCAAATTGCTGTTTTTCATGAAGGGATTAATCACTGCCTGTGTTATAAAATACTTTGCTCTTTCCCATGATTTTCTACCCTTACTACAGATTTCCTATACATAATCATGCTGTCCCTTCCAGCAATTAAAAACAGAAATATTAACCCAGCATTGGTGGCTCATGCCTGTTATCTTAGCTACTCAGGAAGCTGAAATCTGAAGATTGCCATTTGAAGCCAGCCCCAGCAGGAAAGTCTGCGAGACTCTTGGCTGTAATAAACTAGCAAAAACAAAACAAAACAAAAACAACCCAGGAAGTAGAGCACCAGCCTTGAGCAAAATAGCTAAGGGATAGCTCCCAGGACTTGAGTTCAAGCCCTAGTACCCACACAAAAAAAAACAAAAGAGAAACAAAACCAAACAATAATAATGACAACAAAAATACCCCAGAAATGTTAGAAACCTGTAATCTAGATACTCAGGTAGATTTAGGAAGTCTTACCAGGGCAGGATGGAAGGAAGGCCAAAGAGGTATCTTGGGACAACCTTTGAAAAAGAGTGCCTCTTCAAGCCCATGCGTTCCAGTCACCCCTTCCTCTCTCAGCAGCATCTCTGCTCTGCAGCTCCACCCCCAAGGGTATTAGATGGGATAGGAGGAGATAGGATGGTATGAATGAGACATGTGGTATGAATGACAGGGACATTTCTGACAATTCAGCACCATTGGGAGTACATTAGGAGACCTAGCATAAAAACACTTCATCTGTCCTGACAGATTGGTAATCACCATGAGGGTTGGGGAACCAACACTGTTCTTCAATAGGAGCTCAGGCCTCTCAGGCCGGGCCACATGGGTCTTCAGCTGAGATCTGAAATCTGTAATGGTAACAACACATAATGGAAGATGGGCAGAACAGGACAGGGTAGGAAGACACATGGTAGTGGGAAGATGGTCCAGCAGTGAGGATAAAAACTGAATCACTACAGTAGAGCCTCAGGCACAAAGAATTGAGCTGTGATGGTCAGAGGTAAACCAGCAGCCAGCCTGATTCCCTGTAAAATCAGATGAGCTCTATACAGAAGATTCCTTGTGTCCCTTTTGTCTAGGCGGGGCTGTGTGGGGGAGAGGCTGGGGAAGAAGATGAGCCAGGAAACCAAGGCACTCATTCCTCCTTCCTCATTCTCCTCCTCTTTAGTCACTTCCCTTGTGTTGCTTGGAAGCGATGTGTCTGTCTAGGTCAAAGACTGAAGGCTCTGTGGTTGTTGGGAAATGCCATACGTAAAGTTAAGGGAATCTCTGTTGGAATAGCTGCTGAGTGAGGATATTAATGCTGGGTAAGAAGATGCTAGCACAATATTCTTGCCCAAAGATTTGTAATGTGGTATTCACAAATAAGCTTCAGTGTGTCCTTGAGTTTCCTATACTTAGAAAGTAAAATGGGATAGGGTTGCAAGTACTTGTGGAGGTGTCCCATGAGCTCTTCTAATTTCATCAGACCTGCATTCGGCTCTGGGGATATTTTGTCCTGTTTGCTTTTTAATAGTGTAGGAATAGACCTGTCATTCATGTTACAGGGGAGTACCTCCTTAATAACACCTGCAAATGGCCACTTTTACCGTCACATCATGACAATTATCTTGAATGTAGCCTTTGCCTTCTCCATGTTTCCACTCTCCACCTGAGTGGGTGATGATGAGAGCCGGAAACAGAGACCAACAGTGAGGAAAGTTGCTTTAATATTGTCATCGGCTAATGAACTGGTGATGCCTTTTTCATTCCCTCCTTCCTTTTTCTTTTCTCTTCCCTTCCTCTCTCTCTCACTCTATCCCTCCCTTTTTCTTTTCTTCCTTCTTTTATTTGTTTCTTTTCTCTCTTCCTCTGTCTCACTCTTCTTTCCTTACTATGGATCACAAATCTAGGTACTAGAGGTACAAAGTTGAAATATGTGATCTCTGTCCTTCCACAATTCTCCAGATCTGTCCATGGAAAGTACAGTGGCCCACAAGAATGGTCTGAGAAGGTTTCATAGGCCAGGAATAAAGTAATGATTGAAATGAAGTTTGGCAGGAAACCTAATGGACAAGGGAAGAAAAGGGAAAGAGAAGTATGGCCTTTTTTGTAGCCTATTTTGATAGGAATGGCCCATATGTATGCCTGCTGCAAAGAAAATGAGTCAAGACAGTCCAGCAAGGAGTAATACTAGGGAGTAAGAAGTCAGGGGACAAATTCCATAAATTTATCACTATTATGAACTATTGTAATAACATATACTACATAGGAGTCTAAAAACCTCCTAGTTTCCTGCTTGGGGGCTAGGCTGGATGCTTCTTGTCCTGTTCCTAAAGGCCTCTAATATGCACCATTGTCCTGAGAGTCCCTTTCCTTTTCTCATAAGGAAGGCAGAAGGGAATGGAGTTGGTACTTGTAAAACTCTTCGAACAGTGCCTATTTCATGCTAGCCATATATTTATTAACTAAGTATGGGAAGCTATGAGTGCCATGTCATAGATCATCTTAACTACATATTTGATTGCCTCACAACAACCTCGAAAGTTAGATCTAAATTCTTATGTTGCTGGAAATGAGTCCTCAAGGATGAAGTAACTTGTTGAAAGTTAGTAATAAGTGGCTGAACAGAATTCAAACCTCGACCCATCCAAACCCACATCACATCCATTGGGACATTTGCCTCTCTCACAGGTGGCTGGAGTCTTGCAGCCTTCTGATCCATATCTAGGGCCAGTAGAAGGAGCAGGTCCCCTTTCTTCATAGTTACATTAAGACTTGGTGGGGTTGAGAAGTCCCCAGGGAACTTGCACTGTGGTCCCCAGCTGTGGGCAGTGGGCTGCAGCTTTATGACCACAAAGCCAGCCCCAAGCTCTGCCCCTGCCATCTCTCAGAATGTGATTCGAACATAATTTAAATGCCAAAGAATGAGCTGTCAAATGCAAAAGTATTGATGGGAGAAGTAGGAACTTGCTCAAGTTCAGTTTAAAATGGTCACAGTTCTCATAGGACCTTGTCCCCAAACTTCTTTTTCCCCAGAAATTTGAAGAAGGGACCTTTATTAATAATGAAAGAAAAAAGACTTCTTGACATTTTAATATACTTTAAAAAAAATTCTGGTTGTTCTAACATACTTAAGTAGAAAGAAGTACAGAAAAACAAAAATTTTAGGATTCTCAAATCTGTTCTCTCATTGACTCGGTTATAGGACCAGAGGCAACTTACTTCTCCATTTAACGCCCCACTCCCTTAAAACAAAAGATGCCCGGTGCCGGTGGCTCACACTTGTAATCCTAGCTACTCGGGAGGCTGAGATCTGAGGATCATGGTTCAAAGCCAGCCCAGACAGGAAAGTCCGTAAGACTCTTATCTCCAAAATTAACCACCAGAAAACCAGAAGTAGTGCTGTGGCTCAAGGTGGTAGAGTGCTCAGAGACAGCACCCAGGCCCTGAGTAAAAATTCCCATGAGTGACAACAACAACAACAACAACAAAAAAGAAAGAAAGAAAAAGAAAAGGAAAAAAAGAAAAAGAAAAAGTAAAGATTTGGGCTGGGCTGGGGAATTTTCGATACATTCTTAAACTTTAAAATTTTGTGTCAATGATGGAATGTGTATGTTTCTTGCTCCAGGATTTCGCTCTCTTGTGAAGATAAGGGTTGAGTATGTTCCCCACAAGACCATTTCCTGTTCCACAGAAGCCCACAGTGCTGCCCACGTGAATTTCCCAAGCTCTTTCTGACACTAGTTCTTTTCCTTCATAGCACCTACCACAACTCATCATTGTGTATTTATAGGCTTGTTTATTTTGTACCGGCTGTGTCTCCCATGAGACTACAAGCTCTATGAGAACGGCTCTGCCGGCTCTGTTCATCAATGCACAGCCAGTCCCCTAGCCCTAGCTCAGTGTTTGGAACATAAAAGATGCTGATTAATATTTGCTAAATAAATGAATCTGTCACTTTCCCTTTTCTAAAACTATATGTATCAAGGCCTCAAGCTTAATTCAGCTTGCTTGCTTGTTTGGCTGGTGTCCTACCACTCAAACCATGCCCGTACCCCAGCTTTTTCCTGGTTAGTTGGAGATCAGATTTTACAGACCTTTCTGTTTGGGGATGACCAAACCATGATCTTCCAGCTTTTAGCTTTCTGAGTACCTAGGGTTACAGTCACAAGTCACTGGCACCTAGCTTAGTAGCTGTCCCTTTTTAATGGGCTTCCTAGGGTCAGGTTATACAGGAGCCTTGTGTACACTACCTCATTAAATCATTCTAAGCACACATGTAGGAAGCATCTGATCTGTGGTTGAAGATACTGAAGTTTGCAGAAGCCATGTAGTATACTCTAGAACCAAGGTCCAAACTGTATCTGCTTCACTGAGTCTATAATGTGCATTTTGCTCTTCCAATGACTGAACATGGGGCCATGTTCTCCTCCATGTGAAGGATCTAACAGGTGGTAGGTCAGTACTTAATGATGGATAGGGCTAATAACTTAAAGTCCTAATATACAAGGTAGACTCTGAAGTCCACAGCAAGAATTGGTAGAGGAGAAAGTCTAACAGGAGATGAATTTTCATATCGGTGGGGAGTTTAACAGAGATCTTTTCTTTCACTGTGGGAGAGTGTGACTTCAAATTTTTCTCAAAAATGCACATTTTTAATTAGAATACTTTATGTGGGTTGGCAAGCTTCTGAGAGGGAAAAGGACGCTTGTGCCTGGGGGACAGTTCCAGAGACTGATCCCTTGGTAAGTGAATAATAAAAAATACACAGAGAGAAACTGAAATCAAGCCCACGGGAATGCTTTGCATTCTGCTTCAAATACCTAGGGAATGACTTGGCAGCTACAGAATAAAGAGAAAGAACAGAAACAAAAGTCAATGGCAGTGTATGTAACAGGATGTTTTTCTCTTTTTTTAAATACTTATTTTTATTGTAAAAACACTGTACAGAGGGGGTATAGTTACATGAGCAAGGTAATGAGTACATTTCCTATCAAGCATTGTTTCCTCCTCTTTTGTTTTTCCCCTACCATCTCTTCCCTCCTACGTCTACAACTACACTCCCCCACCACACACACTTGGGATTTTTTTTTATCCTGAAGAAGTTCCTCCCCAACACACAAAACTGTCATTCCTAAGACACACTTTTGCAGACACACACTGAGGCTTGAAGAAGTCCTGGTGAAGTAAAAATCGTGGTCAATCCAAGTGATCCGAGAATAGGAAAGGAGAAAGGAGGAGCCATAGTTCTGCCCTACAGCAGTGCCCTTTAGGCCTTGCTGAAAATTAGCTGGTGGTAAAGAAGACAAGGGTAGAGTTTAAAGAAGGCAGCTCTCTAGTAGCATGGCTCTTGCTTTGTTCAAAGTAAAAAGAAACATTATTCAAAAAGAAAACTAACAGCTGTCCAAAAATACAGAATTCTGTATTATTTGTCTTTATTATTTGTCTTTAAGTTGTGATCTGGTAGTTCATAGGAAAGATTCCCATTTACTGCTTGGCAATTCTCTTATACATAGTATTTCATAGCTTACGTACACATTCCCGTAAGCTCCTAAAACTAGAGTGAAAGAGTATAGCTCAGTGGTGAAGCACTTGCCTAGTGTGCTCAAGGTCATGGGTTAGATCTCCAGCACAGGAAAAAAAAAACAGCAGCAACATTTTAAAAATAAATGAGATTAGCACAATAAGATTTCCAAATATTCTTTTTTGTGTGTTTTTTGTTGTTGTTGTTGTTTGTCAGTCGTGGGTCTTGAACTCTGGGCCTTAACGCTGTCCCTCAGCTCTTCAGCTCAAGGCTAGTGCTCTACCACTTGAGCTACAGCGCCACTTCCCTAAATATTCTTTTATTTTATTTTATTTTATTTGTGAAGATACGGTACAGAGGGGTTACAATTACATGGGCAGGATAATGCGTACATTTCTTACCAAGCATTGCAGCCTCCTCCTTTGTTTACCCTTCACATCCTTTCCCTGCCTCCCCCTCCCCCCCAATCCCAATCCTTCTCCTTTCCCCCCCCCCCTGCACCGACGTTTGTAAAGCTCATTTTACTTCTCATTGTTGCAACAGTTCCACCTGTATCTTTAAACAACTGGTTTTTCCCCATCTCCTCCTCAAGTTATACTGACATCAAATATAGTGAAAGCAGGGGTTATACTGTGGGGGAGGGACATACAAAGCAACAAAGAGATAATCTTATAAATGCATTCCCTAAATATTCTTAACTAAACAGGAATAATCATTGTCATCGTCTTTGTCGTCATCATCATCATCATCATCATCATCATCATCACCACCATCATAGTGTTCCTTTTTTAAAAAATTGTAAAGGTGATGTGCAGGGGGATTGCAGTTACATAAGTCAGGCAATGAGTACATTTCTTTTTGAATAGTGTCACTCTTCCCTCGTTTCCTCCCAGTTTTTGTTCCCCCTCCTGACCTCTCCGACAAGTTGTAGAGTTCATTTTCAACATAGTAGATTAAATCGTTCTTTAATGTTTAAAGAAAGAATGGGCCTGGGCCATTCTAAAAGGGTGTATTATAGACACCATTTGAATACATAAATGAATGAGCAGTTCTCTCCAGTACATTCACTACTGCCCAGGTGGAACGAATGTGAAATATAAATAATGCTGGCTGATCTCATCACCAGAGATATAGAACACGGAGGTAATATATTTGCTAGGTTTTCCTCTGAAGTAATACTCCAAGCTGTATCTGGTTCTAGAATCAAGCTGTGTGGTCACAGCTTGATTCTAGAAGTAGTATATGAACATGTACACAAGATGGTTGGCAGCTGGTTTGAGCGCAGTGAAAAAATAAGATTTGTAGAACCCATACAAAGGCAGACAACTACAAACTTTACAGTTTTGCATAATTTACAATATGGTCAAATCCAGAAATCCCTCCTATCAGGCCAGGCCTAGTCATTTGTCCTAGATTCCACTCCTCACATACCTTCCTTGGGCCTGTGCGATGAGGAGTAAGGGATCATTCTTGCTATTGGTAAATGAATTGGGTGCCATGATTTCTCTTTTGGTCTTCCCCTGTATTGTGAAGTGGGTTTTAATTGGGAACCTGAGGGATTCTATGAGAGTTGTTCTTTCCTCAAAGAGACAATCTTGGCAGCTAGCCATTCTTCACCAAATGAGCCCCTCTCTATCTATCAGAAGGCTAGTATTCTCCAAAGCTGCCCTGTCCTAACTCATCTCTCTTATTTACAGTGCCTGAGGCCTATGGCTAGCCAGGAGAGCAGGACTTTTCTGCCTTTGCCTCTTACTTCCACCTGTGTATGGTTAAATCTCTTCATGTTTTCTTTGGGGCTGGGGGTGGGGGATGGGGGTGTCAGTACCAAGGCCTGAACGCAAAGCTAAAGTGCTCTCCCTTAGCTTTTTTGCTCAAGATTGGTGATCTACAACTTGAGCCGTAGCTCAACTTCTGGCTTTTTGTTGGTTAATTAGAAATAAGAAACTCTGCCTGGGATGGCTTCAAACCATGATCCTCAGGTCTCAGCCTCTTAGGTAGCTAAGATTGTAGGAATGAGCCACTAGACCTGGAAAGGATCTTTGCCTCTTTCTATTGTGTTTCCATCTTTCACCCACACAAGAAAAATACTGCCTATGTGTCTTTCCCACACAAATGATACCATATATAGGAAAAGCTTTTCAAACATATCCAACATTGTATAGGTGTGATATAATGATAACAATTCTATCATTTCTGTATGTGCTCCACTTACATTTACTAAGACAATAAAGATTTTCTTCTTTGAAATGTCCAGATCAAGGGCTGGTCTGATGGCAAGAGATCCAAAAGCACTTTATTTTAGCCATTTTGGTGTTATATTGCCAAAAAGAAAAAAAAAACTCAGCTCACTTCTATTAGCAAATCAAGATCTTTCCTCTTCTTAAATGCAAGTCCATTTATTCATTGTTCTTCAGGAGTGAAGGAACTAATTCACAAATACCTTCATTCACTTGAAGACAGCCTTCGGGTACCTTCTAGTCCATCTGTAAATGAAGCATTTCTAAATTATGTCAATTCTGCATGTCATTCCTGAAATTTTACTTTGTGTCCCATGTGTTGATGTTTTTATTTCAGTAGCTAAAAGTCTAACACTCAAAAACCATTTTCCTTTGATATCAGCTTCTCAGGGTCCTTACAACTCTCCTACTGCAACATTTATCCATGGTTATTGTTGAAAAATGGATGTCTACTTACCTAGAAATTCTTCTAAAAATGTATTTGCCATTGTAGTCGCCATCTTAGTAGTAGTCACATAGATTATGGCTAAATAAGTTCCTAATACGGCTAAGATTCTAGAAGAGGAAAGAAGGAACATCTTTCCCACCATCTTTCTTGGAAGGCTTGGACAATTACTCTCCATGCTGGAGTCTGTGGGCCTAGTCTAAAAGAATATTTCAGGGTATGTCCTTAAGGCAGACAGAGGGAAACTATTCACACTGGGCCTGGGGCTTGCTAAGGACAAATGATGCTTATATAATACATCTTGGCAGGAAAAGCCACATAATTTCCTACTCACGAAACATTTTTCTCAGTCCACTCTCTTTAGGCGGTTCTCAAAAAAAAAATCCGGAAATCAAAGCAGCATTCCTTATTTTTAGTCCATCCAAAATTTTACTCATTTGAGGCATGCAGGCATGGAGTTATCTTTAGAACTATCCAAGTGCCTTGCAATTACAGATTATTAGGGTCTAGGTCATTCTCTAGATGATGATGATGATGATGATGATGGTGATGATGATGTGTGTGCCGGTTGTGGGGCTTAAAATTAGGGTTTGGGTGCTATTCTTGACCTTTGTACTCAAGGCTAGCACTCTACCACTTGAGCCACAGCTTTACTTTCAGCTTTCTGGTAATTAATTGGAGATAAGAGTCTCATGGTCTTTCCTCTCCAGACTAAACTATGATCCTCAGATCTCAGCTTCGTGAGTAGTTTGGATTATAGGCATGAGCCACTGGTATCCCTGGCCTTATTTTTTTTTTAACCTGGAAACCCTAATATATAAAACTGAGTTGCAATGGAAAAAAGAGAATTGGTCTCCCCCTTATCTGTTCCTCAGGTGCAACTATGCAATTTGAAGTTCCAAATAGCAATAGAAAACCAGAGATCTAGATCATTCTGAAGACAAAGCAATGGAGGTTCCCCAGGGTGAAGTGACTTGCCAAAATCCCACTAATCACTGGCTAAGCTAGAAGAAGTCAGGCCTCCTGATTTCCAGCATCCATCCCACCACTTAGCAGCTAAGGTAGGTTTATCACCCACACTGCCCCTTCTTATGCTCTTAGCTAATTATCATCCATACGACCTTTTCTTACCCCCTTAGCTAGAACAGTTCATCTGAGAAACTACTGACAGGCTGTGCCCGTGTGCCTATCAGGAGCACAGGGAAGTCAAATGACTTAATGGTAATTAGACAGTAGCTCTTTTCTTTGATTGACTGAGAAAGAAGCCAGCCTAGGAATGATTTTCAAGACGTTAGTCCATTGTAGTTTGTTATGGTGTGCTATACTGAAGGACACTTGCCCTGTGGTAGCCTGTGTAACCTGGAGTGACTTATCTAACTCCTCTGAGCCTTGAAAGTTCTTGTCTCCTCTGAGAATACAGCAGAGGCACTGTACAGGCCATTGGACCCCCTGAAGGTTTGTTGTGTTTCCCAGATGGGCAAACTGTCTTTCGTTTCTCATCTCCATACTTCTTACAGAGTCAAGATACCATGTTTTTCTTCCTATAGATGTTTTAGAGATTGGTTATTTTCTTCTCAATTGGATATTGATTGGGGGTAGGAGCTGGGCAGTCATGCCTGTATCTTTTTTTGTTTTTTTGTTGGTCCAGTTGTGGGGCCTGAACTCTGGGCCTGGGTGCTGTCCCTCAGCTCTTCAGCTTGAGGCTAGCGCTCTACCACTTGAGCCACAGTACCACTTCCGTTTTTTTTTCCTTTTTTGCTAATGTTGTGCTGAGGAATCGAACCCAGGGCCTCATGCATGCAAGGCCCTCATGCATGCAAGACAAGCGCTCTACCACTGAGCCACCTTCCCATCCCATGCCTGTATCTTTTCATGTAAACTTTTGTTGGGCCTGTTACATAGAATGCAAGAATTTAGAAGCCTGTGGGGTCTTCCTCTGGTATTTCCAGAAGTGCTAGCTTCACTGTTCTGTGCTTCTGTACAATTTGTTCAATTGTCCATTTCGCTTGTCTCTGTTTCAAGGCTCTCTAGATAGGCCAGGTGTGTTCAATGTCATGAGGTACCTCATCTCACAAGCATGACAGCCTCCTCCTTTGGTCCCAACACTCTCTAGTCACTGCTCATTTCCAATTGCAGACAGTGATGGTTATAGGGCCCTCCACATTCTTCCTTACTTGCATGTGCCTGTAGAAGTGTGTATTTCCAATGCTTCCTCCCCCTTTCTCCCACGTTTCTTTAGTTGCCAGGCTACTGGATTTCCAAGTAAGATCACGACTGCTAAATAGTATAAACATCACCCAGAGGTGGAAGTCCTGACCAATGAGACTGAGTTTTTTCCTTTGGGAAATACGGAAAGAATATTTTCATGTGTATGAGGGCTAGTTACGTTACATTACGTGAGAGAATGTTCTTGCTGCTATTATCCGTTGAATGTGTGATTATGGAAAGAAAGGTGTATATGGCTACTGAATAATAAGAAGTAGAATTGTGCTTACTCACTGTCCATCCCTGCTTGCCTCCATGAACTATAGAATAGGAAGCTAAAAATCTCTCAAATTCTCTTTTAGCTTTGAGCTTGCTTGAGATACAGTATGGCATAAGGCCTAAAATCAAAGCTCAACAATAAAGCTGGAAGGGCTTCAAGTGACTTAATCCCAAGTCCTCTGCTGACTCCACCCTGGTGGATGCTCCTCTAGCCATTCAACTGTCCTGATTGTGGGGCCCAGGCCCAAGGCCTGCTTGCTCCAGGTAATGGGCTTTCAGGCAAGTACATGGAATTTTTCAAACAAGTCAACCCATTGCTCCAGGATAGGAGCAGCTCACCATCCTGTTACCTTCAAGCCTGTCTCCCACAGCCACTGTTTGCCTACTCTGTCCTTGAGCATAGTTATGTGGTCTTGCATGGTGGTCTTGTATCATCTTCTCTCCTGCACGGTGAATCTATATGACTAAATGCAAAGTCACATGGTTACATGAGAACTTTTCCAAGTAGTGCTAGGTGTCATGTGTTTGGCCATCCCTGGAGTCCTGACGCAGGAAATCCAGCTTTATCAACTGAACAAAGAGGAGGTGAATGCACAGGTTCTACAAATAGAGACTTCTGCGAGAGACTGGGAGGCAGAAGTGAGTGATCCATCTCTCTGGGTTGGCCATGAAAAAAAACTTTCCTGTTCATTCCTTAATAACATAGGTCAGGAAAGTAGGAGACAGCACTTGCATTTCTTCTGGAACAGTCCTGCGTTGGGTCTTTCTCCTGGCTGTATTGTGTCTGGCTACCCCTTTACTGGTCAAGAAACCTAAGATGATTTTCTGGATCTCTAAGAATCAATTAGCTAATTAATGAATTAGAAATAAAACCAAAACAACCCACACTTTACTTTCTGAAGTATATTTTTCTGAAGTTGATTCCAGTGTCCACAACTAAGAACTGGATGACACCGGAGAGTTAACAACATAGATTTTCATTGTTTTCACAGAACGTAAAATCTAGAGGCAGGTAGTTTGGGGACAACTATTAGTTCTATAGTGTCACCAGTTTGTCATCTTTCTGCACTCCAAGCAGAAAGAAGCAATGACCCAGGGATAAAATAAACAAAACAAAAAATCTAATAGCAGCCATTCCATCAGCCAAGTGGTTCTTCCTTTCTTTCTTTCTTTTTTGTCGGTCGTGGGACCTGAACTCTGGGCCTGGGCACTGTACCTCAGCTCTTCAGCTCAAGGCTAGCGCTCTACCACTTGAGCCACAGCACCACTTCCAGCTTTTTCTGCTTATGTGGTACTGAAGAATCAAACCCAGGGCCTCATGCATGCAAGGCAAACACTCTACCACTGAACCACCTTCCCAGCCACATGCCAAGGGTTTCTTTACTTCAGTTGATCTCTATTGGGCTTACCCATGCATCTGCAGGGTGTCTCTGGTGTCTGCATTCGGTTGACCAGAGCAACAGGACCACAGTTTTTCCAATAGTGGGTAGATCTGGTATGTTTGCATGGCAGCCTGAAGTTCTTGAGAACAAAAAGAGAAAACAAGCTCAGAACTGTAACTACATTTCCTTTTCAGTTTGCATCTTATTTGCTATTGTGCCATTGGCTAAAGTCAGTCATGTGACTGACTTTTAGAGTCAGTCTGGATGGAAGAACAGCTTGTGTATTTGAATGGGAAAAATTGTAAAGCCATTTCCAAAAGTATACTGGGAAGAACTTGTAGCCACTCTTGCTGGCTACCATGAAGATGCACCAAATCATGAGAGCAAAACTCTTCCTGAAACCCCCAACAGACTCTGTTTCTCACTGGTTATAAGTACAATTGCTCTTATGATCACCAAAAATAGACAGAAAGACTATGAGCATAGGATTTTATTTGTTTTGTTTTAAATCTGGGCTGATCTTTCTCCACCAGGAACAAAGTTGCACTTCTGTGACTGAATAGTGAGCAAACGAGCGGGAAGTGAGGAGTTATGGGATCCTTGACTGTATAATACAAGGAGCTGTAATGGACTCACTCATATGAAATGGCATTTTCTCCTCTTTTCTGTTGTCAAATAATAATGGCAAAACTTGTCACTCTGCAAGTCTCCTTTGTCCTCTAGGTGTTGGTTCACCTGATAGGCTCAGGCATCGTCATTGATCAAACCTGGTCAGTTTGTCCCCCTCAAAACATACAACAAATGTTTCACCTTCTACTTTCTCTCTCCCTATACATAATAAGTTTCCACCAGATTCAAGGCACACACAGCCCATGGAGGAAGAATAAGCCACCATTACATGACCACTTTCACCCTTCTATTCCTGGGCTCCTATTTATGGCACAGGCCCCTAGCTGGTTGTGGGCACTCCAGCCTGTTATTGTCAATCCTGTTATCGTGTAGTCATGAGATGCAAACACAGATCACCAGCAACATATGACTTCTTATCATTCTGATGACCAGGAGAAAGGACACACTTTGGTCCAGGAATCCAGCCTCTCTCTTAGTGTATCCTTTTGAAAAATAGAAGTGCTCTCGAAGTCTACAGAGAAACTTCCCAGTGAACTGCCTCTGAACTTTTAAGAATTTTTTTTCTTTCTTCTTGGTTAAATCTCAGTGGAGCCGGAGATGATCATAATTTTCATGAATACAAACGAAAGGTTTTGTTGCCTGTTGAGCAAAGCAGCTACTTCCTATTGCAAAAGAACTGATTCCTATTCGCATTGCGTTGGCGTTTTCATTAAAATTTCCATTATCCTCTTCCTTCCAACACAGTTACAGATGAAATTGTCCTGACCATGTTTGTTTCTCAGGCTAAATCACTCCTGATTCAAACTCCATGAATGAGATATAGAGGGGAACCCACACTTCTCCAAATATATATCATCTTAGTAAGGAAAAAAATTAGTTTTTGCCTGTAATCATCTTAGGTGAGTATTATTAGCTTCATCAGCTTCACAAGGACCAGAAAAATAAATCTGGATTGAAACAGTCATGGTAGAAGAATTGTTCGTATGTCTATCATTGTCTACCAAGTTATTTGAGTTAGTATGTGTCCCTGTAGCCCTTACCTGAGTAATCTGCAGCTTTCCAGACACTTCCTGCTGGCCTTTGATTGGCTTTGTTGCAAGGATAGGCCTGCTATAGCTAAGCATGTCTCTTCTGGCTCTGCCATGTGCTGGTTCATCTTAGCCAAGGACTTTATCTTGCTGAGCCTCAGTTTGGTTATCTGGAAACCACTACTAATCCAGTAGTCATGACACCTTCCCAACTCTTCCTGAAATCAAGTGAATGCATTTGAAAGCACGTAGTCAAATGGAAACCTTTATTCCAACGTGAGAGAGATATATTGCCAAAGGACATAGAAAAAATTGATGTGCAAATCCATATCTCCCTTATAACAAAGTCAAGTCTCCAGACTCAGTTTCCTCTCCTTGGAGAATGGGCTGCATCCCCTATGTTCCCACCTCTACTGAGAAATACAAGCAGAAAGCCTATCACTTCTTGCCACTAATAGCTGCCATTTATGATTGCTTACTTTGAACTAAACAATATCATTCCAAGCCAGGTGTCTTGTGGCTCACGCCTGTAATCCTAGCTACTCAGGAGGCTGAGATCTGAGGATCGAGGTTCAAAGCCAGTGCGGGCAGGAAACTCTCTGAGGCTCTTATCTCCAATAAATCACTCAGAAAACCAGAAGTGGCACTGTGGCTTAAGTGGTAGAGCATTTGCCTTGAGCTGAAGAGCCAAGGGATAGTGCCCAGGCCCAGAGTTCAAGCCCCATGACTGACAAAAAGAAATATATATATATATATATATATATATATATATGTATGTATGTGTGTGTGTATGTATGTGTGTATATATATATATATGTATATTTCCTGTGGATAATCTTTAAATAATCCTCCCCATAATCCTTGAAATGAAAAGTTTATTCCTATGTAGGTAAAGTTACTGAGTCCCAGATAAAGGATGGGTTTGATGAGTGCCATTATCACAGCCTTAATAAGCAGGTCAGTCTTTGTTTGCCCTCAAAGCCTTTGCTCTTAACCACTATAGGAGCTTACTTTTCCTGGGGAGGAATACAAAAGATAAGCATCTCTGAGATCAAAGGTTTGCTGAGTGGTCAATTTATCCTGTCCCCACCCCAAATTAATCTACTCTTCTACTCTCACTTTGGAAATTTTTTCTTTCAAATCATTATGAATTTACTTTTGTTTTTTTGCAAATGTTTTGCTGAGTGTTTACTGTATATTTTAGGCATAAATTATCTCTCTATATGCATAAATCTATTAAATTCCCATGACAGTTTTGAAGTAGATAGTCATATGATCCCCACTTTAAAGATGATAAAGCCAAGGCACTGGAAGGTCAGGTATAGAGTAACATAGCTACTAAGTGACAGAGCTGCGTACAAGCGTGTGAGTGGTTATATCCTGTACTACTGTGTTCTAAATACTGAAGGAATGAATGAGTCAATAGCAGTTGTATCTGGGGAATCAGATTTGGACGGGAAGTAAGTAAAAGACATGGACTTAAACAGTTAAACACTATTGAAAATTTTACAATATGCAATTATCTTTTTGTAAACAAAACTACATGTATGTTATCTTTTGGGCCCTCATTAATTTGTAATGATGTGACTGATGTTCTCCAGGGAATTTCAAAGTCTAGAATAGATGCGCAAGGTGGTCTGGTTTCTGGGACCCTGAAGTTTATCCACCAGGCATGTCTGGATCCTCTATGTCAACCCTTCTTCCCTCCAACCCCCACCCCTGCAGAGCAGGGGCTCAGTGGTTGCATTATGTGGATTTATATCCACTCAGAACCAGAAGGCAGATGGGAAAATGTAAATTCTGGCAGCTGTTTTCTTGTGGGCACTGGCCTCTCAGGACTCATTCAGCCTCAGACCTCACCCTGAGAGTGATTTCCCCACATCCGCTATAATTTATTGACAAGAGTTGTTTCTTTCTTGATGCTGAAGGAATTGCCCAGCAAAATTTTAAACAAAGCACCACATGGGTCAAAGCGAGGGACTGAATCATCATTTCCTCACACCACCAGCCCTGCCCAGGGTCACATTTTTCCCTCCATCCTTTCTCGGTTTTGAAGATGCTGGCAGCACAAATCATCTCCAGACATTTCCCATTGTTTCTCTCTCAGCTTCAAATAAATGTGACTCACTGTCTTCTCAGTCTTGACCCAGCTGGGCAGCTGAGACCTCAAGGCTTTAGTCTATGGATGCCTTGCTAAAGCTTTTCTAGGTAAGCATTTCTAATATTACATGATATCAGCATACAGACATATGCATTCATAACTACATGCATGCTTCAGTTTTCCTTACTGTCCCAGATGTCATAATACAAAGTAGATAGTATCTTTCGAATTTTTAAACAGATTATTCATTATAACAATTATTATTTTCAGGAAATTTCCAGGTAAGTGTAGGGGGAGCCTAAGGCTCATTTTGTTCCAATAGAGATGTTAACGCTTCATTGTTTCTCTGAATGTCATTAGGTGTCCTATAAATGGCCCTGTGTAAAAAGTCAAAATGCATTCATTCTGTCTCACTCGATCCTTGTGCGCTGGGGACAGTTCAGGAAGTCTCCTTCTATTGGAGCCTTTCTAGGTGCCAGGCTCAGAGCCAAGTGCTTTTTTAAGTAGGCCCCTCAACAATCTTGTAAGCTTAACTGGTCATCATTCCCATTTCACAGATGAGGGAGGAAAGGAAGTAGAAATTAAGGCTTCCCAAATAACTCATACCACTTGTAGATACCAGATAGGAGTCTACTGTTATGAATGCAGGGTTTAGAATGACTTATAGAAAAAGATTATTCTCATTTACTCACGGAATTCAATACCTACCATCATCTGTACTCCTCTCTCTACTCCTGTCCTGGCATAGGGCACCTAGGTATGTCTGCCGAAGTTCTCTGCCTATACTCATGTTGATCCTTCGTCCTCTGTCTAAAGAACTCTCTCTCTCTGTCTCTCTCTGTCTCTCTGTCTCTGTCTCTCTCTTTCTCTGATGCTGCTATTTGGGGCTTAAACTCAGGGCCTAGTGCTCTCATTCATATGATTTCTTCACTAAAGCCTGGTGCTCTTATCACTTGAGCAACAACTCCACTTGTAGCTAGAGATAATAATGTTATAGACTCTCCTGCCTGAGCTGGCTTCAAACCTCAGTCTTCATATCTCAGGCTACTAAGTAACTAGGATCACAGATGTGAACAACAGGTGCCTGGCACACACTCACTTTTTAATATTTCCGCATCATTTCCTCTTTTAAACAAAATCTTACTGTCTCTACCAACTAATCTCAGCTCTGCACCTTTCTGGGTAAAACGGACCATGTGGTTCTGCACAAAAGCTTACTACAAAGTCTGTGGCCTTTCATTGCTGCTATTTCTTTTTATGCTTCCTTTTATTACTAAGCTGTAAACCTTTTAGAGGCTTGACTATTATCTTCCTCTTCCCACACTTAGACAAACCTCTGGCAACGAGTAGATGCTCAGCAAATACTTGTTGCTTGGGTGGGTTGGTGTGAATGGAGAGAAACCTAGAATTTGAAGGAATCCACACATAGACAACATTTTATTCTACTCTAGAAATGAAGAAAACGAAATGCATAATCTACGTGGATTATAGGTATTGAATAAGCAAGTAGGTCCTGAGATGTAGAACTCATAGAATGTTAGGTATAGGAAAGAAATTTAGGAACTATGGAGCAGATTAGACAGATTAGTAAAACATAGATTGCTGAACATAGAAAGAGCTAGAAAAACCAAGAAGGAAAAAATATTTATGAATCTTGAAATTGATATGAGGCATACAAGACATTTGATATTTATCAGGTCTTAAGGGAGTCTCTCATGAATGATGATCCTTTTGGCAAGATATGCACTTCAAATCCATTACTGTTCATTCAGGTAACTGGCTGTCACTGTTGACTAGGGGACTTGCCCTGTGGCTGTTTGGTAAAACAAGTCTATGTGGGCTCCTGGAACCTTCTAACTGCTGCATCTCTTTGGTCTAACTTCATCACTCATGTGTAAAGCCTACCAACAGGAAGACAGATGGAGGAAAGAGAGAAAATCACCAATTCTGTTCAATTCTGCTCACATCTGAAGAACCAGGTGGTATGGTCCCTCTAACCTATATGTCTCACTTTTCTATGTGTGTGACATACCTCTCCTCTCCCTTCTCACTAATTATGCTGTTTAAACTCAAGGAACTACATATTTTAAGCATAGTAATTTGATTTGAGCCTTTACATGTTGTTTGGGAGAGCTTGCCTAGAAGTATACTTATAGATTGCCACTACACCAAAGAAATGTTCCAATTCCACTGACAAATATATTTTATATAAACACCATTTCTGTTCTCTAGGATCTCCTTCCTTAGCAAATCAAATATAGATACTAGAAAACTGATCCGTCTCTTCTCCAATTACTATATGAAAAGAGAAAAGCCAAGATATTGGAGGCTTCTCTATGCAAAGCTCAGAGAAGAAATGCTGAAGTTATATTAAATATTCTTAGTATGTAACTCAGGCTGGAGTTGTAGCCCTGTTTTACATGCAAAACATCTATGACACATCTTTGAACAAAATTGCCTGGCTAATATTGTGCATGATTGGCTGATGCAAATGTGAGAGGCTCTAAGTCTTTTCTCTAGGAATGTAATTTTTCTCAATGTCAGAGCAACACAAGCCCACACTCATGGGCCCTTGAAGAATTCCACAATTGTACTCTATCTGGCCAGTTTGAAATCCTATGCATGTGGAACAATAAAGAGCTATTATCTCCAGTAGGGTATTACTGTCTGACTTGGTTCCTAGTGTGTGATATTACTTCAGGCTTTTATTCTTATTTATTGGCCATCAATAGAATTATGAGTTCTGTTTACTGCTGCTGGCTTCACATAGCTCACATTCATGTATAACAAATGCTCTCTCTCTCCAGAGTCACATTTAAATTTTATTCATATTGAGTTCCAAGGGTTTTCTTTGCTTTGGACAATACCTATGCTGAATAAATCTTTAGAATCTCAATTTATTTTCCCTAATCCTGCCAAGTGGTCCCTTTAAACAGGGATTTGTTGAGCATCACAACAAATGTAACTGCTTGTGAAAGTTTAAAAGCTCTTCAAAACTGAGATCTGTGCTTCACTAAATGCTAAGAAAGAAGGAAAAGAAAAGGGGAAGAGGGATAGAGAGTAATAAAAAATAAAGAACAAAGAAAAGGAAGGAAGGAAGGAAGAGAGAGAGAGGGAAGAAGGACAGGAAAACGGAGAGAGAGAAAAGAAAGGGAAGGAGGGAGAGTAGAAGGAAAAAGGAAAGAAAAGAAGAAATCTTGAATTGATCTTGTGCAGTGACGCTGCTTTATCTTCTAATAATGGGACACTATTCAATCTCACTAAAAGAGCACAGCTTGGAGGATGTGTAATGCTAGAAAAACAGCCTTATGGGACCTTAGGGTCGGCCAGTGTGTCTGTGATCCTGTAAAGCTGATTATTGGCAATGCATAACAGAATCAGGGTTCCATTTTATATTATTTTGGAGAAAACGAATAACATTTTGTGTTACTTGGGATTTTTTTAATTCTCAAATCTCTGTGGGTCTGTAATACCAAAACTATACAGTCTCTATTTGAAAGGTTTTGCCTTTGTTGTCATAGTTGTCTATTTACCATCCAATTAGAATTCCTACAGCTTGGAAGTAGGCTTGTAGCACTTAGCTCCCTGAGACCAGCTGCTAATGTAGTGCAGAGCCCCAGGGAACTGGCTTCTCCATAGACCACAGAAGGAAAAGTTGAGATAAAAGTCCCCCCCGCCTCCACCACCACAGCTTGAGCTACAACTAGCCAGGTACATTCACCAAGAGTGAAGCAAAGTCTGACTCTTCTGGTTCCTTGACACTGAACCAGCATCTGGATCCTTTGCAAGGGAGAAGAGATGGCTGCCTGGTCAACCCTCTACCTTCCATTTTTCCTCTCTCAACATCTGCCAATGGCTCTCTCAAATGAATTTTCTCCAAAGAGTCTTTTACTGTAGCCTGAGAAATCAGGCTTTCAAAAAATGCTAATATAGGCAGCCCTTGTCTTTATGTGGCATTAAAATGCAAATGGAAAATATCAAATGCTTTTCCAACAGCTGGTTTGCTGGAGGATGCTCTGGGCTGTATAAGGAATGGAAAACGCACACACAAAATGGAGGTTGGGAGTCCTTAACTGAGTTTTGCAACAATGTGTTCTCTTTGTTCAGAATTTCCCAGGCTGTGTGGATAGTGCTTTGAGAAGGAGATTGTACAAGCAATTGGTTTTTCTTCTGTGTATTAAATGCTCTGTTTATGCTACACATTTTATGACCTTCTTTTGAATTTCTGCTTTCTTTGACCTCCTGAAGAGGTCATTTTTAAGTGACTAGACTTCATATGTACAACCTAAAGCAGTTTACCCCAGGAATTATGTCTGCCTTCCATAGGTTTCCTTCTTTCTCTGGGATTTCACTGGTTTGGGGGATTATGGTTGAGAGTTTTACTTTGTTTGTGCAGGGGCTGACATGACTTCTCAGGAAGTGGGTTAGGCCTCAAATCATGCCTGCTCTGATGAGTGTCTTCTTGAGAATAAATGAGTAAAGATGAGCATCACCTCATTTGTTGAGATGAGCCCCTGGTTTCATTTCTCAAGAACTAAAAAGGTAGTGAATAACTTTGTTCCTATCTTTAAGCTGAAAACAAAACAACAACAACAAGAAACCCCCCCAAAACCACTTCTCATCCTATCTTTCTATCCAGTTTGACTCTAATAAAACTTGAATAATGTTCATTTTCGATTATAAACTACCAAAAAATTTTGGCTCGCATATCTCCCAGGTTATTACATTTTGACAAAGATCAAAAGCTTAACAGAATATCTCATTGGGGGAAGGTACAATCAGACTTTCCCTAGAGTGATATACTTAGGGATGACTTGGAGAGAAAGAATTGAAACCTTAGACTTAGGCTCTCTCTATCTGTTGTAATGTGTCTGACATATACTCTCTTATAGACCTTGCTTTTCTAAAGAAATTATCTAATACAAGTTCTTACACAATGCCTAAGCCCTTCTAGAACATTCTTTGAGTTTAATCACTATTTTGAAAGAAATTAGAACATTCATCATTTTGTAGCCAGCACATCCCATTGATAGACATCTCTAAAAACTTGGCAAACTATAACTTTCCATTTACTTACTGGTTTTTAATTTTGTCCTTGAAATTTAATTTTGAAATTTTAATTTTGTCCTGGTAGGTTGAGTCTATTCGCTCTTGCATGTGACAGTCTTTCAAAGAGCTGAGGACAGCAGTCACATTCTCCTTCCCCAGAGTTTTCTTCTATCATTTTGAAGTTACTCTGGTAAAATGACTCAAACTAAAATTCAACAGAAAGAATATAACTCTGTTTCCTCCCTCTTGAATCTACATGGCTTGTGACTACTTTAATGAGTGGACCATGGAGATATTATAGGATGTTTTTCTTCCATACTATTCGGTAGAAGACTTGATCTTGGAACTTCAAGCTATCATATATTAAAAAAAAATGAATCTGCATTTTGTGAAGAAGGCCAAGCCATACGGCAAAGCTCCAATGGACAGTCTCAGTCAATCCAGCCTTCAGATCATCTTAGCTCAGATACATGTGAATGAAAGAATCATCAGAGATGATTCCAGTCCAGAAATCTGAGTAATTCCCAGCCATTCCAATCTTATCAAGTGAAAGTCTATTGTAGCATAAAGACAAAGCATCCCTGCTATAACTTATCCAAATTCCTGAATCACAAAATACAGAAATATAACAAAATAATTGTTATTTTAGAACATTGAATTTGGATTGCTTTATTATATGAGAGATAACAGAGATCAACCACCTTGGCCATGGACACTTCTGCCCAAGAGTAATGTTAACACTAAATTCTCTTATTCTTTAAATGTACCTATTAAATTTATTAATCTTGCATTTAAATGACAACTTCCTCTAGAGTACCAGTGAATAGCAGAAACCTCATAAAGGGCAGGAAGTAATCCCAGAAATAGATAAAGCATCAAAAGCAGTGCCAAAAGAATTCAAGTCTCAAAATGTTGTATCTTCAAACTGTTAAACATTTTTTAAATAATAAAGACTTGAATCTTTACTACATCATCAGATATTAATTAGGCCAACTCCAGGCTAGCATCTTCAGAGGGAGGGAAGATACTTGGATGTGAAGTTTAAAATATGCTCTATAAAGTCTGGTGCCAGTGACTCACGCCTATAATCCTAGCTACTGAGGAGGCTGAGATCTGAGGATCATGGTTCAAAGCCAGCCCAGGCAAGGAAAGTTGGTGAGACTCTTATCTCCAATAAACCACTCGAAATCCAAAGTGGCGCTGTGGCTCAAGAGGTAGAGCACTTGCCCTGAGCTGAAGAGCTGAGGGACAGCGCCCAAGTCCAGAGTTCAAGCCCCACAACCCCCTCTATAGACTTCTGTGCTCTCAAATGAAAGTGATTGTGATGCCTGCCTTACAAGAATGATGAGAATGAGAAATTGAAACTGAACACAATGGTTTTGCATCTTGGTGAGTGCAAAGACAAAACTAGCATGGCCAAGAAATAAGAGAGTAGAGAGAGCTTTATTACCTACAGTAAGTAAGAAGACCAGGGGAACTATTTCCAAATCAATCCCTAAATAAGGGAATCATACAGATTTTACTCAGGGAGCCTGTACATACTCATATAAGACAATTGGTTGGGGGACCATTCCTAAGCACGCTCAGTTAAGGGTACATTCTTGAGCATGCTCAGTTTAAGGTCATAGTTAAGAAAGGAGGAGAGCAAACACTTGTTTTTTGGGGGGGGGTTCCAGTTGTGGGGCCTGAACTCTGGGCCTGGGCACTGTCCCTCAGCTCTTCAGCTCAAGGCTAGCACTCTACCACTTGAACCACAGCGCCACTTTCGGCTTTTTTTTCTTTCTGCTTATGTGGTGCTGAGGAATCGAACCCAGGACCTCATGCATGCAAGGCAAACGCTGTACCACTGAGCCACCTTCCCAGCCCCGAGAGCAAACACTTGTGAATGTGTTCAGCTCAAGGTCACAGAGCATCTATTCAAAAAACTAAAATGTCAGATAAGAACATATCTGGGCATGCTTAGTTTTCTTTAAAAAGTTTTAGCTGAACCAAAAAGAAAAGACATATAGAAAGTACATTAATATGGGAGTAAATATGGATGGGAGTAATATGGAAAGTAAATTAATATGTTCCTTAAAGGTCATCATTAGCAGCTCAACAAAAATCAAACAAGGCAACTGTTCATCACTCATCTGGGGCTCACTTTTGCTCTCTGAAGATTTGATCAGGTGCCATCCATGTCTTCCTCTGAGTTGCTAAAAGAGGCACTGAACAAGGACAGGGCTCAGTAACTCTGTGAAGGTGGCCCACTACTGATTACTACACCTGAGCCAGTTGATTCATCTTTTGAATTCCATAACTGAATTAGCTTCTGATATAAGCTCTATAGAAACAGAGATCTTGGTCTGGGTTTTTGTTTCCTTTGTTTTAAATTGACAGCCTAGTTGCTTAGAACAGAGCTCAGCATATACACCTTCTTAAATAAGTGAGTGTAATTCTCAGTGGCTCTCTCCTCAGCCACACATTCTAGAACCTCATCGTATTCTCTGGAAGTGTCTTCTATGCTATTTCCTGTCCAGTGTTGGCCTTGCCTCCCTCAGCCAAGAGTCTAAGCTCACAGACATACATAGTATAAAAGGTCGCAAGAAAAAGCACAGGAAGCTGACAACTCCCTTGGCTACGCCTATTTCCCATTTTCTAATTACTAAGATGTTTAAACTATAACATGAATAACCACATTAAAGCCGTTTGTTATATGCAAAGCAGGGGCCCAGTACATTGATAATTAAGGCCTCCCTCTGTGACAACCTACACACTGGAGGTATAATTAAGTGTAAGTACCTCTTAGTTGCCTAGCCATTATTACTGGTCTTAAACATACATTCTGCCAATTATTAGTGGAAATTCTATAATGTCCTGAGGAATTGTTGTTTTTAAAAACGCAGTTTTCCAACCCATGTTATGCTGGGCTGTGAATTAGTGGTTTAATTTTTTTGGTGTCTGCATAATGTCCATTTTCAATATGAGAAACTCAGATCTTAGATACTATTTGAGCTAGAATAGTCTCTAGTCTCCTGGTGCTATTTTTTTATTCACTTTAGTCATAGAGGAGAATGTTCCTTCTTTTTGGATTTACTACTCTATGCAAAACAAGAAACACACATGAATCCTACTCCTTCATATTCAGTTCCAGGAAGCAAATTACAATTGTCAGGGGCCAGTGGCTTAGGAGGCTGAGATCTGAGGACTGCTTGAAGCCAGCTCAAGCAGGAAAGTCTGTGACACTCTAATCTTCCCCAACCACTAAAAATATCAGAAGTGGAGTTGTGGCTCAGGTAGTAAAGTGCCAGCCTTGAGCGGAAAAGCTAAGGAACAGTGATTTCAAGCCTCAATGTCAGGACACACAAAAAAAATGAAAACAAGAACTTACAATCAAGCAAACATCATGCATTTTTAATGACCTTGCTCTGTCCACAGCCCTGAGATGAGGCTTTTATTAAAATGGTATAATTTGACTTGAAGAATTTTGTACATAGACATATTTGAGTAGCTAAATCTTATGCGAGGAGGTAGGAAAGCAAGGTGTTCCTAGAGATGGGGTGGTTAATCCTGTTGTGTCTTAGTATAACTTCTCCTGGCACATGGGAAGAGTAAGCTTCCAGAAAGGAATAGTGACCTTCTCCATTCTCTTCCCAGAATGGTATAGCTTGCTTTCTTATCCCACATTCTGAAGCAGAATTTCCTTAAAGGAGAAATTCTGCAGGCTATCAAATCACCCATTTATACTATGGGTGACTTATTGGGCAGAGAATATGAAGAAGTTAAAGATGCCGAGACTATTTCTTAAAGCAATGACTACAGATCCTCTAATGGAGAGGAATAATAGCCCATCTCTACCATCCTTCGGTACCTCCATTCCAAGAAATGGTACTGTGAATAGAGAGGTCCTATTTCTCTTATCCACCATGCAGTGAGTTTGAAGATGCGAGTGAAGAAGGCCTCTGTGCTTCTTCAAAGCTCTGTGTTTTGAAAATTGTAAAGAAGAAAGTAGGGCATGTGGGGACAAAAGAGTCTATGCTATTGACTGAAAGGCCACGTAAGAAGTGGCTTTAAGAATTGAGCTCAAAACAGTGGGCATGGTGGCTCATGCCTGTAATCCTAGCTACACAGAAGGCTGAGGTCTGAAATTGCCATTCAAAGCCAGCCCAGGCAGGTAAGGCTGTGAGACTCTTATCTCCAATAAACTTCCAGAAAACCAGAATTGGTGCTGTAGCTCAAGTGATAGAGCACTAGCCTTGAGCTGAAATACTGTGGGACAGCACCCAGGCCTAGAAGACAAGCCCCATGACCACCACCACCACCAACAACAAAAACAACAAAAAAGAATTGAACTCAAGACACATTGCAGCAGGGAAATAAATTAGAAAAGACTATGGTTAAGCCACATCTCCTTCCATAAAAGTCTAAAAGTAGCTCACAATAATCCAAAAGTTGGAGGATCAAGAGAAGTGTTTAAGAAGAAATTAAAAACAAAGATGGAGATTTTAAAGAGCAAGACTTAAAAAAAAAACAACTGCATCCTATAATTATATATATGCTTGTGATTAGAAGAGCCACCAGCCTGACTTTTCTTTCCAGAAACTAACCCTGAATGGAAAAAAACAGTCTTTTTTCCAGATGAGACTTCCTGAGGGGAAAGGCAACCATTGGACCAGAAAGGTCTAAGGGCCTTCCTGAGCAGACTGCTTCCTCACAACGCTCTGAATGCATAGTGTGCATGCTGTCTTGTCACTCATCCAAATCCAGAGACACCCTTTGGGTCCAAGGGCTGAATCTCAGGGACAAGGTTAAAATAACCAGAAGACCAGAACTACTTATCCTTCGAACACAAATCCCTAGGGCAGCCTCTGTCGGCTATGTTTGGAGTGACTTACACCTGTTACTGGAATTCAGCCCATCTACCTTGTCATTTTAATGCAAGTCTCCATCGTTAACATGTAATTCAGCTGAGGGTAGACTGTGTCCAGAAGAAAATGACATCTCCCTTGCCCCCTCTTCTCTTCCTTCAAGATCTACTTCACTATCATCCTGTCTATGAAAGCTTTGGTCTTTTCCAAACTAAAATCACTTCTCCATTTCCTCAATGCTCAGTATGTTTTACCTGTTTAAGGCAGGTCACCTTCAGTCTGATATCATGCAATTGTAGGACTTGGCTCCTTTGAGGTGTCTTGCATAACAATATTCTCACAATCGTGCTCAATAAAACTTCATCCGGTGAAAGAGAGACTCAGCAAATCACGACACTGAAAACCACTCTTCAAATCACTCCTCTTTTATAGCACACACGCACTCAGACAACGTATATGCTGGCCTTTTAGTTTCTTTGTGCAGTGATTTCTGTTGCATCCTGAGCTTCTCAAGCCTGCGTGAGACCTTCTGTGACCTCCCCATCTACAACGTGAGGTCATGGGTAAAGGCCATATCCTTTGAGGAAACGACAGAGCAGCTGGGACAAGGAACTGGAAAAACCGTAATGCAGGAAACAGCCTTGACCTCTGACCCTGACACACAGACTGACTGGATTAGAGATGCTTCTTAAGGCTGTTGTCATAAAATACAGTCATTAGCCACCAGCGCCTGACCACACACACCTGGATTTTTTTGTGTGGGAAATCTTATATAAACTCTGAGGTGGACTAGTTAATTCATTCCTGTAGGGGGTTATTACAACGCCTGGGGTGTCTCAACACCTACCTCTTCTGGGTGGTAATCCTAGGGCTAATCAGTTTGACACAAAATTTCTAATTCTCAATATTAGAGTATATTAGACTTTGCTAGAAAACCATACAGACATCTAGGTACAAAGAAAAAAAGAAAAGTTTTATTGTTAGTAAAGGGGGCCGGCAAGACCCCCTCTCACAAGAGAGAAATGAGAAGTGCTAGCTATTGTCTGAGGTGGCCTTTATAACCTAGGAGGTCTAGGAGGGGCAAGGGGTTAGGAGGCAGAGACCTTGGTGTGGATGTGAGGGCCAAGGGGTTCATCATGGTGGACTAGGATTTATGGCTGCAGCCCAAGTAGTAGATAAGGGGTCTTTCAGCTGCCCAAACCTGAAGGTCACTCTAAGGGGAGTGTCATCACAAGGTAAAGGGGTTGGAGGCTGATTAGTTACTGTCTTTACTAAATGGGCCTACTGTTGCCTAGGAAAGGAGCTTGCTAAGCTATCGGAAGGGGAAAGAGCATGCTGAACTAGGGAAGGGAGCTCATTGGGCTAACACTCAATGTTATGCTTTGCTGGTTGGCATGATTTGGGTGGTAGAATACCAGCTGAGCAAGTAAGCCAAAATATAGAGTGGGCCCCTCCATAGTTGGTGTAGGTAACAGAGGAGGTAAGGGGTGGTTGGATTCTGGATATTTTTGGATAGTAGAGACAATAAGACTTCTTACTATAATGGACTTTGGGGAATGGGCAATAGAGGTAGTGAGACGTGGTTGAATTCTGGATATTTTGGGAAGGAAATTGTCCCTGGAACAGTCCTTTGTGCCACTGAGGTTTTAATCCATACGTATATGTCAATAACTGGATAAAATGATAATGCAGTGTGGCATTCCTCTATTACTCAAGAACACATACACAGACCACACATACATATACACACACCAGATACATTTCCATCTGATCTTCTGCGGCCTTCCAGATAAAATACAAGCTATGTAGAGGATCTTGGCAGACCACTCTAGTATGATTCCAGTTCACCTCTCAGATACATTCTTAAGTTTTCACCACCCTATACACATACTTCTCACCATCACACATGGCATTTCCCAGCGTCCCTGCAACCCAGGCAGAAAGAGAGCAATGAAAAACCAAGAAATGAATGGAGAGAAGCAGAGAAACGTGGGCGTTCCTTCTTTCTTCACAGATCATGAGCTAGCTCTGTGAGCTTAGCCTCATTGACCTTCAGTCTTTTCATTCGAAAAACAGGAAGTGATAATCACTTCTTCAGGTATTAGCACCAATGCCACAAGACAGTCCTTGAGAACTGTTTGATTCATGCACCGTGTTCTATTTGTGTCTCTAGCCCCATCTTCTGCACTGTGTCATGTCTGATACTGTGTGATTAATATTCTGTCCTAAGCAAAACAGAATTTGCAAGTAGTAGTGGGTTTTTTTTTTTGTCTTTGAGACAAGTCTCTCCAGCCTAGACTAGTTTCAAATTTGATCCACCTGCCTCAACTGACTGATACTAAGGTTACAATTGTTCAAAACCAGGCCTGACTTAATTGACTTAGTTGATCAAAAGGAGTCCTGATCAAACTGTACCTAGACCTTCCAACCTCATACCACTTATGGACCATTATGACTCTTATGGATCATTTCCTCTAGTATTTTGACCACTGTTTTAGTTATTTGCAAAAGAACTATCCTATCTCATACATTATTATCCCTATTGGATGGGTGTGAAACTGACACTCAGGAATTCCTAGCAAGAAATGACTCAACTAGTAAGGGAACAGAGTTGGAATCAAAATTTGACGTTTTAGGGCTGGGAAGGTGGCTCAGTGGTAGAGCGCTTGCCTTGCATGCCTGAGGCCCTGGGTTCGATTCCTCAGCACCACATAAGCAAAAAGAAAAAAGCTGGAAGTGGAGCTGTGGCTCAAGTGGTAGAGCGCTAGCCTTGAGCTGAAGAGCTGAGGGACAGCGCCCAGGCCCAGAGTTCAGGCCCCACGACCGGACCAAAAAAAAAAAAAAATTTGACGCTTTAGCTTCAAGTTCAGTACTTGCTCTATTAAGTTTATTTTCATCCTTATTTATGTTTATCTTACCCTATAGGTGGAATATGTTTTACTTCCCAGGGGAGGAAAGCATTTGATTGTCTAACCAATCAAAACTTAAATGAACAAGGTCAATATATCTGAAAACAGCTTTCCTTTTTTGCTACTTTTTTAACCCAAAGGTTAAAGCACTGAATCAGGGAAAATCCAGACCAAATGTGGGCCTTCAAACACCAAGGAAAGCTAGGCCTGCAGAATGTCTCAGGAGGTGGGTAATAGTCAACAAAAGGAAAAGCCTAGAGATAAATGAGAAAGAACCCCATTCTTTAGCAAGAAAATGATGCCTCATTCATCATCTGTCAAGATGCCCCCACCTCCCACTGGGTTGCCATCTGAAACAAAATCAAGTAACCAAATACAAGTTCCTTCCTGTCTGTGGAAGGCAATATTATTAACAAATTAGCAAACACATCCATCAACAGTCAAAGAAAATCAATTAGTTTTGAAGTTTTACAAAAACAGGAAAAAGGCTAGAACTAACTGCAGAAAGGTGATATGCCCTTTTACAGAGCTGGATATTTCTTCCATAGAGATTATGGCATCAACTTCAAACCACCACCTCCACTTCCTCCCCCTGGGGAGGGAGGCCTCACCCTCTCTGTAGACCTGGAAATGGCTTCCTGCTGCTCCAGCTCCCAGGAGCTGAGCTGGGGTTATTGTTTGTCTGCACAATGGCTAGTCAGAGAACAGGAGCTCCCTCAGCCCTGGAGTGAGTCTGTTGAGGACAACCCTTTGAAGTCATTCTGGGATGTGTGCATGATGCAAGAAGGGAAAGTGATTTCTTCTAGCATTCCACCTCCCTAGCAACCAACAAATCTGTGGCCAAGAAATAGCCTGCAAATGACTAAGACATCAGGAAGGGGTGGGGTGGGGTGAGAAGTTTCAGGCTATTGGAAAAGTGGGTGAGATGTGTGGGCTGTCCAATGAATGTATGGAGACACAAGGAACATGGAATGAGGAATGGCTTTACCAAACCCCTGAGCTGTAAGTCAGCTGGGGAACCTAGGAGGGCGGGTTTAATGATAATTTCATCTCTTGTTCTTTTTCACTTATAAAGAATCTGGTAAAAAGATACAGGCTCTATCCTAAAAATAAAAAATAAATTCAGAGATTCACATACACTTTGGGACCCAAGTATTCCAAAGAATCCCTGTTGTAAGGAAAACTGTCGTGATACAAAGGCAGACCCACCAGTTCCTTCCCTACTTCAGTGCACAAGAGGGCAAGGACCTGGTACTTTGTCTCTTGTGGGGTGGGTCACTTTAAGCCAAAGGGGATCAAAAGAAAGTCTGGAGTGCAAACTTCTTCCCATATCTGGAATTTTAATGAACTTAGATCAGGCATGCAGAGCCAGAGCGCCTGCATTAGGGCTCACAGAAAAGTGGTGTTGGTTGGGTTTTGGTTTCTGTTGTTGCTGTTGTTGTCCATACTGGGAATTGAACAGACACCCTTCCACTAACAGCCTCTGTTTGCACTGGTTATTTCCAACACAGGATCTTGTTTCGTGCTTGGGCCAGCTTGGGCTGTCCTCCTATTTTTGCTTCTCTGTATCACTGCAGATTATAAGAGAAGTAGCACTGTGCCCACTCTCTGCTTCCCCTGTGGCTAGGATAACAGATACACACCATGGTGTCCAGTCATTGGTTGCTTTGGCTGACATTACTGGGCATCTACATAGAGCAATGTACAACATTATCTACGACAGATAGAAACTGAGCCAGAAGGAGGGAAGACTTTTGTCTCTCTACCCTAGCTACAACATGGTAGACAAAAGCAATTGGAAGCATGTTAACAAACACAGCCTGCTTGCCTAATTCCTGCTCAGACACACTGTCAGCCCTTTGAGTTTATCAGTAGTGAGCAGATACTGTAGTCACAATGCAGATATTCTTAAAATGGAAATAATAACATTTCCCCTGTGAATAATAAATGAGTGAGTGGAGAAACTGGTCCATTACAACAAATAGGATGCAGCTAGCCATGGCCTTTGGGGGAGTTTTAAAAAATTCTAAATGAATAAAATTACAGTTCTAATGGGGCAGTTAAGTATTAAAAATACTTCAGAGGCCCAAGGCCATGGTTCTAGCTGTGCTTTTCTTTACTTCCCAAATGGTGAAAGAAAGAAACCACAGGCTTCCCTAGCAAATTCCAGTGCTATACCCTCCTTCTGGAGAAGTCTGATTAAGAAATCTGTCTGCCTGTCTCTGTCTCTCTGGCGCTGGTAGCCACCACCACTACCACCACCGAACAGCCTTAAGCACAGTATATTTTTGCTCTCACACAGACTAATTAGCTTTATCTTAGGTCACTACTCACGTAGATTTGATCTGTAGCTTTCTTGGTTCAGTCTTTGGTCCAAAGACCAGTCTTTGGTCCTGGAGAAGTACATGGGAAGTTGGTTCTTACTGCCCACCTGTCTCCAAGGACATAATTTGGAAGTGGTCAGACTTCTACAGAAAGAGGGTATGAATACTGGGATTTGCTGAGAGGCAGCCTGTGGTTTCTGTCTCTTACCAGTTTGGAAATAAAGGAAGGGACAGACGAAGTCATGACTTTGGGCCTCTGAATAGAAAGCCTATGCCTGCACTGGTGAAAAATGTTCACTCTTTTTTTTTTTTTTTTTTGTCGTGGGGCTTGAACTCTGGGCTTGGGTGCTGTCCCTCAACTCTTCAGCTTAAGGCAAATGCTCTACCGCTTGAGCCACAGCACCACTTCCGGTTTTCTAGTGGTTTATTGGAGATAAGAGTCTCACAGACTTTCCTGCCTCGGCTGGCTTTGAACCGTGATCCTCAGACCTCAGCCTCCTGAGGCTGTCGGGAGCCAAAAGTTGAGTCTCTCAACATGATAGGCTTGACTATCTCACTGGCACATCTTGAAACTGAGTTTACAGAATCCGACCCTCATCCTGCCCTAAGCAAACATCCTGCAGTTGCTACAGCCAATGAAAAAGCTTCCTTAATGGCCAATGAAAAAGCTTCCTTATTCCAAGCATATAAATACCCCTGTGTGAAAAATAAAAATTTGCAGCTTGATCAGAACCCCTGTCTTGCTGTCATTCTTCGTGTGTCTTGTCCCTTCATTCCTTCTCGCTTAGGTTCACTGCCCTCATTGACGTCCTGTGGGTCGGGACAACTGGCGCCCAACATGGGGCACGAGCCTCTGACTAAGGAAGGAACGCCGTCCTCTGGGAAAACTTGGCCAAGTACAGTCCAAGATTGCCTCGACAGACCCCGCCGAGAGACAGATCCAGGAGGAGAGTGAGGACGACCCAAGGTGAGTGACCCACCATGGGACAAGCAATGTCGTCACAGGATCTATTTCTGTCAGGCCTCAAGGAGGTCCTCAAGACTTGGGGAACTCGGGTTAAGAAAAAGGATTTAGAATTTTTCTTGTACATAGAGGACTTGTGTCCTTGGTTCCCCCTCGAAGGAACCATAGACGCAAAAATATGGCAAAGAGTAGGAGATTGTTTAAAAGATTATTATGAAACCTTTGGTCTGGAAAAGGTTCCTGCTACCGCCTTTTCCTATTGGAATTTGATTAATGAAATTTTAAAATGTTCTCTATTTGATAATGGAATTTTAAAACTTGTAAAAACGGGAGAGGAGGTTCGCCAACATGCCTCTCAGCCCCCCTCGGCTTGCCCATCGGTTGTATTAGATATGCCTTCTGGTGAATTTACTGAAAATCCTGTTCAAAAATCTAAAACCTCCCTAAAATATCTTGAAACTCCCTCTCAAAAGGTAGATGAACATTTTTATCCTGTACTCCAGGCTGCCTGATCCCCTCAGGATAATTTAAGTCCCAAGGAGGAGGCCACCCTGGAAGAGGAGGTGGCCCAATATCGTCAGCCTGATTGGCCCCCCCTTACTCAGTCACCCCCTACCTCAGACTAAACCCTCTACCCCAAATATTCCGCATCCCTCCTATGTACCCCCTTCCTTTTGTGGCCTGGCCCTTCAAGGGCCCACTGCCCCTCCAGATGTTTTTCTCTCCCCCCTTTACCTAACCTGGCCCCTTTACGCGAGTCCCTTCAACATAGGCGAGAACACCTTCAACTTTTAAAAGAACTGCGGTCCCTTGATTATGAACTCCGCATACTGGCCTTGGCCGATACGCCAAAACCGCCTGATAAAATTAAGGTTAGATCAGGCCATCAATCAGTTCTTGCCTTCCCGGTAACTCGGAGCCAGACAGATAGGGCCTCAGAGGGTGAGGAGGACGAATCAGAAGAGGAGGAAAAGGAAGATGAGGAACAGGATACTGGGGATGAAGAGGAACAACGCACCCAGGGAAAAGGCCAACAAGAGTATAAGAGGCTTAGCCTCCGGTTTGTTGAAAAACTTAAAAATGCATGTGCCCAATATGGTCCGACTGCCCCTTATACGATAGCCTTGTTAGAAAACCAAAGTACGCGCTGGCTCACCCCTAATGATTGGAAGTTCCTGGCCCGCGCCACCCTTAGTGGGGGTGATTTTGTTTTATGGAATGCGGACTTTAAGGAACAATGTAGAGAGACCGCACAAAAAAATTTGGCTAAAACATCTTAAAAAATCTGGACCTATACTAAACTTTTAGGTAATGCGCCCTTTGATACCAATGCCAAACAGGCGCGCTTTCCTACCGGACTTTTGGCACAAATTCAAAACGCTGGCCTTTATGCTTGGAAGCGTCTCCCTCAAAAGGGATCGGCTACTACTTCCCTGGCAAAGGTTAGACAGGGGCCAGAGGAACCCTACAGTGACTTTGTCTCACGGCTTAACTTGGCAGCAGAAAGGCTTCTTGGGCCCAGTGAAAGTGAAAGTGCGTTTGTTAAACATCTTGCCTTTGAAAATGCTAATCCAGCATGTCAAGATGTCCTCCGACCACATAAAAACAAGGGTGACCTCTCTGAGTTCGTCAGGCTTTGAGCTGGAGTAGGAACTGCTCACACCATGGGGCTTGCCATAGGTGCTGCCTTTACCAAGGCATTTCAAAGTTCAGTCCCCGGCTCAAGTACTTGCTTTAATTGTAAACAACCTGGTCACTTTGCACGTGAATGTCCCTTTGGTAAACAAAGCCAAGGGGCAATGCCCTCCCAAGCTACAGGTAGACCACTCCCTGCCACTCTTTGTCCCAAATGTGGTAAGGGCCGTCATTGGGCCAACAAATATAGATCCAAAACAATTGCCCTTGGGCAACCTATCCTCTCTCGTGTTTTGGGAAACTTCCCTCAGGGCCAGCCCTTGGCCCCGACTATCCCCAAGACAAGCCCAGGGGCAATAGGGTTTGTCCCCTCCCAAACTCCCAGTCCAACACTAGCCCCCCACCTCTCTCCACAATTGCCTCCCTCCAGCGGGCAACCCCAGACAGTGCAGGACTGGACCTCTGTGCCGCCACCGACACAGTACTAGACTCTGTACAAGGACCTCAAATAATAGCCACTGGGACCCTGGGACCCTCTCCGTCTCATATGTGTGCCCTTATCCTTGGAAGAGCCTCTGCTACCTTACAAGGTGTCCAAGTTTTTCCTGGTATTATTGATAATGATTATCAGGAGAAATAAAAATTTTGGCCAGGGCCATTAATGGGATTGCAGCTATTCCAGCTGGAAGTAGGCTTGCACAATTGGTACTGCTCCCATTAAATTCAGGGGGTTCTTCCACTGCTCAGACCACACCGCGAGGAACTGCTTCTTTGGGGTCTTCTGATGTGTATTGGGTTCAACCTGTCACTCAAAAGAGACCCACCCTCACCCTGCGAATTGAAGGAAAGGAATTTCAGGGAATTTTGGATACTGGGAATTATTTCCCAAAAATATTGGCCGCCAAGTTGGCCCTTTACCTCGTCCCTAACTGACCTTAAAGACATAGGGCAGTCAAAAAACCCTTTGGTCAGCTCCAGGGTTCTTAATTGGATTGACAAAGAGGGCAATAGGGGAACTGTTACTCCTTTTGTTGTTCCTGACCTCCCTGTTACACATCAAATACTCCCTATGGATTTTGTCCCTGGTACTGGTCTTGGAAAATCAGGACAAGGAACCGTTGAGCCCATCCAAGCTACCCAAAAAACAGATAAACATGGGCTTGGGTATTCGCATTTTTAGTATCGGCCCCAAGGTGGCTGCCAGAACACTTGACAAAACAGGTTAATGGCTTATCACAACCCAGGGGAAACCTTCCCCCTGAGGATGATTCTTTTTCTCTTACAGATGCAGCTAGAACTCCAGATGTGGACCCTCCTGTTTGAATTTATTAAATAACAGATTGATCTCTTGGCTTCTAAGCCCATACAGGTTCATCACCATCGCCTTGATATGGCAGACCAAGGCATTGAGATCTAGGAGTGTTTTGCCATGAGCTTGTTCCAGTGGGAACCCCCCCTTTTTTTTCTTATTTAGAAAACCTTTCTCCTTATTCATAACTCCTGACCACTCAACGGGCAAGACCTATTGCACCCTTGCCATAAGCGATAGGTTCACCCCTCCTCCTATAGGCCCCTCCGCTTGGGGGAGGATGCACCTATGGGAGGAAGAAAAATGCTCAAATCAAGGGTGCAGGTAAGACTGCAGGGGGATGGATCCGCGAGATCCCCAAACCCAAGACCCCTGAGTGGCAAACTCTGGTGCATGATGGTTGGCATGCATACCCACAAGCCGTCTCCTCAAAAAAAACATGACAAGGCCTGTAAAATTCCCCTCCCTGAGTGAGGACGCTTGCTCGGGAGCGGAGAAAAACCCTGGGCCCTTAGAGGAACACAGCCTCTGTCACCCCCTTAAAAAGAGCAGCCAACAATTGATGCTCAATTTTCTAAATAAGAAAGGGGGAGATGTCGGGAGCCAAAAGTTGAGTCTCTCAACATGATAGGCTTGACTATCTCACTGGCACATCTTGAGGCTGAGTTTACAGAATCCGACCCTCATCCTGCCCTAAGCAAACATCCTGCAGTTGCTACGGCCAATGAAAAAGCTTCCTTAACGGCCAATGAAAAAGCTTCCTTATTCCAAGCACATAAATACCCCTGTGTGAAAAATAAAAATTTGCAGCTTGATCAGAATCCCTGTTTTGCTGTCATTCTTCGTGTCTTTTGTCCCTTCATACCCTCTCGCTTAGGTTCACTGCCCTCGTTGAGGTCCTGCCGGTCGGGACACAGGTGTGAGCCACTAGTGCCTGGCTTGAGCCCAATTCTTAATGAGGACTTAAGACTCATTCTTGGAGAATGAGTGAGAAGGTGAAAAGAACATTGCTGCTAGAGCTCTGTTGGTTGGTTGACTTGGAGAAGAGGGACACTTGTGGCTGTGCCATTTGGTTTCTGGGATCTTTAGGAAACACAAAAGTATTGTATACTCTACCAGAAAGCTCTACTCTTAGCACATTTTCTGAATTTCAACATTGTCCAAGGACTCAAAATACATTTAAAACAAAATGAAACTTTTCAGTAAAATTGCACTCCTGAAACTTACTGTGGAAATTGCAACCACATGTTCTAAAACAGTAGAAAAGGCCTCTTTAGCTATAGAGCCTCCTAATGCTTTAAATTAGAAAGCGATTCACCAGACAAAAATTACTTGTTGAATGAGAGACCGTTGCCTACTTGTCAAATTAAGGTGTCAGCTGCAGTCACAATTTCTGAAGTCATGAAATACAAATGGATGCTTCCAGAATGTGAGATGAAGGTTAGAGGTGCCACCATGAAGACTTGAGACTAACAAGAATCCAGGTAAAATTAGGTGATATTTGTTTTCTCCCCTTTGAAATTATCATGCCCAAGACTGATGTGTTGCTAATGAAATCAGAGTATTTTCTAAATCATGAAGGACTGAGAATACTCCTCTGAAATGAAGGCTTTCATTTAGAATGTAAAGTGAGAGATAATTCATGACCTTGGAAACTGAAACACATCTGTCATACGGAAATAGCGTCTCAACAGATGTTCCAATGACTGGCCAGAAATACTGTGAAGGGAGAGAGAAATTGTCAGAATGTGTCAGGGTATTTCCAGTGTAGTTGGGAGCAGAGCTCTTGGCCCTTGTGGGTTTGTTTTCCTTCTAGTGACAATGGTGTGTCCAATGATCACACTAGAGCATCTCACTCCAAACTCATCGGGCAGGATTTGGCAGCTCAGATAAATATTGGAAAGAGAATGTGCTAACCTGCCAGGAAGAGCTGTAAAATATCTCCTTCAAAGATCTATTTCTCAATACAAATTTTTGTTTTCCCATCTTGGTCTTCCAAGTTGGGCACAAAGGAACTAGACTCCCCAAAACAAATGAATTCTCTCTGGGTAAGCAGACAGAGGTTTCTGAATCTTGTGACCATAATACAAAGCAGCAGGCATCTTGGGCCATTTGACTTTGACGATTTTCCTCATTGCAATACCAAGCTACCAGTGGTCATGAGATGAATACATCCTTAGCAAGATGTACATCTCAATGTATCTTCTCTGAGAGGAAATACATTTTCTACTCTATTATTAAAGAGGACAATTGAGGGGAAAAACCAAACTCCTTATTAATAAGCAAGACTAATATATGCAGTGTGTTTTTTGAGTCACAGGTTGGGACATTTGCAGTGGGAGGATAAAAACCAGTTAGTGTGGTATCATTCCATAGTTATTCATGCAGTGCCCACTATGTTCTAGGACACGTGAGGGATATAGCTTGTAGGAGTTTCCTTCCAGGGACTTTCCCCCTATGAAGTGAGAGAAGATCATTTGTATAGCAGAAATAGAAACTGGCATGAGCCATAGAAGATACAATTAGATACCATTCATAGTTCAGAAGAAGAAACATTATTTAAGGAACACTACATCTCAGGTACTGATCTGTATTAGTTTATTTTATCCCCCAGTAACCGTAAGTTTAGCCTCAGTTTTATAAATCATTTTTATCATTCATTTATTTAATCTCCCAGTGGCCATAAGGTTATCCTCAATTTTTTTTTATCATACAAGTAGAGAAGCCATGACCTAGTAAGAAATATACCCTCATGGCTAAATAGAGGCAGAGCTGAGATGTGAACTGTGGCAGTCTGGTTCCAGAATGCTTCCTCTCTGCCACCATCCTGCTGTCTCAAGCATCTGGAAGCTGTAGGGGCACAAGGAAGTTTGTATGAAGGCAGAAATATTTACAGAGCGTGGAGGAGGGTGGCTGGCATTTGGATCCAGGGACATGAGCAGAAGTGCATACCAGGCAAAGTGAACAGTTTGAGAGACTGCAAAGAGTCTACTACCCATAAGACTATTGTTTCATAGAAAGCCAACAATAATCCTACTGCTTTAGCCCAAGGTCAAGTTCAGAAAGAATAACTTGTCAACAGTAAAGAGCCACAATCAAAGGTCAAGTATGAGGGACCAACAATGGTTGAGAACTCAATCTTTTGAATTGCAACTTCCACAATTTCTGTTACTACTCTCTATCCCAATCTTTAATTGGATGGTTGGCTTGGAAAAGAGGCATGACTTAAATCAGAGCAAATCTATATCAAGATAATTCACATCATCTCCTAGGGTTGATGAGGTAAATTCAGTAATGGAATGCTTACCTAGCATTTTCAAGGTCCTGGATTCATGTCCTGACATGGCATGCATCAACCATCATACCAGAAACTCAGAGGTTATTTCCTGATCTACAGGAAGGGGGTAAAGACATCATATTCATTTGTGTACATGGAGCACAAAAGTAGACAACTCTGTTAAGAGAAATTCAACTCTAGTTCATAAGTAATATATCTTCTTTTGCTACAAATTATGTCCTGAGACTCTAAAAATAACTGGAGCATAATGGCAGAACTCCTCAGAAGCAATGAGATCAATCATGAAGACAGACACTAGATATTAAGCTTGAAGAAATGTTGCAGGAAAAGATATTATTTCCTTTAGCCAATTATAACTACCATGGGACCATGGACCATGATTAAAAGCCAGAGGACTTAACAATAGTCACCTGATTCCATCAAAGCCAAATCAGAACAAGTGAGTAAGTGTGGGTGTGGACATGCTCAGCAACCTTCCCTTCCATGGCAAGGTGGGTAAGGGAGATGTGAGCCAGCCTGGGCCCATGTTCCTCAGCTCTGGCAGAAGGTAGGGAAGTTAGTATGGTGATGATGGTGCAAGTAATTCACATTTGAAATAAAATGTGACCCAGATGTTAGATCTGCAGGTTTTCTATCCTCATCCCTAAAACCTGTCTGGTAAAGAGGAGGGTTCTGTGAGCTTTGGCTCCAGATAGATCTGGGTAAGACTCACTCCTATGCTGTCTCTTCTCTATGCAGCCTGATAGAAGTGTTCTACTTCAGTGAATCTCAGTTTGTTCACATGGAATGTGAAGATGGTAACATTTTATTTAAAATGATTGTGAATATATCATAGATGCTCAGCATGACTCTATCTTCCTTTTCCCTTGCCTTGTCCCTCTTCGTCCTGAAATTTGTCAATATTCTTATAATTCCATGCATTCTGAGGACATTATATTATCACCACCAAGTGTGGTTGGTTTATCAAGAAAGCAGCCCTCCTTCCAAAGAAGAAAAGAACCATAATTAAATCCTTAAAGTTGAATTCACATTGGACCATATTAGAGGCTTTGGTGGGAAATACTAACAAGAAAAATCACTAACGTTAAAGAACATTTGATGTCAAAGGAGGAAAATATCTGGACCTCCTGAAAAACTTTTGAGCATTTTTTTTAATCTGCTGAGGTAGACATTCACACCTTTGACAAGGATTTGAGGTCTTCATATTCACTCCCAACTCTCTACTAAACATCAGCCAAGGAGATCATTGAGTATTCTGATTCAACAGTGGTTAAACTCATCTCCTAAAACCGTATGGGGGTTCAGGATTGGTTATACATGGCTTACAAAAAAAGTAGTACCAGTAGGGGCTTCATATCAATTTCTTAAATAATTTCCTTGCATTATTCCAAAGAGAACTTCTGCAACAGTCTCCTCCACTCTCAAGCACACCCTGGGAGAATGGAGCTAGAGAGTGAACGGAGGGATAGTAGACTCTTCATACTAATGGGTTCAATAGCTCAGATTTTGCCAATGCAGGACCAAAGATATTTGATAAAAATGCTCCTGTACTGAACATGTGAAGACTTTTTTCTTGTTAGTATTTTCTAAACATCACAGCAAAACTAGTATAACAACTATTCACAAAGCAGTAGTATTAGGTATTACAAATAATCTAGAGAGAACTTAAAGCACACAGTAGGATGTGCATTATATAAGAGCATCTGCAGATTTGAGTATCTGATGGGGGAGGGGGTCTGGAACTAGTATCCCATGGATACAAAGAGATGATTGTAATGCAAATAGACAAGAGTAAAGCTTTCAATTAATGGGGGTAGAGCAAATGACTATTCATTCAGAATTTCTTCAAATTATTATATCATAAACACAGGAAATAATAGATTACTGATGCTAAAAGTAAAAAATAAAATTAGCTGGGTGCCAGGTAGGATTACTCCTAGCTTCTCAGGAAGCTGAGATCTGAGAATCATGGTTTGAAGCCAGGCTAGGCAGGAAAGTCTATGAGACTCTTATTTGCAATAAACTACTAAAAAAGCCAGAAGTGGAACTATAGTTCAAGTGGTACAGTGCTAGCATTAAGCAAAAGAAGCTCAGGGATAGCATTCAGGCCCTGAGTTCAATTCCTAGGACCATCTCACACACACACACACACACACACACACACACACACACACATTTATGTAAGAACACACACACAGGCACCTATTTTTATGAACTTGAAAAGGGAAGTTCTCACATATGTAAGAAAAGATTAGTAATTAGAATATATTTTGCTAAAAACCTGACAAACTATTAATTGAAAGATAGACAGCCTAAGATAAAAATAAACAAAGAATACGAACATGAGCTTCCAGGAAAAAAACCCCTAATAAACAGATAAAAATGCTCAATTTTGTCTATTAACAGAGAAATGAAAACTCAACCATATAATGATATATTTCCCTGTTTGTCAAACCAGCAGAAATTAGGAGATTAGCAATAGGATTTGCTGTTGACAAGAGGATGGAGAAATGGCATTCTCACTTAATTTTAGTTGAGAAATAAAATTAATATCATCTTCATGAGAAACAGCAGAAACTACCAATATTTAAAATGAATGCACTTTTCCATATGCAAAATCCACTTTAAAACATTTATCCAGAGAACATGACCAGAGAACTGTTTACAGAGAGAATAAAAGGGCTCACTCACTGCAGCACTGTGGTTTGTGATGGAGAAGACCAGACCCAGACTAAATACCCATCATGTAGGAATGCAAATACAACTTAAAAGCCCCATTTTAGGGGGCTGGGAAGGTGGCTCAAGTGGTAGAGCACTAGCCTTGAGCTGAGGAGCTGAGGGACGGCGCCCAGGCCCAGAGTTCAGGCCCCACAACCAGACCCCCCGCCCACCAAAAAAAGAAGACATCTATTTTAGTAACATATGTACATTATAGATTATAATGCAGTATTTAGAAGGAGTAAGAGTCATAGTATTGATAGGGAAAAAGCTTCAATATATGTCATTAAATAAAGGACGAGAAGGGGGCAATGTTTAAAGAATAGATGCAAATAAAAGCATGTGTCTTTGTGTATCAATTCTTAAAAGTGTAAAAAGATACAAAGAAATGGTTATCAGTAGGAAGTATGATGGTATTTGAAGAAAATTGGTGGAAGTTTATATATTAAGAATATATTCAGAAGCCGGGCACTGGTGGCTCACACCTTTAATCCTAGCTACTCAGAAGGCTGAGATCTGAGGATTGGGGTTCAAAGCCAGCCCAGGCAGGAAAAGTCTGTGAGACTCTTATCTCCAATAATCCACCAGAAAACTGGAAGTGGTACTGTGACTCAAGTGGTAGAGCACTTGCCTTGAGTTGAAAGAGCTGAGGAACAGCGCCCAGGGCCAGAGTTTAAGCCCATGACCAAAAAAAGTATATTCAGAAGCAGGTGCTGATGGCCAAACTTGTAATCCTAGCTACTCAGGAGTCTGAGATCTGAAGACCGAGGTTTATAATCAGCTCAAGCAGAAAGGTCCCTGAGACTATTATCTCCAATTAATTAGCAAAAAGATGGAAGTGGAGGTGTGGCTCAGGTGTGCCTTAAGCAACAAAGCCAAGTGACAAAACAAGACCCTGAGTTCAAGCCCTAATACCAACGAAGAGAGAGAGAGGTATTCATAAACCTTTGTATTTATAGGTACACAGATGGAGGACAGAATTGAAGCAGGGGGAATCAGAGAATGCCATTACACAGAGTCAACCATGGACAGCTTTTGCATGAATCATTTTTCCAAACATCCTTCTATTTTAGAGAAAAAAGACACATATTATATGAAAGTGCATTTAGTCACTTATCTATTTAGCCGGCATTTAAAAATATCTGCAGTGTTCAGGGTTCCAGAGTACAGCTGTCCTTTATGTTAATGAGGATAAAAAATAATAAACAAAAACATATAGCTTCAAGAGCATATAACAGCTATGAAGAAAATAAATGAGCAGTTACATATAGCAATCATCGTAGCCAAATGAAACATATCCAGTGTATGGGAACCTTTCCATCTTGGTAAATGTAGATTCACAGCAGTATGTTTATAAATGAATTAAAGTTTATTTAAGCAATTGACCAAAGGCCAAATTGTTTTGACTATGATAAGCATCTTCGTACACTTGTTTTTTTCTCCCAATCTCTAAAAATAGATTTGCTGAATGTTTCAGTAGTGATAGAAGAATTTCTTAGTTCCAAAACATTTTTTCAGTCACGTGGGCCCATACCTGAAGGCTTCTAAGGAATCTTATGTCTCCATCGTTCTGAATAGAGGTAGTAATTCTGTCTGCAGTATAACAGCAGTGGCAAGAATGAGAGCATGACTGTCACATGATATTACCTGGAGGCAGAACCAGGTGACTCCTTCATTTATAGTGAGAACCAAGCACTAAGCACATTCTCAGAGTTCTTAGGAAAAGTGTCCAGTTATTTATAGACTGGAGTACATGTAAACCGTCAAGCTCTGAAGACAAAAGAAAGACACATTACATAGAAAATTACAAAGAATTGCAGTGAGTTCTCATAAGAAACTAGACAAGACAAAACATAATAAAAATACAACTTCAAAAACTGAAAGGGAGCTGACCTGTGGCTCACATCTGTAATCCGAGCTACTCGGGAGGCTGAGATCTGAGGATGGTGGTTTAAAGCCAGCCTGGGCAGGAAAGTTTGTGAAACTCTTAGCTCCACTGGAAGTGGCGCTGTGGCTCAAGTGGTAGAGCGCTAGCCTTGAGCTGAAGAGCTGAGGGACAGCGCTCAGGCCCCAGAGTCCAAGCCCATGACAGGGCGGGGTGGGGGGGGGGAACCTGAAAGAGAAAAACAAAATTTGTTAATCAAGAATTCTATACTTAGCAAAAAGTGTTTTGAAATAAAAATGAAGGTAAAGTAAATTGTTCAGGCAAAGGAATGTGGTATCAGGTAGAAACAGACTCAACACAAAACAATATAGAATACTAAAACTAGTAGGAATGAAAATAAAAATACATATATGTTCTTTTCTCATTTTTAAATGCTCTAAAAGCAAATTTGCTGGCTACAGCAAAAATGGATACTATAGGATTTACATTATACATGAAGTATACTGTATAGCACAAATAATGGAAGGAACAAATCAGATGTAAGCTATTCAGACTCCCACAATACAAGAAATAATACAATAATATGGAAAGTCAGCTATGGTAAGTAATCATACCCTAGGGCAGTATAAACATGAAAGTAATTACCAGAATTGTTTTAGTGAATTATAATTAATAAGCTAATGGCTGAGATAAAATTTAATAATTAAAAATGTCCAATTAATGCAAAGCAAAGTAGAAAAATGGGAATAAACCAAGATCAGAGGGACAAATTCAAAACAAATGTAAGATGGTAAATTTAAATACAACCTCATCAATAGCTTCGTTAGTTGACGAGATTAAATATACCATTTAAAGGGATTGAATGACAAAGCAAACTCCAAATATATTATCTCCAAAGGGAACTAATTTTAAATATAAAAATATAGATTAAAAACAAAAATGATGAAAAGAATATACTATGTTTACATTCATGGAAACTGTATTAAGCCTGGCTCTGGTGGCTCATACCTAAAATCCTAGCTATTCAGGAGGCTGAGATATGAGAACTGCACTTTGAAGCCAGACTGGGCAGAAAGTCTGTTGACTTTCTTATCTCCAATTAAGCACCAAAACAGCTGGACTGGGACTGTGGCTCAAATGGTAGAACATTAGTCTTAAGCAAAAAAGCTGAGAGCACTTAGGCCCTGAGTTCAAGACCCAAGGGTGTGGTGGTGGTGGTGGTGGTGGTGGTGGTGTGTGTGTGTGTGTTACTATTACAAAGTAGATTTCAGGACAAAGGATATTTCTGGAGAAAACGACATTGCCTAATGATAAAAGGTCAATTCTCCAGAAAGATATTATTTTTATTTTGAAGCTTTGTCATTTGGTGCATTTACCATAAAACATAGTAATCCTATGTGTTAATAACAGCTTCAAAACATGTGTTGTATCTTTTTTTTAATAAACAAATGTGATGTATTTGAAAGGAGGAATAAGCACATCTACAGTTATAATTGGAGATTTCAACATTCCTTTCTAATTGATTAACAGAATGAGTAGACAGAAGATCAGCAATGATAAAAAAAAAGACTGATCACTTTGATCTAATTATTAACATTTCCATTCAACAAAAATAGCTTACATTTATTTTTCAAATATACACAGAACGGTGAGATTGATCCTTTCTTGGATCATAAAATAAAGTTTAACAAATTTGAAAGAATTGAAATCACACATTATGCTTCTGACCAAAATCAGAATGGTATCTGAGAAATCCTCAAATAACTGAAAATGAAATGATATTAAGTTGCACACACACACACACACATACACACACACACACACACTCACTGAATAACTTGAACCATCTCTAGGTTAATTTTGTTTGTGCACAGTTGTTTATAATTTTTTGTGGAGGAAGATGAAAATATCCTTTGACTCTGCCATCTTAAATACATCTTTCTTTTATTCATATTTCTAAATATTAGGCTATATTAATAATTGATCTCATGTATATGGTAATCTGACATGGATACAACAGTTAGCATCTGACATTCTCTTTATCACACTCCTACTTAGGATCTTTCAACCTTTCCATTATAATTGCAAAATAATTTGTGATTAAATCAATAGCCAATAATTGCATTTCTGTGAAACTAAATATTATTTGCCATTTTTTATCAAATAGTTTACAAGATTTTTTCCCCAATGGAATTTTATTCTTAACTAAGATTTTCTTTTCTTAGTTTTCTACTTAATACCATGATTTTCTCATGTTTCAGTCTGACTAGAAAAATGCTCATATAACATTGGTCTTGGGGCTGGGAAGGTGGCTCAGTGGTAGAGTGCTTGCCTTGCATGCATCAGGCCCTGGGTTCCATTCCTCAGCACCACATGAGCAAAAAGAAAAAAAGCCAGAAGTGGCGCTGTGGCTCAAGTGGTAGAGCGCTAGCCTTAAGCTGAAGAGCTGAGGGACAGTGCCCAGGCCCAGTGTTCAGGCCCCAGGACCGGACCCCCAAAAAACCAAACAAACATTGGTCTTTGTCATTCCCTTTCCTTCCATTTTTCTTTGTTTTCTTTTTCCTCATTTTTTTCACACCCTTTTATGGTTTCAAATACTTCTTTTAGCTACAATTGGGATTTGTTGCTTTTCAGGAGAAGAAAATACATTTTTCTTTTGACCTTTCTTTGTTGAATTCAATAAAAAATAACCTTCTAGTACTTTCCTAAGAAAAGTCAGTATGATAGATAAATTACTTTACTTTGAATATCTGGAAGGGGTTTCCTGTTCTTATAGCTAATTAATAATTTGAAAATAATTTTCTTTCATATTTCAAAAGCTTTAGCTCACTGGTCCCTGGCTCCAATAAACTTCCATGAAGAAGTGTAGACATCATTTCTGCTGGAAATACACCTGTCAGATGCCTCTGAGGAGCTCTGCATTTCACAGTCCCTGACTCTTAATCAAAATTCCCAACTATTATCTGTTTCAAGAAGTTATCAATGGGCTGGGAAGGTGGCTCAGTGGTAGAGTGCTTGCTTTGCATGCTCGAGGCCCACATAAGCAAAAAGAAAAAAGCCAGAAGTGGCGCTGTGGCTCAAGTGGTAGAGCGCTAGCCTTGAGCTGAAGAGCTAAGGGACGGCCCCCAGGCCCAGAGTTTAGGCCCCACGACCAGACAAAAAAGAAAAATAAATAAAAATAAAAAAAGAAGTTATCAAAATGTAACTACCATAATAAAGAAAGTGATCCCTCATTTCAGGTTTGCTGAAAAAAATATCTCCTCATTTATTCAGGCCTCCTTTTTATGTCTGGGTTGGGTATTATTATTCTCTTTCTCAATCATGTACATACTTTATACTAGATTTTTTTAAACTAAATTGTATTTATTGTGGTTGCTTTGGGAATTGGACATTTTATTACATTCTATTCTATAATTGATATTATTTATGACTAGGGATGTTAGTTTTGCACCTAAGAATATCCAACCACCTTATTGAACCCAATACTTGGAATAATTTTTTGAGTATTTCAATCATGAAGTCAGATCATCTGCAAATAATTATAGTTTTCTATTTTAAAATATTTCTATTTCATCATTTTACTCCTTGTCTAATCTTCTCCAAACATTGAAAACAATGTTAAATGAAATCATGATGGCCTAGGACATGGTTTTATTTTGTGTTTGTTTTGTAGTGTTAGGGGAGACTCTTCTCTGAGCCCCTTCCCCAGTCCATAGGACAGAATTTTGGCTCTTCTCTAGTTGGGCAGCCTTCCAGAGCTTTCCCAGCCAGTCCTCAGACATGATTTCTAAGAACTGCCATGAACTGACAGGGATGTGTCAGCAGATCCAATGCAGTTGCAACTTTACAAACCAAACTGGAAAGTCCAGCTCCACACAGCAAATACAACCTATAGGAGGAAAATTGATCTGAAAACCTGAAGCATCAGCAAGGAATCAGATGATAGGCAGGGCCCCATATCTGCAATTGCCCAGAAACTTCCTTGTGGCTTTATGGAGAGGGCTGGGATGGAGAATGTGACTTAGAGGGCATGTTTATACTGCCTTGCACAGAACCTGAAATTCCACAATTGAGATACGAGTCTTGTTTGCTTCTCCATGTGCCCTCTGGCCAGGTTACCATCTTTAGCCCTTTAGGATTCTCTGAATATCACCCTTGGGGATGAGAGCAGGAAAAACACTTGATGGGTATCAGAAGTAGGGAAAAGGTGGCCGGAAGGAATCAATACAAATCACAGAGGTTTCACAATATTCCTGCAGGGAATCTATGCTCCCTCGGCACACACTAGGACCCATCATCAAATCTTAGTGAAGAAAGTTCACACATTTTCTTTCTGCAGGAAAGCTTGATGAAAGAACATCATCTTTGGTGTCACACAGGCCTGACCTGGCTCTGATAGGTATGAGTCTTGCTGTCTTCAGTTCTTCAGTAGAGACCCTAAAATCCACTTCATAATAAAGGCATGATGACAATTCAATAGTAGCTATGAAACTCCTAACCTATGCTAGGTACAGAAATACTTGAGGCCTTGCCCTTGCTTTGTATCTTGTTCTGTAGATATGGAAATAGTTGGGTGAATTCGGCATGCTGGGGTGTTGTCTCACTGTGTGTAATATACTCCCTTACATTTCCTAGAATTTTGAAGGGAAATGATTGGGCTGAGGCCAGCCTAGGGTGATTTATACCATAACAAAGATGCTTTAGAACATGGCTTTTGTGTTGGGCTTCTTACATCGTTACTGAACATGAAAGAGATGATGACCAAGATGCAGTGCGCACCTCCAGTCATCTTTGGTAGTAAAACCACCTACACTCCACCTTCACATTTTCCTCTTACTCACACTATATAGAAGGGCTATTCTGCTCAACCCATAATGACACCTAAGATCAATAACTGAAGAGGAAAAAGAACATGCTCTGTGTCTGGCAATTGCTACACCAGGCCTTGGCCTAGTCTTGTCTATTATGATGGTGCTAAACTATACTCTGAAGGCACAATCACAGTACTGGCCTACCATGGCCTGACATGAACTAACAAAGAAACACAGGTATCACCTCCATCTCCTAAAAGATGATAAATGCTATTATTATTGTTATCAATATTATTATTACTGTTACTATTAGGGATACTCTTATCAACTCAAAGATAAAGGCCATTGAAAGAGAAGAGACTTTAGGGGTAAGTGTAATCATGGATATCAGTGTCCCATTTGGGCTCCTATTATGAGGATTTTTATCTCCAAAAAGAAGAAAAATTCCTTAGGTGGCTTCTCTGTGCTGTGTAACTAATGTGGTGGAGACAGACGGCACTTGGACCGGTTTGGAAGGATGGCTTCTGTGTAGAGAAGGGGGACCTCATATGTGCTAACTAGAGGGAAGACTGTTCAGCGTAGTAACTGGGGCATGAAGGTGCAGAGGCAGGACTCTTGGGAAGGGTTAAAAAAAAAACCCTAGGGTTGTTCTTTGGGAAGGGGAAATCTTGGATGACTGAAGACCTAATGTTTCAGCTGACGGGACATGAGCTATTGACATGGCTGAACAGGAATATTCACACCAAACCTGGATCTGAAACCCCAATCGCATCCTATCTTAATGTTGGCCACCCCCATGAGCCACTTCCACATTTGAATGATGGGAATTCCTCATATCTGAGTCAGACCTCTACAACCCAGGAAAACTTGTTGGTGTTCTCAGTCTGAGCTTCCTCCCTGTAGACCTGCAGGTAGTCTATGGCTAGGCAGTGAGGTTGGGAGTTCTTGGTATGGCCTCAGGGTCATTAAGATGCGTTTCCCATCGACAGACTATGGTCCAAATGAATCCAGGACTTACTAAGCTGCCACACAATTTGCTCTTTCACCACCACATGTTTAGGACCTTCTGTAATTCCACTCTTCTCACAATACTCTGGCCCAACTAAACAAAAGCCTCCCTGTTCACAGACATCTCATGACCCAAGAAGAAGGTGGGGAGCCCTACTGCTTCCTCTGGTGGAGTGAGTCCCAGGCACAAAGGTGAAGAAGTTGAAAGAGGTTCAAGGAATCAGGAAGCCTGGCTTCTGCAGCTTCGTCACGGCTCTAAGTATGACCTTGGTCAAGCCCAGGGAATTCACTGAATCTGATGTTTCTCAATCGGTAATGATCTTCCCTCTGCAGCATTGTTGAGAAAATTCCAGAGCACAGTTTTTGAAAGCCACAAATCCCTATTCAAATCGTGTTTCTATTCAATGTTATGATATCAAGTTTATTGTTGCTGTTCACACTACATTCAGATGTGAAAAAGAAGTGTAGCATCTCAGTTTTCATAACTGGCCTAGACTTTCCCTGGGAACCTCGACCCCTTTGGGGAACACCACCAGCAACACTCATAGCAACTTTGATCACCTCCTGCCACGTGTGATTCTAAATGCTTTTTTCATTTGCTGAATCTTCACAGCACCTGTATGAAATAGGTGGCAACACATGCTCCCTTTTGAAAAACTGATAAGAAACTCAGATAGGCTAGTTAGCAATATCGGCATCCCTTGCCTACTCCAATTGATTTCTTTCAGCTTTAAATGATCTTTTTTTTTTTTTTTTCCAGGAAAGGCTCAGAAGTTACCAAAGGTGGCCTCTGGAGAGCACTTGAAGGAGTTTGTAGTGAGTGTACCTGTCGGTGCAGAGGTGGCTTCTCACCTGGATGTCCTATGGGCCCCTGCAGGACATGGCACCCCTCTGTTGAACTCTGCCAATCTGTGGGCAGGAAGCTGGAATTGCTCTCCTTCACCCATGTCCAGCATTCCTCAGGCTGACTTGGTTCTGCCAGCCTCTCATTGGCACTCAGGGGCCCTCCCGGGTTTTCTAGAACACTGTTGCTCTCCAGTCCAAAGGGTCCCCCTTAATACCCTCCCTGTGGGAGGTGACATCCAGTTTAGTCACCCTCTCATGGGGACTACATAGGGACTCCTGAATGCCCTCCAAGCCACATGGGGGAGCTCTGCTCAAAGGCAACATGCCTTCCATTGTACTAAGCCGTGCTTGCCCTACAAATATTTGTTGACCATTCACTATATCTGGTGCTTGGGCTTTGGGGCTAAAACAAAGACCCCTCCCTGGTAGGGTAGACATTCCAGAAGCTCCATGGGAGAGAAGGGGTACTCTTGGCAGTAATCTACTCCTGGAGTCCACATGTGGAACCCTCATCATGGCTTCCCTCGCAATCTGTTGTCCCCTGAATCTGAAGTGCAGGTCTACTACTCCTTGAATGATACTTCTCACAGTCCAGAGAGCCAGAGGTGTTGAAACTCCATCATCCTTTTAGCCTTCTGGAAGCAATCCATCCCCTTCTAGGCTCTCTGATCTCTCCACAATTCTCTGATTTCCCCACAACTCTCTGATAAAGGCAGAGCAGACCTCAACATGAGAGCAGAACTCAATCATATGAGAGGTAGAAAAAAAATTTCCTCTCTTCCTACCAAGCCTGACTTTCAAGACTTGATGTGATACATAGACCAAAAAAAGTGAACTTTAAGGGTCAAAGTGTAATGGGAAAGTGGGGCCCTTTGTTCTAAGAGTCCTGTCCTGGATAGAGTCAGACTCAGAGTTCAGTGCTGGAGGTACAATATCAATAGAGAATAAAAGATATAAGGGGAAGTGGAAGTATTCCTTTAACTAATAGCAACAAGCCAGGGGAGAACCAAATCAAATGACAGATTCCACATTCCAACATGTATGCAAAAAGTGAACACATGACTTCTTAATGTGTTTCCCCTGGCTTTCCTTAGAGTCCTTTACAATGACACTGTCATTATCTGAATATCCCCAGAGGCTCATGAACCAGGAACTTGGTTGCTAGCTGCTGGACTTTGGGGAAGTAATTGCATCCTGAGGGCTCTGACTTCATCATTGTATTAATCCCTTGATGGATTCATAATCTGATGGCATTATTGGGAGATGGTGAAATATATGAAGTGGGGGCCTCACTGGAGGAATTGGGTCACTGGGAACTGGTCCCTGTGGGCTATGTATTGTCTTGGCCCTTTCTTCTATTTTCTCTCTTTTCCTCATCCACAATGAAGTAAGAGCTTCTGCCACATGTTTCTGCCACCAAGATGTTCTGTCTCATAAGGGTCTAAGATCTGTGCAGACAAAGGCTATGAAATGGAAATCTCTGAAAGTTGAACTAAAATAAACAACTCCTCACTTCAAGTGTTTCTCTTAGATAACTTGACCACAGCAATGTAAATCTAACACAGACACCCTATAATTCTTTCATTGAATGAGCAAATCATCTATTAGAGAACATATTCCATGTTACCATGTCAAGAAATAAAAGTCTGAGGACCCTAGATGACAATCTATGCACATACAAAATGTATTCAGTTTCTAGTTTATACCCAATATCAAGGAATACGCATGAAGATGGTTCTTGCCCTGGAAGATGAAGTGAAAACCAGTATAAAATGAAGCCATTACTGACTTGTTAATTCAGGGACTAGCAAGAGTAATGGTAGGCTCTTCCTGGAGGAGACTGAGATAAGCAAAGAAAAGTAGGTAGAGTTCATGGGTTGGAGGGCAAGAGTGGGCATGCTCAGGGCAAACAGAGGCCAGGATGACCAGCACGGAGAAGCATGATCTGAAGCCAAGTAGGAAAAGGGGAAAACTTAGAAAAGACTAAAGTCAGATAAAATAATTTTTGATTTAAATTGGGCTTGTTAGGTTCATCTAGGCTAGGGTATGGTAATATATAAACCCAAACATTTTCAAATACAAAACAAGTCCATTTCCTGATGCCCTCCTTGGCCTTCTTGTTGCCTGTATGTAGCTGATGTTCTTGTTTACGTGTTGGTCATTTTACTCACCTCTCATTGCCTAGAACTCAAGTTGTCTGCTACATCTCAATACGTGGAAGACCAGGAGATTCAGACCAGCCATATGTAAAGTAAGAAGAAATGGACTTTTAATGCTTAGGGAACAATCTCTGCCCATATGAAAATCCCTAAGGAGTTGCTGTAGCAGTTCTTAGACCTTAGTCATCACTTCATCCATCCCCCATGACTCAGGAAGGTTTGGGAAACAGAAATACCAGCCTCAAGTCCATACCTTGCAGATACAAATAATGTGTGATGTGGTGAACATTGACAACTGGCTGATGGCAGTAGTAGAAGGAAGAAAAGGAGATTCGAGCTGGTGGCTCACACCTGTAATCCTAGCTATTCAGGCGGTGGAGATCTGAAGATCTTGGTTCAAAGTCAGCCCAGGCAGGAAAGTCTGTGAGACTCTTGTTGCCAACTAACTATCAGCAAACCGGAAGTGGAGTTGTGGCTCAAAGTGGTAGAGTGCTAGCCTTGTGCAAAAGAGCTCAAGGACAGAGCCCAGACCCTGAGTTCAAGCCCCCCACAAACAGACCAAACAAAAAGGAGACTGAGGAAAGAATAGTGTGGATACCCAGTGAATTTACTAAATCCAAGGCGACTGGAGTATTGGTAATGGGAATCTTGACGGTCAACATTAGACTGAGGAAGAATGTGAGAAAAGGAAGTGGAAGAGGTGCAGGACCAAGTGACTTGTCAAAGTAAAAGGAGAGAGAAGAGGAGTTTCAATGAAGCAGCTTTGTGCTAAATCATCTCAACTTTCTACTAAGGACTGAGACCTCAGCTTATGCTGTTTTGTTTTGTTTTTCAGAAACCTTTACAGTGAAAGAGATGCTTTGTTCAACATTAGTTTCTTCCCATGACTCTTTTCAGAGGCAGCAATACATCTCTAACCCAGCCATGGCAACAAGCACAATGCTTCCCACATAGTGGGTCCTCTGTGGTTTATGAGGATAGTGTTTTGTTTTGTTTTGGGCAGTATTGGGGTTTGAACTCAGGGCCTCATGCTTGCTTGGCCACTTAAGCCATACCACCAGTCCTGCTATTTTGCTGGCTATTTTGGAGATGGAGTCTAGTGAGCTTTGTCCTGGGTTGATCCTCCAGATCTCTGCTTCCTAATTAGCTAGGATTACAGATACCTAGCTTGATGGTGTTAATTGATCTGAATGACCCCTCCCAGAGAGGGCATCCTACTTCTCTGGGTTCAATGACTAATGTTTGATTCAGATATACTCTTCGCTTGAGTGTCATTTTTCTCCTAACAGCACACCCACCCATTCTTGTCTCCTCACGTCAACCTGGGGAGCTGAGTCATTTGCAGTTTGGTATGTTCCAGCTCCTCCTTTTACTCCCCCTACTCCCAGGCTGGAGTGAGCAATAGAGGGGAGTCTTAATCAGGGAAGGAAAGCTTTCCAACGAGACCACAGTCCATGAAGAAGGGCACCAATCTGAAGCAGGATGAGTGACCAGGGGAATGGTTTGGGAAGGGAGTGGTCAGCAAGCTAGTGGAGGAGTTGGAGGAGAGCCAAAAGGAGGAGGGCTACTGCAAGCTGACTAAAGTCTGAGTCCATGAGTTGGTATGAACCTCCCTCAGTCCCTGTCAGGGTCTCAACATGACACCCACAATGCCCTGGTAGGTTCAGTTCCATGATTCATTATGTGTATGATGGCTTTGAGAAGGACTGGAACAAAGGGCAAACCAAAGGGAGAATGCTTAAACACAGTCCTGTAGGATGAGTTGGCTACAGAAATCACATAAAAGTGACTTAGGATTCATGAGAGACCTACAGGCTGCCAGGCATCTGGTATGACCTGCTCCATGGAAGATGTTCACTGCCTGTGGGTAAATTCTTACTCTAAGCTGGACTATAAAAGAGGAAGGCTGTTGCTTACCTGGACTGGGGATTGCTTGGTGTTGTTCTGATACAAAGCTTTTACTTTTTGAAATGGGGCAGTCAGAGATTCAGTTCAACATAGCCAGTCATTCAGTTAAGCTTGAGCACAAAGCAAGCATAGTGTGGCACACACCAGGCACAGGGCTGGAATACAGTCACATACTCCAAAGCTGCAAGGAACCGTGGAAGCCTTCCATTCACCAGGGTAGAGGTAGCTTACCTAGAACACCCATTTGAGCCAGAAAAAAACAGCTCTTATTGCCCATTTATTTTCCCATGTGGGGACCCTCCTTTTACCAAGAAATTCTTTTATCATAAAAGAAACAGATTTGCCAAGAAACCTCAAAATTGAGAGCAGGAGAGAGAAAATGTTGTCCACTGTGTTGTGGTTCCAGGCTAGGGAAGGCTGGTCTTCATGGAGAGAGGCCAGCTGTCCTTGTTTCTTATTGAATATAAGCAAGCTTGCCTGTGTCCCCACCTTCTTTAAGATCATCTCCTACTCAAATTCATTGGTATCCCCAGAATAGGGACTTTCTCCTCCCTTTGTCTTGTAAATGTGAGCAACCACTAAGAAATTAAAGATGGAAATCTATTGGGTTTGCTTCCATTCTGAATCCCTCATTTCCTTCTCTTTGGTCCTTATTGCTATCAACCTTTCTTCCCTTTTCTGCAATACCTCCTCCAGATAGAGGAAAAGCAGCGAGTCACTAGTGAAGAACCACTGGAGTTAGACAAGACTCTAACCTACACCACTCACAGTTGTACTATCACCAGTAAGTTAGTTCATCTTTGTCTCAACACCTTCATTTACAAGCTGATATGGGCAGAACACTTTCTGCTCTCAGAGGCTTTAAGGAAGTTAAATGAAACTGCACATCTATGGCGCTCAGACACGTAAATGTGCCCCAGAAATGGAGCTAATAAATCTTATTTTGTTTGACTGCTTAAGCTAAATATAATCTGGCTTTTTTGTTTTCTATGTTGTTAATCACAGAGTCAGAGCTGGATGCTCCAAGTCTCAATACTGGTCTAGTCCTGAGCTATCTCACCAGGCTGAACTTTCTCTCTAGCCATCACCAGGGTACCTTGTATGTGTCCACTTATGAACCAAATGGTCCCCGAAGGCTTGCGAGTTTCCTTCCCTCAGAAATGGCAGTAATCTGGTGAGGTCACTATCTTCATCTCTGGATTTCTTCACCTACAATGCCTTATAAGACAGAGATGGGGACTCTGAGTATGTGGGGTGTTTGCCTGAACTCTGTTTTCTTCTCTAACAGCAGCAATGTCCCTTAGCAGAACCAGAAAGGCTGTGAGTTGCCTGGGAATGGGGGGGGGCATGCTTGTCCTCTGAGAATGTAGCAGATGGTGTTTTATTGGAAATATCTATGGCAATATCACCCATTCCACCTGCTCTTCTGATGAAATGACTTTGACTCCCTCCCATTAAGAAGTGGGATGGGCTCCCTCCTTTTGAACTTGGGTGGGCTGTGCCCATGATGGGAATGATATTCTGTAACTGACAAGGCTAGGTTACCAAAGGTGCTATGGCTTCTGCCTAACTGTCATGCGTGACTGTCATCCTTGCTGGCTTAGCACACAGAAAATCTAAACTCCAAGAAAGCTGGAGGTAGGACAGGGGCCTGGGTCAGTACTCCTAGGAGTGGCAGGATCTGTCTTAGTTGACCTTCAGGACACCAGACTAGGATCTCTACAGGGCACAGTGTTGAGTAGGTAGGAAATGGTTCCTTTTCCTGCACAAAGTCTGCTGCCCAATAGGAGAGAAGGTGTGGTATGGGGATGGGTTCTAAGAGCAGGCAAAGAAAACCCTGTCCTTTTCTCTGATCTATGTTGTCATGGACCTATATCCTCAAGGACAGAGGAGAAAGGAAAAGTCAGTCCTTATCAGAGGCCGTTGTTCATGTTTCTGTAGAACACAACAGTGTTCCAATCCTCAGAGCCAGAGGCAGACAGACAGACAGACAGACAGACAGACAGAGACAAATAAAGGTGGTAGAGAGGACTGAGAACCCAGGAAATGAGCTTACGTTTGCTGCTAGACAGCTCTATTCTCTGCATGGAGGATAAAGTGACAGGAACCCCTAGCCTGCCAGGAACAATTGGAATCCACCAAGGATTTGGACAAGACAGTAACATCAAAAGTATGACTTGCACTAAGGAAGATGAAGCCAGTAAGGAGGAAGAAGTAAGGGGCCGAGCACAGAGCTGAGTCCAAAAGGCTTTCTCAAATACCTTACACAACCATCATGTTTAAATCCCCAGGCATCATCCACTGTCCATTACCGTAGGACTTCGTGTAATCATAAACAAGCCTACATGATCCCTCTGCAAGTCTGTCTGTTTCACCAGTGTCAATACTGGGGCACGGGAAGCCTGGCGTGCCAACACTGACTGCTGGCACAACACAGAGCCAGGACTTGAACTCAAGCTGACAGACCTTCACAGTAACCCTGTGGCCCATTCCGAACAAAGTCACAGAGAATAAGGCAGAGAGTGTATGAGCTGTCTCCAACACTTCTCTCCACACTAACTGGATCCTGTGGAGCCCAGTGTTCCTTATTGAAGACAGGGGTACGCAGGTGTTCTCTGATTCATGAAGTCTGAGATCAGGCCAGTGAGGAAAATGTCACCAATCTCCTAAGCATCTTTGTGGTCTGGTATTGACACCATTTCACCTATTTACTACTATATTTTAAGATAAAGGAAAGCAACTCAGAAGAGTTAAAGGAAAGTCGAGGGATGTACCCCCAGTTCTTGTTTTTTGTTAGTCATGGGGCTTGAACTCTGGGCCTGAGCACTGTCCCTCAACACTTCAGCTCAAGGCTAGCTTAAACCACTTCCGGGTTTCTGGTGATTTATTGGAGATAAGAGTTTCACAGTTTTTCCTGCCCAGGCTAGCTTTGAACCGCGATCCTCAGATCTCAGCTTCCTGAGGAGCTAAGATTATAGGCATGAGCCACTGGCCCCCAGGCCCAGTTCTTGACTCATGGTAGAAGGGGTCTTTGGATCTGTCTGCTTTCCCCCATGCTGACCCCCCATCTTGTCCTACCTGCTCTCCCAGAAAGGCTTCTCTCAGGAGAATCTCCTTGAACTTCATCTCCTGACACTCTGTGGTAAAGCTGAAAACTACTGACCTAAATAGGTTTATTTGCTTTCCATGTGGGCATAGCACCTGTTGGGTCTGTAGGTCTATAAGGTAGTTATATATGTCCTGTTTGAAGGAGTCTAAGGGACTCCATTGCTCTGCTCCCTCAAGTGTTTGAAGTTCTCACTGTTCCCTTAGACTTACTCTTCTTGCCATTCTCAATAGAGCACTAAACTGTAGACAACTTATCTGAAAATAGTGATGTCAAAATAAAGCCTTCATTCTTGTACAGACCTAAAGGTTGAGGTGAAGGACAGCTTTGTGTTAAGACAGACAGGTAGATAAAAAGATGAAAGTGGGAAATTGGAGTGTCAGACCAGCAATGAAACCAGTTAGAAACTAGGTTTCTGAGGTAGGGGAGGTGGGAAGAAGCTACCAAAGACTGAGTTCTTCCCTCATACTTTTTACCTTGTCCTATCTGGAATGATCTTACCTCATCCCAGCTGCAAAGCCAAAGAGGAGAGCACCAATACACTGTTGTAGTATGGACTTTGTGTCCTCCCAAGACTCGTGTGTTAAAGGTTTCATCCTCAGATTAATGCTGTTGGGAGCTGGTGAAACTTTGTTTTGTTTGCTTTGTTGTTTGTTTTGTGTGTGTGTGTTGTTTGTTGTGTGTGTTGTTGTTGTTAGTTGTGTGGCTAGAACTCTAGGCCTGGACACTGTCCCTGAGCTCTTCAGCTCAAGGCTAGCACTTTACCACTTGAGTCCCAGTGCTACTTCCAGATTTCTGGTGATTTATTGGATAAAAGTCTCACGACTTTCCTGCCCAGGCTGGCTTTGAACTGTGATCTCAACTTCCTGAGTAGCTAGGATTAAAGGTGTGAGCCACTGGAGCCTGGCTTGGTAGAACTTTTAAGAGGTAGAACCCAGTGGAAGGTCTTCAGGTCATTGGAGACATGATCTTGAAGCAGCTATTGGAACACCAGTCCCTTCTTTTCTTTCATATCCCAGTCATGAAGTGAATGGCTTTGTCACGTACTCTCACTGTGATAAACATTCTGCCACAGGCCGCAAATAACAGGACTCAAGGATCATGGACTGCAACCTCCAAAACCATGAGAGGAAATCTCTCTCTCTTCCTTTCTCTCATTTTTTCTCCTTCTCTTTCTCTCTTCCTCCCCCTCTCTCTTTCTTTTTGGATGGTAGTAGAGGTTTAACTTGGGGCCTGTTCCTGTTAAGCAAGTACTCTAATATTTGAGTCACATTCCCAAGCCTTCTACTTTTAGCTTGTATTTTCATAGAGTCTCAAGCTTTTGTCCAGGTAACTCTTGGACACAATGCTCCTACTCCATCTCCAAAGTAGCTGGTTTTACAGGTATGTGCTAACATACCTCATTTGCTTTTTGAGAAAAGGTCTTGTCAACATCTTCCTAGCTTGGCTTAGGTCTTCCTATTTCTGCCTCCTGAAAAGCTGGGATTACAGGCATAAAATAGACACCCCTTTTTTCTCTATAGATTGATTATCTCAGTCATTTGTTACAGTAATGGAAAGCTGACTTACATACACACAAGGCATGTATACCGCTAGTCCCTTTTAATGACACTTTCCAGAGAGGTAAGTAGAACTAATGGAAAACACCATACAGTAGGACCCCATCATACTAGCCAACATCAGGAAATAGAAGCGAATGCTTGTGCATTAGTGAATGGAAGTCCAGCTTGGGACCTCATTAGCTATAGTAGTCACTGAAAAGTGTTTTATGGTTCCATAAATAATGCCCTTTGGATGGAGACAGTTAGAGCTTCTGCTTGGCAAAGGATATAGCTAGCAAGATGAATAGAAAGCCCACAGATTGAGAGAAGATCTTCACTAGTCAGACAACCGATAAGGGTCTCATATCTAAAGTATACTTAGAACTCAAAAAATTAAATCCCCCAACAACAAACCCTCAAAGAAACAACTGCCCGATAAATAAGTGAGCTAAAGACTTAAAGAGAAACTTCTCTGAAGAGGAAATAAGAATGGCCAATAGACACATGAAGAAATGCTCAATCTCCCTAGCCATAAAAGAAATGCTAATCAAAACAACATTGAGATACCACTCACCCCATTTAGAATGGCTAAAATCAAGAACTCTAACACCAACAGAGGCTGAAAGGGATGTGGCCAGAAGGAAACCCTATTGCATTGTTGGTGGGAGGGTAAATTTGTTCAACTACTTTGGAAAGCAGTATGGAGGTTCCTAACACGGAATTCTCTGCCTGACAGGCTGGCTTTAGGTTTGTTTTTTTTTTTCTGGTGCAAAATGTGAAAGCAATTCTAAGCAACCACTCATCCTGGCCCATAGGTAATAGTGACGGAGTGACATAGCCGTCCCCCTGCAGTCTTACTTTTCTGCACTTCAGGGGAGGCCCTTTGTACCACAGGCATTCAATACTGGCTTTCTAGAATCTTGCCCATTCACCCTCTGCAAGGAATGATGGAAAGAAAACCCAACAAGAACACAGTCCTTTTCTTCATTTAAAAAAATTACTAGAATGCTCAGTGGTAAATTATATTCAGCTGCATCACAGAAAGAAATTTCCTCATCTTCTAGGATAAATCAACCAAACGACTCAAAGGATAGTAGATTGCATCATCACCAAAGACTCCCCAAAGATTTGGGCTAGCAACCTACCATCTCATTCCCTTCACACAAGAGTAGGGTATCAAAGATGGGGAGGATAAGAGGTTGTCTCACTCAGGGGCTATAAACTAACATGCTCACAGGAGAAGAAAAGTGATGAGTGATTCAAGACAGATGGGAATACTGTGACTCAGAGAGTTTATACCTCATCCAAGAAAATAAAATTCAAGTCATTTGAGACTTGATTTGGTCTGATCCCTTGACCTTTTCTGTGAAGTGTATTAATTTCCTAGAGCTTCCATTGTAAATTACCACAAATTTGGTGGCTTAAAACAATTTTTAAAATGTCTTCAATAGTTCTAGAGGTCAGAAGCTCAAACTCAAGTGTCAGCAGGCTATAGTCCCTATGAAGTCTCTGGGCTCTTCCAGTTTCTGAATGTTGAGTTTTTGATGGACTATGGCCACCTGTTTCTAGTCTCAGCCTCTGCCTTCACATCCCCTTTTCTGTGTGCCAGAGTCCTCTTCTGTCTCTTATAAGGATGACTGTCACTGTGTTTAAGGCTTACTGCATAGACATGTCCAGAAGAATCTCATCTCAATATCTTTAATTTGATTACCCCTACAAAGACTCTTTTCCAAATGAGTTTGCATTCCCTGATTCTTGGAATTAGAGTGAAGACATATCTTTTAAGGAACCACCATTCAACCTACTCTACAAGAACAGAATGAAAAGTCCACAAATGAGCTCTACCAGGACCAACAGTTAGATCTTAGTATTTGATTTGAAGAGTCATTTGCATTAACATTTGTTTTTTTACCTGTGTTAGCTGAGGCTGTCACAATTTCTACATGAAGCTAAGCAAAGGCTAACTAAAGATCTATACTACCATGACCTGTAACAATCTTGACTCCTATATTCTTAGTTCCTGACATACCATATCACTTTTTATGAAATCTCTCTTCTGCTTTCTAGTTTCCTTATTCTTTGCCTTCTGGGATCAAAGGACATTTCATTCTCATTCTAGAAGTGTTCCTATTTCTCCTGCATGTCCTTAGAAATTAACTCCCTCAAGATTCTCTACCCCAGTGCTTTTGAAACTATAGTATTCATCAGAAGCAGTAGGAAGTCTTGTTGGGCTCCACTGTTAGATTCTGATTTATCAGGTCTGGGGTAGGGCTAAGAGTTTACATTTTTGTCCCAGGGGTCCTGATGTTGCTGGACCAGAGGTCACAGTAAGGACCACAGTGGCTTAGCCACTTTCTTTTTTTGTTCTCTAGTGGTATTTCTCTTGCTATCCCATTAGTGCATCTGCCTCATCTTCTACCTCTCCCAGGCGCTCACTCAGTCCATTTCCAAATAGCTGGAACCAAACTGATTCCTTTTCAGTACTGCACCTGTAGTTCCTGTCAACTCATCTATCCCTAGATGACCATCAAAAATCTTCCCTCCATTTCTCCACCTTCTTATTCTTCTAAGTCAAGGCTGAGGAACCCCAAGAAACCAGAGTTGGTATAAAAGCTCTCATAAAAGAGGAAAATCTAATTCTAAGCTTGGAAGATGGAAGCCTTGGTGATAAGGAGGACTTTCCATATCTTCAATTGGTAAATAAAGTGAGCAGTCAGGAACTGGCTCCAATTTGGCCAGGGATGATCATAGAGAAAACATCCAACACTGTCTCCTCCCACACAGCCACCCATGTTCCTTCTGTCCTCAGCAGACCCACGTGCCCCTGAGTCTAGCACCCCCCCCACCATGGGGTGAACCTCCAGAAGCCAGCCGACTGTCTTCCCAGGACATTGAGCAACACTTGGTGAAGTATTTCCAGCATTCATGTACTCCCCAGCAGCCTGCAAGACATTTTCTCTAAGGAATTTCAACACACATAACTAGTGCTTTGTTCCTCTGTGAATGAGGGCTTGTCTGAGTGCCAGGGTTTCAGGGTTTCACCATACAGGAGATTAGCAAACATGAGCTGAACCTCTTAACAGATACATTTCAGTCTCAATGATCTTTCTTCATACTTTGCACAAATGTCAAACCACTCTAGAGAAAAATAGGAGGGGGTGTCAGGCCCATTTACAGATCTAATTAATCTAGACAATCTGCCATTCCAAAGCCTTCTAATGTCAAGTACCCACTGTCAGCTTTGCTGAAGATCGGCTAAGCTAAGCTTTGCCAAGGACTGTCGTCAGAGCTCTGCTTACAGTATGTTGACACTCAGCAGTAACTCATACTCTCTCCTTTGCCCTCATAAATGGAAATTTCTTAAAATAAGAGATCAAGTGCTAATGGTGACAGTTCACATATAACTCTTATGTCCCAAGTGAGCAGTTGACTTCTCCAAGAATGGCTGGATGACCCAAGTGGAAGGGAAGATCTCACCTAGGATTGAGTTCACTGAGCATCATTAATAGGCTGAGCTTGGGCTGGCATATTTCCTTCTAAAACAACATTATCCCATATCTCAGTTCCTTGTTTTGTGGTCTCAAAAAAAAGTTTGTTAGGACTGTAATAACAAAGAACCACAGACTGCGGTCCTTAGACAACAACAACAAAAAACGTTGACACTAGATGTCAGAGATCAAGTATGGGCAGGATTAGTCTCTTATAGGCCTCTTTCTCTGACTTGAAAATGGCTGTCTCTCCTGTCCCTCACCCTAATCTCCTCTTCTGAGGATCTAGTTTTGTTGGATTAAGGCCCACCATATGAACCTGTGTCACCTTAATTACCTCTTTAATGTGTCCAAATAAAATTGTACTCTGAGTTGCTGGGAGTTAGGATCTGGACATATGAACTTGGGAGAGACTAGGTATGAGCCATATTAGCATTAATATTTATTTAAACCACTGTCTATAACCACCAGTTCTAAGACACACCTTATTGCAGATCTTTAACATTTGCAATGATAGGCCATAATGGACTATCAGAGGTTTAATTTTCAGGCATTTTTCTTCACTTGTGTAGCATAAACCAATAGATAATACCTTAGATTTAGTAGATTAAAACAATCTTGACAGCACTTCTACTGCATTAAGTACTGTTTTTATCCCCATTTAAGGTTAGAAAACTGAGGTACATAAGCTAGTAAATAGTAGAGGTAAGCTTTACAACTGGACTAGACTGTCTCATGGTGTTTCTGTGATCCTGAAGGAGTTAATGCCCCCTGGAGCACTTGGAACAACTCCTGGAACAGAGTATGCTAGAAATTATTATTCTTTATTTGGGGGACTCAAGAATAACATACATATACCATCACAGTGTCCTGCACATAAGGCTCCTGATAATAAGGCCATCCCTACAACTATGCATGGCCCTGACATTTATCTTTTTATGAGCAAGCATTTTCTAAGAAAATATAATAAAACTTTACTCATCTCCTCCTTCAATATGAATGCATGTTTCCCTATCATCTATGTGTAAGCTTTGATATAATTTGAAGGATTAAAACAAATTAAGGAAAATGTCTATTGTGGAAGGACTTGGTGTCAAGTAGAGGAAGAAAGCAGGCAACATGTCTATATACACAAGGAAGTGGGTGACAAGTTTTACTGGGGTGGTAAATGTTACTGGGGTAGTATGATGCAGGTATTGTACAATTTGGGAGGATGGAAACTGCTTTTGGCAGGGCTATCAGGATGCTAAGAGTAGAGGCATTTGATGGGTTTTTAGGTCATTTTCTGGTGTTGTAACAAAATACCCAGTATATCAGGAACTTTATAAAAAGAAAAGTTTATTTAGCTTACCATTCTGGTAGTTGGGAACTCCAAGAGCCTGGCACTTGCCTTGCATTGGCATCTGGTGAGTGTCTTCCTGTTGCATCAGTGCGTGATGGAGAATAACACAATGTAAGTGTGCCTACTCAGGTCTCTCTTCCTCATCTTATAGTCACTAATGCTATCTTCAGGGCCCCAACTTCATGGACCTCATCTAATCCTAATTACTTCCAAATGCCATCAATATGGATTTTGAGGATTAGGTTGCTTGCAGATGAATTTTTGGAAAACACACTTAGAACACAGCAAAGTTTCCAAAAGATGAAGAAAAGGCCAGAGTAGGAGTTGGAGCCAAGCAGAAATATAATCAAAGATTTGGAAAAGAGAATGTCCTACAGGAAGTAAGTCTGAGGGGAAAAAAATGCATCTAGTAAATCAGTGTTGCAGACTCAGGTTTCTAGGTCTTTGCCCAAACAAATAGGAATTGAAGGTCCATGAGTGCATTGTAAACACATTCTCTAAGCTATTCTTTTGTAGATTAGGCAAAGACTTCCATTTGAGAAACTCTGAACCAAGGGTATAAGGTCAGATAATAGACTATGTGTGCCCCTCTCGCTTCCCCACTCTCTACATGGACTCAGTGTATTTGCCTCAATGTCTGTGTTTATTGTAAGCCTCAGCTGGAAGGTGTCACCTCTTTCTTCTCTCTTAGCTTCCTTATACCCAGAGCTTCCTAGGTAGGCTATGCCCAACACTTTCTTCCTGTCCATGTTGACTGGCACAGGATTTCAGTTTTGTTTAATGAACAACTCCTTTCTTTCTTCTAGTCAATCCTCAATTTCCCAAACTCCTTTCCCTTTTACCCAGAGGGTCATTGTAACCTAAAGAACTCTGTGAGCTCATGTAACCATGTCACCTGTTTCAGTGAATCACTTCCAACAGTCACCATAGGCAAACAGGAAGGGATGGCTGAGAGACAGCCACGAGTAAACAGAGGTAAATCATTTCTTTAAAGTTTTCCAGGCACATGTATTCAGACCCCCAGAACAAGTTCAATTACCAGCTCAGAGCTGCAGCCTGGAACAGACCATAAACAACATGTATGGGCAAGAGCAAGCTAGCTCTCTCTATCACTTCTTCACCAGCCCACAAAAGTCATCTAGATCTGTAGTCTGCCTCCCAATCACTATGGAAATTCTATTACCACTATGACATTCTATTCCGCAAAGAAACAAGAGAGAGGAGTAACATCAGTGCTTACCCAAGGCTACTTGTAGAGGCTCAAACCCATATTCAGCACCCTATTCAGTATACAGTTGTAACTCATAAATGCCTGAAAGTGTTATAACACTCAGTAATACCATCTTATTTATTTTCAATGAACATAAAATAAAAAAAAGACAAGCTCTCCCCTTGTTACTGAACTTGGGGTTGAATTCATCCTACTTGACCTAAAGGAATCACAAAAGCTCCCTTACTTACAAACATCACATTCATACTCTCATATACAAAGCATTATATGTAGTGACTTTATGTCACTCTTTGCTACTAAGAGATGACATCAGTGGCCATGTAAGGTTATTGGTTTATGTTCGCTGCCATTGACTCAGACCACTGGGACTTAATTTGTTTCATTCATTTAACAATGATACATTGAACACACTACATGCCAGGCAGTGTTTTAGATGCATGGGAAATGTCAACAAACAACTCAAGCGCAATCTCTATCCTTATGGGGTTATAGTCTAAGTAGAGGCGAAAAGACAATGTACAATTGATATTATCAATGACTAAATTGTATAGCATATTAAAAGGAGATATGTGCTAAGGAAACAACATAGAAGACAGAGTGAGAGTGGGAGGTAATAGCAGGCAATTGTAAATAGCATTGTCAAGGTAGATCTCAGGAAAGAATCTGAGTGTAGTCAATATTTCTGGTCTGTGTCAGTGGAAAGATAAGGTTGCTGCCAACTGAATTTGGGGAGCATGGGCAATGTTTTGGAAGGTATGAATCAAGAACTCGAATTTGAAATACACTCCACAAAATTCCAAGTGGTGATGTGGACAAGGGTGTCCATGCTTTACATTTGGACAGATCTGGGACAGAGCTACAAAATGTTGGAGACTTTGATATATGGCTAACATTTGAAACTTTGCGAACTCAGTGAGAACACCAAGAGAAGGAGTGTGGCTAGAAAATAAAATGGAACAGGAAGTAAGGCAGTGCTGTGAAGGGAGGGAGGAGTTCACATGAGGCTAGAGACTGAGGAAGAGTATCATGATGCAGGAGGAAAGGCAAGAGGCTGTGTCCCTGGAGTCAACCGAGGAGGTTATTCCCAGGAGTGACCAACTGGGTCTAATGCTGTTGACCAGTCAACTAAGATGAAGAGTAGCAGTAGTCAGGAGTAATGACATAGGCATAACACAGCTGCCCTAGGATACGCAGTGAGCAAGAAAGCCTTTGTTGAGGGAATTAGAGCAAAGAGGAAGGAGTCAATCAGTTCTTCCAAGAAATTCTCTTACGGAGGGTTAAAAGAGTTATGATATGAAAGGGAAGAGATAGAAAGTTCTAGAACCATGACCATAAGAGACCCAGAGGGAATAAGATCAAGTCGACAGTACAAGAGATGGATTTTGAGTAGGAGTAGAGTCTGTGTGTGGTTGGGGCAGGCAGGAGATGCAGGTGTATCTGTGTGAAGGGGGCAGATTCAGGGGAGATAATCTTCTGGCTCAGGTTTTCTCAAAAGTAAGGTCACCTGCTGAGAGTGGGCTGAGAGCTGTATCTAAGCAGAGAAGAGAAATGGAGAACTAATCCTTGAGGGCTGTAGGAATGACTTGGGAGTGTTTTATTTTGTACTTCAGTGACAGCATTGAAGATCTAACTGAGGGTGGCAGTTGTGACTTCCAAGTGAACTGAGTGGGGCTGAGTGTGGGTGCTCAGGTGTAGCTGTTGGGGAGGTGGAGAACAGATCTAACAGGACTGTGGCTTTTGGAGAGCCAGGTCGGTATCCCAAAGAGGCCAGGAGAGCTGGAGCTTTTCACAGAGGAGTGATCATATTGATTAGCCTTGGTGTGTAAGCTGGGTAAGGAAGGAGAAGAGACACTATCTTGTTCACTGTGGGACAGTAAACAAATAGGATAAAGGGACCGGAGGATCCTCTGGGCTGTGAACTCTTGGAGGCAGACTTTAGAGATATTCAGCTGAATAGAGAGGAATGTTTGAAATTCAGAGGAGTTGCAGTTATTGGTGAATAACTGATGAATAAAGCCTGACATGGGAAGTAGTGGCTGTGTGTATAGCAGGGGACAAAGGCATGAAAAGGGGAGGGATAGGCTGGGGAATAGAGAGCCCAGAGTACTAGAAAGATCATGCCCCCAGAATCCCCAAGTCCCCAAACATTATGATAAGACAAACACTACAGAGAGTAGCAGCAAACCAGCAGCTAAAACCTCTAAGAAATAAGAGTGATGTCTCCTCCCCTTTAATACAGAGAAGCAGCTTTGAAGTATGTATGTGAGTATGTAATGTGTTAGAATCTGTTGTGAGTGCCAAGCTGGAACGTGTGAAGGGGAGAGATGAGGTCCTGAGGTCCAATGAGATTTGTGAAAAACCCAAGAGGTAGAGAATTATAACAAGAAGTGCATGGTGGAACAAAGCTGCTCCTCTCATAGTGGCCAGGAAGCAAAGAGAGAAGGAGAAGAAGGGGTCAGGCTTCTAATATCACCTTCCAGGGCACACCCTCAATGACTTACCTTCTTTCTATTCCACCACCTACCAACAGTGCAATTGTCTTGCAAACAGGCCTTTAATACATCAGCCTTCCTGGGGCTATTGACAAGTATCACTCCTAGGCCAAGTCTCATTTGATCCCTGTCAGTGAAGGTACAAGCCTTACTATTTTCAACATCATTATAACTGTTATAAAAGTTTATAAAACCTTTTAAAGTCCCAAGTATGTGGGAGGCTGAGATCAGGAGAGTAATGTTTTGAGGCCAGCTTAACAATAAGCTATATACACCTGTTCTTTCAGCCACAAGGAGGTCAGGAGACTTGCAGTTCCAGTCAGCCTGGGCAGAAAGGTCTATGAGACTCAACAGAAGAGACTGAGGTTTGTGGCATGTACCTGGCATTTCAGCTATGTAAATAACCCTAAAATAGACAAATTGACGTCCAGGCACATATATCTGGGCAGGAAGTAAGCCCCAATCTAAAAAATAACCAATGCAAAAAAGGACTGAAGGGATGACTCATTACTGTCAAGCAACTGCCTACTAAGCACAAGGCCCTGAGTTTAAATTCCTAGTACTACAATCCATCCATCCATCCATCCATAATACATACATACAAACATATCCACCTACATAATAAATACATACCTAAAAGTGTTGAAGATACTAGCAGGAACAGAAAAACTTACCATGAAAATGGACATAGAAATTTAAAAAGTAGGATTTGGGATGTAACTCAATGACAGAGTACATGCACAAGATGCCAAACCAACTCCTAGCCCTGCTATCCCTTTAAGAAAAAACTGTGTTGAGAAAATGACAAAGGTCACTTGTTTTAAAGCATTTTTAAACTTACACACCATTAGATTTAAGAGTAACTTTAAACCGGGAGCCGGTGGCTCATGCCTATAATCCTAGATACACTCTTAAGGCTGAGATCTGAAGGTCGTGGTTCAAAGCCACCCTGGGCAGGAAAGGCGGTGAGAGTCTTATCTCCAATAAACCACTCAGAAAACCAGAAGTGGCGCTGTGGCTCAAGTGATAGAGTGCTAGCCTTGAGCTAAAGACCTGAGAGACAGTGCCCAGGCCCAGAGTTAAAGCTCCCTAACCAAAAAAAAAAAAAAAAAAGAATAACTTTAAAAACCTAGCCTCTTTCCAAGTACAGAAGCATCAGTGTGCTTTATATGTACTAATCAATATTCTGAATGTTTATGTGTCCATGTATAACTTGCAGGTAAAAAAAAATATAGCTATTCCTGCACAACTTGATCTTTAATTTTACAAATTTTCTATTTTTTGAAATTATTTTCTGCTGATAATGCAAGTGGAGAAAGAGGCTAAATTTTTTTTAAAAAACTAACCCTGTTTGGATGATAAAATTCTGACCCCAAAGTATGATATCCAGTCACAGTTTGATAGCTCTAAAACAAGGGAAGAAAAGGGTCATGTGATTCAGACTCTACCTTCCTCCATTTCCGAGAAGATTGTTCCACTCACGTGGTCTTTGCTACTTCTTTTTTTCATGTGTTTGCATCTTTACTTTGGGACATCATTATGAGCTGCTGCAGAAAAATCTATCCAGTATGTAACACCAACACATACACTAATCAGTCTGATCTCTACAAATGCCCAGAGACTGGCTGTCCAGGTATTGAACTCCATCACTTCATGTTTCCTAGGTGAGGGTCTTCTGTTGGGAATCTACATTGGCATTTAGGCAGACAGCTTTTCTCATCTGTTTTACTTCAGATTTCCCCACTCCCACCCCACCTTCATAGTGTTTGGAGCTTTGTGTCTTCTAGCCACCTTCTAGAATCTCAAAGGGGATTCTTGGTGAACACGAACAATCTCAGAAAGCAGCAGCAGATAGGGAAGCTACTTGGATATCAGGCCTCTGGAAGCTTGGAGGAGGATCTTAAGAAGCATACTCACTCCCTGGTGTACCTTTTCCTTGGTTTTGGCCTATGGTTTCTCATTTATGGTAAGATGCTCAGATCTCTGTCACCTTGAGTACTCTTAGGATCAAAAAGACCTTGGAAAACACAAAAAGAAGGCTGGGAGTCCACTACTCCCTGACTTTGAAGTATTGTTTATCCTGTAATGCTCTGTCCTCAATGCCTCTGTGTATTAGGATATAACTCACTCTTCTCTGAGATCCCAGTCTGAAAGTGTGCTGCTTGAAGGACGGGCCATCTTCTCTGTCTCTGTTGACAATTGAAATTGTCTTCCACCTTTTGATGACAGTTATTGTGTAGTTAGTGGCTACTTTCTGAGGATGTGTGTGTGTGTGTGTGTGTGTGTGTGTGTGTGTGTGTGTATTGATATCAGAGCTGGAACTCAGGGCCACATGATCTTGCTCAGATCACTATGACTGCTGCTCTACCACTTGAGCCATACTTCCATTATGGAATTTTGCTGATTAATTGGAGTCATTTGGACTTTGCTGCTCAACCTGGCTTTGAACCTTAGTTCTCCAAATCTTTGCCTCCTGCGTAGCCAGAATGATAGTGATGAGCCACCAGATCCCAGTTCACTTTCTAGGTTAAAAAAAAAAAGTGGGCTGGGAAGGTGGCTCAGTGGTAGAGTGCTTGCCTTGTATGCATGAGGCCCTAGGTTTGATTCCTCAGCACCACATAAGCATAAAAAGCTGAAGTGGCGCTGTGGCTCAAGTGGTTGAATGGCGCATTGAGCTGAAGAGCTGAGGGTAAGCACTCAGGCCAAGCAAAAAAAAAAAAAAAGAAAAGAAAAGAAAGTGTGTGTGTGCACATACACATGAATGCATGCTTGTGTGTATGCATGTGTGTGCACACACACACACAGACCGATATACACACATTCTACTCCAGACTGAAATTCTTGAGCACAGATACTTTGTGTTTTGTTATTCTCATTGTTTGCTTTAGAAAACCCTATTCATTTCTAAAGGTCACTGCCTCCGTGATAGGCAGACTAGTCACTTCAAATCAAAGTAGCCACTGTCCCTTGGTCCCCCTAGCTCTCTGAGTTTTGTGACATGATTATTTTCGGCTTCTTCTATGAGTCCTTGTCCCGGGAATCTGCAATGCTGTTCACACAGCATCCATTGTTCCCCAGCATCATCAGTCTGGAGTCTCCAAATTCTTAACAGAGTCTGCCAATACCATCTGAAGCTTCCTGTCTATGGGTCATTTCAGAACAAATTCATGCTTTTGTAACTTACACATTTGTTGTTGCTCACTGAAAGGCCTGAAAGGCGGAGACTTTAACATTACTCAGCTTTATCTCTCTAGCTCTTTGCCCAATGTCTAGAAAACACTAGGGATTAGAAAAATGTTTCTTGACCTCAACTGAAGAGATTTCACAGGCAAAAGTCCAAGTACATAAGACCAAAATTACCTAGTGCAACTTTAGGATTCCAGATCTTTCCTTTCCCCATCTTTTTTGTTGTTGGTGGTGGTGGTCTGTCATGGGGCATGAACTCTGGGCCTAGGTGCTGTCCCTCAGCTCTTCAGCTCAATTTGAGCTCTCTACCACTTAAGCTATAGCACCACTTCTGCTTTTCTGATGGTTTATTGGAGATAAGAGTCTCACAGACTTTCCTGCCCAGGCTGGCTTTGAACTGTGATCCTCAGATCTCTGTAGCTAGGATTACAAGCGTGAACCACTGGCGTCTGACTTCCTATCATTTTTCCCCCCATAATCTGTGAGCAGGGCAGGAAATCACACCAGAAGGGCTTCTTCTTTTTTTGGCTGTATTATTTGGGTCTCATGGATGGGGTTCCACTGAAAGCTGCCCCTATTTCAGGAAACTTGGAGGGTCATGACTCTAAACATCCAGATTGTTTGTTTGTTTTTTACAAGATCTTCCCTCTTACCTTTGCACTAGTTCTCTGTCCTACAATTTATCAAATTGAAACAGTTCTCACCTTTCAGTGCATTTCACACACAGTCAGAGGAGAAATTTAAGAGCTGCTAATGCCAAGTCTTCTTGCACAATTTAGAGATAAAAATCAGAAAGCGAACTCACCTTTGACAGAATTGTGACAATTACTTCAGGCAGGACAGTAGTGGGCTGGCATCTCAGCCATAAAGGGAAGCCAGCCTAGTGACAGGGATGGAGAACATGAAATCAAGCAAACTCCATGGGAACTCCTTTAAGGAGCGTGCACCATTCAATTGCGGTTCAGGGGCAACAACTTCTTTGAATAAAATCACCAGTTGAGAATCATGTGATTGCCTGACACTGAGTGGAGGTGCCTTGATCTCTTTGTCTGCTCTATGATCTAGCCCTGCTAATAAAACACAGGAATGAGTGTGATTTTTACATATATTTTCTAGGAGAAGTCATTTTAAATGAACTTGTTTGATTAGTTTTAAGAAAGAGGAAGAAGGGAGGAACGAAGGAATTCTCAAGTATTTAATAACATATTATCTCTTTTTCCTACTCCTCCTTACCAAGTCCCCAATCCCATCTATTTTCTTTCTTTTTTTTTTTTTTGGGTCCGGTCGTGGGGCCTGAACTCTGGGCCTGGGCGCTGTCCCTCAGCTCTTCAGCTCAAGGCTAGCGCTCTACCACTTGAGCCACAGCGCCACTTCCGGCTTTTTTCTTTTTGCTTATGTGGTGCTGAGGAATCGAACCCAGGGCCTTGAGCATGCAAAGCAAGCGCTCTACCACTGAGCCACCTTCCCAGCCCCTCCCTTCTATTTTCGTACTTTGATAGCAAATGTTACTGGCTCAGGGCAGAGAATGAAGAAGAGAGCAGGATTGGGAACATAATGGAACAATTATTTGGTCCACTCTGCTCTGATTGTATCTGCTGATTGCCCTCAATGTAGGGATCATACCATCACATGCTGAGGCATTAGCCCAAACGTCAGTGCACTGGCCCCTGCCCTCAGAGAGCCATATACACCTGGCAACTCAAGGCACCCATGCAGAAGACAACTGCAGGTAGCTCAGTGGTAGAGTGCTTGCCTAGCATGCATGAGGCCCTAGGTTCGATTCCTTAGCACCACATAACCAGAAAAGGCCAGAAGTGGCTCAAGTGATAGAGCGCTAGCCTTGAGCTGAAGAGCTGAGGGACAGTGCCGGGGGCCCGAGTTCAGGCCACATGACTGACACAGTAAATAAATAAATAAAGTTTTTTTTAAGCCAATTGCCCTTTCTTCCACCTCTGCCACCCTCAGAAGGCTTCAGTAAAAAGGTCCTAGCATTCTCAGTCTCTGGCATTTTCTCCACTGATGCCTAAAAAAGACCCCTGGGGTGGTTACATTTATACAGTTTCATAAGTATCAAGTTTTTCTTTCTTAACGCTGAGCAGCAGAAGCCCCGAATTTCCCCTTTCTCTTTGTGTCAGATGGCATCCAGGCAGTGGTCCTTTAGGTCCTTCAACCAATGATCCCTGCTCTGAGTATGAAGACTTGACTCTGTGGTTGAATCCTCCTTCCCACCCCTTCTCAACCTCCGCTACAGTCTCAGCTCCTCTGTCTGCTACAGGTGCCCTCTCTTTCCTTACAAATCAGTGTCCTGAAGGTTGTATCCTTTAACCTACATCCTCTAGGTTGGATCCTCTAGTCTGAATTGTTAAGCAGTATGCTCTAGGCTTCTCCACTAGATTGGGTTCTCTAGCTTGATGCCTCCTTTACAACAAATCTCTCTCATCTTTCTTTCTACACATCACTGTAAACTACATCTTAGTCTCCCTTAGCACCATTGCTCATGAGTAAGTTAGGGAGCCAATCAAAGGGAGATGATATCAGTTAGAAACTTTCTGACTGGGCCGGGCACAGCAGCTCATGTTTGTAATCCTAGGCACTTAGGAGGCTGAGATCTGAGGATTACGATTTGAAGCCAGTCCAGGTAGAAAACTAGAAGTGGTGCTGTAGATCAAGTGGTAGAGTGCTAGCCTTGAATACACAGAAGCTCAGGGACAGAGCCCAGACCCACAACTGACAAAAAAAAAAAAAAAGAAAAAGAAACTTCTCAAATGGAAGCTGCCTCATGCAGTATTAATTTGGTAATGTCTCATGCCAAAGTGGATCTTGATTATGTGGGTCTGAAACTCATGAATGAAATCAGTGTCAAAGGTATAGATTTGAGAGTCAACCACATGGTTAATACAACAGAAGAGACCACATGACAACTCAGGGAGTGCAAGAAGAAAAGTATGAAAGTGGTGGTCTGACTGCATGCAGGATGTGGTCAGAAGAAAAACAAGAAGGAGCTAGAGAAATGAAAGGAAATCCAGATGGATATGAGATCCTGGAAGTAATAAGAGGAGTGAAGGGAGTCATCAATACTTGACCAGCTCAGAGATGATGATAAGAGCGAAGGAGACCATTGCCTTAGGATGCAATATTGGGTCCAAAGTAGTTTCAGAGAATGAAGAACTTAGTTACACATATTGAGGAATAAAAGAGAGATGAGATATTGGTTACAGACCATTTTTTTTTGAAAAGTCTCAGCTGGAGAGAGAAGTCAGGTGATGTCTAGAGGCAACATAGGATGAAGGCATTTCCTGCACTTTTATGAATCTTATCATGGTGCTTGCTTTAAGATGGGTAAACCCAAGCATATGAACACAAAAGAGTAAGAAATCTGTGGACATGGCTAGCTTCGGAATTCCAAGGGGGGATTGGTAGGTCAAGAATCTGAAGGAGATGAGAGTTTGGAATTTAGGGGACACTTAAAGGCTTGACTCAAGGAGAAAAACAGCCAAGGGTATCTTCATGTATTAGATTGTGCCTTGAGGATCAACATGTCTTTCCTGAAGAATGAGGAAAGTTTTCATCTTCTAAGTGTGAGAGGGAAATGGCTGAGTAGTGACTATGGAGAAAGTGGTAATGGTTTAGAAAAACAGAAACAAGTGGGAAGAAGAGTTGACTAGGGACCAGAAAAAAAAAAGGCCCATCTCTCAAGTCCAGGAGGTTATCTGTATGCATAGTTGTCTATAGCTATGCCTGGTAATTTCTATTCGCCATATTTGGGAGCACTTGGGAAGTTGTTTATTGGGTTATTGTATTATTCTACTTTCTGTAACTGTAATGAGATATCTAAGGGTGAATAATTTATAAAGATGTTTGTTTATTTGGCTTATGATTCTGGAGCTGGAAGGCCCAAGCACAGTAATGTCTGCTGGTGAGGTTCTCCTGGCTTCAGGAGCAGGAAGGGCCCGCTAAAGGGAACTAATCAGGGTTCCATAGCAACTAACTACCTTCTGAAGGTGACATCTTCAATGACCGCCCACTAGGTCTTACGTCTTATTATTCTATGGATGTTTGTTTGAGACAGTGTTTTGCTGCTGCTGTGTAGCCCCAGGCTGGCCTTGAACTTGTGATCTTTCTGCCTCTTGAGTGCTGGAATTACAGATGCATGCCACTAAGCCCAGCTTGGCCTCACTTCTTGAAGGATCCTTCACCTCAACAAATTGAGGACCAAGTTTCTAGAACATGAACCCCTATAAAACACATTCATGTCATCTCCAAACCATAGGAGACATCAGGTGGAATTTGTGCTCACTGTAGTATATGTCGATAGAAATTTGTTTTCCCCACCTGCCATTCTTCTGCCTACAGAGTCCTCAATGGGCATATGGAATACCATATGGAATGCCTTCTATGCTATTTCTGCATCCCATGCAACAGAAAACTCTGGTGTGTGTGTGTGTGTGTGTGTGTGTGTATACTGGCACTGAGGCTTGAACTCAGGGCCTCATACTGTTGCTTAACTTTTTCACTCAAGACTGGTGCTCTACCACTTGAGCCACACTTTTTTTTTTCATTCTTTGGAGATAAGAGTGTCACAAACTATTCTGCCTGGACTGCTTTTGAGGCTTGATTCTCAGATCTCAGCCTCCTGAGTATCTAGGATTGTAGGTATGAGCCACTAGCACCCAAAAATGAAAAACTATTTTAGAGAAAAGTAAGGCCATATGTTCCTGCTCATAGGATTCATGGATCTTCCCAAGGGCCCTTTATCCAGAACAGATGGCCTCACCGGACAGGAAAATGAACACTAAGCCCAGTTAGAGAACTGGTTGGGCAAGGTTGTGGAATAGAGTGGGGCAGGGCAGCGTTTCAAGTCAGCAGGACAGAAGTGGTGATGTTTCTCCCCAAGCCTGAATTCTAAGCTGCAGGAAATCAGACAGTAAACTTTAGTTGCCTCTCCATCTGATGACCTACTTGCCAAATATTTGTTTCCTGTTCCGGAGACGTTAAGCTCTTAGGCTTCAGAAGTCATGATTCCCAGGGGACTTAATAAGGATCCCATTGAACCAGAAGCTGAAACTGCCATCTAGCTTGTGCCATTGAAACGTTAGATAAAGTAGGAAGTTTTCTAGTTGCTGGGGTGATTGGTCATCTTGATGATCAAGGAGAACAAAGGTTGTTGTTGCAACATGAGAGCAAGAGGGAAATAGTCCTAAATATACCTCTTAAAGTGGACATATCTATGGTGACAAAGTTTTCCACATGTTTTCATTCCCTATGTACAATCAAGCACATATTCATAAATCTCTTTGGCCAGAACTAAATCTCTGAGTAACAGTGATACCTCTTGTAGTTCATTAATAACCCAGTGTCATCATCCTGTCACCTCCAGAATAAATTAGAAAGGTGACCATCACAGCCCATAACAGAGCAATAAAAGAAGGATTAAAAAGTAATTACAGGTCAGGCGCTGGTGGCTCACACCTGTAATCCTAGCTACTCAAGAGGCTGAGATCTGAGGATCACAGTTCAAAGCCAGCCGGAAAGTCTGTGAGACCCTTATCTTCAATAACCACTAGAAAAACTGGAAGTGGGGCTGTGGCTCAAGTTGTAGAGCGCTTGCCTGGAGCTGAAGAGCTGAAGGATAGGGCCCAAGCCCAGAGTTCAAGCCCCATAACTGACAAAAAAAATAAAAAAATAATTACAAGTATAAGTTTACATACATTATACATAAAAATATATCTAATATAGTGTATATATGCAACATGTATATAAAATGTGTGTATGTGTGTACATGTATACATATATATACATGTATATCTATATGTGTATATATATACATATATATGTAATATTAATAGCTCTGTTTTTCTGAAGAGCCCTGACTTATTTAAGCAGGAACATCTGTTCCTGTGGTTGTTTGGAAATTTAACTATAGGAAAGGGTAGCTGAAGACATCACTCAATGGTAGAGCATTTGCCTAACATATGCAAGGTCCTGAGTTTGACCCCAGTACTGAAAAAGAAAACAAAAACAAAAGAACAAAACCCACAAAATAATAACAACAAAAAGAGAAGTATATGAAAAGGCATGAAGGACTATTAAAAATCAGAGTAGTGTATTGTGGCATTGCTCTTACTTGTTCAATACTCTTCCCAGCCCTCTCTGGTCTTGAGATTGCTACATTTCCCGGATTATGTGATCATGAACATTCTGTATATGATTGTGTTAGTCCACCTTCCATTGCTGTGACAAAGTACCTGAGAAACTCAACTTGAACAGAGAAAACCTGCATTTTGGTTTATAGTTTCAGAGGATCTGGGCCATAGTCACTTGGCTCTGTTGATTCTGGGCAGTGTTCCACAGCAAGGAACATGTGGTGGGATAAAGCTGCTCACTTCATTGTAGTTAAACAGGAAAGAAAGCTTGATTTTGTAACAAACGCCCTACTCCAACTCATTTTGTTATAAAGTGACAAAATGGATTAATTAATCTATTAATTGTGACATAAGAGTCCCATGATCCAACCACATTCCTAAGGCCTCACCTGTGTTGCCTTCAAGACCAAGACTTCAACACACAAGGGAAGACAGGCAGGTACAGGAGGGAAATATTGATGACATAAATTTCCTGGCCTATCATTTGCTAAAAGCTACTTGCATGTCAAGATTCTGCCTTTGAGCCAGGCGCTGGCGGCTCATGCCTGTAATCCTAGCTACTAAGAAGGCTGAGATCTGAGGATCACAGTTCAAAGCCGGCCCGGGCAGGCAAGTCTGTGAAATTCTTATCTCCAATAAAGCACTAAAAAACCGGAAGTGGCGTTGTGGCTTAAGTGGTAGAGCGCTAGCCTTGAACTGAAGAGCTAAGGGACAGCGCCCAGGCCCAGAATTCAAGTCCCGTGACCAACAACAACAAAAAAAGATTCGGCCTTTGTTTTCTATGAAAAAGAGAGCTCTATTTCTAAAACCTTTTTAGCTATTATTTTAATTGCTAACTGCTGCACTAAACATGAGACTTTTGGAGACGCTGGGAAAGACCAACTCTGAAGTCAGGGTTAAGACTCATTGCTTTGTAGACAGATGAATCATACTTACCTATCCACCATAGTTCCTTCTATGAGATTATTTGCAAAATAAGTTCCACATTGCAGTAGATGTGGGCACAATTAGGGAAGTCCTACAGAGCTCTTATTTGAGAAGTTTCTGGTATAGAATTTTGTTTTTAACACAATACTGAATTCACTAGCACACTTAGTGAAAGTGCTATTTTCTCTTTTAAAAGAAGGAAGAGATACCCCGAGTTCTTTTTTTTAAATTTAATTTAATTTTTTGTGTGAACATACTGTACAGAGGGGTTACAATTACATGGGCAGGATAATTCGTACATTTCTTATCAAGCATTGCAGCCTCCTCCTTTGTTTACCCTTCACATCCCTTCCCAGCCTTCCTCCTCCCCAATCCTCCCCCCCCCTGCCCCACCCCAACGTTGGTTGTAAAGCTCGTTTTCGACATGACAACTTGTACTTCTCATTGTTGCAACAGGTCCACCTGTATCCTTATATGACTTGTTTTTCCCCATCTCCTCCACAAATTATACTGACATCAAATATAGTGAAAGCAGGGGTTATACTGTGGGGGAGGGACATACAAAGCAACAAAGAGATAATCTTATAAATGCGTTAGAAACAAATGCATGGAAGAAAAAAACATTAGAATACATATCTAAGGGTTCATTTTCCTAACATCACATTATCTGACCTTTTCCGCTTGACTCATACATATACTAGATATTGCAAATAAGGGAAACCATGGGACCTATGTTTCTTTGGGCCTGGCTTACTTCACTTAATATAATTTTTTCCAAGTTTTTCCATTTCCTAACAAATGGGGCAATGCCATTCTTTCTGATGGAGGCATAGAATTCCATTGTGTATATATACCACATTTTTTTGATCCATTCATCTACTGAAGGGCATCTGGGTTGGTTCCATATCTTAGCTATGAGATACCCTGAGTTCTTGATCACACTTCATCTCTTCATAGCTCAGTTGCTCATTGCTGACATGCTGCTAATCACTCAAGGAATTACAGTCAGAGGTGAATGAAATAGTGGGTGGAAATCATTGCAAGTGCTGGAGTACTACACAAGGGTAAGGCATTCCATGAGCTTTGTGACTCAGATCTTTCCCTTGAGACTTCAGTAAGCCATCCAATGGCCTGGCTCCTCCTCATGCACTCCTGAGCCCAGTAGCTGCCCTATGGTGGGGTAACGGGGAATGTGGAGGCTGAATGTGGCTTGTGACTTTGAAACTACTATTTTCTAGTTATGTGACATCCCTTTTGCGAAGCCTCAACTTCATCATTAAATTAGAGCTGTGTTTTTTCCTTAAGAGACTGTTGTACAGAGTGAAATAGTGCAGGTAAAGAGCCTAGTTCAGTGACTGACACATAGCACATGTTGAAAAGAATTACTACTCTCCCACTTTCCAAACGCTCCTCACTTTCCAACTCTCTGTCCTATGGCTCTGTCCTATCCAACCTTCCATTCATCATCTTCACTACTGGGACAACAAATACAGAGACGTTTCTCGGCTTGGTCCTGTATTTCCAGGGTTGCCTTCATTTTAACCAGGTTTCTGACCACCTAGAAACGGATTGATTCATTCACTGAATGAAGTGCCAGATATTAAATCTTAACCCACACACATGCTAGGCAAACACTCGATCACTGAGATACATCCCTTGTCCAAAAACTTTTAAGGGAGGTGGTCTGGAAGCTTTTCCATTTGTCCAATCCAGTCAATTTGTGTTTATTGACTCACCTTGTGAGCTCCACATGGACCTCAGTTTTAGAATTAGTACTGAAGTATTAAAGTACAGACGATGAGAACACACTGCACCCAAAAAGCTTGTCAGAAGACAATTGTTTGCAGGGCCAAATGGAAAGGAACAAAAGGGCATCTCAAGCCACAGCCAGGGGGTATTGGATGGCAATGGCACAGTGGTAATATCCTGCCAACAACACAGGAAGCCAGCTTGGGCCACTAGACCACACTAAAGTTCTCAATGTGCCAGGACTATGGGGCATTGAATAAAATCCAGACTATTCACCTGGGTAACACAAGGTGACATTAAAAACAACGAATACTGTCCCTAGTGCCATAACATCCTCCCTATCACTTGAATTTAGAAAATATGGAGGTATGAGGATAACTGTGGGTCAGGGCCATCCTAGGCAGTTAGTCACCCTAGGAATCAGAGAGAAGCACTTAGTAGAAAGAAAGGGCACTGTTGGCTAGTTGTTTCAGAACTGGCAGCTGTCCACCCTGTGGGAACTTCCTGCCACCCCCACTAAGTCCTGTCTATTCCTGGTGGCTGACCTGCCAATTCTCCAAGCTGTGGGAAAAGGCTGTGTGATGACAGACTCACCTGAGGCCTCGGCTGGGCTTTACTGCTGACTCCTGGCCAGGAAGAATGTTTAGCTGTTTGCTAGACAACTTTGACACTCAGTGACCTTACTGACACTTACTTACACTGACCTTACTGACACTGACTTACAAGACACTTGAGCATCTCTCAGAAAAAGTACAAACAACAAACAAACAAGAACAACCAAACAAAACTCCCAAGATATGCAAGGTATAATTCAGAATTCTATGACATTTAGATAATTTTTGCATTTAGAAACCTAATATAGTATTGATTTGGAAAACGAGGAGGAGGAAAAGCCACCAAAGAAAATCCTGAACAATACACTGTTGAACCACCAGTGGGTCATAGAAGAGATTAGAAAGGAAATTCAAATGTTCATGATATTTAACAAAAATGAATACACAAATCACCAGCTCCTATGGGACACAGCAAAGGCAGTACTCAGAGGCAAGTTTATAGTTCTGAGTTCCTACATCAACAACTTGGAGAGATCTCAAACAATTTAACAAGGCACCTGAAGCTCCTTGAAAATGAGCAATAATCTAAACCCCAAACCAGTAGATGGAAAGAAATAATTAAAATTAAATCAGAATTAAATGAATTAGAATCCAAAAAAAACATAGAAAGAATCAACAAAACAAAGAGTTGGTTCTTCGAAAAAATTAACAAAATTGACAGACCCTTAGCAAATTTTATTAGAAAAAGAAGAGAACACACCCAAATAAACAAGCTCAGAGATGAGAATGGAAACATCACTACAGAAACAACCAAGATTCAGAATATTGTAAGGGGATACTTCTCAAACCTTTATGCTAATAACCTTGAGAATCTGGATGAAATGGACAAATTTGTAGCAAATATTGACAAGTCCAAACTAAATCAATATGATTCAAACCAACTTAACAGATCCATATCAAGCCTCAAAATAGAAAAAGCAGTAAGAGACCTCCCACCCCCAAAAAGCCCAGGACCGGATGGATTTTCAGCTGAATTCTACAAGGCCTTCAAAGCAGAATGCACACCAATACTCCTTCAACTTTTCGATGAAATTGAAAGTGAAAGTTCACTACCAAACTCCTTCTATGAAGCCATCCTAACCTCATCCCCAAAACCAGGCAGGGACTCACCAAAGAAAGAGAACTGTAGACATATTTCTTTGATGAACATTGATACAAAACTTCTCAACAAAATCTTGGTCAATCAACTTCAACAATTCATCAAAAAATCATACACCACGATTAAACAGGATTCATTTCAGGGATGCAAAGCTGGTTCAATATACACATATCAATTAATATAATTCATCACATCAACAAGAGCAAGGATAAAAACCACATGATTATCTCAATAGATGCAGGAAAAGCATTTGACAAGATCCAACACCCCTTTATGATGAAAACTCTGGAAAAACTATGAATTCATGGAACATTCCTCAATATAATAAAGGCTGTGTATGACAAACCTACAGCAAGCACTATACTTAATGGCAAAAGGCTAAAGTCATTTCCTCGAAATTCAGGAATGAGACACGGATGTCCACTCTCTCCACTTCTCTTCAATTTACTATAAGAATGCCTAGTAAGAGCAATAAGACAAGATGCAAACATAAAGGGGATCCAAATAGGGAAAGATGAAGTAAAACTCTCCCTCTTTGCAGATGACATGCTATTGTATTTAAAGAATCCCATGGACTCCATTCCCAAGTTACTTGAGCTGATTTGAAACTTTGGCGAAGTAGCAAGATACAAAATTAATTCTCAAAAATCAATGGCTTTCCTGTATGCTAATAATGAGAAGAGGGCAGCTAAAATCAGGAAAGCAACTCCTTTTGTAATAACTCCACAAAAAATAAAATACCTAGGAGTTAACTAAAGAAATGAAAGACCTCTATGATGAAAACTTTAAAATCTTGAAAAAGGAAATTAAAGCAGAACTAAGGAAGTGGAAAAACCTCTCATGCTCCTTGATTGGAAGGATCAACATCATGAAAATGGTAATACTTTCCAAGGCTATGTACAATTTCAATGAGATACCTATCAATATTCCAACCTCATTCTTCAAGGAAATAGAAGAAGCAATCCAAATATTTATATGGAACAATAAAAGACCCCGAATCGCAAAAACAATCCTTAGCAGAAAGAACAGGGCTGGAGGAATATCAATGTCAAACTTCAAACTCTACTACAAAGCCATATTAATCAAAACTGTTTGGTGCTGCACAAGAACAGACCTGAGGACCAATGGAATAGAACTGAAGACTCAGAAATGAACCTACAAACCTATAACCATCTAATGTTTGATAAGGAAGCTAAAAAAATAGAAAAGTAGAAAGACAGCCTCTTCAGTAAATGGTGCTGGCAAAATTGGCTAATCACCTGTAGGAAAGTAAAGCTAGGTCCTCATATATCACCCTGCACCAGAATCAACTTCAAATGGATCAAAGATCTCAAAGTCAAAATAGACACCCTGAAAACATTACAGGAAGGAATAGGAGAATCCCTAGGTCTCCTAGGCACAGGCTGAAATTTTCTTACTAAAGACCCAGAAACACAACAAATCAAAGAAAGGTTGGACAAATGGGATTGCATAAAACTGCAGAGCTTCTGCATGGCAAAGAACATAGCTAGCAAGATCAATAGAAAGCCCCCAGATTGGGAGAAGATCTTCACTAGCTATACAATGGATAAGGGTCTCATATCTAAAATATACCTGGAACTCAATAAATTAAATCCCCCAACAACAAATCCTCAAAGAAACAACTGCCCAATTAGTAAGTGGGCTAAGACTTAGAGACTTCTCTGAAGAGGAAATAAGAATGGCCAATAGATACATGAAGAAATGTTTGACTTCTTTAGCTATAAAAGAAATGCAAATCAAAACAACATTGAGATTCAACCTCACCCCAGTTAGAATGGCTATAATCAAGAACTCTAATAATAGAAGCTGGAGGGAATGTGGCCAAAAGGGAACCCTACTGCATTGTTGGTGGGAGTGTAAACTTGTTCAACCACTTTGGAAAGCAAGGATGAAGGGTCCTCAAAAGACTCCACACAGAGCTTCTCTATGACCCAGCAATCCCACTTTTAGACATTTACCCAAAGTATCACAAGTAAGGCCCTACTAAAGCTACCAGCTGTTTATCGCAGCATTATTCACTATAGCTAAAGCTATGTACATATGACCATATAACCTGATACTAAGTGAAATGAACCCCAAGATAAGGACACAAGAGATTTTATCTTTGTTGCTGTTCTGTTTAATGTATTTATAACGTAGTATGTGATTTTTTTTGTTTCTTTGTATGTTCTTCCCCTGTATAACCCCTGTTGTCACTGTATTTGATTCTGGTGTTCTGCATCTTGTATATGCATTTTTCCAGTTTGGGGAGGAGAAGGGAAATAACAAAATGCTGAAATAAGGATACAGAATGAGATGTAACAATGAGATGCACAAGACAGTATGTTGAAATAGAACTTTACAACTTTGCAGGGGGGGTGGGGGGAGAGGGTGGGAGGGGGTGTAAAAGGGAAGTTGGGGAGGTGAGGAGGAAAGGGATGGTAGGGGAAAAATAAGGGAAGATGTAACAATGCTTGATAGGAAATGTAGTCATTACCTTGCTCATGTAACTGTAACTCCTCTGTACAGTATCTTTACAATAAAAAATATATACTAAGAAAGAAAGAAAAAAAGAGGAGGAGGAGGAGGAAGGGGAGGAGAAAAGTGCATGCAAATATGGCCAAAATGACTTGTCCCTAGTCACATCCCTCACCTTAGTTTTAGTTCCATGTAGCTGGACACTATCACCAAGTTAAAACTTGGTGTCTCTAGATGGACACTGGTGGCCCACGCCTGTAATCCTAGTTACTCAGGAGGCTGAGATCTGAGGATCCTGGTTCAAAGCCAGCCCAGGCAAGGAAAGTCTGTGAGATTCTTATCTCCAATTAACCACCAGAAAATTGGAATGGTACTGTGGCTCAAGTGGTAGAACACTTGCCTTGAGCTGAAGAGCTCAGGAACCAGGTCCAGAGTTCAAGCCCCATGACAACCCCCCCCAAAAAAAATAAACATAAAAAAGGGCCATTAGTCTTTGTTACTCAACACAATTTTAGATCAACTCCTGCAATTCTGAAGACTTTTTCTTCTGCATCTCCTTTCTGCAGAAATCTTTCATTGCCATAAGTCATGCAGAAAGGAGAGGAGGGAATGACCTTGACCATGAGAAATGGAGTCATGCTGGAATTATAACATAAGACCTAAGTCTTCACAAATACATTATTTGCTGCCTTTTCTCTGAATCGCCAGCAGTCCCAGCTCCAGCTTCAGCAGGCAATAGATTCAGAGCTAGGCAGGGAATCCATGCTGAGCAGGAAGCACCCCCACACCCAACAGCTCACTCTGTAAGCCTTCTTCTCCTTCTCAGCAGATGAGGCTCACAGGGCTGTTCACATTGTTTAGAAGCTAATCAGCTGGTGAGTGTGATTGAGTCAGAAACTGTCTCATAAGTCCTCTTGCTTCTGTAAAGTCCACCCTACCAAGAATTTCTCAGAATATTCTGGCAAGTCTTTAGTGTCTGAACAAGCCCAGGGTGGTTGCTCTTTTTCTTTTCAGTGACTAGATAGATATAACAAATCCTTGAGTTCTTGTCATGTCTTGCTATCTTTTTACCTTTCTGATTCTTTGACTCCAATATCCCACCGGAGTCCTGTCTTCTCTCTGAGTCATCTCAACCTAACCGAAAAAGAGCTTGATTTTCTTTGTGATCTGCTGGACATCCTCCTGTTCTCATCCTCACTGGACAGAGGCTGCTCTGTCCAGGGCCTGTCTTCCAACCCAATGCTACATAAGAGGTATATTACAGGCAGAGGATGTAGCTCAGTGGTAGAGACGGCCTGTCACGTGCAAGGCCCTGAATTTCAAGCCTTCACTATGCTAGAGCCAGCCTAATTCCCTACAGAAATACAGTCCTTTTATGTAGGCACTGGGTGAGGTAGAGAATTGGTTCATGATCTCCCATGGATACTCAAAGTCCATATACACTTTGTGTGTGTGTGTAATGCTGTACTATTCACATCTAACCTTCACACATCCCTGTATATTTAAATCATCTCAATTTTTGTTGTTGTTGTTGTGGGTCTTGAACTCTCGGCCTGGGTGCTGTCCCTCAGCTCTTCAGCTCAAGGCGAGCACTCTACCACTTGAGCCACAGCTCTACTTCTTGTTTTCTAGTAGTTTATTGGAGATAAGAGTCTCACGGAAGCCGGGCGCTGGTGGCTCACGCCTGTAATCCTAGCTACTCAGGAGGCTGAGATCTGAGGATCGCGGTTCAAAGCCAGCCCGGGCAGGAGAGACCGTGAGACTCCTATCTCCAATAAACCAACAGAAAACCGGAAGTGGCGCTGTAGCTCAAAGTGGTAGAGCGCTCGCCTTGAGCTGAAGAGCTGAGGGACAGCGCCCAGGCCCAGAGTTCAAGCCCCGCGACCGACAAAAAAAAAAAAAAAAAAAAGAGTCTCACGGAGTTTCCTACCTGGGCTGGCTTTGAACTATGATCCTCAGATCTCAGCCTCCTGAGTAGCTAGGATTACAGGCGTGAGCCACCAGTGCCTGGCTTCATCTCAATATAATTTACAATGCAGGAGATGCTATGTAAATAGTGGTTATACTGTAATGTTTAAGGAAATCACATAGAAGTATGTACATGTCAATACAGGAACAACCATTGCAGATCTTAACAACATGGGACACCGTGGTTGATTGAATGGGAAAAAATGGGGATCCATCGACACAGGCCGACTGTAAAAAAATACAAGAACGTTACCCCTTTGCTGGACACCTCTAAAAGGCTGCTGTCTCTTGCCTGTTGTCCTTAAGGACTACATTTTGAGCTCCTGTCCCAAGTAACAGAATACACCGACATAGCGTGGTCACTATACTAAACTGCTAAGATATTCCATAAAATACACTAGGACACACAAAATAGTTTTGTAGAGATGACTCAGAGAGAGAGGACAGACTCCTGTGGGATATTGCAGCCAAAGAATCAGAAAGGTAAAAAGATGTAGCTGGGCACTGGTGGCTCACTCCTGTAATCCTAGCTACTCAGGAGGCTGAGATCTGAAGATCATGGTTCAAAGCCAGCCCAGGCAGGAAAGTCTGCGAGAATCTTATCTCCAATAAATCACTGGAAAACTGGAAGTAGTGCTGTGGTTCAAGTGGTATAGCACTTGCCTTGAGCTGAAGAGCTCAAGGACAGCACCCAGGCCCAGAGTTCAAGCCCCATGACTGACCAGAAAAAAAAAAAGTTGGAAAGACATTATCAGAACTCAAGGATTTTTTGTATCTATTTAGTCACAGAAAAGAAAATGAGCAAACTATCATGGGGGCAACAGTACACAGGAGTCTAGCTCCAGGCAGGTTCTTGGCCTATGTGTCATTTCTTTTAATCCTCCAAGCCATACTCATGGGTTCTTATCATTAATGTTTTACAGGATGAGAAAATGAGAGCTAGACAAAGTAAGCTCTAGACTTGGTCAACACCTTACATCATGATTTGAGGAGGGTTACCTCCAGAGAAGCTTTGATCAGTTAAAGAGCCAGGATTTGAAGGTCTAGTGTAAATGTAGACAGAGAAATAGAGGCATTTGGTTTCCTGACTTCTACACCAGCCTTTGAGGTCCACATCCCAGAACTCCCCTGGTCATCACCACATCTACAAGATGGTCACTATGACATAAGCCAAAATAGGTACAAGACACCCAAACCTTAGAAAGGAACTCTTGAATTGAAGATACCCGATAGTCAGTGAGCACAGCATCATTAGAAGAAAAAAGCTGTTAATTGCTCTGTTTCTAAATATAACAACTTGTAGGGCTCCTGTGGAGCTTGTTCACAGAAGAGAAGACTTGTTCCATGATTTTCTCTGAATTGGAATATCTAAACTCAAATGAGGGAAATTATTCAAATCCTAAACCACCAATAGAAATGGAACTTGGCAATTCAGGGGGTCAGGCAAACATGTTTCTGGACTTTATTTACCATAGCAGACAACACTGTATGTATTGAATCTTCTGTGGACCAGCCTCATTCCAGGTATTGGGCTAAGGAGGAAAGCAATGTTGCAAAGATAAATAACTAAGTCAATATATGATTCTGTCTCTGTCTCTCTGTCTGTCTCTGTATTTCTCTCTGTGTGTGTTTCTCTCTCTCCCTCTCTCTCTTTCCCCCTCTCTCTCCCTCCCTCTGTCCCTTTCTCTGTCTCTCTCTCCTTCTTTCTCTATCCTTCTCTCTCTCTCTCTCTTTCTCTCTCTCTTTCCCTCTCTATCTCTCCCTCCTCTCTGTCCCTCTCTTTTAAGAGCTACATACAGTGACATTGTCAAGTATCTTCCTCTACTAGAAACGCTCTGGCTCATTTATACCATCAACTTTCTCAATTACAGTTCTACCCTTATATCCAAGTTTTATAAAACAGTACAGCATGGGTTAGCAAATATGTTAATGGTGAAACAAGGAAATACTCAGCTGGGCTTTGCAAATCCTAAACACAGTTTTCTCTGTATACAAATGAACCCGGAAGAGTAGATTAGAACAAAGAAGATCCTGTCATACAATCCTCTCTGTGCAAATAAAAACATGTGAGTGGGACAATGTGCTTCCTGGATGAATCTCACATCCAGGGCTGTGAGGTCAGGCTTCAGCCTCTGGCTACAGTTTTTTTTGGAGGTCAGTAGCCTTTCAAGATCTGGGGAGCAGAATGAGCTCTAAACAGAGAATCAAAATTGAAGCTGTTTGTTTGTTGGGTAGTTTGGTGGTGGTGGTGATGGTAGTGGTAGTGGTAGTAGTTAAAGAAGCTTTTCATTATGTTTTTGGTTTTCTATGGAAAAATGTAAGAAACATCACACTTAGATTCAAATAACAGCATTCAGAAGGTTTAAGTTTGAATCATAGCTGTGCAACTTACTAGCTATGGGTTCCTGGGCAACTTATGAAACTCATTGAGCCTCAGTGTTCTTATCTGTAAGTGGGAGAGGTGATTATAATGCTAGATCTGATCACTTCAAAGCAGCATTTTGAATTCTAAACACATATTTGAAACCATGCCAGAAGCTGCCAAATGTATGACAAACCTAAGAGAGAGGCCACCTTTACTATAGTCTCTAGAGTGATATGTTTAGAAAACTCAGGCCATCTAGATATGATTCTATTTGCCTCCTGCTCTTTCCTTTTTATCTTAATAAACATTAACTATTCAATAGATAGAATAAAAGCCTAGCCAGGAGACAGACAATGATCTGTAAACTCTATTAAGAGTTCAATTGACTGACATAAATGGGCTTATTCAGAGCCAAACCATGGTTGTCCAGGTATCACACACACTCAGTATGGACAGAAAAACTTAGTGGTAGCTTTACCTTCTTTTAGAGGTGCTATTTCTTGTTTAGAAAAACTGGTTGAGCTACCTTTTTAGACTGCCTTGACCTGCAAAGTTCTGCACTCATAATTCCCCAATGTTCATCAGTCCACAAAAAAAGGTTTTAGTAGCTGGGACCCACTGGCTCATATCTGTAATCCTAGCTACTCAGGAGGCTGAGATCTGAAGATTGCAGCTCAAAGCCAGCCTGGCCAGGCTGAGACTCTTATCTCAAATTAACCACTAGAAAATAAGAAGAGGAGTTATGGCTCCAAGTGATAGAGCACTAGCTCTGAGCATGAAAGCTCAGGGACAGTGCTCAGGCCCTGAGTTAAAGCTTCATGACCAGAAAAAAAATTTTTTTTGGTGTTATTTTTCAATAAGCTAGATGTCTTCTTTCTGTCTTTGTTTTATTCCTGGTAAATTCACATCTACATTGAAGAGGTGACAGCTACAGAATACCTCTTGGAGGTGTTCAGCTCCTTCAGGAGTTGTCCTGTTGATGATCCTCTCTGCTTCTGAGTCTGCTCCCACCATCTTCTACGTTTCATAGTCTCATCTTTTGAATCTCAGATACAGCCTTAAATTCTTGTGACCAAAATTTGCTACCAATAACACCTTTACTTGGTCATTTCCATAGCTCATCTGGAAACTGAGTTGTTAAGAGTTGTCATTTCTACTCTAGTGAGATAGTTCCTTGGAGTGAGTGCAAGAAGTCTGTCTTGAGTCTGTGGTGTATTAATGACTTCCACATGCATGGCTGTATTTCATTACCTCTACTGTCAGAATCCTACCTCCTCTCAATATCCAGCATCACTCCCTACTCTGAGAAGCTGTTCCTGTCACTCACAGATCAGCAACCATGGCATAGGTATTCCCCATCCTGGTAAGCTGCTTAATAGACTATTACCTATGTATTCCTATTCTTTTTTCCAACAAGACAATAGCACTTGTATGGCAAGGAAGGCCTGTCTCTACATGGCACTTTGCTTTTGGTGAGCCCTGTACTGCTCCTTTTTGGCAGAATGACAGGCATCCTGCAAAGCTAAGAGGCTGAACTACAGGAGAGTTGCCCAGAGATCACTGCATGAACACAAGCCCACCATTTTTAATTTGATGAGGATTTTTAGTTCTGGAGTCCCAGAAGAAAGTTATCTATAGAAACCTTTTGGAATCACCTCCCATTTGGCCAAATGAACATGTTAAATCTGAGATGAGAGTGACAGGTAGTCATCCATGTATTCATAGAGCTGAACAGAGCTGCAACTACAATACAATGAAAAGCCACAAAAATCCAGAAAAGTAGTATATACTAATTTCCTTATTGGAATTTAAAGAGTAAAAGAACATCTTAATTGACATCACTGTCATTGACATTGAATACCTTACTTACCTAAGACTCTCCAGAGTCAAGGCAAGAAGGGAGAGAAAAGTTGATCAAGGAATTTTACCCGGAGTTAATGAGAAATAGTTACTAGCACCATGCTAGGGCTGTCCAGAGGACAGTCAGGGCAGATGAACCTGAAGATAGAGTGTGGTGAGTGGGCCAAGAACTGGGTTATCACAGGATCTGGCTCAAACCTGCTCTAACTTCTTAGACTAGCTCTTCATCCACTCTGACCTTTAACTTTCTCATCTACAAAATAACTCTCTGTGTGCTTTTACTTGCTCATTCTGAGACTATTTCTCAGCTATATACATTTAATCTGTAAATTATGGGAAATCAACTTTCTTTTTCTTTGACAAAAAATTAAATGGTTAATGGAGCCAACCTCATGTTTACATTATTTACATTAAAACCCCTCAGGCCTGGGTGTAACTTACTGGTATAGGTCTTGCATAGCAAGCAAGAGACTCTGGTTCTATATCCAGCTCCATACACAGAGAAAACACACAAAGCAAAGCCCATACATTCCAGAGCTAAGTTAATGAGTCCAGACTTTTAGGAAGGAAGAAGTCATTCACATCTTCCTTAATAGTTTACACTTGGCTTTAACTTGATCCTAGTCTTAACCTGGTTCTTACTTGCCCCCCCCCCCCCCGCCCATATCCTGCCTTTGGGAGAGAAGTGCTCAAGTGCAAAGGATTGCATTAATCATATTTCTCAGGTCATACCATATTTACTTCTTTAGGCCCTTTCTGTCCCCCTTCTTGTTTATGTGTTATCTTTTAGCCCTACTTCTCACTTTTATTCCCTACCCCCCAAGAGTAAGGGGTTAATCATGTCATTTTTGTTGAACATGCTCTTCAGAAAAATGTGGACTTCTTTATGTTTACTTTTACATTTCTGTAACTGGCTCTTGGTTGTCTATTTCTCCTTTCTTGGAGACTCTATCAAGAGATGACCACATTGTCCTCCTCACCAAAAGGATTGACTCCAGGTCCAGGAAATCCAGAGATACTATACCGTCCACATAGTAAGAGACTCATGGAATGCTCACTTTATAACAAAAGGAAAGGAAATTCCTGTGGCAGAGTGATTAAAAACACAGGTTTGCCAGTCAAATTCACTTTAGTCTAAATCCTGCCTTTGCACATTGATGTGACTTCAGGCAAATCACTCGGCCATTCAAAAATCTCATTTGTCTATAAAATAAGGGTAGAAGTAAATCATGAGGTTGTTGTGAAGACTAAATAAGATAGGATTAGAACAGCAGAGGCTGGCTGAGAGTAAATCCTAAACAAAGGACAGCTGAGTTCAATAATAAACACTTAGTGGGCAGCTCACAGAGCCAAGTGCTCCAGTCTCATGCACGGGAAAGGGCTAAGGATGAAAAGGACACTGGAAGTTAAAGCATGTCTGGAAACATGGAAAATTCACAACTAAAATCTCATCATCAGCTTTGAAGTCTCTGAGATAAACAATGCCAAGGTAGATATTTACAAGTATCCCAAAGAAACAAAAGGAAAACAATAGTTTTCTACTTCTGGAATTTCTACTTTTTTTTCTTAAGGTTTAAAAACATATTTGGGGGCATATGCTTTATTTCAACCTAGCCTTCTCCACTCCCACAGAGTCAGACCTGGAGGCTGTATTCTGAGCACATGGGAGGCTGAGGCAGGAGGATTGTGAATTTGAGGGCAGCCTGGGCTATGCAGCAAGTTCCAGGCCACCCTGGGCAAGTTCAGAAAACCCTCTCAAAATAAATCAGTTTGAATTTGTCAACCATTTGGTGTCAGCTTGGTCAAGAGTGTGGTGACAATAGTCTGAGATTTCCTAGTCAAGGAAGCTCAGAGTGGTAGAAATATGGAGACAGGGTGGTCTTTGGAAGCCATTTGTTTGTCCTCTCCCTGCCATCTCCCCCACCCCCCAACCTTCCTTGCACACAAGGAAGCTGGGTCGATAAAGCAGCTTTTATCACTGTCCTTAGTGTTTGCGCAATGTATTCTAAGTGGACATGCAGTGACCATACAAATAGCACCTGTGACTGACACGCTTGAGTTCTGCTGTTGCCTCCAAGTTCACCTGCATGGAGACAGCATGTTTGATGTTTCCTCAGGGCCAAGATTATACTCTATAGAATTCTCTATAATGAGCTTATACCACCCAGGAATGTAGCTTACACTCAGCACGGAACAGGTACCTGAACTCCAAACCGACTTCCAGCACCCACCAATTTAACCTTTAAAGGACATGCCCAGGGGAAATGATGACCTCAGTCACTGCCCTTCAACAATGTGAACTTTGGACTGTATGGATAAGCAGCGAGTCAGGTGAGTCAGAAAAGTGACGCCCAAACATCCAACGATCAGGGCAAGATTGTGAAAACACCAACCCAACCCTTCTCCTTAACTTGGGAAAGCAAGCAGTCTTCTACTTCCTCAAAGAAATGTCCTTCAACAAACCTAATGACTCATAAGCAATCAGAAAATCTGTTATGCTTCTATTTATATCCCTCAACCAGGCTGAACTGCCCTTAGTAAGTGTTGGCAGCCCACAAAAAAAAATATGATTATCTATTGACTATGAGCAGAAGAATAAAATAAACTTATCTTCTCATTGTTTTTCAACATATCTGAGTAGTTGCTTTCAAATCTCTTCCAAACCTAAAATCAGCATACTATCTTGTTAACTTAAAATTAACTTAGAACTAACTTGTAAACTTAGAACTAAAACAGCCAGTATCCACATAGCTAATATTAAATGTTGGATATTTGTTGGTCATATTGAGTGTAAAAATGTTGGAAAGGGAAATTTGACTTCACAGTGTTTATGTTAAGGCAACCAGAAAGAAGAAATATATGGACCCTTGTGATTATAGAAAAATCTTGAAACAGAAGAATCTTGAAATCTCTCAGAACTTCCCATGCTTCCACTCTGCCTCTTCAAGATGTAGGTAGGGACTTTTGCAAAGTTGTCATAATTTTCTGCTTAATTTTAGGTTTTATGAGTGTCTGGCTATTAAATAAACTGCATTTATTAAGACATAATTAACCTATTTTCATATTTTAATCATCTAAGATATATATAACTGTAATCACAGTTTCAGATCATCAATGTTATCAAATTAAACTAATTCAACTCTAATCAAAAGCAAAAATACTGTGACATTTTAGTTAATCAATGCTGTTTTATTTTGGGAAATATGCAACTTCTGTGGGATGTTTTGAGATAATGAAAACAGCTCAAAAATCTCTCCTGCCTCTTTTAAAGACACCCCCCCCCCCCCCCCCCCGGCCCTACAGCTCAAGTACCTTAGGCGGTTCTAGGATCTCCTAAAGTTTCAATACAAATTATCCAGCCTTGAATTGGAGAGTGAGACCAGCCTTTTATTTCTGTCTTCCCACAAAAGATGTAGGTAACCAAGACATGAACACACACTACTTTGTCAAGTAATTTTATTTCGCCATTTGAAAGATGAGAATAGCTAAGAAAAAAATCTGGAAGACAAAAAAGAAGGCAAGTGAAAGATCTGCTGTCCAGGGTTAAACAACAGTGGCATAAGGGAAAAATGGGTGCTCTGAGTTCAAAACTTTTTGATGTTGATAGTGTTGAGTTTTCCACTTCTTCTGAATCCCAGATAAACTTAACCTGCTTGAGGGCTTAAAGAATTCCAACATTTTAACTAAACCAGATTAGTGCCATTTCAAAGAATGGGAATTTAATAATCTTCAAAAGAAACAAAAGTACAAGATCAGAAGGAGAAATTATCTTGAATTTTACATCAGTATGAATAGCCAAAAGTTTTTGACTCAAGCCCTAAAGAGACTCTTTTTATTTTTATTAGAAATAAACAAATGGACCAAACTTGTACTGAATTATGCTCTCATATTCTCCTATAGTTTACAGGATAGCTGCTTGGGGTGTTTTTCCTTCATGGACACTGCTTGCAATTGATAGTTGAAGAGAAACCTTTAAGAAATGTACATATAACCTATCTCTGGTTTCCCTCATTGTCATATCTAGAATGTGTCTATAAATCTTCAAGTAAAAACCTGGATGGTAAAAAAAAAATAACTTGAACATGACCAATTATACAAGACTCTAGGAATTCACACAATGAGACCAAAGGAGGATGTTCTTAGGAGAGGATCATAAAGGCTCAATAGCTATATGCATGTGATCATATAAAATGATGTTTATCAAAATGAGCTCCAAGAAATGGAAATAAGAAAAAAGAAATGTACATATATAAAAGCCTCTCTGACTTCTAGAAGTCCCTTTTTTGAGTTGAATCTCAGGCCACACATTTTAATTCTTATGCAAATATCCAAAGCAAATGGAAAAACTAGGATATTCCAACAGTGGTATAAAAACTTTACTAATATGGACCTATCTCTTTGATGAACATCGATGTAAAACTTCTCAACAAAATTTTGGCCAATCAACTTCAACAATTCATCAAAAAAATCATACACCATGATCTAACAGGATTCATTTCAGGGATACAAAGCTGGTTCAATATACACAAATCAAGTAATATAATTCATCACATCAACAGGAACAAGGATAAGAACCACATGATTATCTCAATAGATGCAGGAAAAGCATTTGACAAGATCCAACACCCCTTTATAATGAAGGCTCTGGAAAAACTAGGAATCCATGGAACATTCCTCAATATAATAAAGGCTGTATATGACAAGCCTACAGCCAGCATTATACTCAATGGTGAAAACTAAAGCCATTTCCTCTAACTCAGGGATGAGACATGGATGTCCACTCTCTCCACTTCTCTTCAATTTAGTATTAGAATGCCTAGTAAGAGCAATAAGACAAGATGCAAACATAAAGGGGATCCAAATAGGGAAAGATGAAGTAAAACTCTCCCTCTTTGTAGATGACATGCTCTTGTATTTAAAGAATCCCATGGACTCCATTCCCAAGTTACTTGAGCTGATTTGAAACTTTGGCGAAGTAGCAAGATACAAAATTAATTCTCAAAAATCAATAGCTTTCCTGTATGCTAATAATGAGAAGAGGGCAGCTAAAATCAGGAAAGCAACTCCTTTTGTAATCGCTCCTTTTGTAAAATAAAATACCTAGGAGTTAACTAAAGAAATGAAAGACCTCTATGATGAAAACTTTAAAATCTTGAAAAAGGAAATTAAAGCAGAACTAAGGAAGTGGAAAAATCTTCCATGCTACTGGATTGGAAGGATCAACATCATGAAAATGGTAATACTTTCAAAGGCTATGTACAAATTCAATGAGATACCTATCAATATTCCAACCTCATTCTTCAAGGAAATAGAAGAAGCAATCCAAAAATTTATATGGAACAATAAAAGACCCCGAATAGCAAAAACAATCCTTAGCAGAAAGAATAGTGCTGGAAGAATATCAATACCAAACTTCAAACTCTGCTGCAAAACCATAGTAATCAAAACTGTTTGGTACTGCACAAGAACAGAACTGAGGACCAGTGGAGTAGAATCGAAAACCCATAAATGAATCCACAGACCTATAGTCACCTAATGTTCGAAAAGGGAGCTAAAAAAAAGAATGGAAGAAAGTCAGCCTTTTCATTAAATGGTGCTGGCAAAATTGGTTAATCACTTGTAGAAAACTAAAACTAGATCCTTATATATCACCCTGCATCAGAATCAACTCTAAATGGATCAAAGACCTCGGAGTCAACACAGACACCCAGAAATCATTACAGGAAGGAATAGGAGAAACCCTAGGTCTCCTTGGCACAGGCTGAAGTTTTCTTACTAAAGACCCAGAAACACAACAAATCAAAGAAAGGTTGGACAAAGGGGATTGCATGAAGCTGCAGAGCTTCTGCATGGCAAAGGACATAGCTAGCAAGATTAACAGAAAGCCCATGGATTGGGAGATCTTCACTAGCCATAAAACAGATAAGGGTCTCATATCTAAAATATACCTGGAACTCAATAAATTAAATCCTCCAACATCAAATCCTCAAAGAAGTAACTGCCTGATAAATAAGTGGGCTAAAGACTTAAAGAGAGACTTCTCTGAAGAGGAAATAAGAATGGCCAGTAGATATATGAAGAAATGTTCAATCTCTCTAGCCATAAAATAAATGCAGGGGCTGGGAAGGTGGCTCAGTGGTAGAGCGCTTGTCTTGCATGCCTGAGGCCCTGGGTTTGATTCCTCAGCACCACATATAGCAAAAAGAAAAAAGCCGAAAGTGGCACTGTGGCTCAAGTGGTAGAGTGCTAGCCTTGAGCTGAAGAGCTGAGGGACAGTGCCCAGTCTGAGTTCAGGCCCCATGACCGGATCAAAAAAAAACCCCACAAGAAATGCAAATCAAAACAACATTGAGATTCAACCTCACCCCAGTTAGAATGGCTATAATCAAGAAATCTAATAACAACAGATGCAGGAGGTGATGTGGCCAAAAGAGACCCCTATTGCATTGTTGGTGGGAGTGTAAACTTGTTCAACTACTTTGGAAAGTAGTATGGAGGTTCCTCAAAAGACTCCACATAGAGCTCCCCTATGACCCAGCATTCCCACTTTGGGCATCACAAAGACCACACTAAAGCTATCAGCACAACTATCATTATTGCAGCATTATTTGCCATAGCTAAGCTATGGAACAAACCTAGATGCCCCTCAGTAGATGAATGGATAAGGAAAATGTGCTATATCTATACAATGGAATTCTATGCCTCCATCAGAAAGAATGACACCGCCCCATTTGTGTTAGTAAATGGAAAGACTTGGAAAAAACTATATTAAGTGAAGTAAGCCAGGCCCAAAGAAACATAGGTCCCATGGTTTCCCTTATTTTCAATAACTAGTATATGTCTGGAACAAGCAGAAAAGGTGAAAAGCTATGTACATATGACCAGATAAGATGATGTTAAGCGAAATGAACCCCAAGATGGGACATAAGTGGTTTTTTCTTTCTTGCTATTATTTCTAACATATTTATAATGTACCATGTGATTTTTTTGTTTCTTTGTATGTTCCTCTGCCACAGTATAACCCCTGTTTTCACTGTATTTGATGTTGGTGCCCTGCATCTTGTATATACAGTTCTCTAATTTGGGGAAGGGAAGGAAAAAAATAGCTTAAATAAGGATACAGGTTGACCCATTGTAACAATGAGATATACAAGACACTATGTTGAAAATGAACTTTACAATTTAGGTGTGGGGGGGAGAAGGGAGTGTAGTTGTGGAGGTGGGAGAGAAGGGATGGTAGGGGAAAAACAAAAGAGGAGTCAACAGTGCTCAATAGGAAATGTACTCATTACCTTGTTCATATAACTGTAACCCCTCTGTACAGTATTTTTACAATAAAAAACATATTTAAAAAATTTTACTAAAAGAATTCCAGTATTACCCACATTAGCTACTCTAATCCCAGGAAGAGTCCAGGGCAGAGGAAGAAGAAGAAAATCACTCATTTCAGCCTGAGGAGAAAAAAGGTGATTCCAACAATTTGTAATACTTTAAGAATCACTATGCTGTTTTCCATCTGCACAATATATTGGCCAACCATCTACTCTAAAAGTCTCCATTTTGCAGAAAAGTGCACTTCCAGACATGGTTGATATTGGAGTACCTTTGGTTTGCAGTCAGTTGATAATCTGAATAAATTGAGATGATGAATGTAAAGAAGCTAACCACCATCTTGCACCTCACTCCTCGCAGTGAATGCTGTAACATCAAACCAAGGCTCTTCTACCTTCAAAGCTCTCCAGAACCTCCCTAGTCTGACCTTGCTCTGGTTAACCGCCTATCTCAGAACTTTTCAGCATACCTCTGTCTCAGCCGGGACTGGCTCTTCTCTATAACTCCAGCAGCTCCCTGTCTACATTCAATGCTATCACCTAACACTCCAGCTCTCCCAAATCCTCATCTTTCCTCAAGGAGCTACATATCTCTTTTCTATAAAGCTCTTTCTATTGGCCTAGACCCAACAGTTCATTAGCTTTTCAGTTTCTTTTGTGCTTGTAGCCAATACTACATGCATTAATTCCAACCCATAATTGTTTCCAAAGTCAAAATATCATCTAATTGAACTTCTGCTGTCATAAACTTCTGCTGCTCATAAACATATAAGCTTATGATCTTAGGAGCTCCCTGGTGGTGGTGGGGAGGGACGGCGATGTTCTACACTTTGCAGCATTACTGTTTCACAATTTGAGAAGAGTATCATGAGTTAAGGATGGAGCCAATTCCTAGTTAAGTCAATTTAACAGACCAATAGCACTTTCTCTATGCTCTTGTGTTAATAGCAAGGCAAGGAGCAATGGAGCCACAAAGGATAACCTCTTCTAGAAATTAATGTGATAACCTCCACAAAGCTTTCCAATATGTACACAGTGTCCTAACATGACTAGCTCTATGAGATTATGATCACATAGAACAATACAATTAATATTGCTTAACCAAATGCAGGTGAAAGGAAACTAGAGACCACAGGGACAACAAAAGTTTCTCTTGACAACAAAGGGTTCCTTGCTCCTCCCTCCCTCTCCCCTCACCCCCATGGTAGCTTGTTGACAGGAATTTACAGTGTAGAGGTATTAAGAGGACCTCTACATTTCAGCACTAAAATTTTCTTCTAAACCCTATTTTAAACTGACCCTGCACTCCCTATAATGTGGAATGTTTCTAAATTGCTATTTGCCATCCTGGAACATGTGTTCTATCTTAAAATCAGACAGTGATAAATTAAAAAGTTCTGGGAAACTGGGATAGCATCCAGGGGGTAGGTCTAGTTTTTTTTTTAAAGGAATATGAAATATGAATTCATGGTTAGGTAAATAACATGGATGAATATTTATTTAGATGAAGAATCACAAAAGGGGTGACACTGATTAAGATGCATTGTACTTATACACTGACATGCTGAATTTGTACAACTAAAGAGAATAATTTTTTTTAAAAATCACAAAAGGCATGCACAAATACAACATAAATAATATGAAATACTGCCCAAATCCCATAATATTCAAAGAATCAACTGATATAGTTCTGTAAAAAAAAAAAATTCCGATGGTGAGTCTACCTAGTGAAACCAGACTCATTTATAATAAACAGCACTTACTGCAACCAGACACCTGGGCAGCAAAACAAACATCAGGAGATAATTTATGATTATGTAGTTTAAGACAATAAGAACAAGAAGGGGCACTTACAGAACAATTGCAACCTGCAAGTTCTTAGGCTCCACCCCTGGACCATGATTCAGGAAGGTTAGGGTAAAGGCCAGAACACTGTTCCACTAGCACCCAAGGCCATTAGTCACATTTTTAAAGACAATAATTTGAAGGAACTACCCGTACCTTAGTCCACAAGAGCTAAAGAAAAAAAAAAAGACCAAATTAACACCATTTTCAGACTAAATAGAAGAACAGCAGGAACTCTGATTTACAATGTCCCTTGACACAATCTCCCATTTTATTTGCATATTGTTTATGGTTACTAAAAAAGTTTAGGGGTGAAGTCAGGCACAGGTAGTTCATGCCTATAAACTTAGCTACTCATGATCCAGAGGATCACAGCTGTGGCCAGCCTAGAGAGGAGTTTTCCAGGTTCCATCTTCAAAACAACCAGCAAAAAGCAGGGCCTGGAGGTCTAGCTCAAGTGGTAAAGCTACAGTGCAGACTGCACAAGGCCCTGAATTCAAATGCTAGTAGTGCCAAAAAAAAGTTAGGGGTGAAAATAGTAACAATGAGTATTGCCACTTGTAGCAGATAAACTCAGAAATTGGTGACACTGAGTTACTTTGTGAAGTTAACAACTGAAAATAACAATTGGAATTGTTAAAAAGGTTATTAGAAATAGTTCATTTCTGAGATACTGGAGAAAGATCTCACTGAGTATGCCATCTCAGACATACATGAATACATTTTAATTCAGAAAAGCTACTTGAATGAAAAACATAGAGTCAAGCAAACAGATTCTGGAAGGGAGCTGAATCTGGCAGAAGGGAATGGCCCAAGAAGGTAGGGTGAGTTTCCCTGTTCCTTTTTATTTTTTGGTCTGAGGAATGGGAACCAGTGACACTAATGAAACTCCAACAGAAAATCTGCTGTCCTTCTGGCTAGAAAACTAAGAGAAGAATTAGTACAACCAGAGCCATTGGAACACAATGGGGTAATACTGGATAGGAAAGGGTCAGAGAAATGGAGCCACAAATGATCATCTCTTTACAATTGCAAACTCTGCCCAAATATCTGATTGACTCCCAAGCAGCCAAACATAAGGCAAAGAGCTCAGTTAAGTGTACAAGGTCTGAGAAGAGCTTGGAGCCACCACCCCAAAGTGGAGTTTACAATTTAAATTTAACCAAGACATTTGTTTACAAAAAAAAAGAAAGAAAGAAAAATAATGCTTTTACAGGCTGCATAAAAAAGAACATTCATAACGTCTAGGGTACAACCCAAATTATTTAACATAAAATGAAGCAGAATAATGTGACTCATTCTCAAGAGAAGAGACAATTAACAGAAAATGACCTGGATATGAGACAAATGTTTGAAGAATGAACCAATAAATTTAAGGAAGTAATTATAACTATGTTCGCTGGTATAAAACACAATATACTCATAAGGAAGACAAAAAAAGGAATCTTAGCTAAGATATGGAATATAAGTTCTAGAACTGAAAAATATAATACTAAATAAAATATCCACTGTATAGACTGGAATAAGATAAAAATGACATTTTAAAACTATATTAGTAGAAATTATACAATCTAGACTGAAAAGATAGAATTGGCTTTTCTTGCTAACTTAGCTAGATGACTTTCTGTTCTCTACCCCAGCAGAAAAATAAGGTTGAATATTTTCTAAAGAGGGTAAAACCAACATCCCTGGACCAAGCATAGTTGTGGGTGGTGGCAAAATATTAAAAGGAGAAAACATAAGATAGAAATTGATGCACTGAATTTGGAGACAGCCCTTTCCCCCTTCCTTATCTTAGCTGATCTTCTCAAAATGTGATTAGCCAAGCTTATTACATGAAAATGAGATATTAGAATGATCTATTTTCTTTTCTAGTGCAAGTACTGGGACTTGAAGTCAGGAACTCACTCTCTGATTTGGTTCAAGGATAGTGCTCTATCGCTTGACCCACACTTCCATTTCTAGTATTTTGCTACATAATTGGAGATAAGAATCTCTCCAATTTGTCTGCCCAGGCTGGCTTCAAACCTTGATCCTCAGATCTCAGTCTCTGGAGTAGCTGGAATTACAGATGTGAGCCATTGGCATTGGGCAGAATGTTTTACTTTGGAGAATCTTACCAACTGGGAAGAAAAACATCCAGTGATCTGAGAGACAGGGTTCTGTCCCCTAGCAAAGCAACCCAACCAAGCAATCCAACCAAGCAACCCAACCAATTCCTCACTGGGAGACTATCTGCCTGGATGGCATTCTTGGAGCAAAATGAAGAGAGCTAAGCCAGCCATCATCCAATATGCAAACTTTCAGTAAAGGCCAATTTTCCATTCCTAAGCCCCCTCTCTTCCCCTCCGCTAGGCCGAGCGTCCCTGGCAAGGAAGTAAACTGAATGTCAAGGAGGGGAGGGTCAGATGGAAGCTGATTTTCAAGTATACCCTCTTTTGTAATTTTAAGTTTCGTAAATGCACATTTTTATTATTCATTAAGACATTAAAGTGCTCAGAAAGGGTCTGACAGATAAATTCAAGGAAGTATTCTTGAAAGTACAATGAAAGACATAGAGAGGGCAGGGGATGTGGTCCAATGGTTAAAAAAAAAAAAAAAAGTACTTGCCTAGTATACAGCAAGGCCCTGGGTTCAATCCCCAGCACCATAAAACAACTGAGCAAAAACAATGTTAAGTTGAACAGAGGAAGAATTTTGAGAATCATAGGAAAGGAAAGAGTAAAGGAGGGTGAAGATGGTCAGAATATTTTATGTTCCTGTGTGGAAATGGAACAATGAAGTTTACTGAGATTAGTTTGGGAAAAAGAGAAAAGGGAGAGTGACAGAGGGGCTGAGTCTGATCATGCTACACTGTATGCATGTATGAACATATAAAAATGGACTCCCCTGGGCTGGGAAGGTGGCTCAGTGGTAGAGCGCTTACCTTGCATGCTCGAGGCCCTGGGTTCGATTCTTCAGCACCACATAAGCAAAAAGAAAAAAGCCGGAAGTGGCGCTGTGGCTCAAGTGGTAGAGCGCTAGCCTTGAGCTGAAGAGCTGAGGGACAATGCCCAGGCCCAGAGTTCAGGCCCACGACCGGACCCAAAAAAAAAAAATGGACTCCCCTTGTACATTTTTTTCCCAAAGTGTGGAAAATGAAAAAATTTAGATGATCAACTCAAGAAGTCTGACATCAACTAGTAGTTCTGAGAAAAGAATGAAGAAAACAGAAGAAAGGAATTGCCACAGAAGTAATAGAACACTTCTCACAGGTAAATAAGAAAAGTCTCTAGAGTGAAAATAACCACAAAGTCCTCAGCATGAGTGAATAAACATTGATCCACACCAAAGATGTCAAGGATTTTTTTTAATAAAAGGAGGTACTAAAAGCATTTAGAGAGAACAAAGAAGTCACGTGCAAAAGGAATGAAATTAAAAATGCACTGGAATATTCTGTAGCAATCCTGGTAACCAGAGGAAATGGAACCAAAACTAAGTTCATATTTCGAAGCAAAATTATGCTCATGACTAGAATCCTATTATCATCCAAATGATCAATCAGTTGTGAGGATAAATACATTTTTCAAAAATTCAAGAAGTGTAGTTGTTGAATTTAAATCTCCAATGTACCTTTTCTTAGTAAGCTTCTAGAGAATAGTTTCCTGAAAAATAAAGGCATAAATTAAGCTAATAATGTAAGACACAAGAAAGGTATAAAGAAAATTCAGGAGAATTCTGGGCAGCAGGCCTCAGGTACAATTAAGTACAGATTGAAGGAAGAAGATGAAGAAGGATAAGAAAGGGAGGCCCGGGCTGGGATGTAGCTCAGTGGCAAAGCGCTTGCCTAGCAAGCGCAACGTCCTGGGTTCCATCCCCAGTACCAAAAAAGAAAAGACAAAAAAAAAATAAATAAATAAAGGGAGGCCCTTCAAAACACAATGGGATTGACCAATTATTAAAAAATATATTTTATCATTTCCAAGTAAAATGAAAGGCAAAAAAAATCAGTTTTGAATGATCATATGGGTGTGTGTGGTGGTACAGAAATACAATGAGAGAAAATATGAAATTGTTATCTCTGGTAAAAATTAAATTTCTAAAACACCCAAAATGTAATTCTGGGGCACCACTTGACCCTTACCTATAATAAACACTAAATATGACTTAAACATAAATTCAATAGAACTATACTGGCAGAACGGAATGAAAACACTACTGGGACACAAAGGGATTAGGGCTACAGCTGACCAGAATGTGCAGCTCTAACAGCATGTACAAACTACATAGAAGTAGACTAGTAAATACTTGATTGTCAACTCAAAGAATGACCTGGAAGTGGCTAGCTCTGTATAGCACGGTCACAGTGTGATTGTAGAGGTGTGGGAAACTGTTGTTTTTCATTATTATCCTTTAAGTACAGTTTGCATTTTAACCAGGTTTTAATTTTGAGTTTTAACTAAGTCTTAATAACAATGGCTAAGCTGTAGGTCCTGTTCAAAATGGACACTTATCTAAGCACTTAATATACATGAGCACCTATATTCTTCATAACTTTGTCAGGTTAGGTGCCTATTTTGTAGACAAAGAATATGACATACAGCAATGTAAAATAAGTTGCCAAAGATTCATGCAATTGGCAATAAGTCAAGCCAGGATTTGGACTGAGATAGAAGGTTCTAGAATCTGGGCATTTTATATAATTGACTCATTACAGAAAAGTTTTTTTTTTCCTCCACTCTCTCCTCCTTCTGTCTTATGATCATTTTATATTTATTAACTCTAGTGCACATAAAATAAATTTTAAAAAATCCAAGTTTTATTTGCAAGAAAATTTTTACAACAAACAACATTACAAATATATTACAAAATGATGATTACCCATTGTGTAAGAATTTACTGAAAAATCAGAAAAGCACGAAGAACATAGTTTAATTTGAATAGATCTCTTGAGATAGGCACAGAAGTTTGAAGACTACTAAAAAAAGGGGGGAGGGGAGTTCTAAAGCTTCTGTCCTGTTGATACCATTTAAATTTGAAATTGATTAAATCTTGAAGCATCTTCATTAGAGAGCAAAGACATAATTTTCTATGAGGATCCTTGCCATGTTTAGAGGGCAATAGACCAGTCAGTCACATGAGTCGTTCTTCAGGAAGATTAAGGACAACTACCATTACTGTCCCTGCACGGGAGGACCTGATTTGGCCAGTCAATAATCCCAGGCAAACTGATTGCTAGATGTTTTCCAGTTCTCTCGATAACGTTCTCTTTACCTTCTCTGTAGGTCCTGGACCAATATTGCATGCTCCAGTCTAAAGTAATAAACCATGAGAAGGCTCATGAATTACTATGATTTGGTTCTTTTACCAGAGTTCTCTGGAACAAGTATCTTTAGGAAAAAGTACTGGAACATTCTTATATTGCTCACATACAAATCCATTTGCTATTTATAATTAGCATGTGGGAGAGCAGTATTATTTTCTTCTAGAGATGAGAAGATTAAGGCTCAGAAAGGCTTAGTAACTCACCTAAAATTACACAGTGTAATTCTACTTAGTAGGATTCAAACTCAGTTGTATTCACTGGTTTCTCCATTTTCCAAAGTGTTCTTGGTTTCTTTTGTCCACAAGACCAAAGCTATGATAGAGTTAGATGATTTAGACCCATGGAATATCTTTCAAAGGTCAGATACCTTCTTTGCAAGAGTTGTAAGAGCCCTGATGAGAAAAGATTGCTGTAAAGAATGGCTTGAGATGCATTCAGAGGTAGAAATGTCTTGTCTTTCATTAAAATCCCATATCCTAAAGGTCAGTCTAACATTATAAGCATTGTCTTGGGGATTTTTGGAGACTAGGGGAAAAGTGCAGTGTTTAAATCATTTAAATGACCTCTTAAGTTTCCCTTAGTTTTGACATAATTCTTTAGAACATTAACAGCACTTCCAGCTTTGAAGGGTTTTTGCATATATTAGAAGTTCTGCAACTTCCTCTTCCTTTGAAAGAACATTAGTTATCTTCCAGAGAGCTCTGGGAACATTGTACAGGCTTCTGAATCTTTGGAGAAAAATGATTTCCTACATAAAACATTGTTTTAAGCATTTAAAATGGGCTGTGTTAATCTTCCATTTCTTAAAAAAATTGGAACATCACAGTGACATTATGAGAGAACAGTTGTCTATAATTTGTACAGCTAAATTTGGCTTCTGGATTATCAACTATGCAAGGGTATTGTTTGAAGTACTAGTTAATAATAGAGCCACTATCATTTAAAAACTGAAGCCAAACTGCAACTACATCTCCAGCAAGATAATGAGCCCATGAGGAAGACCTCTTTCAAGCTAATAAACATCACCATTTACTTATTTAAGTGCCCACTACCTTAAATATCAAGTTGCTAACTCTCACAATGTGATCACTAAGAATAGTTCCATTATGGACTCTTCAGCTAGGACTTGAGCTAAACAGCTGGCACTTGTGTCTATGTTCTGCAGGAAATTATGACTACAATTTGAACAAAGCCCTGGATTCATAGAGCTGCTCTTGAGGAGCAGGAAAAGCTGTTCTTTATGAAAAGGGGGTGATGCTAAGTCTAACATTTGAAATCACCTGAAGTAGCTCCTTTTATGCTTTGCCTTGATACTCCAAACATGGGTTACCCACTGGATAATCTCTCAGCTCACCTTCTACCCTTTCCTCTGTTCACTGTGTGCTAGGAGGCTGGCTTTTAAGAACTACAAGGAGCTCCTGTGTCCTCTGGCCTCCTGATGGCTTTGGCCATCGGGACACCAGGCAAGGGAGCAGAGGATTCTGGTAGAGTGGAGATGAAGTGTCCAGTCCTTTGATACAGCAGGGTGAGTGTTCTACTTAAAGCTCAGCATACCTCCTTAGCAACTGCTATCACACAGCCCCTGTTACACCCCGCCCTCTGGACCCTCACAATTAGGACAGCAGTGGTTGCTATTGCTGGTCCTGGTATTCCTCAATCCCAGGTTACTTTTCTCTAACCCTCTTCTGCCTTTGTAAATGGCCTCTCTGTAGAACTGCCTTTGGTCATGGCTTTATTTTTTTGTCGGTCTGAGGCCTGAACTCTGGGCCTGGGCGCTGCCCCTCTGCTCTTCAACTCAAGGCTAGCGCTCTACCACTTGAGCCACAGGGCCACTTCTGGCTTTTTCTGCTTATGTGGTACTGAGGAATCGAACCCAGGGCCTCATGCATGCAAAGCGAGCTCTCTACCACTGAGCCACCTTCCCAGCCCCTGGATTGGCTGCTGACACTCCATCCTCATTCTCTCCTTGCAGTTCATTGATATTGGTTGTGGTTACGTGGAAGTTTTGGCTTTGGGATAATATAGAGGCTAGTAAGACGTACCAGTGCCTAGGACATCTGAGGCTTAGTTCTAGCTGGGCAATTTTTAGATCTGCACAAATAGAAACAAAACTTTACTAGCTGATGTTTAAGGCTCTGGCTGTCCAGACACCTAACTTTATGAGCAGTTTCTCAGCCTCTGCTGTGTCCCCTCCAGTCAGGACCTTTTCAGCATCACAGTCCTCACGGTCATGAGTTTCCCACAGAAAGCCTCTCTTCTTCAGCAACATGCCATGACACTCTTCCAAGAAATGCTACCTTTCATCCTTATTCTGTCTCCACAGGTGCAGGTCACAATTCATAGGCCATAATAACTTCTCCATTCTTGTTGACTAAAACACATGGGGAAAAAAAAACCCAACACATGTAAATTTATATCCATAGTAAAATATGCTTCCCATGTATTTTTTTAACCCATTTGTTTCCATGTTTGTTATAGACTTCTGTGTCTTTCCCCCAAGGCCTTGAGAAAATTGTAAAGTGAAACATACAGCAGAACTTGATAGATAGGTGTGTGTGTTTGCGTGTCTTTGTCAGTGCCTTCATAACTATTTATCCATCAATCGACTGTTAATATCATCCCTCCGGGCAGCAGCAGAGATTAGAGCCATGATATAAAAAGAACCAATTCTAAAATAGCATAATTCCATCTCCAGCTTATGTCATTTATTATGCTACCTTGGGCAAGTTCCTCTTCTGTAAAACGAGTAGTGATCCCACCTCTGTTGCAGGTTAATGTGAGGACTGAATTAGTTATTTTATAGAAAGCATCTGACTCATTAAGATGCTTAATATATGCTCTATTCCTTAATACATGATTTATCAGACTCTAGTATATACTCTCTTTCTTTCTTATAGCATTGTGGCTTATATACAAAGGAAATTTTGCAGTAACATAGAAATTTTGTTTCTTTCACTTCTTTGAGTCTAACTGTCCAAGACCAGAAGATCAGACAGATTGACAAAATGACCTTTCTACTGCTGAGAGTTCTTTTCACATTAATCTTACTGAAGTCCCTTGAGGATGGGCAATGACAGCTCACTACTAAAATCCTAGCTATTCCATGGGCAGAGATTGGAAGAATGTCAGTACCAGGCCAGCTGGAGTAAAACATTTGTGTGACTCCATCTAAACAGGAAAAGCTATCATTCCAGCTATAGTAGGAAGTGTAAATAGAAGGATTGCAGTCCTGGTCCAAAGTAAAGGGGGCTGGTAGCATAGTTGAAGCAGTAGAGCACCTGCCTAGCAAGCACAAAGCCCTGAGTTCAAGTCCTTTGAGGTCAGATATATAGTCATTAGGAAGATCAATAAGATTTAGGAGTAACAAAGGTTTAGATTTTGTCATCTCTTGGGTCCTTAAGAGAGTAGAGAAACTTCTAAGTTACTAAGAAGGTGCAAATCACCTTGAATATAGATATCTTCTGTGCAACTTACCAACCTGTTTAATTTTACCTTTGTTCTTTTTAGTTAGAACACAAGAGGAAGCTTCTAAAGTTGAGCATAGATTTACTATTTGATTATAGTGATGGTTCACAGTACATACATATATGCAATTTATTGTTAAATGTCAATTATGCCTCAATAAAGCTGTTTTGTTGTTGTTTGCTGGTACTGGGGGTTTTGGTCAGGCCTTGCACTTAGCTGGCTCAGCTGGCACTCTACTATTTGAGCCATACCTCCAGCTCTGACTTTTTGCTACTTACTGTGGAAATAGTCTTAAAGAGTTTTCTGCCCTGACTGGCTTCAAACCATAGTCCTCTGGATGTCAGTTTCCTAAGTGATGAGGATAAAAATTATTGTGAAAGTCACATAAGAAAATAAATGTTAGCCAGGTGCCAGTGGCTCACGCTTGTAATCTTAGCTACTCAGGAGGCTGAGATCTGAGGATCACAGTTCAAAGCCAGCCCAAGCAGGAAAGACCGTGAGACTCTTATCTCCAATAAACTGCTAGAAAACCGGAAGTGGCATTGTGGCTCAAGCAGTAGAATGCTTGCCTTGAGCTGAATAGCACAGGAACAGCACCCAAGCCCAGAGTTCAAGCCCCATGACCCACCAAAAAAAAAAAAAGAAAGAAAAGACAAGAAATGTTAAAGAGGACAAACATGTCAGCCTGCTATATTTTGTGTATTTTATTGCATATAAGTTATATGTCAATAAAGTATAAATAAAGGAAGCTGTCAGGTTGTAAATATAGTATGATAGCCTTTGTATAAAATATAAGCAGTATTAGAATATGTACTTGTATGTGTTGATGTTTTCATTCACATCTTGGAAAAATAAGGAAGGCTCTAATGGCAATTGTTACCTGTGGTCCAGGAAGAGAAAAAGAAGAGAGGAAGAATAAAGCGGCTCAGTGATTCTGTCTTCAGAATGCTCTGTGAAGTCTATTGAAAAACCAAAGAAAATAAGGAATCTGTGAAGAAAGATGATCAGGTTTGGAGTTCATATATGGAAACAAATAGGCCAAGTAGGCATTTTCTCAGACACTTGGAGAACACAAACAGGAAGAGCCCAAACTGGAAGGTTTTAATATATAGCAGAAATACCATCCCTCATTTAAGATATTCAATAACTTTGAGCTGTGATTTACTTGTCCAAGAGTATAAAGATGTCACTTTACAGGCACCCCTTAGTACCTGTGGGAGGTTGGTTCCTGACCCCCACAGAGGCCACAATTCACTGATGCTAAAGTTCCTTAGATAACATGGTGTCAAATTTGTGTATAACTCTCACACATTGTCTCTAGATTACTTACTGTACCCAATACAGTGTAAGAGCTACATAAATGGTTATTCTGGCCAGGTGCTGGTGGCTCACACCTGTAATCCTAGCTACTTAGGAGCCTGGACATGGAAGTCTATGAGACTCATATCTAATTAACCACCAGAAAACCAGAAGTGGAACTGTGGCTCCAAGGGTAGAGTGCTAGCTAGTCTTGAGCAAAAAAGCTCAGGAACAGTGTCCAGACCCCGAGTTCAAGCCCCAAGATTAACAACAACAACAACAATAACAACAACAAATGTTTGAGGAAGAATGACAAGAAATAAAACTATACATGTGTAACATATGGTATAATGAGGGCAGCATACAACCAGCCAGAAAGGGGTCCGATATGGCCTATGGGTTGCTTGGCCATTTTCCTTGCTTACCTTTAAGTTGCAAAGTAACTTTAGTTACTTTTAGTGCAAGGTAACACTCCTCCCACCATAACACACACACACACATACACACACACACACACACACACACACACACACACCAGGCTCCCGAGAGCACACATCTTCCTTGGTCCTCACCTCACTCACTGCAGGGCCCCTCCCCACAGAGCCTGGCTTCAACCTGTCTCAGAAACCTCAGTTCCAGCGATCAAATCTCATTTGTCATCTTAATTACCTTTGCAAAGATTTCATTAGGTCACATTCGCAGGTATTACCAGTTAGGATTTTAATGTACCTTCTTGGCCGCGGAGCAACCCAGAACATCCTAGACATCTCTGTTTTACAGAGTGTGATCTCTGATTTCAATGTATAAAGAAATTTTGTTTTGTCACATAAACCTTATCCCATAGCAATACATTAGCAAGTAATTGTGCTTAAACAACAACAACAAACAAAATCTATTCCCAACTGTGGTGGCTCATGACTATAATCCTAGCTACTCAGGAGGCTGAAATTTGAAGATCTTGGTTTGAAGCCAGCCTATGCAGAAAAGTCCATGAAACTCTTATCTTCAATTAATCACCAAAAAGCCAGATGTGGAGCTGTGACTCAAGTGGTAAAAGATGGTAAATAACAGGGCTCATACCCAAGTTCATGTCTTAGGACCACCACCAACAACAACAACCCTATTTCTACTTTGTGGTAAAGTGGACAAGAGCCAAGAGGTGAACAAAGTGGAAAACTCCCTTCCACCTTGGGACCAGGATGAGCAGAGACAGAAGTAATAGAGGGAAGAGAGACTGCCTTGTCACTGTTAAAGGTCTGCTTTTACGATTGGTCTGATGAGCTCTTAGATATTCTCTGAAGTGATGCCAACTTCAAGACTATGATGGAAAGAAGGGTGGCACCCTGCTCTAAATTGGGTAACCTTTTTCACCCCCTTTCTTCACAACTCTGGCTGTGAAACAAAAGGTTTGAATGAGATGACTTTTAAGTTCTTTCTAACTTGTAAATGTCCTAGTTTCATGGTAACAGTTGGGGATTTCCTTCTGTCACTGACTCTGGGTTTAGCAGTGGTAATTGACATGGAGTGTGGGCAGAGCCTGAGACTGAAGCTGTCTTGCTGTAGCCCACAGTCCCAATGTGGAAAGCATGTAACCAGAGTTCTAGGCCAGGGACCTGTCTCCAACATGGCAGGTCTGGATACTTACCCAATATGCCATAGGAAAAAGACAGGCAGAGACAAAGTATTCGTACTATTGGGGTAAAGACATGAGCTTTATGTTTAAATATACAATTGGGGCAGGAAATGAGAGAACCACACAGCTGAGAAGTGATGTGGAAATTGTGGCAAAATGTGGCCAGTTTGATTGATCAGTATTGATAATTAATCATTATCTCAGTCGTGGTTCTGGGAGGGGGTATGGAAAATTTGTTATCACTTGGGGGGGGGCAATGTGGTCCCATGAGATGTTTCCTCTTGCTCTAAGGTGTAACATTATTACAGGTCTTCATTTGAAGGGCAGTCTATCATGAGAGGTCCTGTTTCCTTCCTGAGGGTAGTTTCCATCATAAAGATGTTATCCATTAGTTTTGTTCTTCCTTGAACTCAAGGTGACTGCAAGAGAGAAACTCAAAGCAGAGGAGACAGATACAAAATGGAGGTTGGAATGTTAAGCTTTTTTCCTGCTTTTAGTTCGCATGTAAGAAATAAGTGCCTGTTACAAGCACTGGGCTGGAAGACCACAATCTGAGTTGATGCAAAGAAAAGGGCAGCCCCAGAAGGGTTCTAGAGCTAGGAGCCAGCTCCCTGATATTCCAATCACATGGCCATTGAGTTCCTGCAACCCTGGCTTTTCAGCCAGTCACCTTTCCTATTTATTGGCATCTCTTGCAGAGCAGGAAGGGCAATTTTGGCTTCCTGTCTATTAATGCTTGACTTAGAAGGACTTAACCAAAGCCTTGGATTTCCTGAAACTTGGCCTTCCGGCACCTAATGATATGCCATTGGTACCTCCCACATGCATCCCCATTACCCTCCCCTTCCCTAGGTGCCCTGTATCCCGTGAGTTCTCTATCACTAGGTATCAGGTTCCTTCCCCTATGCTTGTATTCATTCAGCCAATCAACAGTCAGTTTTCAAGCATCTACAGTGTCAGGTCCCTGGGGGGACCTTGTAGTACAACAAGGGTTGTTAGAATATAGGTCATGTCCTTCTCCCTGGGTCTTCATAAAGGAGGACACTGGTAGGACAATGAATCAGAGGAGAAAGAAGATACCTCTGACACTGTGCTTCATAGACTAGTCTTGGAACCCAGGCCACTGAAAGCTTTAAGGTCATTGGCTGGGGGGAATGGAGTCATCTGTTCTGAGAGTTTCTGTGTCTGGGAGCTGTGTCGACATCTTAGGCTATGTCTTATGTGAGTTGCTTTGTTACCAAATACTAGGCCACTGGATGAACACGTGTCCACCAGTCACTTGGTCTAGTGAGCTGTCCACCCTGCTCCAGGGACTGTTTTTCCTGGTAAGCACTCCTGACTTCCTTACCTCTCCACCTCCCTTCAGCCCCCCTGGATCAAAGCCATGCCAGTCACATACCATCTAAGTGGAGCAATGCTGACATCCAGCACTTATGATCACTGGTTTTTCATTCCGATTACAACATGTTTTCCACATTGCCACACAACCCCCCCCACACACACAGGATTGATGTCTTCCCTCCTCTGTTACCATTTCCCAAGTCTTGTTTTTACATTGATTTCATCCGAGTGGCTCTATTTCAAGTGAATCCAAGCAGACTTCCTCTTTTAACTTAATTCAGTCTAGGGGGAAATTGGCCTCAGAGTGCATTGAAAGAGCCCTGGCTCGATGCTGATGTTGTCTTTTAAGTATAAAAATATACATTCTCTTTATTTTTGTTTCAGGGGCATCTAATACAAGTCCACTTCTGTGGCTCTTTGGGACTGGTTTTTTGAGACTAGCTTCTTAGGACTTGTGTCTCTGTCTGAAGACCTATGGAAATATGTAAAGGCACACGGTAGAGGAATGAGTGGCAAGGTCTTAGGAAGCTTGGGTTTCTGTCAGGCTCATCTAGGATTCAACACTTTCAGGTACTTCAGAAAATCAGCCCTAATGGTTGGAGCGATTAGTTTGTGTTGTTGTTTTCCAGTACTGAGGTTTGAATTCAGGCCTCACACTTTACCTTCTCCAGTTCACTCAAGCACTACTTCATGTATGACTACATCCAACAAGCCTTTACTTAAATGCTTACTATGTGCCACTTCTATGTTAAGCAGTAAGAAAGCAGCAACGAAAGGCCTGGTCTCTGACCTTTATTCGCCAGTGAATAAAGTGAAAACAGTTATAACACCCTAAGACAATAGAGTGTTACTTTACAATGAAGATATGTCCACAGGGAACTCAGTAGAAGCAGCCCAGGCCACCTGGAGAAGTTAAGGATGACTTGAGAGAAGAAGAAGCATTGAAACAGACTGGCAGGAAGAATGGGCATTTGCTTGGCTACCAAAGCAGAGGGCCATAGGGGTGCACTGGGGGCATTGTGTACATTGAGAAGTAAGCAAAAAAGACTGTGGTCATTTGACCTTTCTATACTCCTAGAATTGTGCCTCTCTACTGGAATCCATGTTATACACCTGATTCCTTTAGGGAATAGCAAAAACAAAACCAAACAAATGTTCAGCAATCCAGGAGTCTAGATACTCATAGTTTATGACCACAAAGCCCCCACCAGCTTCCTTGGTTTAGTTAAATTTACAGAAGGCTGTCATTCAAATAAACTCATTCTATTTAGATTAAATTTATAGAAGATTGTCACTCAAAGTGACCTCTGGCTACTGACTCTTGAGTCACATCAAGCAAGTGACACATTATTTCCTTAGTGCCCAGCAAGTGAGACAAAGATGTAAAAGGCAATCACTGGCTATTAGGAAGAGGTAGGGCAAATCCAGGTCTGGTGACTACTGGTAGTTAGGCATGAAAAGCATGGTAGTCAAAGAAAAGATGTCATGGTAGTGTGGCTCTAGTTATTTTGTCTCTCTCTTTCTTATCTACATATGGGTCTCTCACAGTACTGGGTCCCTCTCCAGGCTAGGCTACTTCCTCAGGGGTTCTAATCTTAGCTCATAACTGGTATGGCTTCTCAGTGTTCCAGTGTAAAAAGACACCTTAAAAGAATGGCTGGAAAATGCTAGAAGCTGATAGCTCATGCCTGTAATCTTAACTACTCAAAAGGGTAAGATCTGAGAACCCTTGTTCAAATCCAGCATGGGAACAAACTCATATTTCCAATTAACCACCAAAAACTGAAAGTAGAGAAGTGAGCAAAAGAGCCAAACAAGAGTGAAAGGTCCTGAGTTCAGGCCTTACTACTGACAGGAAAACAAAAAATTGGGGAAGATAGGAAAATGACTTCTAATAGGGACCAACCTAACAGAGCTTCACTTATGTGGAGGTACATGTCTGCTTTTAGGTTCAGTTTTAAGGGCAAAGTACCAAATTATAATTTTCATTAGATATCAAAAGCAGGAGAAATTGGACTGTCAGGAAACCCACTAACCAACATGGGTGCTAACATTCCTCCACAACCCAAGTCTTTCTACCCAACTACCACTAAAGCCAGCAAAGAGTTAAGAAATATATCTACCATGGAAGCCTATGTGATAAAACAATCCTTACAAACCCAAAACTTTTTGAAATATTGTTTTTAATGCTTATACAAAGATTCCTTTTTGTATGAAAATTACCCCCATCCTCAAATTTCAAGTCACAATTATACTCATTAGAGGAAATACCATGATAGTTTATCAATCTGCAAATACCCTGGCACCATACTATATGCCTACAGGTGCTTTAGAAGAATAATCTTAGGCATGGTAATTCATGTCTATAATCACATCTACTTGGGAGGCTGAAAAAGGAGGATCATGATTTGAAGACAGCCTGAGCAAAAGTGGGAGACTCTATCTGAAAGCAAAAGGGCTAGGGGCGTAGTTCCAGTGGTAGAACACTTGCCCAGCAAGCTTTCTAGTCCCTAAGTTCAACTTCAATACTGCTAAAAAAAAATTAAGGAAATTTTAAAGGAAGACTCTACTGGTCTTTGCCTTTCTATCAAGGTTTTGCAAGTGCTACAGGGCTCTGGACCTGTTTTGAACAGCACTGTACTTTAGAAAACACTTAAAAGCTGGAATTTTCCAGAGAATCAGTGCTTAGAGAAGAAAATGTGTGGAAGGACCTATAGTTGGCTTTCAGCAAAGATGAATTATAATTCTCAAGGTTATTTAATCTTAATGCCTTCACTGGTGGGAAGTACCAAACTAGTGAATGACAGATCAACTCTTTCTCTTAGTCCTAGTAATGTAAAATCCAAGTAACCTAGTCTTTCTTTCTTTCTTTCTTTATCTTTCATTCTCTCTTTCTTTTCTCCCTTCCTTTCTTCCTTCTTTCCTTCCTGTCACCCCTCCCTTTGTCTCTCCCCCTCCATCCTTTCTTTCCACCCTTCCTCTTTCTTTCACTCCCTCCCTTCCTCTTTTCTTCCTTCCCTCTCTTCCCTTGCCTTTCTCAGAAAGAGTTATTTAAAATTACTTGGCCTTTCCTTGTAGTGCAAAAGGAACTTCCTTCTGACCTATGAAGATCCAATAATGAGGTCTGCTGAAATGAACTGACAACAGACAGATTTACATATTTATTACATGTATAAGCATGAAGCATTATAGGAATAAGAAATAAACACCCAATAATGAGAAGGACAGATGACTGAATCTTATGAACAGACAATGGCCTAGGATGAAGTCCCTCTGGTCTTTGGATGTCTGGCTTTCAGTCTCTAATTCTATGATATGAATTTAATCTTCTTTGGTTAATATAATTTCTGTAAGAGAACTGAAGGTAACTGCGTTCCTCTTCATTGGATCTAATCTTTAGGTAGATAAAGCAACATCATAGAAATCTCATTTTCCTTCTGGGAATAAAGCAGATTGAGAAGCCTTGAGCCTAATTCCTCAGTTCGATATGTCAAAGTACCAGAGTTTGGGGACTGTTTCCTGAGACCCCAACATTTTTCTATTAGGTATCACCAACTTGGGGAAGTACATGAAAACCCTGAGAGCAAGTTGTGGTTAACTTTGGTCTCTCAGATGTTTCATGTACAGCAGCAGCAGCCTGAACTGACACATAGTCAAACACCTCCTTCCATACATTTTCTTCTCTAAGCACTGATTCCCTGGAAAATTCCAACTGTTAAGTGTTTCCTAAAAGTACAGTGCTGTTCAAAACAGTCTGTAACCCTGCAGCATGTGCAAAACAGCATTTGACAGAAATGCAAATACATGAGCCCCTCTCCAGACCTGCTATGTTGGAGCCAAGAACTGTGTTTGAATGAGCTCCTCCTAACTGTCTTCGTGACACATTCAAGTTTAAGGAACCTAGGAGACTTGCTCCTGAGCAGCTAAACTCTTCCTTTCCTTCCAGCTCTGCCTGGTAGTGCTACCCTCCAGCATGTCTTCCTGCCTTCTAAATTCTAGCAAATTAAAGGTTAACTCCCATCCTACTCTTCATTCACTTTCCACATCCACTCTCTTCTGGGAACAACACTACCTCTATTTTCATCTCACCTTAACACAATGTACCTGTCACAATTTCTTCTCTCTCCTCTGAACAAGGGACACAAGTTTCTGTTTTCACCCATAGAAGGTGCTTCGTTCATTGCCTGTCATCTCAGCAATAGTTGACTGGTTTAAATTTAGAAAATAAAAATACTGTCCCCTGGAGTGATTGGCTAAATTTTGATTCCAGTATATCAGAGAAGTAAAACATTGCCATGGTGAGGGTACTTTAACTAGCTATTGAGTTTATCCACAATACTGACCATTTTACCATTTTCTTTTTAAAAAACATCTTTCTAAGTTTGAATCTGAGACAAGATGTGAAATATCCTTGCTTTTAATTAACTCCTTAAAAAAATTTTGTCTGTGGTTAGGAGCTTTGTTTATTTTACCAAAGGATTAAGCTCTCTTTGAGATGCTTATTCTTATATAAAACTCTTATATTAGAAATCCAATATCTTACTCTCTATTATATAAATATTTTGTGTAACATTATATATTATTATCTTTATGTAACTTTTTTATATTTTGCTTTATACACCATATTTAGCTTACTTTGACTTTTTATTAATACTATATGATATAATGCAATTATACAATTATACTAAAAATGAGACATATAATGGCCTCATGATTGGCCACATGGCAAAGTGGAATTAGACTGTTAGCTTGAGGAATGCACAGATGGTTCAACTGCCTTGGCTCCTTGGGCCAATAACCATTTATCTTGGTAAATTAGCATCCTATCTGTTCCTCATCCTTATAAGTTCACAAATACAACTTTATTGACACAGATGTGGTAGCTGTTCCTCTTCTAGTCAGAATCCGAGGATTCTGATGGACCATGGGATAGTAAATTAAACCAGAAAGTCAACTTACTATTTTACAGAGAGAAAATTATTCTTTCTAGAAATGAAAAAGCCTTATTCTTCACATAATCAATGTATTATTTTCCTAGAGTCTAATTTCATGAAAATCCAGACCAGTCTCTGGGGTGCATGTATAAATTTTACAATAAGAAACTACTGAAATGGCAACAGAAACACTTATGGCATGTATTATTGGAACATCTTTTTCCAGAAAACAGTTTCTATAGGAAGCAATATCACAATCTAAGATTTGCTGCTATGGGTTGAATTATGCCCCCCCCAAATATGTTAATGTCCTAATGCCTCCTATATGTGAATGTGACTTGAGTTGGAAGTTAGGGGTCTTCACAGATATAATGAAGTTGAGATTAGGTCATGAGCATAGACTCTATTCCGATATGGCTACAGAGATTAGGAAAGAGACACACAGTAGGAAGATGTCATGTGCCTACAGAGACACGAATGCTAGAGCTACAACCAAACAACAGTAGCTAAAAGAGCAAAAAAAGATTCTCCCCTCCAGGTGTCTGAGGAAACTAGGCTCAAGGACCTTAAAATATCATGCTTTTCAGACTTCTGGCCTCCAGATGTGTGTGAGGATAACTTCCTGTTATTTAAAGCTACCCTGTTTGTACTACTTTGTAAAGAAATCCCTAGGAAATGAAAACAGCTGCTTGTCCAATATGGAATCTGAATGAAAGGCATTAAGGAGAATCCTTATGTTTAAGGGCATTGGGCTATGATTGACAACTTGCCACCTTTCTTATTATAGATCAGACCTTCTATATGAAGGTCATGGACTATTCCAAGGCCATTAGCTAAGTTTCACTCTTACATAAACAGTACTGCTGAGATTAAGTAGTACTTATGGGGTTACACGTCAAGTTTAATAGAAAACCAACACTTTGAAGTATGTGTCCTCATTTCAAAGCGGCAAATAGGCCCAGTAAGGCCTAGAGGACAATCTTCAAGAGGAAGCAAGGTCACTGGTGAGTAACTTACTTGATAATGTCCCTCCTTCCTTTTTATTTATTTATTTAATTAATTATTTTTTGCTAGTCCTGTGGCTTGAACTCAAGTCCTAGGCTCTGTTCCTGAGCCTCTTTGTGCTCAAGGCTAGCGCTTTACCACTTGAGCCACAGTGCCATTTCCAGCTTTTTCTGTGTAGTTTATTGGAGATAAGAGTCTTATAGGGAAGGGATGTGAAGGGTAAACAAAGGAGGAGGATGCAATGCTTGGTAAGAAATGTACGCATTATCCTGCCCATGTAATTGTAACCCCTCTGTACAGTATGTTCACAAATAAAATTAAATTAAATTTAAAAAAAAGAGTCTTATAGGCTTTCTTGCCTTGACTGGCTTCTGTGATCCTCAGATCTCAGCCTCCTGAGTAGCTAAGATGACAGACGTGAGCCACCTGTGCCTGGCTCCTTTTTACTTTTTTCCTGGAAATAAAACCCACATTTGGACAATGTGTAATTGCAGCTGGCAACTATCCACAAAACTTTTCCTGAGCTTCAGGCCCCTGCTTCTATTCATTGTGGACTGAGGCTACCTTTAGTTGCCAATAGACTCAGTCAAATGAATGGATTTCTTATAGGGAGCTCTATAAATCTTTGTTTGGGCAGGAGAAAATGACAGTGGCATCTTGACACTCCTGGGACCCTGGATAACTACAGACAGAACTTTCAGACAAACCATCTAAAACAGCCACTGGTTTATAATTTCATGGGTGTTGTGGTTATGAAGTTGTTTTGGTGCATTAAGGTTGAACTCCAAGCTTCACTTTTGCTAGGCAGGTGTTTTACCACTTGAGCTATTCTTCTATTTTATTTTTATTTTTTGTTACTTTTGTTAATTTGGGGGATAGGCTCTCACTTTTTCCCACCAAAGCTAGACTGGACCTAGATCTTCCTATTTACTACACTTCTTGCCTAGCTGGAAAAACTGGCACCTGACTCAACGCTCAGCTTTGGTTGAGATGAATATTCAATAACTGTTTGCCTGGGCTGGCCTGTAACTTGAATCCTCCCAATTTCTGCTTCCTGAGTAGCTGGGATTCCAGATGTGAACCTCTTCACTGGGCCTTCATTTTCAAGGTTGATGAGAAGTGTCTTAGAAATCTAACTGAAGCTTATTTGCACAGGTACCAATTACTTCAAAAGTAGTTTCCTTCCTTTCCCTGTGACTAGTGTCTTTTCTCCATGTAATACCCTCCAGTGCCCTATTGTTTCAGGCCAATGAATTCCTTGCTTTCTTTGCAGTGGTTTAGTTCTATTGGCAATCAAGTAAGGAGGTCAGGTCTGGCCTGTGCCATATTGGCAACATGGTGGATGGGGGAAGAAAACGATGGGCATGCCCAGATCCCTGGAGACAGGGGCAGGCACTTGGTTGATAGGCTATTGAATCTGTTCAGTGTCTGAGACTGGGAATTTCCTGTGGACCTGCCCCCTGCTCGGACCCTATTTAGGCCCGGATTGGCTCAGATGCCAGTATGCCATGCCACATGTATGTCTATAATTGTGTCCTGTCTCCTGGCTCGTCTCCGGTTATCATGGCTTCCAATTCAGCTCTCCATCAGAGCTGCATTGATTTGTTGGTATTGTTTTTGTTCTTTCTTTCTCTCTAGCCGGTATCCTAGCTATGTTAAGTGTATTTGGGGGCTGCAGGCCTCTGTAACAACGGTCGGCCTGCAGTCTGCTAACTGTATAATAAAGACTCCAGTATTCCCATCTTCCAAAATGTGGCTTCTGGGATAATTCACCTTACAACATAGTTTGAGGTCGGGCCAACTCTGAAATACATAGCATGTCACTGTATCTATAAAGGAGGGAAAGGGGGAAGAAACAATGAAGGATCAAGGGGGGGGGGAGGGAGAGAGCAAGAGAGAGCCAGAACAAGAGAGAGAAGTAGATTCCAGTTTTGCATACCAGTGAACCACATCCTCAGGGGTTAACAGCTTAAAGGTGAGTGGGGTTTCTGGCCAGGAGGAAACCAGAAGACTTCTTTTTCTCCACCCAAACACATTCTTCCCCACCCCCACATTCTTTTAATACCTTAACTTCCTCCATCACTTCCTCTGCCTTGGAGGTGGGGCTGGGGGAGAGAAGAATGCAAATTTATCTAATCTCTAAAAAAAAAAAAAACACTTGGTATTTGCAGTGTTTCAGACAGAAGGGAAAAAGAGAGCCCCAGGCTGTTTCCGCCTCCTCACCTCAGCTCATTCTCTAGAGAACACTATGTGGTTTGTTTGGACCCTCCCTGGGTCTCATCCAGATACTTCCAAAAAAACCCAAGGGACAGCACAGCCCAGACCCTAGCTCAGAAGACTAGAGGAAGTACTGATAGGGTAGATTCTGTGAATCAAGGTGGTAACAGACAGGATACTCTGGTCTCTCGGTCTCTCTGCTTTGTGTCACATCCTCTCTGTTGAGTCTTTGAGTGACTTGACTCAGCAAGAGAGAGGGGATACCTACACATCCGCCACTCTGGGGTGTGTGGGCAGAAAGTAGAGAAATGACTGGCTGTGATGGGCCTGATACTGGTGCCTTCATTGCAGGTAAAACTGTCCATTGCTCAGGGACCTTGGTTGAAAATGGGGCCATTCAAGGCAGCCATTGGGCACTGAGCTATTTATGCATATGGCACGTTGACCCTGGAGATCAGTACCCGCTGTCTTCCAGTATTGTCCATGAATATTCTGGTTCACATTCACCACACCTCTTCTGCTGGTCCGAAGGCTTGAACTCAGGGCCTGGATGATATCTCTGAGGTTTCTTTGCTCGTGTAATGCTCTATCACTTGAGCATTTTTGGTGTTTAATTGGATTTTCTTGCCGGCTGACTTAGAACTATGATCTTCAGATCTCAGCCTTTTGAATAGCTAGGATAACAGGCATGAGCCAGTGACCAGCTACCAGTTCTCTTTTATTCCTTAACATTATTGAGGATAGGCTGGCAGATTCCACTCTAAGGACTCTAGTTAAGGCAGGCTTCCTACCTCATCTTCTTCCTGGCCTGGCTATATCACAGTGCCCAGGTGTGTCTGCCAGGAAGGAAAGTTGTACCAATAAGGAGCTGGGTCAGCTCCAGAGGTGCCATCCTCTCCCAGATGGGCATGGGACTAGTCTCATACAGTGGAGTCCATAATCTACTGACCACCTGCCTTGGAGTCTCACAGAACTGCGAAAGTACAAATTCCTGGTTGTATCCACTGGCCCATATCACAAACTGGAAGAGGCACTTGAAAAGCTCTGTGACAATCAAGCTCCTCAAATACATCTTGTGCAGTTTCAATATGATACGCCTTCTTTTACCACATCAGGAGCTCAGGAAAGGTTGTTAAGTGGATAAAAGTCAGCATTATTCCTGCAAAAGTGGACTTTCCGGCTTGAGCTGGCTTTCAACCATGATCCTTAGATCTCAGTCTCTTGAGTAACTAGGATTACAGGCAGGAGCCACTGATGCCTGGCAAGAGCTGATTTTTTTTTAAAGGAACTTCTTAATATTCCAAATCTAGAGTTGAAATGGCAATCTCTTGGGTTTGTGGTGAGACCTGGCAAGGTGGGGGCCCTGTCCTCATCCCTCAGGTCACCATGTATGTGGATGCCAGTTTTCTGGAAGTGACACTGTTGTTAAGCCATCCACATTATCATTACCAACAAGGTACACGAAATAAACACCACCTCAGTATTTACATCAGTGACACAAAGCTCAGTCCCCAAGCTCCTGACAGGGATTGTGGGGCTCAGAAAGGTTAAAGAATGAGACTATTACTACTGTAAAGTCTCAGGTTCAAATCCAACTATTCAGGCCCAAAGGCTGCACAGTGGCAACCTATCCACCACACAAACCCCAATGGTGTCCGAAATTGACAAACTGTCAAGGTAGACCACAAATTTTGTGCTTAATCAATTCAACCTTCCCTTTGTTTCTGTTCAGCACAGTGTGAACCAAGATTCCCTGAGAAACTTCCATTAGTTAACATTTATGAGCCTTAAGATTTAACTATAAAATCTATATTTTTCCTCATACAACCTTATTTCTGAGTCTAGTAGTAGTTCATTGCACAGGTTTTAGAATCCACACCCCAGGTTTGAGACTTGGCTTAGGCCTAATTGACTATGTAGCCTTGGATAAGTCGCAAGCCTCTTTTCTTCAGTTCAAAGACGGATACAGGAACAGTAACCACTCTGCAGGCTGCTTGTGGGGATGAAATGGAATAGAATGACACATACTCAGTGCCATGCACTGGTACTTAGAAAATGTTAGTCATTATCAGCCTAGAAGGCCTTGACTGTAGCAATGCACTTAGGAAATGACAGGCAAGACTCACACTCAGATTCCAGACTTCACTCCTTAAGCTGCTTCTGTAGCACCATTCCTTAGCTATTTTGGTGCCTGCAGGTACTCCCCATGAGATGTGCAGGTGATCTTGCAGACCATGAAACGCCTGAGTTTTCCAAATGCCTTAGGCAGCACCAGTTACATCATTTTTGCCTCAAGAAACAAAGCGATGGTTGTAGAAAGAACACTGAACTGAGATCCCAAGTCAAGTCTCAAAGAGCATAGAGACCACAAGCGGGTCATTTATCCTCATCAGGCCTCAGTTTCTCCTCTGGTAAGATGGGAAAGACCATGGTTATGGGCTGAATTTTGTCAGCCCCAGATCCAGTACCTCAGAATGTAATTGTATTGTGGAGAAAAAGTCTTAAAGAGGTGATTAAGTTAAAATGAGACCATCTGTTTACAAACAGATATGATTGGTGCCCTTATGTGGAAAGGAAGAGATACCCTGTGTGTGTGCACAGAGGGACCATCACATGCAGATGCAGCCTAATGTCATTTGTCTACTAGCCAAGGAGAGAGGCCTCTGGAGAAACTAAACCTGCCTCTGCACCTTGATCTTGGACTTTCAGCATTCAGAACTATAAGAAGATCACTTTCTGTTGATTAAGTTACTCCATCTGTGATATCTTGTTGAGCTTTGCTAGCATACAAATATATATGTAACAGGAAACTTGTTGAAAAACCTGGTACAAAGGAAGTATTTGACAAGGGTTAGGACTTTATCTGAGCAGAGGGTTTATGACCAGGCTAACAGAGACTTTTGCCAAGCTGAGGCTGCTCCCTGAGCTGGCCTCTTCCACTGATAACCTGCCTGCCAGGGCATGGAACCCATCTGCCTTGGACAAGGCTAGTGACACAATAGATCTGTCCATTGCCCTTCAAGCCACCACCTTCCTGTTTCCATTCATCATTATGGCAAGTCGTTTACTTCAATGTCTTTCTGAACATGCCAACTGAGTTGCCCAATGCTTCTTAATAACATCCAGAGGGATGCTCAGATACATCAGTAAATATCTCACCGTAGAATGGCTTATTCATAGTATATGTTCATAGTTTTCCATACCATATTAACTTACCATTTCTGGCTGCCTTGACCTATTCTTGACCTTGCTTCAATGGTCTCTTACAATTCATAGGATCCTGTTTTGTTTTGGGTGAATCTCCCAGTACCTACATATTTCAAACTTGATCCCTAGAGTCAATGAAATTTAAAGATGAGGTGACTGAATCATAAACTCACATGAATAGGTTATACTCTTCATGGAGTCATGGATGAATGAGTCATTGAAGAAGTGCCTTTGTGATAAAAATGAGATTTCTGTACACGGTTCTGTCTTATCATGTTGTGATGTAGCAAGAAGGCCTTTGCCAAATACCCGCACTACATTTTTGGAACTTCCAGAGTCCCAGACCATAAGCTAATAAAAATCTCTATTCGTTATAAGTTACCAGTCTCAATATTTTGTTAAAGTCACAGAAAATGGATTGTGAGATTCTCAAGTGAGCTTTTGAAGTTGGCTTGAATTTCTAGGCTATGAAGGGGAAAAATTGCATTATTTGTGGGTTTTTTGATACCACTATGATTTATTCCCTGTATCTGTCAAATTTGAAGCAGTCACTCAGCACTCAAATACTATTCCTCTACATATAGAACTGCCTCATCTATCAGTCACAGGTAGTGATGGAGCACTTGAAATAAGGCCAAGCTCAGGTAAGATGATCTATGTGTATAACGTGTACAATAAAAGTTAATGAGTTGGTATAAAGTGTAAATGGTCAAATATATCATTATCGTTTTTATAGGTTAGACTCTAAGTGATTATTTTTAGACATATTAGAGAAATCACATATTCAAATTAATTTCACTTATTTTTACACACACATAAATATAAATGTATATAAATAAAATCACAACCTGTTGTATATCAGCTCCCTAGAACTTGTTCATTTATATAATTTCACGTTTATACTTTGACCAATAGTTCCCATTTCCCCACTTGCTCATCTTTTTAATCATCACTATCTGTTCTGATACATAAGTGAGATTATATAGTACTTGTCCTTCTAGTGAGCTAATATATATTTATCTTTGGGGGTCTGGCTGCTTCTTTCCACTGTTTTTTGTTTTGGTGCTGGTCCTGTGGCTTGAACTCAGTGCCTCAGTGCTGTCCCTGAACTTATTTTGCTGAAGCTAATGCTCTGCCACCAGAGCCATAGCCCTGCTTCTATCTTTTTGGTGTTTAACAAGAGATAAGCGTTTCCTGGAATTTCCTGCCTCAAACTGTCATCCTCAGATATCAGCCTCCTCTAAGATTACAGGTGTGAACCACGAGCACCCAACTTCTTTCTACTCTTTTAATGTGACCCTGAAGCCTTCTCAGTTATATGCAAACACCTCACATACTTTTTTTTCTTTTTCTTTTTTGTCATGGGGCTTGAACTCTAGGCCTGAGTGCTGTCCTTCAGCTCTTCAGCTCAAGGTTAGTGCTCTACCACTTGAGCTACAGTACCACTTCCAGTTTTCTGATGGTTTATTGGAGATAGGAGTTTCATGGACTTTCCTGCCTGGGCCAGCTTTGAACCACGATCCTCAGATCTCAGCCTCCTGAGTAGCTAGTATTACAGGCGTGAGCCACTGGCACCCGGCTCTCACATTCTATTTTTATTTCCTCCTAGTAAGGAGGAAATATTGCAGCACAAAGTATTTCCAAGAGCCTTGCTCTGGATTTCATGGAGGGTCCAAATCCCAATCAATGACTACAGCTTGTATGGCACTCACCCAGGAGAGGAACAGTGCCAGACAAAGTGGGAATGAAATTATTACTTATGATTCTCAGAAAACATCTCTCCAATACTGAGATCTTCATTTATCACTTTGCATATCCTCTGACCAAGATTCATAAGACAAAATCAGACCAGATGATGAGTAGAAGCCTATAATCCTGTATCAGTCCTGAAGGGAAATCAACATGGCCTAAGAATTTTCCAATTCCTTATGTCTCAAGCAGTTATAAGACTAATTTTCTATTCCCACTACCACATCAGAACATATTTGACTAAGAAAAATAGTGAGACTCGTATGACAAATATTTTTACTCTCGTATCTCTTATTTATCAACAGCAGTTAGGGTAGTTGATAGTCATTCAACAAATCCCTGGATGATGTCATCTAAGGATCCTTATCTCAAGCTAGGACTCGTGGGAGTGTGTAATGAATCTGAGTAAAAATATGAGGAACCGATATGGCATCTCAACTGATTTTTCCCTCAAGGAGGGAAAAACCACGGAGAAATACAACATCTGCATTCAGTGTGGCAAACATCACTGAGTTTGGGGACCATTATCCTAATGAAGGGGTCCTTTCTCATCCAGACCAAGTTCCCCAACCTAAACATTGTTGTTGAGGAATGACCCCTAGATTACCCTCTCACAGGATGAAAAGCCTCTATCCAGCCCTGACTGCTATATATCTTTAAGAAGCTTAACAGAAACCTCCAAACAAGAAGAGAACAAAACAGGTCTGAAAATACTCTAAAGAGCTATCAGTAGAGTTCATAGGAAACTCAGGTTCTTTCCAGGCCAGTTTATTCTTATTTTATAGATGACTAAGACAAAGTAGCTTAGTACGTTCAATACGAGGGATGGAGTACCCGTAATATATTTATAATATGACCATTTTTTTTGCACTTAAAAACTGATACCCTTAATGAACTAAAAGCATTCATGGATGTTTACATTTCCTGCTTCCTGCTTTAAAAAGCATTCATGCTACTCGGAAAGATTTTTGAGTCGTTTTTCTTCGATGCTTAATTCTTACAGGGTTGAGTTTCCTTTAGCTGTCATTCTCCAACAATACCCTGTGAAAAGAGGCTTTGTTGGAGGTCATGGAACATATGTCTCGGTAATCCTGGGACACAGTCCCTTGTCCTGCCTTAGAAAGGAGCTGACCCACCTCCCAGCATCCCGGCAAAGGCAGGCTCAGGACAGCCTCCATGCTCCCTGCTCTGCTTCCTGATCAGCCCTCTGCCTCTGCCCCAGCAGATGGCTGGCCCTCAGGGAAAGGAAGCGCTTCTGAGACCCTCCTGTCTTCATTCTTCCCAAATGGCTCGGCTATAAAAAGCACATTAAACAGCCATTGTTCCTTTCCTCCATGAAGCTGGCATCCTGACATCCTGCCTGATACCAAAGGCGCCCGGATGTTCACTGCCGGCCTGAGACACCCACCATGCTTGCAGCAATAAGAAAAAGTGTACCTTCCATTTGGGGACATGTTTTCCCTCCTCCTGTGACATACTATGCGCAGCAGAAAAGGGCTTCCTTGTTAACCCTTCCCATTCTCTGGGCCTAAAGAAGCACTCCCACAGAACTTTACAAAGAAGTTTAGACCTGGGGGGGGGAACCCTAAAGGCATGACTATGAAATTAATTTTCCCTTCCTCGTGACTTCTTCCTGACAATCTTGCCTGTGTCCAAGAGTCCTAAAACACTAGAGTTACCCTGCCCCAAAACCAACACAGAAAACATTAAATACCTTCTAAAAAGACCCACAGCAGAGAGGAACATAACGAAGATGTAGGAAGACCCTCAAAGGTAAGTCCCTGAGGGGGGGAAACCAGGAAGTAAAACATCTATCTTCACCAAAGCTTCTCATCCTAACAAGAAAAGGAAAGTTCAGAGGAAGGAGAAGGAAGAGGGTATGGAGGGAAAGAGGAAGGGGAGGGAGAAGAAAGGGAAAGTGAAAGTTATCATTTATCACACTGTACTATAACGGCGGTGTCATCATCTCACTCTCATTACTATAGTCTCCAGGGCCTGTACTGCAAATTCTGTTCTCACTGAAATAGAACTTTTACCAACAACTTACTGAAAGGTAAGCTGTTCAGAAAGGCCAGAAGACTAGTCTCCCTAGGAGACTAGCTAAGCCACGTAAAGTCAACACCAGTCATCTGACTAGGCAGTGACATTTATATTGGATACACTAAAATTCTTCTTTCTGTGTGTAGCTATAGTACTGCAAGTGCCATGAACCATGGCTCTCACTTGTTGATATAATTAGTAACTTTCCATAAACAACTCTAACCAACAATGCATCACACTTCTGAATTCCCACTGGCTGAAATATACCATTTCACTCAAGCTCCAGGTACTAGATGAGAAAGTTCTATAAAGCAAGTCTCAGGAAGAGAAGCATGATTGATTGAACAGCAGGCTTTTAGTCACAGGAGTTTCAAAATGATTTCCTCATCAGTCTTTCAGGGTGAAGACCAGAATAGATATTTTAAAGACTGGTTTACTGCTTATTGGCTCTCTAAACCATTACTAAATGTAGAGTCTTTGAGGTTTTCAACCTCAGCTCTCACGTTAGGGTTTTCAAAATGAAATCTTCGTATGTATTTCCTGAACAGTTTCTCTGTACATGGTCAAGTGGACTTGTTCTCAGAAGAGGAGACACAGTTCTGGTAAATAAAGACCCAAAACAGGAAGTAAGCCCCTAAGAGTAGAGTACTGGAGGATGTGAATTGTTTCTCCCGAAGATTGCTCATGCTCCTCCAGTCCCAGTTCCTCAATAGTCTGGGGACTGGCATGAAGGAACCAGTTAGAATCTCTACCTGATGCCACAGTGTTGATCAGGCTAACATTTTTGGGAGATGCACATTTTATTAGCTTCCTATGGCTGCTCCAACACATCACTAGAGATACACTAGCATGAGCAATATAATTCATTTGTCCTTCTGAAGGTCAGAAATAGGTAGTAGAGTGACACTGAGACGTCAATAGGATTGTGCTTCTGAAAACCCTGGGACCAAATTTGTTTCTTTGCTCTCTCCCATACCTCTTCTCTTGTCTCACGGCCACTTCTTCCATCTTGAAAGCCAGTGAGGGAGGGTGGTCCTTCTCACACTGAATCACTCAGTCATCTTCTTCCACTGTTAAGGATCTTTGTGATACTACAAGTCCCAGGAGTAATGTATTTTGAGATCAGCAGATTAGCAACATAATTTCCTGATTAGTAACCTTAATTTCCCTTTGCCATGTGACTCACAAATGCTGGGGCTTAGGACATAGATATGTTTGCTGAAACATGCCCTAAAGACGAATACACGTGAACTGGATGCGGCAGTCTGTATCTGTACTCCCAATACTCGGGAGACCGAGGCAGTATAGTCTGGGCTACACTGTAAGACCCTGACACAAAACACAAAACAAAAACATTAACCTACATGAAGAGATGGAAGCCAGAGTGCTCACTGCATGTCAGGGAGGTTATCATGAAAGCAAAGTAGGGTAAAGTACTCCAAACAACTTTTAAGCCTTGAGAACTAGTAGGAACTTTACAGGTTGGTGTTGCTGCCTTTATCTGTTGCTCTCTTATCTCTAGGGTCAAACATTCTGGTACAACAGTTGAGCACATTAAAAAGTTGCACACCAACACAAAACCAGTTATCCATTTCAACACTTCATTTTAAAGCAAGTTGTATTTAAAAGCATCCACGGGTTTCACTATTTACTTACTTCCCATCCCCACAGCCTTCAACTCTGGGTCACTGTTAAGAACCATTTACAGTCCCAACAGAAGCCAAGTTCTCACAGGTCCAAGTAAAAATTTGATTATGTTTTTGAGACAGGAGAGAGAGAAAAAGAGGGAGAGAGAGAAGAACATAGCAAAATATGTTGCCATTAGCTTATTACTGAAATGGATTTGAAAATCTGACAAATATCTGGTGCCTGTTAGGACCACAGGGTACAGATGACATCCTTAAAAATAATTTCAAGGATCTGATGCATCTTTACATACTGATTGAGACCCACGGATCCCTTAGGGACCCACTGAATCTCCTCTTATTTAATCTTTCTGATAAGCTAGTATCCCAGTGAAGCAGGTGAGGGGAATGAGCCTTCCAGAGAGCAGAGATGAAACCTGGGATCTATCTTACCTATAAGTCAGTTGTCCATGTCTGATTGTCACTCCTTTAGTCAATCTTCATGAGTCTACTGTTCCTACAGTATTAACTACCAAGATGATAGATGGCTTGGCTACTGGATTGTAAATAGTGTGTGTGTGTGTGTGTGTGTGTGTGTGTGTGTGTTTCCAGATATGCAGTTGTTGTCAATAATTACCTCTTCCCTGAGCCAGATTCTGAATTTCATTACTTTGTAGTTTTTCTATGACCTATGATGTCTGTCTGTCTCTGCTGCTGTCACCTCTCTTGATTTCATTCTCTCCTCTTTCCCTCTCTCACTGTGGATCCCTTTCCTTTACACATTTACTCCAGGCGATCCTATCTACTTTTTGTAGCCAGGAAGATTCAAGTGCCAGCCAAACACTGGTGCCTCACACCTGTAATCTTTGTTACTCAAGAGGATCTGAAATCTGAGATCCTGAGGATTGTGGTTCAAAGCCAGAGTAGGCAGGAAAGTTCTGTGAGACTCTTCTCTCAATGAACTACCAAAAAGCCAGAAGTAGAGCTTTGGTTCAAGTCGTAGAGCTCTAGCCTTAAACAAAAGAAGCTCAGGGACAGCAGGCCCCAACCCTAGGACCGGAACACACACACACACACACACACACACACACACACAAAACACTAAAACAAAACAAAACAAAAAAGAAAAAGAAAGATACACGTACCAGTCCATGGAATATTTTCTACATACTTCCTCATTCTAAACCACTTCATTCATTTTGTTCTGTGGTTCTCTAGCTGAACACCTCAGGATTAATGTACTTCCCTTTCTTACTATGACTTATGGTTCTGCTCTTAGTCTCAGTCTATGCCATTGGTTATGTACTCATTAATTCCAGGCTCTTGATTATTCTTGCTGTCCCCAATTACTACTTCGGTCTTCTTTGTTCATTTCATCCATATTTAAAATTTTCCATTCAAAATGTTCTCATGGGAGGGGGGTTTACTCCCAGATGACTGCCCCCTCCCTCCTTCCCTGCCCCATCTGGGAAGCCCTTCTCATCCCCTGAAACTACCATCCGTCAAGGCTGCTCTGTAATAAGGAATCTATCTGCTTATCACTCTATGGTGCTAGGATATTGGAACAAAATCAAGTGGCAGCTTTTTTTTCCTGTTTTTTTTTTTTCTTTTCCATTTGCTAGTTGTGGGGCCTGAACTCAGGGCCTAGGTATTGTTCCTGAACTTCTTTTGCTCAAGGCTAGCACTCTACTACTTGAGCCACAGCACTACTTCTGGCTTTTTCTGTTTATGTGGTACTGAGGAATTGAACCCAGGGCTTCATGCATGCTAGGCAGCACTCTACCACTAAGCCACATTCCCAGCCAAGTGGCAACTTTTTATAAAAATAAAAATAAAATCCCAAGAATTGGGCTACTAGGTTAGTTCATGGATGTGCATTTTTTGGAAATGAGAATATGTTTCAGTGGGGACTCCTTTCCTCTTCCCCAGGAAGGGATTTTTGGCCTGTCAAAGAAAAGAGGTCTAGCCAAGCTTCTCAATTCAGCTGGAGGTGTGGCTCAAGTGGTAGAGCACCAGAAATAACCAAAAACGCCAAGCAAGAAAATGAGTTCAAGTCCCTGTACTGGCACAAAAAAATAAAAATTACAATATAAGATTCTCAATCCACCTAATTCACTTAGCTATGAAGATTGCTCCTGCTTCTGCCTTTACGGAAGGGAAATTCTATTCAAAGGTGCCTGGCTGAAAGGCTCAGAACAAGCTGAATGAGCTGCGGAGCTGAGATCCAGCAGATGAGAAAGCTGGCAATGTTCTCTGGTGTAAGGGAAAGGCTGAGGAAGGCAAAAGGGTTTGAAGCCTAGTGTTGAGACTTTTAAGCTTATCTTTGTGTTCAAGGGAAAAGAGAGAAGTACAGCTTTGTCTCACATCTAGCTTTGTGTTAAATGGAGATACTTTGTGCTTTAGTGTATGTAAGTGCCTCTTTTTTTTATGGCAGTACTGGGCTTTGAACTCAGTCTCCTGCTACTAGGCAGGAGCACTGTCACTTGAACCACACCTTTAGCTGAGCTTTTTGCTTGAGAAGACACCAGAAGGGGTTTGGAACAGTCAGAATGTTTTGGTTCTCAACTTTAAATGCTTGGGGAAAATAACTATTGGAAAAACTGGAACAGAAAAAAACAGTTGGGAATCTACCAGCTGAAAGTAATAGAGACAAGACCCTTACTCAACACTAGCTCTAAAGTGTTGAGGGCTACACAGGAATCCTAGGCTGTGCCTAAGAGGAGAATTAAATGATTTATTAACAATGGTTATGTGCTGGTCATGATTTAAAGTATCCAACATCATTGTAAGGCTGCAAGAAAAATATTGTGTGCTCATTTGTTAGTTATGGAAACTAAGGTGCTACCAGCCAAGAAGCTGTTAGAGTCAGGACTCAGAGCTAATCCATCTCAATTCTAAAGCTGAGGTTCTTTCACTCTTTGTGGAATGGAGAGAAACACATAGTTCCCAGTAATCTTAATTTAACAGACTTCCTGTATAAGCCACTAGTGTCTGCCTTTAAAAACCAATGTGAACAAGTGTCGCAGTTCAAATGTATTGCGCTCCCTACTCCTTTCCTCATGAGACAGTGCCTTACTATGTAGTCCATACTATGAACTCACAATCCTATTGCTTAGCCTACCAAGTGCTGGGATTACAGATGTGTGCCACTACACCCATAGCATTGATAGGGTTGAACTATTTTTCTTGATATCTAGACAGTAAATTCAGATATTGCAGTATTATGAATACCTAAAGTGAAAACTAACTGTTAGCCAGGACAAAAGGATTCTTTAAAACAGAGATTTTCCACTAATGATTTCTGATAGGGCTTCAGTAAATTACCTGTAGCTAGCCAGGTGCTAGCGACTCATGTCAGTATTCCTAGCTACTCGGGAAGCTGAGATGTGAGGACTGAGGTTTGAAGCTAGCCTGGGCAGACAACCGTGAGAGATTGTTATCTCCAATTACCTGCCAAAACGCCAGAAGTAGAGCTCCAGCTCAAGTGGCAGGCATAACTTCATCTAAAAAAACTAAGGGACAGAGCCCAGTCCCTAAATTCAAATCCCAGAACCAGCATAAAAATGAGGAGAGGGTGCAGTCAAGAATTCAATGCATGCACCACAAAATTAAGGAAAATAAGGGAAGAGGTGAACTGAAAGGGGGTGAATCGTTGAAGGGGTGACAGATCAAGATGCATTGTATATATAAACTTTGTTAAATGGCAAAAAAAAATCAGTGCATACCCTACAAAGCTAAGAAAAGTGAGGGAAGAGGAGAGTTGGGAGGGTGGGTTAAGAATGTTGAAAGTGGGGCTGGGAAGGTGGCTCAGTGGTAGAGTGCTTGCCTTGCATGCCTGAGGCCCTGGGTTCTATTCCTCAGCACCACATAAGCAAAAAGAAAAAAGCTGGAAGTGGCTCAAGTGGTAGAGTGCTAGCCTTGACCTGAAGAGCTGAGGGACAGTGCCCAGACCCAGAGGTCAGGCCCCACGACCGGACCCCAAAAAAAAAAATGTTGAAAGTGGAGACATTGATCAAGATGTACTGTATTTATAAACTGCGTTGTTGAATGGCAACTCCATTGTACAACTACTTAAAGATAATTTTTAAAAAAGTTTTTTTAACTTGCCTGTGCCGGCTGAAATTTTCTTAATAAAGACCCAGACACATAACAAATCAAAGAATGGTTGGACAAATGGGATTGCATGAAATTGCAGAGTTTCTGCATGGCAAAGGACATAGCTAGCAAGCTCAATAGAAAATCAATGAATTGGGAGAAGATCTTCACTAGTCATATAATGGACAAGGGTCTCATATCTAAAATATACTTAGAACTCAAAAAATTAAATCCCCCAACAACAAATCCTCAAAGAAACAACTGCCCAATAAATAAGTGGGCTAAAGACTTAAAGAGAAACTTGTCTGAAGAGGAAATAGAATAGCCAATAGACACATGAAGAAATGCTCAATTTCTCTAGCCATAAAAGAAATTCAAATCAAAACAACATTGAGATTCCACCTTACCCCAGTTAGAATGGCTATAATAAAGAACTCTATTAACAACAGATGCTGGAGGGGATGTGGCCAAAAGGGAACCCTACTGCATTGTTGGTAGGAGTGTAAACTTGTTCAACCACTTTGGAAAGCAGTTCCTCAAAAGACTCCACATAGAGCTCCCCTATGACCCAGCAATCCCACTTTGGGGCATTTACCCAAATGATCACAAAGAAGACCACACTAAAGCTACCAGCACAACTATGTTTATCGCAGCACTATTTACCATAACTAAGATATAGAACCAACTCAGATGCCCCTCAGTAGATGAATGGATCAAGAAAATGTGGTATATATATACAATGGAATTCTATGCCTCCATCAGAAAGACTGACACCGCCCCATTTGTTAGGAAATGGAAAGACTTGGAAAAGTTTATATTCAGTGAAGTAAGCCAGGCCCAAGGAAACATAGGTCCCATGGTTTCCCTTATTTGCAATAATAGTATAAGTCTAGACAAGCAGAAAAGGTCAAAAGCTATGTACATATGACCATATAAGATGATGTTAGGTGAAATGAACCCCAAGATAGGGACACAACTTCTTTTTCTCTTTCTTGCTATTGTTTTAATGTATCTAAAATGTACTATGTGATTTTTTTGGTTATTTTTGTATGTTCTCCCCCCATGGTATAACCCCTATTTTTAGTGTATTTGATGTCGGTGCCCTACATCTTGTATATACATTTTTCTAATTTGGGGAGGAGAAGGGAATGCTGAAACAAGGATACAGGTTGACCCATTGTAACAATGAGATGTACAAGACACTATGTAGAAAACCAACTTTACAACTGGTGGGGGGAGGGGGGAATTGGGGAGGTGGGGAGGGAAGCGATGGTAGGGAAACAACAAAGGAAGAGGTAACAATGCTCTATAGGAAATGTACTCATTACCTTACCATGTAACTGTAACCCCTCTGTACACTATTTTTACAATAAAAAAAACATTAAAAAGAAAAAAAAACTTGCCTGTGCTGTGTGCCAGTGACTTACACTATAATTCTAGCTACATAGGAGGCTGAGATCTGAGGGTCATGGTTCAAAGCCAGCCCAAACACCAATATCCCTGAGACTCTTATCTCCAATACTAATCAGAAAAAGCTGGAAGTATCACTGGAGCTGGAGTGGTAGAGTGCTGGCCTTGAGTGCTAACCTTGAGCAAAAGAAGCCCAGGGACAGTGCCCAAGACTGAGTTCAAGCACCAGGACTGGCAAAAATAAAAATAAAGATAAAAATAATAAAATAAATTACATGGGTCCATGGTTAGCAACCCTAGCAACATATCAAAACGAAGTTTCTTTCCCTCCCTCCCTCCTTCTCTTCCTTCCTTCCTTCCTTCCTTTCTCCCTCCTTTCTTTCCCTCCTTCCTTTCTTCTTTTCTTTTTTTTCTTTCTCCTTCCTTCCTTCTTCTTTTTTAAGGAGTATGAATTCAGAGACCCCTGCTTGCTCAACTTGCTTGTTCAAGGCCAGTACTTTACCGCTTGAGCCATGCTTCCAGCCCAGTTTGTTTTTTGCTGGTTATTTGGAGATGTAGTCTGCCAGACTTTTTTCCCTAGGCTTGTTTCAAAACATGATCACACCCTCTTAAGTAGCCAATATTACAGGAGTGAGCCAGCAGCAGCCAAACTGTCTCAACAAGGGCAGACAAGGTCTCTATGTTGCTCAGGCTAACCTTAAGCTCCTGGGTCATCCTCAGCCTACAAAGTAGCTGGAACTATGGAAGAGAGCACCACAGTCCTGTCTCATGGAGAGATCTTTTTAACCAAATGTTGACTTCTTTCTAGATCTTCTGTTTCTTAGGTCTGAAGCAGGTCTCATCAATGAGTAGTTCACAAAGTTGCTCAGGTGATTTTTGATCCGCAACCATGGCTATCCCAGAGACACAGAATAGAAACAGCTTTCCCAGTCCCCCTGTTCTGCCGCTTGCCAATGCCATCACAATGCAATCAAACTGAGTCATAAATCTCTGATCCAGAAACTCTACCAAAGCAGCACAAAACAATCACAGAATAGTTTGTTAAAATGAAGAGCACCAAATAAATAAATAAATAAAGGGCACAGCTAAGCATAAACTAGGGCAGGAAAGAAGCCAGATGTGAATATATTAAGCTTTATTTTAAGGGATCACAATTGGAACTTGTTTAAACATTAGAGTGAGTGCTGTGACCTGGCAGATGGCAAGCAGCGTTGGAGAGGAAGGCAGCCTAGTCCAGCAATCCTATCTTAAACTCAGCCTGCCTCCCCGGCATCATCATGGGAAGTAAGTATTGTTTCAATTGTTCTCTGATTATACCTGATCCATTCTCATTTTAATCCAGACTTCATCCTTTAAAATATACAAGGTCTCAAATGCTACCATTTAAAAATTGTAACAATAATACCCCAAATGCATTATAGATTTGTCCCATGTACAGAAACTCATCATCATCACCCTAGTCGCCAGTCTCCGTAAAAACCCTCAATTGTGTTTTGTTTTGTTTTGTAGTGCTAGTGATGAAACCCAGAGCCTTTTGCATGCTAAGTCCGTGTTCTACTAGGGAGCCATACCAGCAGCCCCAGCCTTGGGTTTAAGCCTAGTTGCCCAAAAGACTGGAAGCATTTCCCATAAACAGAAAATGTCAGAAAAAACTACCTGTACATAGTCTAAGTGATCTTAGCTTATGGCAGTCTGAACATAGTTTTAGTGCCAGAGAGCTTCTAAAATACAGCTTCATCTACCTACTACAGAGTTTAAAGCCAGGATCCACTGGGTTAGTTCCACTGGGTTAGTTCTGAATGGCTTTTGTTGCCTTTTTGCAGTTCTTAAACTTTAAGAGTTTGGGATCAGGGGGAAACTGAGGGAAAGTACAAGGGAAGGGGTGATATTGTCCAGAAAAAGAAATGGATTCATTACCTGAATTATGAAATGGTAATGCCTCTGTACACACCTTAATAATAACAATATTTTTTAAGTTTTGGGATATATCACTTAGGATGCAGAGAGATATCCAGAAAGCCTTCAATAAAACAAGTATGATGACTCACACCTGTATCCCAGCTACTTGCAAGATGTAGATAAGGAAGGAGGAGGAAGGTAGTCCTAAAGAAAAGTGCAATATACTATATGAAAAAAATAACTAAAGCAAAATACAGCTGGGAGGCAAAACTCAAATGGTAGAGCACTTGCCTAGCAAGCATGTGGCCCTGAGTTTAAACCCCAGTACCAGAAAACAAACAAAAAAGCCTCAAATAAGCATGATGGCGCTGTAAGCGTAGACAACTGAACTTACTACAGACAAGGCTCGTGGCCACCAGACCATGCATTTCTGAGAGTGTTGGCCTTCCATGCCACTGTCAGCTTAAGGCAGCCCATGCTATTCCCTGAGTAGAGTGACAAAGGAACACCTTAGAGGTCCAACCCAACGAACAAAGGTATAAAAGATGGTAAGAATTTGCCTGATAAAAGAGAGCAGGGGAGAAAGACCAGCACAGCAGAAGAGGCCTGATCCATTCTAGGTAATGTGAACCAGTGTGACCAAAATGTAGGATGATAGAGTGTAAAAAGCCTGGTAGTTAGAGTTGAGGCTGGCTGCAGCAGGCCTCGGCTAGTGGAAATGGCCTTGCGAAGCATGGTGAAGGATTCAGATTTCATCCTAGAAGCAGGAGGGCAGAGAGGAAGGACTGGGTACGTGATGTGATCATAACCAGTTTGGTTTGTACAAGGATCATTGTGGCCAGGAGAATGGGCTGGAAGAGGGTCTAGCAAGCAGAGAGCTGAGTTAGGTGTTTGTGAGGCTGGGGGCAGCAGATAGATAGTGGTAGCCAGAACGAGGTCAAGGGTACAATGTAGATGGAAGAGATGCATCAATACTTATTTCTGGTAGGAGACATTGGACAGCATGGGAGTCAAGAGAACCCAAGAGACTGACCACCAAGCTGAACGCTCACTCTGTATGTACCTGAGCCCATTTTTTCCCCAGTGGTATTTCCTCTAGGGGCAGGTTCATGTTCTCTATCCACTAAAGTATTAAAAGGCAGGTAAGTGAGTAAGGTAAACAGAGTAAGCTTAGTTGAAAGTGAAAAGAAGGCCATAAAAGAAAGTAGCAAGACTCTCCATCGGGAGTTAGAGGTCCCTTGGAGTCCTCTCAGAGAGCTGTTTTATAGTATAGGGCCTCCTCCCATATCTCCTTTCCTGGGTTTTGCACTGGTTGCTTACTTGATGGCTTGTGCATTCACCACCCTGACTCTTTTCATTGGTTGAGCTGGTACCTAGGGCATTATGGGAAGCAGAAGCATTTGAGCAGGTATTTAAGAGTGCACAATGGGAACAAGAAAGGCCATGATGGACACATGTTTTATCTGCCACTTCTTATCCCTCTCTACCTAATAGTTTCCCTTTCTCTCACACATTGAAAAGAAAGAGTGGTTAGGAGTCCTGTATAGTCACCCTGCTTTAGCGCATTGCTTTCAATTCTGCCATAGGAACTAAGAAGTTGAAAAAATATCTGAGGCCAGAGATTCCTTGGCTACTTTTGCCTAGGTAATCACCTGATGTTTCTCAAGACTTAAATGACTACCACTGTGCCTATAACATAAAGTTAGTCATCATGACAGATTTTTCTACTTCCCATGTTGCTGTGGTTGTAAATTATGTTACCTGTGTAGGTGGAGTAAACAGCCATTCATCCACCTTAACCTCTCCATGAAAAGTCTCAATGAAGTTCCAGACCAGCACAAGCTTTCCTGAGATGATTTCCAAACCTGATTATTCAATCTAAACTTTACCCAAAAAAACGCAGGTGGATGCTGAGTGCTGGTGGCCCATACCTGTAATCTTAGCTAACTGCTCAGGAGGCTGAGATCTGATGGTTGTGGTTTTAATGCCAGCCAGGGCAGGAATGTCTCTGAGATTCTTTTTTTTTTTGGTC
>NW_012267220.1:24768038-24818427 GCF_000151885.1 Dipodomys ordii | reverse complement strand
GTGGGGCCTGAACTCTGGGCCTGGGTGCTGTCCCTCAGCTCTTCAGCTCAAGGCTAGTGCTCTACCACTTGAGCCACAGCACCACTTCCGGCTTTTTTTTTCTTTTCTGCTTATGTGGTGCTGAGGAATCAAACCCAGGGCCTCAAGCATGCAAGGCAAGCACTCTACCACTGAGCCACCTTCCCAGCCCAAGTCTCTGAGATTCTTATCTCCATTAAAAGCACCAAAAAGGCAGGAAGTGGAGGTGTGGCTTAAGTGGTAGAGTACTAGCCTTGAGCCAAAAAGTTCAAGACAGTGACACGGGCCCTGTGTTCAAGCCCCAGGACCAGTACAAAAAAAGAAAGCAAGTATTGTTTGGTACAGGGGGCTTGTGCTTATAATCCCATAATCCCAGCTACTACTCAAAAGGCTGATCTCTGAGGATCAGATTGAGATTCAAAGCCAGCCAGCCTGGGGTAACTATGCTGAACAAGAAATTACCTTACTCATGTAACTATAACCCCTCTGGCACAGCATCTTTACAACAAAATAAAAATTTTAAAAAAAACATCAAAAAGCCAGAAGTAGAGATGTGGTTCAAGTAATAGAACTCCAGCCTTGAGCAAGAAAGGCAAGAGACAGCCAACCTCAAATTCAAGCCCAATACCAGCACCAACAAGACAGTAACAACAGTAACAAAAAAGATGTGGCATATGAGGAATGTTTTCAATTCAAAAACATCACTAATTGGAGGTTTAAAGAGAAAATATATAAAACTCAAAACTACCCTGATCTTGGTCCAACCCAGAGTTGATCTTTTCCAGGGGGAAACAAATTGCACACCTAAGATTTAGGACGGGGATGAGGCAGAGCTCAGTAGGAAAGTGTGTTTAGTGGGAATCTATGAGTGGAGACCTGAGGTCAAACCCTAGCATCACAAAGGTCACAACAGAAAGAAGAGCCTGTGAGCCCACCACCCCTTCCCCTGAGGAGGAAGTGATATGGTGGAGGCTATAAAGATGGAATATGATATTTAACTTGGATTGTGGAAAATGGGTAATGAATGATTTTAAGATATAAATGTGAGTGTACTGTGGATAAGACTTCTCTGGCAACTTGTTACTTTAGCTAGTAACTGTAATTGTAACTCTGTAACTCTGCTTCTGCTGTTTTCTGAGCAGGGCAAGCCCTAACCCAGTGGAACCATCACCACCCTTTGTTCTATTCTCCTGCTTCTCACCAACAAAACCTTAGTGGGGAAATTTAAACTTAAGGTGTGCACTTCTTGTGACAATCATTGGCTAAAACCAACACCCAGTCTCTCCCTTTCCCCGCCCTAGCCCAAAATGCTTAAAAGCCCATGTGGGCTGGCCCTCGGGGCCATTTCCTGGGATCTCAACTCCAGGTGCTTTCCTGGCGCGTCAGCACTTTTCCCTCAATAAGATCTTTTACGTTTTCACTGCTGACTGAGTGGTCTCACTCCCCTCCCCACTACAGAAGGAAGCCAGGAGTGGGTGCATCTTGCCTGTATTCTCCAAGACGTTATGAACCTCATGTCCAATAACCTTCACCCAACTCACTCTCAGTTTCCAAGATCCTAAACCTCCACAGAGAGTGATTCCCATCCTGACCTCAGACTTTTTTTTAATGTACCTTCTAATAAAGTGCTCATTAGATATGCAGTATTTTAAAACTGCCATAAAGTTCTGCATTTCCACAATGGCTAGAGATGTACCTGGGCCCAAAGTAACTGCTTTGCAAATATTACAGTCTTTCCACCTATAAATATCCCCCATTTTTATGTAATACATTTAGTAGAAATTCAGATTGGGTCAGCACCATTCCATTTAGGTTCATTAAGACAGGATATACAGGTGTATTGTAAAATGTTCAAACTTCTATTTTCCTGAGGTCCTCAACATCCCCACAGACGGTAAGCACACAGGTGCACAAGAGTGATAAGTTCAGTCGCTATCACAAGCTCCCCTTCTTGACATCCCCTGCCTGTGACCTAGTGACCTTCAAAAGCATCAATGCTCTCTTCTATGCTATGTAAACCCCAACCCTCAATAATGGCCTTGCCCCCAGAGGCCCTCTCTCTGTCTTTCCCTGGGAGCATGACATGCCTTGCTTCACACTCTAGGACCTCTGAGTATAATTATTCCTCCAGTGTCATACACTTCACTACCATGGGGACCTGGGAAGGACTCACAAGGGGGCTCACTTCCCCACGTGTAAACAACAGGTGTGCTTACTACCTCCTTAGAAGGGAAGCAGGGGATTTTCCTCTCTTCATTCTTCCTTCCTACCACCTGCTGAGAAAGAAAACAGGAAGGCAAATAGGTTCCTGCCAACAGGACCCCCAAAATAAGAATCCTTCTGCTGCTGTCACTTGCTCTTTCCTTCCCAAAATGCCTGAGTACCTATCCTGAGTCTAGGCCTGCCCTGCCTCCCCCCCTCCCCACCACCCCCTTTCCCCCAGACTCAGCAAGAGTCAACCTTTCCTAGGCTTTCACACCAGGCTCTTGCCTGGTCCACCATACCCCATGCCATGCTGGGACATTCTCTCATGCATTGGACTTTGCAGTATCATTTCTCTCTTCTTGCCTTCATTTTCTGAGATGAAAGAAAAGCATCAGCCATCAGCGGTTTCACCTGCTCAGACGTAATTGCATCTTCCCTATGCCAAAGAAGTAGCTGCTTGCCACAGGTGATGGGGAAGGTGACAGACAGTACGAGGGCAGAGGCCAGGGGACTTGCAATGTTGGGAGACTTTCTCTATGAAGGAAAAAAGTTGCTCACTGTGCTTCAGCAAATTTCCTGTCCTGCATCACCTTTCCATGGCGCTAAAATCCTAAATGCACTTTTATTTTTATTTTTTGGTGCCAGTCCTGAAGCTTGAACTCAGGGTATGGGAGCTGTCCCTGAGCTCTTCAGCTCAAGGCTAGCACTCTACCACTTGAGCCACAGCGCCACTTCGGGTTTTCTGAGTGGTTTATTGGAGATGAGAGTCTCGGGCACGTTTCTGCTCGGGCTGGCTTGGAACCACGATCCTCAGATCTCAGCCTCCTGAGTAGCTAGGATTACAGGGGTGAGCCACCAGTGCCCAGCTTTATTTTATTTTATTTTTTAATTTATAGTTTAGTGGAGATAAGAGTCTCACAGATTTTCCTGCCCGGGCTCAGAAGGCTACTCAACTTCCTGAGTGGCTAAGATTACAGGCCACCTATGCTCAGCATCTAAATGCATTCTTTATATGGCTGGCCACTAAAAGACATGGTCCCTGTTCCAATCATCTTCTGTGGGAACACAAGCTCTTATTCCTCTCAAATATGGCACCTTTCCTCCCAATAGCTGGGGACTTCCCTTTGGGCATCCTCTGTGAGATTTGTGGTGTTATGGAAAAGCCCAGCTGAGAAGTCAGGAATTCTCCAGGATGTTTCTTGACCTAAGACCTGAGATTATTCTAGCATTGTGTGTGAAGGAAAAAATGTAACCATACAGAAAGTAATCCCAAAAAAAGTAACCCAAAAGATCAGACAGAAGTCAAGTAGAAGAGAAGACTTATTGCCACCAGAGCTGACAAGACCAAGTTCTCATGAGGAAAAGGAGAAAATGGCGCCGTCTGGCTCCTTGGAGGCCCCTTTTATATTGTCGGGGGGGGGGAGGGGCTGGAAGTGGGAGTGCTCCACCCACTGCGCAGGTGCTGCCATCCAGGTGGAGATTAGGTCTGGTGGGCCTTTCCTTATAGTGTGAATGAGGAAGAATACTTTCCCATGCAGAGGACCCAGCGTGAGAGAGGCTGCCTCCCTCCAGTGCTTGATTAAGACTATGACAGCAACATCTGGAGGAGACCCATGCCGAGGAGACAGGGAATGTTAAGAATGATGACGACATGATGTTTTGTTTTGATTTTTTTCAGTTACATTCAGGAAATGTGAGTACAGATTCAATTTGTTGTTTTTCTGGTGATATTGAGGTTTGAAGTAAGAACCTCTCATCTGATCAGGAGTACTACCACTTGAGCTATGACTCTCCATCCCTGGTTTTTTTTTGTAATGGGTCTTGAATTTTTCTGCCTGGATTGGCATCAGACAGTGATACTCTTGCTCTCAGATTTCGGAATAGCTTGGTTCAGTATTTCTTACTCAAAATTCTTGGGACCAGAAACATTTTAGATTTCACATTCTTCCATATTTCAGACTATTTGCATATATTGAGGGGGGACTGGGTATGTCTGGACATGACACTCATTTATGTTTAATGACCCACCTTGTAGCCTGAAGGTAATTTGACATGGCATTTTTGGTGTATTTGCATTTGGACTGTGACCAAGTCAGCTGTAGAATTTTCCACGTGTGGTATTATTTCACCATTCAAAAAAATTTCAGGGGCTGGGAATGTGGCTTAGTGGTAGAGTGCTTGCTTAACATGTCTAAAGCCCTGGATTCGATTCCTAAGTACCACATAAACAGAAAAAGCCAGAAGTAGCACTGAGTCTCAAGTGGTACAGTGCTAACCTTGAACAAAAGAAACTCAGAGACAGTGCCCAGACCTTGTGTTCAAGCCCCAGGACTAGCAAAAAAAGAAGAAGAAGAAGAGCTTCAGGTTTTAGAACACTTCAGATTTTGAATAGTTTAATTAGGAATGCTTAACCTGATTATTCCTTTAGTCAACCTATATTTAATTCAATGAATATTTGAAAAAATTTACTGCACTTTTTTCTAGAAATGTCTTAACTGTCCACTTGGGACCTAGAGAAAGGCTAGTAAGAAGTTATAGTTGAGAGCTAGGACTGGTTAACAGGCCTGAGATATTGATGAGTTGTGGAGATCATATTTCTGGGGCTACCATTGTCCACTGTCCAGTGGAGCCTTCAATAACACAACAGCTGTGCAACCTCCTGAAAGACAACAGTCAAAGCGTTCAAACAAGAAAGGAGGAAATCTCTTAATAAAACAGAATTGGGCCTAATGGCCTTTATAATGCCCTTTAAACTCTGGCGAAACAACAGCTGCCTTGTTCCAATCCAATCTAATCTTTCAGAATTTATGTTTCTTAATTCCCCTATTTGGCTTCCATACAAAAGAAGTATGTGGCCTTTGCCAAATCAGATCCTCCCACCCAGCCAAATCACAGATGTGACCCAAGAGACTAGAGGCCCATATTTCCTCAGGCAGCTCCTCTATCACATTCTAGAGGGCATTGAGTCCAGGTATCAGATAGGTTAAAAGTGAGTCTGTCAAGGAGGGCTGGGCTTTCCTGTAGATCTCCAGGGCTGCTGATTTCTCTTCTTAGGAGTACCTAAGATTTAACTAATCCACACTTGTGTCATTCACCAGAATTAAAGCATACAGACTTATCTGGGCATTGTGGTACATATCTGCAATCCCAAAGCCTAGAAGGCAGAGAGTCAGGAAAATCACATGTTCCAGCTCAGCCAGGATTATATACCAAGATACTGTCTCAAAAAACAAAAAGCTGGATGGATGCTAGTAGATCACACCTATAATCCCAACTACTCAGGAGCCTGAGATCTGAGGATTGTGGTTTGAAGCCAGTCCAAGCAGGAAAGTCTATGAGACTCTTATCTCTAATTAACCACCTAAAAACTGGAAGCAGAGTTCTGGCTTGAAGTAATACAGTGCTAGCCTTGAGCAAAAAAGCTTAGGGACAATACCCAGGTTCTGAATTCAAGCACCACAGTTGATAAACAAACAAAAAACTCAGCCAACCAAACGAAAACAAGAAAATTCCACCCAAACTTATGCCTAATGAAGCGTGTTACACACATGGTGACAGGAAGCTGGTGTTGACAAGGGACACAAGCCTCTGTCATTAAAAAGCAGGAAGAATCCATCAATTCCTGGAGAGTTAAAGTGAGCCCCTACCCTCAGTCTTAACACTCCTCTAGTTGATGGATATAAATTGAAGCAGGAGGAGCTGGGAAGGTGGCTCAGTGGTAGAATGCTTGCCTTGCATGCATGAGGTCCTGGGTTCGATTCCTCAGCACCACATAAGTAAAAAAAAAAAAAATTGAAGCAGGTTAGATTCCACTACTCTGAATGGGGTTGTCTGGATCTATTTTAGATAACCTGAACCCGGATGCAGATAGTGCACAGATGATTTTCCACAATTGATTTTAAACAAGTCTCTTCTAACTAGCTGTTCTGCTGAGTGCCAGGTTTGTGGTCTTTGGCCACCTGCAATGGTATTAGTAGCTCTACCAGGCCATTCAGGTTACAGAAGGGCATGATTGCTTGGTGCAAAGCTCCATAATGTAAATGTATGAACAACTGTGTAGGAAAAAAAAAAAGTTCTCCTGAACACCCTGGAACAGGGAGGATTTGTTTCAAATGAATGAACATAGTGACAAGAAGAAACACATTGCCAAACTCTTCTCCTTCATTGCATAAAACTGATTGTTTGCCAACACCACTGGGACTGATGAGAACAGGAAAAGGCATGATCCTTTCACCTACAGAAAAGGAAAAATGACCCTCACATTTGGAAAACACATGATCACACAAAGGCAAATCTGGCTGATTCCCACCTGCTAAGGAGGACAAGAAGAATGTCTGTCTGTTCCCCTTCCCTTGTTCTGAGTGTGTTTAAGGGGCTAGAAAGGCAAGATTGAGGATTTGATATTTTAGGTTCTCACCCAACAACCATGTGAGAGGAGTCTTAAGGTCAGGAACTCGGCATTTGGAAGGATTTAAGAAGGTTTAACTGTCATGGGAAGAGAGGAACAATCATATCACTACATAAGATGCAAAGCTAGAAGAAATAACTGACACTGGTTGTACCCAAAGAGAGGAGAGATAAACTACTGGCAAGTCGTAGTGAACTCCATGGGTTGGAAATTTTAAAAAGAGTTAGCTTTTCTAATGTGAAAGATGACAGTTGTCTGGTTTCTTTATCTTAGACATTAATATATACTTATACTATTATGAATGACTTCATTTTTAAAGGATCTAGTATGGTACAGAGTTCATGAGTTATTTGTACAAGGTAACCCCATAGAGACTCAATGCTAGACTCTGATAGGCCTCTAAATATACAAGATGGTGGGTTAATAATTCAAATCATTCACTTTGGGCATGTTTCTTGGTGTTGCTCCATATCCACGTGAGCACACCCAAAATAGCACTACCCAATAAAATGTAAGATACTTATATCCATCTGGACTTCAGATAAACAAGTGCATAATTTTCAGTATAAATATATGCCAAGTGTTACTTGGCATATACTTCCACTAAAAATGATTTATTATTTACTGGAAATTCAAATTTACCTGGGATGTTTTGGGCAGGGTGGTGCTTTCCTATACATCAAGCTACTTAAAGGTTGCAGTAGGAGGACCCCTTGAGTTCAGGATTCAATGTCGTGCTCAGTAAATAGCTGGATCCATATCTAATGAAAGAAAGGAAGGAAGGAGGGAAGAAAGAGTGACAGGTGAGAAAAAAGAACGAAGGAAGGAAGGAAGGAAGGAAAGAAGAAAGGAAGGAAGGAAGGAAGGAAGGAAGGGAGGAAGGAAGAAGGAAGGAAGGAATGGAAGTTTGTCTGGATATGGTATGTTTTTATTTGTTAAGCCAGTGCTTTTTGTCCCCTGCACATTCTGGTTTTCCCATTAGAAATGCTGCTTCTCCTGTCCCTATTTAAGTCATTCCTCTCTTACAAGACTGAAGTTATACCATGACTCTCCTAGATGATGTCCCTTGACACATGCCATTGTCTCCTTTTTTTTTCTTTTGTTGGTTGTGGGGCCTGAACTCTAGGTCAGTCTACTGTCCCTCATCTCTTCAGCTCAAGGCTAGTGCTCTACTACTTGAGCCACAACACCACTTCCATCTTTTTCTGCTTATGTGGTACTGAAGAATTGAACCCAGGGCTTCATGCATGCAAGGCAAGCACTCTACCACTGGGCCACCTTCCCAGCCCCATTTTCTCCTTTTAATAGCAGCAAATAACATATACTGAGCAACATGGAATAGACAGAGATCCACTACTGAATCATCCTCACATGATTTTGTAAACTTCCTCATGAGCCATTTATGTCAAAGCCATGTCTGATTCTTGTTCTCTAATCCTCTGCTACAGGGGACTATTATATAAGACTAGGCACAATGAGTTCTCAATAACTGTTAGGAAATTATTTGCATTGGGACACACAAGAAAGTTGACAAGGGATGGTTATGGTATTATTTTCTCCCCAAGTTTTTTCCTGAGTATGAAAGAAACAAAGGATGAAGGAGAAGAATTTAGAAGGTTATTCTAAAATGACTGTAAGCCAGGCAGTGAATATCATCCCACGACAATATATTTAACAATTACAAAATATTCTATTATATGGCTAACCTATAAGATATTTATCCATTTCCAGTCAATGGACATTGAGGAGGTTTCCAAATTAGTCTAAATCATAAATAATGCTATAATAACTTTCTGGTCATGAATTTCAGTGGAGAAATTAAGCATCTACATTCACTAAAGAGAAAAGTTAGAGCACAAAAGTAGTAGGTGCCAAACACTCAACGTCATCTTATCAGCCTGGTATAGGTCATTTAACTGAGCTGTCCTCACAAGTCCAGAGCGTTGAGTCAAACTTATCAGTCCCCAATCTCTAGGTCTTAGATAATCGGTTCAACTTATCTCTTACCTGAAAAGTCCTCGCACATCAGGGAACCTGATAAGGGTATCTGAACCATAGGGCATTTTAGGGTTGATTTCATCTCAGCCTCACCCTTAGCCAAAGAGCACTAAAAAGGAAATTAATAAATCTCCCTCTTTTCTCCAAACAAGTTCAGACTACAAATTGTAATAGGGCTGTGGCTTTAGCTCAAGAAAAATAGGTGGCCCCAATCTAACCTGAGCACGTTTTTTTCCCCAGTGAAATCTGTCTTTGTAAGTTTCTTGCATTAGCCTCACTTGGTAGGCATTGCTTATTTGTTTGTTGAGACAAAGTCTCACTGTGTAATCCAGATTGATCTGCCACAGTGGATCCTCTGGCTTCAGCCTCCCAAATGTCGGGGTTACAGGAGAGTGCCATCACAGGAAGTTTTGTACATTGCTATCTTCTGAACCCAGTTAAAGCGGGCAACAGTTTGACTGTTCCCTCCAAAATTCACAAAATTTAAATACTATTATAATAGTATTATGTGGTAGGACCTTTACTAGAGGATTAGGTCGTAAGGGCTTTGGCTGCATGAGTGGATTAATGCTGTTATCTTAAAAAATGGGTTAGTTATCAAGAGAGTTGGCTCTAGATGAAAAGTTCTGTCCCATTTTCCCCCCACCCCCTCTCCATTTCTATCTTGCAATTGCTTGTTTGCCCTTCTGCCATGTTATGAAATTATGTGGTGACACTTGCCATGTGCTAGCAAATGTGCTTAGATTCCCCAGCCTCCTGAAGAGTGTGCCAAACAAACTAATCTTTGTAAATTACCTAGTCTGCAGTAGTCTCTTAGAGCAGCAGAAAAACTGTCCAAGGCACATATTTTCTAATCGAGTGACACTCATCACAATTGTAGCAATGAAAGATTTTTTTATCATTATGCTAATGAAGTGACTTAGAGTAAAACCCCCTACCCCCACCCCTAGAGAGCCCCTCCCACAGACCTCTGGGAATGTTGGGAAGTTATTAAGCTATATAAAAAATGTCCAACAACAAAATTTGGTGAGCTTGGAGTGACTGAACATGCAGAAGTGTTAAACTCCTTAGAAGGTGAAGCACCCAGAGAATCTCTGCATCCCCATCTACAGCACCTGGCCATGTGCATCTTTTCTATCTGACTGCTCTTGAGTTGGATCTTTTCCTTGAGTTCTGTCTACCTGGGTGGAGGTTATGTGAACCACGGATTTATAACTAGCCAGTTAGAAGTACCACAGTCCAGGACTTGAGAATGACATTTGAAGTGAAGGGACAGCCTCAAGGTGAGGCAGGCTGGTTTAGGGACAATAAGGGGACAGAGAGCCATCATCTAAGAATAAACAGGGAACTAATAGGCAATTTACAGTCTCTCACTCCCTGTCTGCCTCTAACAGCTAACCCTGCTTTCTAACCTTGAACTAATGTTTTGCCTGGCACTTTGGATAAGCCCCTCCTGGGTAAATATGTCAAGAAAAACAATCTGGTAAAACTCATCTTTGAACTAAGAGATCTTGTTAAAAGAAAATAAATATCTCCTAACAATAGACTTTTCGGCTGTAAATAAATATCTCCTTGAAGAAAGCACTTGGCAGACTCTCAAACATATATCACTATGTCAATTAAGGAGACTTGGGCTCAGAGTTCTTCTAATTAAAGGAGAGCTGTCTCAGCAATGATTAACATGCCAGATGGTCAGAACAAGTAGCATGACAGTGACAAGATCTAGAGACCCCTACAGAGACTTGAGTCCTACAAAGATGCTTCACACAAAAGACCTGGGGCTTCCCATTGCCCATACCTCCAGTCTCTTGGGATGTGCTTTGTTTCCTGCATTTCTGCATTACTAAATAAAACCTCCACAAACTTCTCACCTAACCAGACTCATCCTTAACTTCTTTTGATAGTGTTACAAAGGCTGTCTTCATTTGTGTCACAAACGCTTGCATCATAAACTCTGCAGACCTCGTCGAGATTGCTGTTTCCTGGCATCCCCTTGAGTTTGCACAGTTCTGGTGACATGGGGACTAAGCCCTATAACCTTGGGATCCGATGCCGACTCTAGGTAGATGGTGTTAGAATTGAATTAAATTGTAAGGCACCCAGCTGATGTTTAACAAATTGGAGAATTGTTTACAAGTGGGAAAACCTACACATCTTGTGCCAGAAGTGTCATGTGAGATTGTAGGGTCATGAATCGTTCTCCAGGCAGTGAATCCTTTGAGATAAAAGTCAGAAGAATGAACACAATTTAAAAGGGCCAGGCAACTTACTGTAGTCCTATCTGCTGACCTCCATTGTAATTAAGAACATGACAGTCTGTCATTAACATTCCCTGTGAGGAAAAGCCATATGATACACTGAATCAGACAACCGGAAGCCAGCCAAGCTAGTGTGAACTGCAGAGACCCTGCTGAGCTTGGAGACTGAATCTGCCTTCACACACAACTCCATTTTCTCTAGCTTGACTATTGTTAAAAGAAATTGTAAACCCCAGCCTTTGTACTCCAAGCCACCATACAAGTACCAGCTGTCAGATGTAGTATTTTGACAGTAGCACATGTGAACTAGACTTTAGAGACCTTTAACTAAGCATGTGCCAATGTGAGAAGTCTAGTCAAGATGGTGCCAAAAGTTCATTCTGTTTTAAGCACGTAAAAAATTATAGATAAGCCAGATGATGGTGGTTCACACCTGTAGTCCTAGCTATTCAGGAGACTGAGATGTGAAGATTGCAGTACAAGGCCTGCGCAGGGAGACAAATCTGAGAGACTCTTATCTCTAATTAACCAGCAGAAATACAGAATTGGAAGTTTGGCTAAAGAGGTAGAATGCCACCCTTGAGCAGGTGAAGCTAAGCTCCAGTACTGGCTGAAAACAAAAAATTAGAGATATTATAGTGAAAAACATAGGTGGTCTCAAGAGCAAGCTAAACATCTCCAAGCACCAGAAGCCAGAGGGAGCAGATGCCACGGTAGAACTTGAGTTTGCAGAGCTCCAAGCCAATGAAGGGGTCTTATTATGGTATATCATGTTTGACAACTTGGAAAGGTTGAGAATCACTTCAAAGATTAATCTTTACTCCCATAGTGAAGATTGCTTTAAGCGTGTCAGTGAAATCATTTGTAGAGACCATTAGATCATGGGAGTTCACAATATGATGGCATTATTGGGAAGTGATGAAAAGAGTCGGGGCCTAGTTGGAAGAAGTGGGTTATTTGGAGTGTGTCCTTTAGTGCTATGTTTTCCTCTAGAACCTTCCTATGTTCCAGAGTCTTGGCTTCCTGGCCACCATGAAGTACTGCTCTACTCTACCACACACTGCCCCTATACTGGACTAATTCCTCTGAAACAAAGTAAGTATGTTGTTTATATCAGATATTTTGTTCCAGTGATAGGAAAAGCAATCAATACAGGTCAGCTGTTTTGAATAGCAGGAAATAAATACAGTCTTACTTCAGGTACAGAGTGGAGTCAGCCTTACTCTGGATGCCATTTAGAAGAGGAAGCTGGAAAATGGCAAGGCTTCGTCCTAAAGTCAAGGTCTTGTAGAATATGAGGTTGTACTTTATGTAGAAGGGAGGACACAGCCTCAAGACCAAGAGTAAAATCAGTTGACTGATTACTGGCATTAGGGCATTAGATCTGCCCTACCCTCAAACCCCAGGGCAGAAAGAAAATCCCACTACAATGACTGCAGCTGGAGACATGGCCCTGGGAGGAAGATTCTCATACTTCCTGAAACAAATGAAGAGGCAAACGCAGACTTTGGTATGCTTAGCAATGTCAAGGAAACAGAGTTAGCATGGAGATGCCAGAAAAGATATGGAGATTGAATTTGAGGACTGAAATTTCTACCATGGAAAAAACAATGGAACTGAATTAGAAGAACTGGAAATTGAGACCTCCCACCTTACTACTTTGACACCCCTCTTTGGGGTTCTCATGTAGCAAACCAATGGATGAGGTGGGGGGAAAGATTTTTATGTTGGCTGAAGCCAATACTCTCAATTATCCAGAGGAAACTGGGTTCCTGGGACACAGTGGGCAGAGATATCTATGGAATGAAAAAGATCTGGGGGTATCTAGTATTCATGATCGATTGTAAAGGCACTGGAAGGCACTGCTCTCTCAAAAGCCAAAATATTCCCAAATAGCTAAGTGCTGGCAGATGTGGAATTGTTGATGGGAAAATAAAATAATAAATACCAGCCATAGCCTCATGACTAGTTACTGACATGAAGACTGATAGCTATTCCTAGTTTCATAGGAATATATGAACCAATGATTTCTTTTTCATTTTCTGACAAATATGAGAGAGATATTTGAGGTAGTAATGTTTATAATCAGAAGAAAGACAGGTCTAAAGGAGAGGTACTTATAGTGAACAGTTGACTTTGTATTTGGGGAAGAGGGCTTCGTGTCAGACTTTGTAAGTGGATAGTTACACTGTGTCACACAGCAGCATGAAGTCACTTTTGTATGGCAGTTAAATAACAGTAGAATATATGAGGATGGAATTGAGCAGCAAGAAGATTGAACAATTCTATACTTAAAAATGTTTTAAAAATCCTTTTTCAACTCCATTCCTCATCTTCCTGTGCATTAGTCTATATCATAGGAAATTGTAGTTCCCAAGAGGAATTTTAAAATGGAATGTTACTGGGCCCAGGTCTGGCCGGCTGCCACTTTAAAACCAATTCTCTGGAGGTAAGAGTTGGTAGGAAAGAAGTCAAGTTTCTTCAGAAGCTGGTCTGAGAAGATGAAGGGGCTGTCTGCCTCACATTCTACCTCAGGGAACACAGTATGCAAGAGGATTTTAATAGGGAGGAAAAGAAGGAGCAGGGCAGGATGGCTCCAGGTAGTGGAGTAGGTGAGGGTCTTCCCTATCTACAACATGTGTCTCCATGATCTCCTTTTCCTTCTTCTTTCCTCTTCCTCTTCTTCCTCTTTCTTTGCCCAGAATATCATAATGTACCAAAAAATCTCTGAGGCTAGATCCTATAGGATTTTTTTTTACATAGACATACTTCCACAAGTTAAACCTCACAGCATTTTACATGTTTTGTGTTAGTTAAAGAATAAAAAGGCATTAAGTATACATACCAATCTTATCTGAAGATGCCAAGATATTCTGAGTTCTAGAGATCTAAAGAAAAATGACTCAATGGGATATAGTGGTGGCACCTGTCTGTAATCCCAGCACTCAGGAGCCTGGGTTAATATATAGCCTGGACTATATACTGAGACCTTGCCTCAAAAAGACAAAGAAACAGAGGGAAGATAAATTATTTAGCAGCTGACATTTTCATCATGCAGGTGCAGCTTCTCTTTAGAATTTTGAATGTCAGGAAAAAGGAGAGGACATAATGTGTACAAACATTGGGAGACAGAGACTTTAACAGAAAAGATGAAGCCTGGACATTGTCTCCCTACCTCTTTTCTTTGGGGCATATTGGTCAGCAGTTACTTCTCCACCAGCTTCCTCCTGGAAACTCACCCCCCAAAAGTCCAGGCTTTCTAGCAGGCAGGCCTGTGTCTCCTCAGCTTTCTTCTCCACTTCCACCCTCCACATTTGATTTCTTTAATCCCCTGTTTAAATCCTCAGCAAGATCTCTTTTCTTTGACCAAGCACTTGGGAGGAGGAAATAGAAAAACCAGAAATCTACATTATCTATCAGAATTATGAAACCATAAGCTCTTTGTCTCAGCAATTCTACTTCCAGAAATTTCGTTTGTAATATACTTTCATGTGTTTAAACAGTGGATCAGGTTATTCACCACAGCATTGTTGGTAAAACTTTCAACAGTGGTAGGAAACTACCTAAAATTCCAATAGGAGATAGGTCAGAGAGATGAGGAGACATTCATAATGTAAACAAATGTGTGGTCATTCAAAAGAATGAGGAAGTACTTTATAAGCAGTTAAGAATAAATTTCTAAGAAATGAAGAGCAAGACAGACACATCACAGTGCATATAATTCCACTATTAATGGAATATGTAGGGGCTAGGAATGTGACTTAGTGGTAGAGTGCTTGGCTAGCATTCATGAAGCCTTCAGTTTGATTCCTCAGTACCGCATAAACAGAAAAACACGGAAGTGGCACTGTAGCTCAAGTGGTAGAGTGCTAACCTTGAATCAAAGAAGTTCAGGGACAGTACCCAAGCCCTGAGTTCAAGTCCCAGGACTGGAAAAAAAAAGAAATATATGTAGAATATATTTACTTGTACTCACAATAATTTTCTGTAGTAAGGCACTAGTAACACTGGTTGCTTGTATTAATAGACTGGAGATGACAGGAAATTTTTTCACTGCTCACACTTGAGTAGAACTTTGCAATATACAATTACAAAAGTTAATTGATTTCCAGAATCAAGATTAATTTATTAAAAATGTTGCTCTACACTGCTTTATAACAGACACTCCTAAGACACACACACACACACACACACACACACAAACACACACACACACACACACACACACACACACAAAGCAATAGTATGACTGGAAGTAAAGGAATAAAAAATATGAACCACAGAAGCTAAATAAAAACTAAAAAGGATGTTTTCTTAAAAAGAGATTTTATTCGAGTGATAGGGACTCATGTCTGTATTCTACTTACTTAAGAGGCTGAGATCTGAAGGTCACCATTCAAAGCCAGCCTGGGCAGGAAAGTCTGTAAAATTCTGATCTCCAAAAATCTACATAAAAAAGCTGGAAGTGGAGGTATTGCTCAAGTGGAATTGTACTAGCCTTGAGAAGAAAAGCTAAAGAACAGAGCTTAGGTCCTAGGTTCAAACTCTAATACCAGCATCAAAGAAAGAAAAAAAATTTAATCAGAAGAAATAAAAGTAAAACAAACCTATAAGTATATACAAAAGATTAACATGAACATGTGTGTATTAAATAGCATAGTCACAAATATATAAAGCTAAACTAAAACTAAAATAAGGGAAGAAATTGTTGCAATAAAAAACAATAGTATCAAGTCTAGTTTGATAGTTTTATCTTTCCTCAGTAAATAGAGGTTTTACATCTTTTCATTCATACATAGAACATCTGAAGCCAACCAAACAACAAAAAAAATATGGCCACAATCATAGGGGACAAATTTCAGAGAAACCATGCAATTCAAGCCATGTTGTCTGACCACATGTTGACCAGAAATTAACAATAAAGATATTGTTTATGAGATATGTGGGAAATTTATTTATTTTTATTGTGAAAATACTGTACAGAGGGGTTACAATTACATGGGCAAGATAATGAGTACATTTCTTATCAAGCATTGTAGCCTCCTCCTTTGTTTCCCCTTCCCATCCCATCCTCCCTCTACCCCCCCCCCACCCAATCCTCCTTTCTCCCACCAAAGTTGTAAAGTTCTTTTTCGACATAACGACTTGTAAGTCTCATTGTTGCAATGGGTCCACCTGTATCCCTACTTAAACAATTTGTTTTTTCCCTTCCCCTCCACAAATTATAACAACATCAGATACAGTAAAGCAGGGGTTATACTGTTGGGGAGGGACATACAAAGCAACAAAGAAATAATCTTATAAATGTGTTAGAAACAATAGCATGAAAGAAAAAAATTTGAATACATATCTTAGGGTTCATTTCCCTAACATCAACTTATCTGACCTTTTCTGCTTGATTCAGACATATACTAGATATTGCAAATAAGGGAAACCATGGGACCTATGTTTCTTTGGGCCTGGCTTATTTCACTTAATATAATTTTTTCCAAGTCTTTCCATTTCCTAACAAATGGGGCAATGTCATTCTTTCTGATGGAGGCATAGAATTCCATTGTGTATATATACCACATTTTCTTGATCCATTCATCTACTGAGGGGCGTTTGGGTTGGTTCCATATCTTAGCTATGGTAAATAATGCTACAATAAACATAGTTGTGCTGGTAGCTTTAGTATGGTCTTGTTTGTAAACATTTGGGTAAATGCCCAAAAGTGGGATTGCTGGGTCATAGGGGAGCTCTATGTGGAGTCTTTTGAGGAACCTCCATACTGCTTTCCAAAGTGGTTGAACAAGTTTACACTCATATGTGGGAAATTTAATAATCCATTACTATGTAAGTCATGACTTTAAGTTCATAAACTTAAGAAGTGGCAATGATTAAATATTTTTAGCATTGCAACAATAGAAATAATAAATATCAAATGGTGCAAGAAATACTTAGTGAGAAAATGATAACTTTGAATACATTCTATTAAGATGCATTCTTTCCAATCAAGAAAGACTAAAAATAAGCTAATAAACCATTCTTGTCTCAAAGCTAAAAAGCTTACAGAAAATAGAAAAAGGGATTGTAAGGTATATTAAATAGGTAGGTTTCATTAGGTAGCAGAGGAAGAGAACACCATGCACTATTCAAGCAGGAAAAGAAGTTTACCGAACTGCTGCCCCCCGCTGTGCATTGTGGAGCCAGGATGGCTAAACAGGAAGGAAGGAGCCGCCCACCCCTGGGCCAGGACTTATCTAGGCAAGGGACAGGAAGAGGTGTGGCCAGGTGGGGGAAATGTGTAGCCTCACTGGATCCAGATGTGACCTCAGGGACTGGGACCCTCCTAAGATCAGATGGGAGGCATGTGACCAGAGGTGGCCCAGGATGTCACCTGAAAAGGTGACTGCTTCCAGGTCTGCCAGTTACCTAGGTAACAGATACTGGGTGGAAACTTAGCCAAGAGATAGGGAGGCGTCCCAGTGTAGACCTTACAGGGATCTTGTGTTAAGATGAATAAAGACTTACCCAACTTACACCAACAAAGCTGTTTAGGAAAGAGTTAATCCTTAGAGGCTCTGCCCCACCAAAGCAAGTGACAAGAGCCCGCAGGATGAAGGACCGCCAGATATAGTTGAGGATATTGGTGTTCTGCTTCAAAGAAGGAGTTTAAGGTTCCTATGCAACTTGGTTAAGACAGAAGACATTATGGACTTCTCCAGGAAATCTGATAGCCCCAGAGGAAAGATCTAGAAGCTGACATCAAGGGTTTTTCCAATGAACTGCCCACATAGATAATTCCATAGCCAATACAAATGTTGTCCAGCCTCCCCCAGCCCTCCAAAGCTTCTAACTACCTTTCAAATATCCTGCTCTTAAATATGCACAGCTAGGTAGCTAAGGATTACTTTCTCCCAAAAGGGTTCTTATTTATATTTAGTCAAGAAATCTGAAGTCATACTATCAACCGAAGACTCTAATGTCTCTTCTCCGGCAAGAGAGATATTGTTGTTTCTTTGCAACAATAGATTGGGCTGGCTATCCAGTTTTCAAAACTTGACTTTTGCAACATACTAAGTATGAATACATATCCAGGTTGGAAAACTGTGAGGAAACTAGTGGTGTATCTGGGAGAAGGATAGATTCAACAAGGTGGAGGCACAGCATGGAGAATGCTGTGGGTCATCCTCCACGTGAACATACCAAGATTCCTTCTGCCCTCACTGCTTGGCTGTGAGTCTTGATCCCTGCTGACTACCTCCCCTACACCTTACATCACCCTTGCCCTCTGAATTGCTTCAGGGTCTAACAGAAAAGAATGGAGAGGAGAAGAAGAGCGACACCACATATTTGTTCATCCATTCCCTCCCATACTGCCATACTTCAATGAGTGTTTACATCTGACCCACTAGCTCTTGAAGGGAATGCCCCTCTTCCTTCGCTTCGGGTCTCTACCAACACCACCTCCTCCTTTGCTTCCTAGTAGAACTGGATCATGATGGGGGGTTTGATATTTCCCTCAAAAGTTTCTGGAGTCATTGGTGATCATTCCGCAAAATGCAATAATACTATATCCATATATTAGACCACACGTGAAAGTTAATTTCTGTTTAATGAAAAACACAAAATATTGAGGTTAGAGATGGGAGGAGAGAAAATGGAAGAGAAGGAAGGAAGGGGTGACAGTGGCCAAGAAGCATTGTACTCATCATCTGACTTAAAAAAGTGTAATCCCTCTGTACAACTACTTACTAATAACAAAAACAAACATTCAAGATAAAAAATTCATGGTTTCTAATTGTCTAATAAATCTTATATAATGCTAAAGGAAATCCCACAAATTAAGGTTGGGGGGCAATAAAACTTGTTGAAATATATAATTAATATATCTATGTATTAAACATATATTAATATATGAATACAAGTTTAATATATACACATAATATAAACATATTTCAACAAAATATATGTATAACATGTATACCTACAAGTGGGTTTGCTGGAGCTCTGTCTGTTGTCCTGTGCTACAGCTTCTAGAAAGGTGAGAGTTCCCCATTCCTTAGCCTCACCCTTGCTGCTGGTGTATAACACTTCCCACCAACCTGAGGAGAGCTTGCTGTTCTGATTTGCATTCCTTCACTATCAGTGCTGGTGAGTATTTTTTCCCCTTGCTTCTCCTGCCATTTGCCTTTCTCTACTTTGTCTCTTGCTGTAGATGTTTGTCTTCTCCCTATTCATTTCTAGGAATCTTGCATACATGTTGGACATAATCCTTTGTTAGTTTCATATGTTGTGAATATTTTTTTCTAGATTGTTCTTTGTCTTCTAACACTATAGATCTTTGGGTGATAAAAGAAATTTATCTTTTAACACAATAAGACATAATTTAGGATTTCTTTTGGTGATATTTGAACTCAAGTCCTCACACTTGCCAGGCTGCCTCTGTACCACTTAAGCCATGTCTCTAGCCTTGCTTTGTTTCCTGGTTATTTGGAGCTGGAGTCTACCAAACCTTTCTGCCTGCAGTTGACCTTGCACAACAACTATCCTTCAGGACTAACTCTCATAGTCATGAGCCAGGCCCCTCCCAGCACCTCGCTATAATTTAGGACTTAAAAAAATCTTCTAAAACCCTGTAGATCATATGTGTGTGTGCATGTGTGCACACGCATGTGCATGTGTGTGTATGAATAGGACAGGTATTAGAATAAACATGACAATGTTTTGTGAAGGGCAAGAGAAAGGTAAGCAGCATAAAGAGAGGATAAATTATGATTTATTAGTAAAATGGAATATAACACAACAGTACAGTCAGAAATTAAACAGCATGGAAACTTCCAAAATCAGAGATGAAAAAAATCAAACTATGGAAGAATTGACCAGTTCTTCTAGTTATGAGCAGCAGAGAATAAGCTTGGCTCTACTAGTCCACTTCTATCCCCCAAACACCCAAACAAAGACTTTAAAGTTCAAAAGTGCACAACAGCAATGTAGTTTATAAAGATCTATACACATATAATAGAAATGCAAAAAATGGCATAAGATGGAAAAATACTGTTTGGATTAAAGGAACGCACTGAGGAGGGAAGGAGGAAAGTGAGGAGAGAAGAAAGAACCAAGGGGAGAAGGGTATGACACATCAAATAATACAAGATTTAATAGGAAGAAGAATAAAAAAGGCTTTTAGGTGGATACATAAATGTTTGTTATATTGATATTTTCCTGTATGTTTAAAATATTTTGTAGAAAAATGTTTATGATCTGAGCATTTGTTTTGTCAGTCATGGGGTTTGAACTCAGGGCTTCGGTGCTGTTCCTGGACCTCTTTATGCTCAAGGCTAGCCTCCTACCACTTAAGTCATAGCACCACTTCTGGCTTTTTCTGAGTAGTTTATTGGAGCCAAAAGTCTCACAGACTGTTCTGCCTGGGACAGCTTTGAACCATGATCCTCAGATCTGTCCCCTGAGTAGCTAGGATTACAGGTGTGAACCACCAGAGCCCGGCTTTGACTACAATTTTTAAGGGTATACTAAGATGCTCACTCTGTACCCTATTAGCCAGATTACATGAAGTGCTACACACCAGTGTGGACCCCAGGCAAAGCTGTATTCACTGACACCTGGTACCTAGAGGCATCCACAGTGAAGAACAGGAGTGTGCCTGGGATGGTGGACCGGGAGCCAGACTGTTGAAAGTGTTACAAGCAGCAGGTCCTGGAATGTCATTCTGGAAAATGGCCATCTGCTAGTGACCACTTTGTATTACAGAAAGTGTTCAAGTTCAGATACTACACTTGATCTTAGCCAAAAGGCCGAGAAGCGATAGTGTTCAAGTTCAGAAACAAAGTTCAGCCTCATCTACTTGCAGGTCAGCTCTCACCATATACATTCATACTGAAAAGACTTGTTCTGTCCACTGAGGTGGTACTAACCTAAAGATGTATAATCTTAGACAGGTGCCAGTGGATCACACCTATAATCCATCTACCCAGCAGGTTGAGATCCAGAGGATCACAATTCAAAGCCAGCCCAGGTAGAAAAACCCATGAGTCTCCACCTTCAAAATAACATAACCGCCAAAGAAACCCCGAAAAACAAATCCTGTGTTTTGGGTGTGGTTCAAGTGATAAGGTGACAGCTAAGCAAGCAAGCAAGCAAGCAAGGCCCTGAGGTCAAACCCCAGTATTTCTGTTTCTCTGTCTGTCTGTTTCTCTGTCTTTGTCTCTCTGTCTCTGTTTCTCTATTTCTCTGTCTTTCTGAGTCTCTCTCTCCTCTCTCTCTCTCTCTCTCTCTCTCTCTCTCTCTCTCACACACACACACACACACACACACACAGACACACACAAACACAATGTACATGTCTTTCCAAAAGGATCCTCTGGCTGCCCTACGCCCTGAACCACCCACCCACTGACCACAGGCTGACTTGTGAGGGCTGGCAGGTAAAGTCCCCGTTAGGTAGTTTGGTTGTCTTGTAGTCTTCCTTGGAACCTTGAATGCTGTTTCTTAGTGCCAAGATGCAGAAATCTATTTACATTCACTTGCAATGAACCATTAAATGGGCAAAGAGCTCATTTGTGACACTGAGGACAGCTTCTCTCTAACATGAACCATCAACAAGCTCCTGATCGTTTCTGTTCCATTAAACATTGCAAATGGGAGTCCAAGAAGGAAGCTAATTTCCAACCAAACAGAAGATCTAAGGGGCTTGAAATCTGTTCTCCAATTTTTACCCAGATGGCTGTGTGGGCCCACATTCACAGGCCAGCTCCTCCTGCTTCAAAGTCAGCACAGCAAAACAGATAAAAATACACAAGTGAGGAGATCCTGTGTTGTGTACTTCTTAGCCTTGTTACAGTTGTCCGTTTCAGTTTTGGTGCTCCTAGGGTACAGGTGTCAGAAGTGGGGTTGGTCTGCTTATCACAAATGCCCACGAACCTGAAGCAGACTACATCTTCTGCTGAGCTCTTGTGCACTCTGCCAAATGCTGATAATGCCACATTCACATTTCAGATCCGTTGATTTTCCTTGACTATAGTATGTCTCATTAATCTCTTCCATCTGTTGTTTGTGTGCGTGAGTAATTCTAATGGGAAATATAGAGACACAGGATTCAATGCTTTGGCCTCTGAGCCCAGGTTTGATTTGTATGGAGGTCCTATTTTTTCCAGATGTCTAACTGGCTGCCCTCCTGTCCCCCTCTTCCCCTGCCCTGTCCCCAAAATGCTGGTGAGAACTTCTCTGTCACTGTCTCCTTTAGCCTGAGGCACACAGATGCTCAGCTCAGTCTCCCCTTGCATACTCAGAAGCCAAAGGGAGAAGAGGATCTCCAAAGCAGGAATTAGGGGCTGCCAATTCTGTCAGTCTGGAGCTTTTCCTCTTCCCACTACTGCTGTTGTCAGATCAATTCATAGCCCAACATACCCTCCAAGTGGACAGACAAAAGCTGATGTCAGTCTTTCTACTTAGAAAGCACCCAATTGAATATGCTCACATGAGAAGATGCTGTCCCAAGGACTGGGAATGATAGCCTCCAATCCCTGCAGGGACAAGGTTAATCATATTTGAGGGAATAATCATAACTCATGAAAAAACAGTCTGAAATATAATACACTCAGTATAATTAGATAAGGATAGCCAGGTATATTTATTAGTTCAAAATGCTTGAGGATTCAGTGTTGACCTGCTTTGCATTAAGGGTCTTCAATGGCATGATTTCTATTTATCAAAATTATTCAGTGCTATTATCAACTGAACTGAATCCTCCAGAAATTCATATCTTGCAGTTCTGACACTTAGCAGGTGAGAATGTACCCTTATTTGAAGTAAGGATAGGGGTGTGGATGAACCGGTAGAGAGCTTGTTCAGCAAGTATGAGGACCTGGATTTGATACTGGGGAAGAGAGAGAGAATGAGGAGGAGGAAGAGGAGCAAGAGGAGAAACAGAAGAGAAGAGAAAAGGGAAGGGAAGGAAGGTAGGAAGAAAGGGAGAGAGAGAGAGAGAGGGAGAGAGATTAGAGTATCTGATTCTATTTTCTGAGTACATACAGAAACATACACACACACACACACACACACACACACACACACATGCACATATCAAAAACAAAATCTATGTGGTCATCTTACTGGTTTCAACCAACACTGTCTTAGACAACTTTCCTAGTAAGTGTGTATAGATACTTATTATTATATGTTTACTTGCATAGCTATGCCATTTTATATATGAACCATGTTTGTATAACGTATCTCTTATTAATAAGACATTTACATTACTTTGATTTTTCATAATTATGGTAGAATGATTCAATAAATATCATTTATACTGATATTCATGAATGCTTCTATGATTTATTTCTATAAATTCTAGGATAAAATAGCTGGGTCAAAGTTGTCTGTCTGTGCCTCTATAACAAAATTATCAGTGACTAGGAGTTATGAGTGGAGGCTTAATTACCAATATAATTGTTGTGGGAACATGGCCTTTAAGAAGTGGTTTTACCATGAAGAAGTCCTCCTGAGTGTATTTAATGCTTTAATAAAAGGGATTCAGGAGTAAGTATTGTGTGTTTCTCTTCACTCTCTCACTTGCTTTCTTTCTGTCTCTTGCTCTCCCTCTTCCTTTCTCCCTCCTTCCTTTCCCTTCATTTATCTTCCCCTCTCATCCTTTTCCCCTCCCTTCTTTTTCCTCCTTCTCTTCTTCTTTCCTCTCATCCTTCTCCCTGCTTTCTTTTCCCCCTTTCCCTTCTGCTCTTTATTACAGAAGATGGAGAGCTGAAGACATTGTTTAGAAACAGAGACCTGGACGCTGATGGATATCAAACTTGCTGGTACCTTGATCTTGAACTTCCCAGCTTAGTTTATAAAGAACCCAATCTGTAGTATTCTATCATAGCAGCACAAAATGAACTAAGTTCCTGGGCAATTTCTAGTTGTCTCCTTAAATCCCTACTCCTTAATATTATTCATTGGATCATGAAGTTTGAGTGGAAACAAATATTCAAACCATACCAAAAAGATAGGTATATATTTTTAGTTTTAGATACTTCCAAGGGATAGCACCAATTTTGTCCTGAAAGTTGACTTTTACAACATGACGTCAGTTGCAAAGATATTGATGTATTCTTATCTTGCCTATTTAGCTTAGCAATAAAATCTTGTCCTACTCCTGACTGAAAGAAGTCTGGTGCTCTGGACCACAGGAAATCCAGCAAGTTCACACGGCTCCCCCATTCATTAATGGCCACAGTGGTCTTCAGCAAACTGGGAGAGACAGAATGACAAAATTTGTACAATGGAGTCTTGGAAAGATGATATAACCTGCTTTTGCATGTGGCAGATAAAGGAATGGAGCTGGGGGTGGGGGGATGCTGTTTCTGGGTACACATCACCCTGTCCCTGTACGTATCAAGGTCTTCCCAGTGAAACCTTGGAAGGTAAAACATGCTCTCAGGAGCAGCAGCTTCTTCCCATCTGAGAGTGGTATTCTCGGAATAAACATCGTTTCAAGGTGAGGATGTAGTATCTGTTCTGGGATAAACAATTTGATGCTAGCGATGTATATTTGTCAAACAACACAGTGAATTATGACTCTAGCTCCAGTGGTGTGTTTTACTCTCCAGAGTGTGATAAGTGGGGTGAGTCCTTCCCCTGTCCCCATTTTCCCACTTCAGTCCTTAAAGTCAGACTTCATGTCTTTTAGAAGTTAGAGGGGAGGTACTTCTGCCAACTCTTCTCCTTTCCTCACCAGACCATAACCTCCAACTGCAACCATGACACCTGTGGGTCTGAAGAATGAGGGATAAACTGAGATAGATTTTGGTTTTAACGGTCTCCATAGTCTACCTTCTCAAAAGGAGTATTTTCTTTTGGCTTTTGCTTCTATTTCTTAATTGATGCTGAGCACAGGAAAAATGGGATGTTGTTACTTGGTGTCCTTAATCCACAAAATCGCTTCCTCAATGATAGTGGGTTTTGAAGCTCAGGAAATGAGAGATGGACTCAATTACAGGAAAGAATAAATAGTGGTTTTCTATGTGAAGAAGTGGTTGGGCTATCCCATGTCCTATTCTCCTTTGTTTTAAGAAGTAGGGGATGGCCAAGTGCCACAGTGGCTCACGCCTGTAATCCTAGCTATTCAGGTGGCTCGGTCTGAGGATCAAGATTCAAAGCCAGCCAGGCAGAAAAGTCCACGAGACACTGATCTCCAATTAGCCAACAAAAAGCCAGAACTGGAGGTGTGGTTCAAGTGGCATTAAAGCAAGGACCTGAGTTTAAGTCCTAGTAGTTTATGTACACAGGCAGGCATGTGTGCATGTGTGCATGAGTGCATGCACACACATACAGGATAGAAAGAAGAAAAAGACACAAATTAGAAAAGAAAGAAAATATATAATGGAGCTATATCTCTCCAATTATGAAGAATGTTCCTGATACGTAGTGAAGGGGGAGGAAATAAAACAAATTATAGACTAATGTATTTACTTTAATTATATTTGAGTAAAAACAAACCCAAACAAAATCTATCTATATGTAAATGTGCATTTGCATCTGCTTGAATGAGCAAAGGAAAATCTTGGCAAGTTATCTAGCAGGTGTTAGCATTGGTAGCTCAGGGGGATGGGATTGAAGATGGGGCCAAAGAAGACGTTTACTTTATGTATGACACAAAGGTACCATTTCAGCTGCTGCAATGAGCAAACATTACTTTTGAATTGTAAAGCATCAATAAAGGAAAATAGGTAAACAGAAATGGAAAATGGCTGGGTGCTGGTGGCTCATTCCTGTGACTCAGGAGGCTGAGATCTGAGAATCACAGTTAGAAGCCAGCCTAGACAGAAAAGTCCATGAGATTCTTATCTCTATTTAACCATCAAAAAGCCAGAAGTGGAGCTATGTCTCAAATGGTAGAGCACTAGCCTTGAGCATAAGAGCTCAGGGACAGTGCCCAGACTAAGTTCAAGCACTAGGTCTGGCACACAAAGAAGGAAAGAAAGAAAGAAAGAAAGAAAGAAAGAAAGAAAGAAAGAAAGAAAGAAAGAAAGAAAGAAAGAAAGAAAGAAAGAAAGAAAGAAAAAGAAAGAAAGAAAGAAAGAGAGAGAGAGAAAAAAGAAATAGAGAAAGAGAGAGAAAAAAAGAGAGAAAGAGAGAGCGAAAAAAAGAAAGAGAGAAAGACAGAGAGAGAGGGAGGGAAGAAAAGGAAGGAAGGAAGGAAGGGAAGGAGGGAAGGAGGAAGGAAGGAAGGAGAGAAAATGTTTTCATTAGTGTGCTTCTCTGTATATGGAGAAGAGAGAAACAGTATAAATAATGTATATTATTTGATCTATCTTTGTCAACAAAACACATTAATTCACAGGCTAGGGAAGTACCTTGTGGTAGACTAGTTATCTAATATGCAAGTGGCTCTGAGTTCAATCCTCAGTACTGAAAAAATTCATTCACATATACGTTTGTATATACAACAAATTACCTTTTAGTACTGTTTGAAATACTTTCCATCAGTGTCTTTTCCTTGACAAAAATTAATTATAATGCCTGAAGTGATACTTATGATGGTTGTTTCGGATCTAATAATTACACATTGTATATATAGGCTGAAATGTTACTGTCTCCCAAATCATGTATAATTGTGTGCCAATTAAAATATAAATATATTAGAGTAACTAAAAGCATTCTTTTTCACCTTTCTCTTCCAGCAATATCAGCATTTCCCACTTGGTCTTTTTAACTTTTATTTTTCTTTACAGTTCCAAAGGTGTTTTCAGATGAATTTCTGACTCACTTATATCACAAGGAGAAATTACCTAGGATATAAACAAAAGAACACTATAGGAAACTTCTCCTAAAGATGCTTCTTGATTCACAAAGGAATTATTTCTCAAAAAAAATCCATTCTAAGTTGAACCATAGAACACTCATGTCTAAACATCTTCTTAAACTATTATTAAAGAAAAGAAATATTTGTTTAAAAATTCTACTCAAAATGTATCACTTAACACATACATATACACACAGTTCTACTATTCAAAGGTAATTATAGTTTATCAGAGATTTCTAGATTGCTATGCCTTTACAAGCACAATAATGAAGTCTAAACATCCCACAACATCAGTATTTATACTATTACCTCATTCTTTTCATGGCTGTATAGTATTCTCTTGATGGATGTGTCATATTCCACATAGCTAGTCTCTATTGATGATTCTTTGCACAACACCAAACAGTACTCAATGCCTCAGTTACATTTTAGTTCTCATATACCAACCAGTAAGTATGCATCACTATTATTTATTGGAATCATTTCTATCAATCTTTTCTGAGACCAGGCCACAGGATTCAAACAGATGGCACTTCAAGTGAGAAAGAAACTGAGTTTGGGAGCTCTGCAAACTTTTTTCATACAAGCTTGGGCTTGAGAAGGCTGGAGGACCCCTAGAAACAAAAGACATTCTCCATAGGAAACACTGCACACCTGATTTTCCTTAGCAGACAGAAGAATCTTTCATACTATAAAGAGAACTATCCAACCCAGTGCTCATTGTGTTACAGGCCATGGTTTGTGTTTGCCTGCAGCTAGCTACCACACCACATACTACGTACCTAAGTGAGCTGAAGAGAAACCCTAAAAGTGATAAGCACTTGTATTTCTTTAGACTAACACTCAGGTAAGTGATGATGTCCATATAAACAGAGACACAGGTGCGCATTATGAACACAGATATGCTTCTCCTATGTATAGTTATGCCCTATTTATTTGTCTGTCTGTCTGTCTGTATATATGTATGTGTATGAAATGTCCAAATCCTCACATCTCCAGATCTGTTCAGGCAAAGCCCTTCATGAATGTTTCTTCCCTAAGGTTTTCCTCCCAGTTATTCCCAGGTTCCATGAGCATCCTGCTTTTTGGGCCTTTTACATAATTCCAAATTATAGATGAATTTTTATGAAGTATCTCATGTGTGTATTCCTGTTTCCTAGGTAAACTTCCCAATGTTAGTGGTGTAAAGAGCTAAATGTCATTTAAACTCTGCTCCTCCTTTCCCTAACCCCCCTCTTGTCCCTTCTCTCCTTTTCTCTCCTCTCTTCGCCATCACCTTGCTTTGCCTCACCTTGCCTGCATTTCTTTCTCTTTTCTCTAAACCCAAGCATAGAACTATAGGCTTATGGGATTTAGTGCTAGAAGGGAAGTGAGTCTATGAAGGGACCCCTTTCATATAAAGGACCTGATCTGGCATCAGCTACCAGAATGACTATTGTATTTAAACTGTGGGAACTGCTAATACACACACACACACACACACACACACACACACACATTCTTAGTATAGCTATGTTCATTCAGAACTCAGATTGTCACTACCTGCTCTGATGAACTAGACAAATTCAGAATCCTGAAGTAATCACTGATTGGTAGAAGGATGACCTAAGGGCTCTAGGTACCTAAGAGATGACTTAAGACTTGTGGGTGCTGTTCTTTTGCACTGTTTTTGCAAAGGAAGCAGAACTTTTAAAGAACCTTAAAATTTCTGCCAGTTTATCATGGAAAAGTAGCTTCCTGGTTTTCTGCTTGCGAAACTGTGTTACATATTACTTCATCCTGACAGTCACACTAATGGGAAAGCTGTATGCTTTTTGTTATACTTTTTATTCTATCTGCCTTCTTCATATATATATATATATATATATTCAGCCAGAATAGTATTTCCTCATTGTAAACAACAAAAAAACTTCTGGTGGGAGACAGGGGACAGATGGGCACAGATACCACAAACTGAGCCTGAATGTTAGCTTCTTTCTCTACTAATGGAACACAAATGGAGTCCAGTAACCAGATCTCTGGCTTACTTGAGGTACATCAGACCTTGATCGTTCCCTTTACATTATAAAACCCACAATACAAAGGAATGGGACTTGGCTGGTTGCCCACAAACAGTCCTAGAGGCTGGTGGGGGTGGAGGAGGGAGGGGTGTTCAGAAATGCTGTAGTCAAGTGGGAAAGGATTTGGGCAGTTGTACATTGCTTCAAAATTCTACTGTGGTTCAAATACCTGTATCAGATTACAAACTGAGATTACAAACTGATTAGGAATCACAGATTCCTGATTCTCTGTAACCCAGTACTAACAAAGAATAAGTGTGCAACTAAGTACCACAAAGATACTGAGACCCACTTTGAAGGTGTACCAAGTGGACAGCAGGCAGGCTTTGGCACCCCTAGCCTCCAATCCTTTCAAGTCAGTCCTTTCCTGTTCCCCATCCTTTTCCATCTTCCCGCTTATTAGCAGGTTGGCTCTGAGGATAGAGCAAGCCTCCACTGACACTTCCTGCTTTCTTGCTTAGAAAGCTAGCGTTTGTTTACAGATGAACCCAGTTTATGCACTTCCCCCACTTTCCTAAACTACTGGGCATCCAAATCAGGAGCTAGTAAAATGAGTGCTCATCTTCCTCCTTGAGGCTGTCCACACAGCAGGAAGAATATTGATTGAGTGTTCTGTTTGTTTTCATGGCCTGAAGGGGGAAGCCCAGCAACAGACACAGCACATTTTGATAATCTCTCTATGGTTTCCTGTCTTCAGAGAAGCAAGGTTGAATCTTTCCTCCACTGACTTTTTCATTCAACCATATCTAACTCCAACCAACCAACTGTGAGCAAGTAGAAAGGACCCCCCCCCCCCCCCCCGGCTCTGACACACCCCAATAAGGAGTGGCCACGGATGTGCCAGGAATCTGAAAATGACTTGCTTCTACTCTGGACTTGTAAGGCAATTCTTCTTTCCTAAGAGTTCATTATTCACTTGATTTCCAGTTCTCAAAATACGTTTACCTTTGAATAAAATCTCGTGTAGTTATCGAGCTTGTTGAACTTCTAGAAACTCATCACTGCTACTAGAGAAACAATACTAAGTAGCTTTCCACTTACCAATCGCTGACCAGTTTTTGGGTTAATAAGACCCCCATCTTTCTATAAACATCTTAGGTATTAATAGTCATAGGTTCTAATGCATGTCCCTCAATAAATAGAATAACAGCTGTACTTATTTCTTGGCATTTCCTGAAAATGATTTTTATCACAAATTGAGGATTACAAAGGGAAGTAGGTTTAGGGAAGGAACAAATATGTATCACCCAACCTAGAGTTTGCTATATTTGGATTTTTGAGAACAGATTGCTCATTTTTCTAGCAAATTTGGAAACCATTTCTTAAACCAATTTTTAGACAAGAGGAAGGATTTTCTGATTATCCTTTGGCAGGCAGTAATCTTGGGCAGGATAAGCCTTACAAGGATTTTATTGACCTAGCTTTTAAAACACCCTCAGCATGGATTATTTCCACTATTACAGATCTTTTAAAAGAACATAATGATGAGTTTAATGCATTAAGGAACAATAAACAAACTAGTCAATCAAAAGGTACAAATGTGCTTTGCCAAACAGCACTGGTTGGCCTAGATTTTCAATAACCACGGTTGATCTTACAGAGATGGAAACCTGGTGGCAGCCAGCGATGCCCAGGGCCAACTGGAGACCTTTTCAGTTGATTCCAGACCACACAACATCCTCCCTGTGGTGTATCACGTTACATGTTGCTTAGCACCAAGTCCTTGTGGGTGGTAAAACACAAGCCATCACCACTGGAAGAAAAGAGAAAAACACCACATCTAATCATATTCAAGTCATCTCTTCATTTCAAGTCACTTCACGTCCAATTATCATTCCCTTGTCTCCCTCCCCACAAGGCTGGGACTATGGTGAAGCACTTGCCTTAGAAACAAAATTGGAGAAACCAAAAAACCCCTCATTTGTCAAGATATAGAATCTATTCGTGTAATTTTGCCAGGCTTGGGGCTTGTATTCAGGGCCTGGGTACTGTCCCTGAGCTTTTTGTGATCAAGTTTAGCCCCTATCACTTGAGCCACACCTCTATTTCCAGCTTTTTTTTTTTTATGTGGTGCTGAGGAATCGACCCCAGGGCCTCATGCATGCGAGGCAAGCGCTCTAAGACTCTTGAAAAAAAAAAAAAAACTCTTGGACATCGCTGCCCAGACTGGCTTTGAACTGTGATCCTCAGATTGCAGCCTCCTGAGTAGCTAGTATCACAGGTATGAGCCAACGGCAGCTGGCTTAATTTAATATTTTAAAAATGGAATTGAATGCAAACATTCACAATGAATAAAGTATCCAAATTTTAAATGGCATCATGATCCAAATTATATTTGTACAACTGCCTTAATCTCAACTCTGCTCCCATTGAAGATTTATTTAATAACAAACATGCCTGGCACGGTGAAGCTTTGCCAGGGACACAAAAGCAGAAGGATTGCTTGAGCCAGTGAATTCAAAGCCAGCCTAGGCAGCTTGGTTAGAAACTGTCTTAAAACAAAAAATAACTACCAAACAGCTATGGACCATGGTATGTATGTCAAATTGATTTTTTTCCCCTTTTTCCTTAAATATTTGGTATAATTCACCAGTAAAAGCATTTATGTCTGGTTCTTTCTGTTGTGGTAGGATATACATTATATACATTTCCCCCCCCCCCAAGAAACAAATATAGGCCTTCAGGTTACCTATTTCTTCTTCTGTGAGGTTTGCTAGGTTGTGTCTCTCAAGGAATTGGTGCATTTCCTCTGGGTTATCAAATTTCTTAGCATAGTGTTGTTCATATTATTCCTTTTTTCTTCTTCCAATATCTATGGAACCTGTAGTTATGGTCCCTCTTTCATTTCTGATATATTGTTCTGGGGTGGCAGGATTAAATCTAGAACCTTGGGCATGTTAAGCATCTATTCTACCTCTGATTTTACATCCCCAGCATTTTCTGATGTTAATTATTAGTGTCTTCCCTCCCATTTTTCTTACTTTGCCAGCTAGAGGTTTATCAATTTTACTGATCAAGTTGGGCACTCATGGCTCATGCCTGTAATCCTAGATACTCAGGAGGTTGAGATATGAGGATTCTGGGTAAAATCCATCTCAGGAAGACAAATTCAAGAGACTCTTAGCTCCAATTAATCAGCAAAAAGCTGGAGGTGAAGGTTTGGCTCAAGGAGCAGAGTACCAACTTCAGGTGTGGGAAAGTCAGCTGAGCATGCAAGGTTCTGAGTTCAAGCCCCAGGAGCAGCACAAAATTAAAAAGAATCAACTTTTAGTTCTGTTGATTTTCTATTAATCTCATTGATCCTTATTTAAAATTATTTTTTGGGGTCCGGTCATGGGGCCTGAACGCTGGGCCAGGGCACTGTCCCTCAGCTCTTCAGCTCAAGGCTAGCGCTCTACTACTTGAGCCACAGTGCCACTTCCAGCTTTTTTCTTTTTGCTTATGTGGTGCTGAAGAATCGAACCCAGGGCCTCAGGCATGCAATGCAAGCGCTCTACCACTGAGCCACCTTCCCAGCCCAAACCTTATTTTAATTTTTATTGTTCCTTTTTTATTCTGCTCACCTTGGATTTATTTTCTTCTTTTTCTATTTCCTAAAATGGACCCATATAGTCTTAACATTAGCTTTTTTCTTTTCTATCAGCACCAAGACTAATGATCACCAGCTGATTAAGCACACAAAAAAATTATGCTTTTGAAATCTCTTGGTGATGATTCTATATGAAGAACATGCAAGTTGTCCTACCTTACATGTACTCACAAGAGAAGCTCTCCTTTTCTGTATATTTTGTTTTTTGTCTTTTCCAGTATCTGCTTTCAAAGCTGTAAGTTTCTTGTAATCATAGATTTTGTTGTGCTATGTTTTCATATATTTCTGTGTGTCAATAATTTTGTTGTTGTTGTTGGTCGTGGGACTTGAACTCTGGGCCTGGGTGCTGTCCCTCAGCTCTTCAGCTCAAGGTGAGTGCTCTACCACTGAACCACAGCATTACTTCCAGCTTTTTCTGGTGGTTAATTGGAGATAACAGTCTCACAGACTTTTGTGCTGGGGCTGGCTTTGAACCATGATCCTCAGATCTCAGCCACCTGAGTAGCTAGGATCACAGGCGTGAGCCACAGGTGCCCGGTTAGATGTGTAAATTTTTTAAACTTCATCTATATGATCATCTCTAAATACAGATAAAAAATCATTTTGAAGGATCTTATAGATAAGAAATATGTAATATAGGGGCTGGGAAGGTGGCTCAGTTGTAGAGCGCTTGCCTTGCATGCATGAGGCTCTGGGTTCGATTCCTCAGCACCACATAAGAAAAAAGAAAAAAGCCGGAAGTGGTGCTGTGGCTCAAGTGGTAAAGCGCTAACCTTAAGCTGAAGAGCTGAGGGACAGCGCCCAGGCCCAGAGTTCAGGCCCCATGACCGGACCCAAAAACAAAAAAAGAAATATATAATATAATAAAAAGAAAGCATAGTGGGTGACAGGAGCTATGTCCTACACATTTAGGGAACTATAGTAATTACTATGAAGAGTGACATATACAGATTTCTAATACACAAAGAGCCCAGACCAAATCCAGTTACCAACCCCTTATCTCTTCCTCAGGACTTTCCTTTTATTTTTTTAACTGAGAGGAAAGGGGGTGGTACGGGGGATTATACCCAAGACTTCATGCATTCTAGGCCTATGCTCTACCATAGAGCTACAATCCCAGTCCTAACATGGAGTCCATTATCTCCTCATACCACAAAGTTTTGCTCCATTTTACCATTATCCCCACAATAAATAAACCTTCTGAATAGATTTTACTAATAGTTTCTTACATTAGAATTATCTAGACTAGGATGCCCAGTCTGGAATTCTCTTCAAAGAGTCTGCTCTCACTAACTTTTCTTTCTTTCCTTTTCTTTCTAAATAAGCTTATTCTGTTTACTTTAAAAAAAAATACCTGGATTAAGATACTTTCCTCTTACTATTCATGCTCCACTAGGTATCTACCCAGAAGAGGTAAGTATTTGCCCCTGTAAGAAAGAACTATATTTGCACAATCTAAAACATGAGCTAGAAAAGACCACACCCATCCTGAGCACAGCCCTGGTTGGGTTTGATTTACACAGAACAGACAGCTCAACTTAGAATGCTTAAAAAAAATTAGCTTTAATTGTGTCAGAGATTCTTTTTGGACTGTCTTATGTAGACATAGACAAAATAATTTTTTAAGTCAAATGTGTTTCTAAAAATGAAGTCATTTGTATTCCTGGGATGACTAAATTTGCATATATTTAGCTCATATTTACCTCCATGAAAAAGAAATTTGATTTCCCTTAAAATGGAATCTATCTGTCTATTGTCCTTGAAAGGTTCAGAGTGTTTCTGACAGTTTTGTGCTTTCAGTTTAAAGATTTGTTTTGGGTCAGGTTGTTACTGCCAATGATTTTCATAATCTTTGCAGGGACTTCCTGTGTTCTGATACCTCATGCAAAGTCTGTTGTTTAGAGCACCAAAGGCAGCTATGAATAAAGACTGTACCAATCCCCTAGCTCAGATGCTAAGAATTGATGACACATTTTAAACATAAGATTTTTGGAAGTAATGTTTTCGTCAAATATTTTCAAGTCCAAATTAAATTTAGAAGGATGCAATTGCATTTCCAATTTTCTGCTGTTTTACAAATATACAGACACAGATTCATATCCAGAGAGTGGATATAGTTGGAAAAGACTAAAGGAACTACAAGTATTCCCATGTATGCTGTTTGGTTCTCCTGTGAACTGCCACCTGACTCTTATTTTTGTTGGTCATGGGACCTGAACTCTGGGCTTGGGCGCTGTCCCTCAGCTCTTCAGCTCAAGGCTAGCACTCCACCACTTGAGCCACAGTGCCACTTCTGGCTTTTTCTGCTTATGTGGTGCTGAGGAATTGAACCCAGAGTCTTATGCTAGGCAAGCGCTCTACCACTGAGCCACTTTCCCAGCCCGTCACCTGACTCTTAACCTTGAGTGGAGATGTGCTCCGATCTCTCTCTCTCACTACATGTATCTATATATCTATACACATATATATGTATATATACACATATACACGCATATATACATACCCACATATATACATATATTTATATACATATATACATATATGTGAGCAGATTTAAAGCCAAGCATGCTGTAAGGGACATGGCTCACCAGTATCCTGAGCTGTCGGCTTGCTCCAGACTGGGCAATATTCTCTGGATGTTATATTAAGTAACATCTCAAGATATTAAAAATAGGATTCTTGCTCATTTTCTCTAATTAAGATGTATGCACTAATTATCCAGATCAGGCTTATCAAGGGAAGATAAATGAAAATATTGCATTTATTTTTGATAAATTTTAAAGTTATTATGTTTCCTGTTCTAAAATATCCTTAATCTTTAGTTGTATAGGATAAATTTTATCAAAATAAATGAATGAATAAGTAAATAAACAAAAGTAAAAACAAACTGGTCCTTAAATGTAAACATAAATTTGCCCCATGAATAAATGTAAATGTAAATTTGCCCTGTGGATGATTTCGGTCTTACTTGTTGTCAGCAAGGGGGTAGGTAAGTGAGGAGTGGGTCCCTCTCAGTGCACCATGCCTGATTGGCTTGTTCTTTGGTTAGAGAGCTGGGATTCCAGAAGGCCAGCATCAGCTCTCCAAAAGTGAGCTGGATTTGGTTTCATTAGAATGGGGAGATCTGGGTTGTGGGGTCCAGCCACTTCCTATAAAAGAGGGTGTTCCGTATGAATTCACCAACCTTACTGAGCCCAATAATTAAATAAATAAACACACCTAAGGATCTCTTTGTTTCAGTTTCTTGACTTCTCATAACCCAAGCAACAGTTTTTCCTCTTTCTCTAAAAGCTTTAGAGGCATTAAGTTTGCATTTGATGATAGCTTTTGCACCATATTTTACTTCCAAAGCCTATATGGCATTGCCTAACTTGATGGATAACTGCTTCATTTACAATCTGAAAGGTTTCTTAAAAGTCATAGTGGGAATTTAAATAGGTAATCCCCACTGAGCTCTCTGACACGTAGAAAAACTAATTACACTAATCCTGCTATTTTAACTCCCTGGAGTCCATCCCTAACCCCCTCCAAAAAACTGCAAGCAAAATTCTGTTTTGCAAATGTCTATGGACATTTTTCCTTCCCTGGAAAAGTTTCTGAGATCTGACCATGTGCCACTATTACATGGAGAAATTTATGCCATAATCAATAAAGAACCTGATGTCCTCTGAACTATAAGAGGTCTGCCAGTGCTTTACCCCTACAGAAGAGGATTAAGGCTGTTAAAGCCAGCCAGATGAGCTTCCTGTAGGCTCCTGGAAGAATAGAACTCTCCTGGGAGTTTGGTGAATTCTGGGTAATAGAAACTGTATTTCCACAAAAGGCAGTTAGAATTATTGCAAAAACTGGGCACTGGTGGCTCACGCCTGTAATTCTAGCTACTCAGAATCAAAGATCGGAGGATCATGGTCCAAAGCCAGCCCGGGTAGGAAAGTCTGTGAAACTCTTATCTCCAATAAACCATCAGAAAACCGGAAGAGGCACTGTGGCTCAAGTGGTAGAGCGCTCACCTTGAGCTGAAGAGCCGTACCTCTGGCTGGATTGCTAGAGGCCACTTTCTAAGGCATATTAATCTTCATCACTTACATTAGAAATGACCAAAGTTATACATTGGTTCTAATGAGCAATCTTGTTTTAGTCTCAGGTGAAAACCACATCACTTTCCATCTATAATGTTTGCTGTAGGATGTTTGTAGACATACATATAATTATAATTAAAGAAATTCTCTTTTGGGGAAACCAGAATATAAGATGGTTTAAAACATTTTTTTCCTTCTGACATTCAGGTCCTTGCATAGTATTTCCCCCCCTTGTTGAATTTTACTGAACCATGTGTTCAAAAACAATGTGTCAGAAATCAATGACTTGTGATTTCCAAAATTATGTCATCAAAGACCTTTCACTTTCCATGTACTCTCTCTGGGGTTTCTTCTTTTCCTTAGATCATTTACCTGAAGCCAGCCTTTATGTCTGCGGAGACCCAGAAACCCTGGGAGAAGGTTCATTCACACAAATGAACAGTGTCTCCTGCCAATAACCAACACTAGCTTGTCGGCCATGTGACTTGCAGCAGGTCCTTAACTACTTGGTATAGTGGAAGTGATGGCCAAAGTATTGACTGGAACTTCCTGAGAGATGGAGTGAGAACGTCCAGCCTACACTCCACTCCTCTCAGGATACCTGATCCCCAGACAATGGGAGGATGAAGAGTGTTTACTGCTGCCTGAGCCATGAAGCTTTGGGAGAATGGATAATACTAACACAACTTCTACTCTTACCTTAATTAAGAAATTTTCTTTTAAGTAGTTGTGTTTAACCAAATATCTTTTCAGCATCTATTCATGTCATATTTTTTGTGTGTTTTATATATTTGTGAGGAGGACAAACTCTTAGAAGTAGAAATGTTGACTCAATGATAGTCCATATGTTAAATCTGATTGATGTAGCCAAAAGCACTATTTAAAAGGTGCATTAATTAATGCCCCTAATGCCTGCTTCTCCCTAATCTTGCCAACAGAATGATATAAACTTACTGATTTGTCTAATATGATTTTTTAAGTTGTTTTCTTTTCTTTGTTTTTTTTTTCTTGAACTCAGGGATTGGGCACTGTCCCTGAGCTTCTTTTGTTCAAGGCCAACACTCTATCACTTGAATCACAGCACCCTTTCCAGCTTTCTCTGTTTATGTGATACTGAGGAATCAAACCCAGAGCTTCATGCATGCTAGGCAAGCACTCTACCACTAAGCTACATTCCCAGTCCCTAAAAGGTATTTCATAAAGAAGAAAATACAGTACACATCTGTAACTCTAGCTACTTGGGAGATAGAGATTAGGAAGATCTTGGTTTGAGGTCTCAACCTAGAAGATAGGTCTAGTTATGTGTATATATGGCTCAAGTACTATATAGGAACATAAGTAGGAGGATTGAAATCCAAGAATGGTCCTGGTGGGGGTGAGGGGAAGTATGATTACCTATCCCAAAAATAACTAAAGAAAAGCTGGGGTGAGAAGGCCTTAGGGCTGAGGAAGCACAAGGCCCTGAGTTCACCCCCAAGAACCACTTCAGCTCCCAAAAAAGAAACACAATTTTTCTTAACATCAGTGAGACTGAGTATGCACAATTATTAAATACAGTTATTAAATATAGACTTAGAGTTACTATATTTTTCTGATTATCTTTATGATATATAACTGTAAATTTTGTCCTAAAAGGTTACTTTGTCTGTTACTGCATTTTGTTTGATGTGATTGGTTTATGTTTTCCCAACTTTTTACTTCCAAACACATGTTTGTATGTTTATTACATGATCTTTATAAGCACTATGTAATTTGAGCATCCTTCATCCATTCTGATAATTTTTGTAGTTCAATTACAATATTTAATCTCTATGCTTAATATACTGATGCATTGGTTTTATTATATATATTTATATATGTAGTCATTGTAAAAGTGATGTACAGACCGGTTATAGTTACATAAGTCAGTTAATAAGCACATTTCTTTGTGAAAAGTGTCACCTCTTCCCTCATTCTCCTCCAGGTTTCCCCTCCTGTCCCTACCCACAAGCTGTATAGTTCATTTTCAACATAGTGTATAGTGAACATCACTGTTGCATTTGTTCATCCTTTGTCCCACCCTTCCTGTGCCCCCCTTTACCCTTCCAAAGACAGATAAACTAATAAACAAGACAAAAGGTAAAGAAAACAAAAACAAACAAAGAAAAACCCTCGTTTCCATTTATTGGAGTTCATTTCGATAAATATTATTTTATATGGTTATATACACATAGTTATTGAGCCTTTGTGGTCCTCTCCTAAAAATATACTCCTTTGGTCTCACTGTGTGACTGTCTAGAGACCTGTATAATTTATCATATCCTGGTGTATTAAAAATATTTTAAACGGGGCTGGGAAGGTGGCTCAGTGGTAGAGTGCTTGCCTTGCATGCATGAGGCCCTGGGTTTGATTCCTCAGCACCACATAAGCAAAAAGAAAAAAGCCGGAAGAGGTGCTGTGGCTCAAGTGGTAGAGTGCTAGCCTTGAGCTGAAGAGCTGAGGGGCAGCGCCCAGGCCCAGAGTTCAGGCCCCATGACCAGACCCCCCCAAAAAAATACTTTAAAGGATTGTTGTTCTATAGTAGAGAAAATCAAACTAAAAAGAAAACCCACTCCCCTTACTCTATTGTGTTTTTGTGGAGGAAAATTGCCAGTGCTCTGTCATCTATGTATGCAATTACAGATGACCAACGTACCAGCCCTAGCTAATCTGTAGAACAAGCAAAATGTGGTATGACAAATATTGAAATAAAGTGAGATAATTACTATGAACTATCTAGAACAAATTCCAGGAAGTAAATCTGAACTCCTCCATACAACATATCAACCACCAGCCTTGATTCTACCAGCAGGAAGCAACTAACTGCAAGGGAGTTGGCTATAAATATAAAGCATTTGAGATAAAAATAGAGCAAGGTGTTAACACAGCTCCTCCAGGCTTGGTTTGACTGCATTTTGCATTTGATATTTTGCCTATCCTTTCAATTATGCCAGATTTGTTTTAGAATCCTTGCTGGTTATCAAAATTCTTCATGGTAGGGAACTGACATGATAAGCTAGAGAGAGCTGGTATCTGGAAGGAGGGCTTGTTGTAATTACTAACTTGGTAACAAACTAATTCTAGGCCCTCTCTAATGTTTTCTTCCTGTAGAATGGATGATAGTGAGATCTTTGTACTTCCCAGAATTGCTATTACTATAAAAGTGGATATATGGACATATGGAATGGAAGAACTGTACCTTGTAAAGTCTGACCTAGCCACTCATCAACACAACTACTGCAGAGACTGACAGGGGTGTCTACTTAAAGTCTATTTTCTCCATTTCTTTTAGTCACAGAAACCTTACTTCATAGCATAAGGGAAGTCACTGTCCTCAGCTTAAACACTTGCAACTCCTATTGCTTCTTCTGTCTTAGTAGACTTGCAGAGGCATTTTGGCTTGTTTTGTAAATATGGGTGCTACTTTTCCCACTATGTTCCTTTCTTCTTGCTGCTTAGAATATGGATATGATAGTCTGGCATGGTGATGCACACCTATAATCCCAGCTACTCAGGAGTCAGATATGAAAATGGCAGTTCAAGACCATCTTTTTTTCCCTTTTTTTGCCCCAGTCATGAAGAAAGTAGGTGTGGTAATGCACATCTTTATTCCCAACTATGGTGAGGCAGAGGTAGGAGGTATGAAGATGCCGGGGGGGGGGGACTAAAAACATGAGACTCTATTCAAAATATAACTAAAGTTTTTTTTAAAAATCTGGGGAGTTCAAGTTATAATCTGACTAGTAAATGGGAAGCCCTTGGTTCACATCCCATACCACTGAATAAATACACTAGCAAATAAACTAATAAGTAAATACAGGTACTGTGGAGTCTTCTTAGAATCAAAAGAGAAAACTCAAAGGCTTTAAGAGACTTCCACTCTGATATTTTTAGGCCCTTGTACTGGTGGTGATCACATTCTGTGCTCAGATTTTATGGTGCTTGAGCAATCAAAATAAGCATCCAAACTTGTATAAACATTGGTGTTAACTCCTACAAAAAGAAAAAACTCTGAATGTTAGGGTCTCCTATTTTTTGTGTGGTTTAAAATTTCCCACTAGGATTGGTTTCCAACTGCAAATGTCATGTGACAATGCACAGATGGCAAGAGACACACAATAGAACTCCACTATGTTGTATTCCATTCCATGTATATGCATACATTACATATAGATGTGTATTGTATACATGAAGACAGCACACCAATCCCCACCTGTTCGAAAAGGAGAGAGGAAGGAGCAGATCAATGGCAATATGGGGGAGGGAGGGAGTTTGTTCCAATGCACTCTGCACATACATAAATACCACAATTAAGCCCCTTGTAGTATAAGTGAACTCAAAAAAGTATAGTATTTCAAGCACACAGGGACAGTAGGTGCAAATACCTTGAGAACAGAGATAAAAGAAAAAAGCAGTAAAATAAGTAGAAAAGGATGGGTTTTATTTATTACTGTTGCTTGAAAAAGTTTCTTTGTTGGTTCTTTCTTCAATACTGTGGACAAAACCCAGGATTTGGTGTTTGATAGCAAGCTCTTCACCAATGAGTTATATATCTAGCATAAATTATAATTAGTTTAAAATACATTTATACTTTTTGATTTTCAATAATGGATTTACTTAGGTAGTTCAAGTCTATGATCTGAGATCTGATTCTCAAAAAACCAGCTGGAACAAAAAGTCCTCAAGATTCTGTCTCCTATTAACCAGTAAAAAATAAAGCTAGGCTTAGCCCTGGATCAAGTGGTAGATCACCAATCATGAGCAAAAGCACTTAATGAGAGCTTGAGGCCCCGAGTTCAAATCCTAGTACCCACCCCACATTATTTGGATATATTTATACCTGACTTGCCAAATTTCTCAAAACTCAGTCATCAGCTCTAGACTCATACACAGTCAGGCTTAAATAAGCATTAGCTGTGTATTTGCTGCCCCTGGAGAATTAAAATCTATATGGCCTTAACTCATACACCAACCAATGTTATTTCCCATCCTTCTTTAATGCATCCCTCTATATCATCCAGACAATCCCATCTCCTAATGTGTTCTTGCTTTCCTGCTTTCTCTTCCATCTCCTCTTCCATTACTTTCTATCTCTCAGGATAAAATCATCTCATGTACTAAAATAACCTTTTATGAAAACTCCAAGCCTAAGGTAGACAGCCAGATGGCACACATTCATATCTTCCTTGTTCCTCTTCCCTTGAATATGGGTGGCGCCCATGACTTGCTTGCAACCAACAGAATATGGCAAAGGTGACATGTCACTCCCTTAATTACAGGGATCCACCCATATAAGGTGTCATCTTGCTGTAATACTAGACATGTTCTTCTTGCTGACTTGATAAAAGGAGCAGTCATGTTGAGTAAGCCTAGAAGTCCAGGCCCCTGTTCATTCAGCCACAAGAAAATAAATCCTGCCAACAATCTAAGTTGTTTAAGTCAACCTCTGGATGGAGAATGTATTCTGGACAGATCATTTATAGCCTTGTGCAGTGTAAGCAAGAACCCAGCTAAGCCACATGCAGATTCCTCACCCACAGAAACCCTGAGTTCACGGGGATCTTGTCCTAAGCCACAAAGTCTATCGTAATGTGTTATATAGGTAACATTAGAAAGCTGATTTCTGATGACTACTTCTCCTCTCTGCCTCTCATTGTCACTTAAATTCCATGCCATTCCATTTAACATAATTTAGGAATACTGTGATATATGCTTAGCATTTGTTAAATCAAAAAGGTTACTCCACATTAGAGATGAATGCCTTACTCACTGCTTCCTGGACATGGAACAATAAAGTGTTAACTGCTTCATACAACAATTTGAATGACATATGTTCATTTCATGCATATGCAGCATAAAACCAGGAGGGATAAACTGTAAAATGGTACAAAACAATAGAATAATGAATGAAACAACTCATTTTCTTATTGTTTTGTGAATAATATTAACAACACAGATGATAATGGGATGACTGTCTTCAGATTCTCAAGAATACAATATTAAAACTGGACATGGTGGTGTATGCCTATAATTCCAACTACTACTGAGGCTGAAGTTGAGGATCACAAGTTTAAAGCCAGATACTATCTGAAAAGAAAAGAAAAACCCAGGCTCACATCTCTAATTCTAGCTACTCAGAAGGCTGAGCTCTAAGGATCCTGGTTCAAAGCTAGACCCGGAAGAAAACTCAGTGAGATCTATCTCTAGTTAACCAGAAAAAAGCTAGAGATGGAGGAGTGGCTCAAATGATAAAGCTCCAGCCTTGAGCAGAAAAAGTCAAGTGAGAGCATCAGGCACTGAGTTCAAGCCCAGTACTGGCACAAAAACAAATGAACCAAAAGCCATACCTTACCAACAATATAAATATGAATTATCAACAATCTGGAAACAATTGATCATAGAAGGAACAGATGGGGGAAAAAAAACCTCTAATTGTGTAAGTTGAAGGAAATGCTTGTCCAGGAAGGCAGGAAGAAAGAAGACTTGGGAGTATCTGTAGCTACAGCTCCAGAAAATAGAATGAAGAACACTAGAAATTACTGGATGGCCACCTTGACCTATGGGATAACACCTCAACAAGTAGCATTGGCAGAAACAAGCTTAAGTCATAAGAAACTCCCTTGACTAAAATAGATCAAGCTGGGGTCCTTGTTTAGAGATATGATGAAAGTGATTTTTTTTCTTTTGAATGCATGTTTTTTTCCAAATGATACATAGTACCATCCATATTTATAAGGGAAGTGCGATATTTCAGTATGTATATATAATGTGTCAGGACCATATCAGATGAGGTAATCCATCAAGTATCATTGCTCTGTGAATATATAAAGTTAACTGTTATAAGTTATAGTTATCCCATGGTGTTAGAGGACATTAGAAATTACTCCTTCTATCCAACCAAACCTCTTCATCAAACAGAAGGGATTTCTAAAACAGAAAGGTAGTTGAATGCATTATCTTTTGGGGTCACATCTAAAAATATGATCTTTTGTTGATGAGTACATTTGTCCAAACACCCACATACAAACGCATGCGTGGGCGCGCGCACATACACACACACATACACACACACACACACACAATCTCTAATTGTGTGTCAAGGAGAATCTAATTTGAAGATGTATAATCATTTTAACACTTAGTGTGGCTTTACATTGATCATCATAACCTGTAACATTAAATCTCTCTCTGATTTTCCTGTGAACTTGGTTAACTCACTTGTAATATAACTCATTGTGCAACTTGTGGCTGCATAACAAATACTCCAAAATTTAGTGGCTTAAAACCAAAACCATTTTCTTTACTCACATATCTGTAGGTAAGCTGGAATAGAACCAATAAGGTAGGTGACTTTTTCTGGGACTGATTGACAGGTTGGTCAGTTAGTGATTATTTGGATTGAAGGGTCTCAACTAAGATGGTACATCTTGGTTCCTTATAGTTTCGTTCTCTAGTAGGCTAGCCTGGGCTTCTTTACACTACAGAAGTGGCATTCCAAAGGGGCTGAAAACACAAGTTGCAAGACCCCTTGTAGTCTAGTCTCAAAATTCATACATCACTTTGCCATATTCTATGGCTCAAAGGAAGCTACAGACTGTGTGGCTATATTATATATACTGCATCAGTAGATTCAGTGAATTGTCTCATCTGTTGCATGGATGCTTAGTTTCCTCTTGATGTTTACTGGTAATATTCTAACTGGCTGAGCGTAGAGACTTGTTGTTGTTGTTGTTCGTGGTCTGGGCCTGGGCGCTGTCCCTGCGCTCTTCAGCTCAAGGCGAGCTCTCTACCACTTGAGCCACAGTGCTACTTCCAGTTTTCTAGCGGTTTATTGGAATGGCTTTGAACCTTAATCTTCAGATCTCAGCCTCCTGAATAGCTAGGATTATAGGCGTGAGCCACTGGTGCCCAGCTGGAGACCTTTTTCTAAAGAGACTTCGACTGTCAGAGGCAGCTGTAAGCTCTTAACTCCTCCCTAATTGTTGAAAAGGCCAGGCATAGCAACCCTTTTCTGAAACTGTCACCCATATCTTGTATGAACATGGCACAATGGTCCCAATTTGCTACCCAGACAGATGACTAAAGTAATGGTTGCTTTCTTTACACTCAAGTGCCCTTTTCACAGCATGCTTGCTGATAAACCAGTGATAGTCAAAGACCAATAAGTGTGCTGACATTTCCCTAAGAGCTGTTATCTCTAGACACATGTGGATAAAAGTGCTAATGGGAGAGTTTTCTTAAGGAGTCTTAGATGCAGGATTATTTCAAGCCACAGTTGAATGAAACATCATCAGAATGGTTGTTATGCTTAATGGCTTAGAATGCTTCTGTAATACTAAATCCCCTGTATACTTGCGACAGATCCACCTCTGAAATAGAAATATCTCCAGGGGAAAGAATAGATTTCATCATCAAGGTGGGAGAGAACAACGTACTAATAACTTCCCAACTCCCAGGAAAGCTTATGGAGTCTCCATATAGCCAATCTTTTCAAGACAAAAACTAAAGCAAGCCATGCATTAGTGGTCATGCCTGTAATCCTAGCTACTCCGGAGGCTGAGATCTGAGGATCTCGGTTCAAAGCCAGCCCAGGCAGGAAAGTCTATGAGACTCTTATCTCCAATAAACCACCAGAAAACTAGAAGTGGCTCTGTGGCTCAATTGGTAGAGTGCTAGCCTTGAGCTGAAGAGTTGAGAGACAGCGCCCAGGCCCAGAATTCAAGCCCCACAAACGATTAAAACAAACAAACAAAAAAAACTAAAGCAATCATTTTCTACAAAATGGTTATTCACACTATTTATAGAATAATTTTCTGAGAGTGGCTGTGTCTTCTTTTTTGTCGGTTGTGGGGCCTGAACTCTGGGCCTGGGCACTGTCCCCCAGCTCTTCAGCTGTAGACCAGTGTTCTACCATTTGAGCCTCAGCCCCACTGCCAGCTGAGGAATCGAACCAAGGGCCTCATGCATGCAAGGCAAGCACTCTACCACTGAGCCACCTACCCAACACCTCTAAGACTTTCTTAATAGAGAAGAGGCTAGTAGAAAGACTTAATATGGTGTAAAGATTTTACTAAAAAAAAAAAAATACTTGATGCTCTCCAATTTCTTCCACAATTCCCATGCCCAAGTCTCTGTAATTTTAAGTTTCAACAGGATTTTACTCATTCTTTCTTGAGTTTTCATGTTCTGTTTGAACTGTCAGCAATAGTTAATGTTACTTTATCAGTCTCTTTCTTCCCTGGTCCTTTTGTGTGGTATGTGTCCCATTTCCCTTATCTTTCAATGTTTTTTTCTTCTCCCCAGGGGTCTTGTTTCCTATTTAAGTTGGCACATTGGACCAGGCACTTGTGGCTCACACCTATAATCCTAGCTTATTGAGAGGGTGAAATCTGAGGATCATGGTTCAATAAGATTGATAAGTTGATCAATAAGTTGATAAGATTCATCTCCAATTAACCACCAAAAAGAGGGAAGTGGAGCCATGGCTCAAGTGAAAGAGTACCAGCCTTGTGTGAAAAAGCTAAGGGAGAATCCCCAGGCCCTGAGTTCAAGCCTCAGTACTGGCACACAAACACACACAAAAGTTAGCATTTTGACTGGGAGAGAGCAAGGGAAGGGGTGACACTTGACCGAGAAAGAAATGTACTCTTGACTAACATAACTGTAGTCCCTCTGTACCTTTATAATAACAATAAAGTTTTTCAAAGTTAGCATTTTGGTGCTTCAAACAATCCATTCTATTCATCATAAACACAAAGGGGATTAATTATAGGTATGGCAGAAAGCCTGGTGAAGTGGGATCTAAAGTGAATCTCTAGGAGAAACTTTCACAAGGTCACAGAATGGACCCCAAGAAGACTATAAGCTCTGTGAAAATCAAGAAAGTATCATGAGGTCAAAAGCTGTCAGAGCCACTATGGAGTTCAAGAACTTATCAACATAGCTGAAACCCAGGGGTAAAGTAAAAAGATTCTGAAAGGTAGAAGAAAAAATATCTTACTTCTTACTACTTGTAAAGTTGGATTGGTACTCAAGAATATTCCATGAACCCATGACCTTCCTTGCATCCAGATAATAGCCAAATGCAATGTGGAAAGGCCTACTAGCTCACTATCATCACATACACAAATCTCAAGAAAGGACCTAAGTTTCTAGCTGAAAGAGAGGCTGGGCAATGTAGCTGGTTTGGTTTTCTAATCTCTATGACAATGTTTCAACTTTTCTTTTATTCTCATTGAGAAGGAAGGGAGAATGAACATGTATGCTTTTGACCAAAAAGCTAGCCATTCTTCCATCTAAAGACATTAATTAAATTGTGTAACAAACAGGTATGTACCAGGCACCCCAAAACCCTTTCCAATATTCAATGCCAAACCTAACTTCCATAAATTACTCTAGTTCTTCAGATGGAATATGACAGACCAAGAAGGCGTACTAATTTATTTAAGAACACACAGTAGTACAGAAAGAGCAGGCAATCAAAGTGAGGTATGTGTAATTCCGAAGTTAGGCAGAATAAAATGTCCTATGGTCTCAGCCACTACACTAGACTGCCTTAGACAGCTGCAGACTTCCTCCCTGAACTATGGGCCTCAACGACCAAGCATAGAAAAAATAGTTTTGCATTATACACTGTGGAATTTAACACATTATATCAGTTGCCTAACCCACACCAGCCAGCCCTGGATCCAGGAGTAAACACCAACCAAGTAAACCTGTATATGTATGTGTGTGTATGCACACGTGTGCTTAAACACACTCAAGAGCCAAGGGGCTCACATGTGTTAGGCAAAGTGCTCTACCATGGAGCTACACCTCCCAGATCGGAGCAGACAATGTTCTTCTATTACAATCTTGACTCTGATCTTGCCACTCATATACCAATTGAGTCTCTAAGAAAACAGTATCTTCACAGAGAGATTTGGAAAACACTTCAAACGTAATAATATAAAAGAGGTTGTGTATATTGGTATACATCTGTAATCTCAGCTATTTCGAAGACCAGAGCAAGAGAATGGAGAGTTCAAGTCCAGCCTGTGCAATATAGCTAGACCATTTTTAGTCTTAAATACATTTCATTAATTATTCCATTAGTCTGGATGAATCCCATTCTGCCTCCTTCCCCTAAGGGCAAACTCATCAAGCTGACAGTAGGCTTTCCACTGAGACTCATTTAAGGGAATCTAAATGGATTTTAAAAGTTATATTTAAAAATCCACACCAAATTAATTGTGTACAGGGATGCTCTGAACATTATTAGAAGAATATTGCTGCCAGTAAAAATCTAGAACTGTTGGGATCAAGGAAGGCAAATTGGAAAATATTCCTATTTATTGTGGAAACAAGCACTGCTGTCTAAAATTTCACACTGAAATTTCTGTGATAAGGTGGACATTAATGCACCAATTTACTATGTCTATATTAATCTTCAAAACAATCCTGTGAGTTATGCTTATATTACCACTATAGTGGATCGTCTAAATAATCAAGTACTTTTATTTCCCAGCAAATGCCCTGGGTTCTGACTGATATGTGAGGTGCTTTTGTTCTAAGGACTAGGACTCCTTGCTTCTCCTTTCCCTCTTCAAAGCTGCCTTGTCCCTTTGGACCTATGAAGAGGTTCTGGAAACCTAAGGACATTCAACTCCATGCAGAATGAAAAAGTGAGTGTTTTAACATAGCTCATCTGTAAGCAAATAGCCATAGTTATGTACATCACAGTGTTGAGTACTGACTTATCCAAATTCAGGTGCAACAATATGTGGAAGTTTGTATGTATTTTAAGGTGTGGGAGCTGGAATTACTCAATCTTCACCTCACACAATGGGAAATCGGCTGGTAATGATCCACCAATGAAGAAAGACTAGTATTGTGAGGTGAAGAAGCCAAGAGGTCTTATGGAATTGCTCCAAGATTTGTTTGGGATATTGGGAAGAAATTATCCCCTCCCATTTTTTTTTCTTTTTGTCGGTTGTGGGGCTTGAACTCTGGGCCTGAGCGCTGTCCCTCAGCTCTTCAGCTCAAGATTAGCGTTCTATCACTTGGGCCACAGCACCACTTGCAGTTTTCTGGTGGTTAATTGGAGATAAGAGTCTCACAGACTTTCCTGCCTGGGCTGGCTTTGAACTGTGATCCTCAGATCTCAGCCTCCTTAGTAGCTAGGATTACAGGCGTGAGCCACCGGTGCTTGGCTCCCTCTCCCATTTTTAATAGGGGAATAGATGAGCCATTGTGAGATCTGACATTTTATATCTCCCTTTGTACTTTGGTACTTTTTCCTAATAAAGAAAATATCAGCATACAAAATGTGCATATAATTTGCATGAAACAGAATTTGCATACAATCACATTATTTTTTTTCTGTAGTAGCAAACCCAAAACCTTGCATGTGCAATGAAAAAACGTTTGTTTTTTAATTAATAAATTTATAACAGCTGCAGCTAAGTAACCACAATACTAAGGTAAAACATTTCCTTGACCCCTAAATGTTTCCTTGGACCCCTTAGCATTAAAATCTCCTCACTCAATCACCACTTCTTGCATGCACAGATCTTTGGATTTACTTTTTCTCTATGACCTTTTCCAGAATGTTGGATACACGGAATCATCAGCATGTAGCCTTTTGTGTTTGGTTTCTTTGCCCATTAACATAATGCTTTCAGAATCATCCATGTTGATACAAATATCAGCCAGCTCCTCCTTTCTATTGTGGATTGGTTTTCATCACATGGATGCTTCATGATTTTGAAAATCAATATTTATCAGTTGAAGGACATTTGTATTGTTTCCACTTTAGATTTATTATGAATAAAGCTGATCTACAGTTTTGTTTGCACACAGGTATTGGGGTTTTCATCTCTTAGGTAAATATTTAGGAAGGGGGATTACTGGATCATATGGTAAGTATGTAATTAAATTCACAGACATTTCCAAATTGTTCTTCAAAGTGATTCCACCATTTTTCATTCTTACCAGCAAAGCACAAGAGTCCTGGCTACCTCTTCATAAGATCACAACTGTTTTCCTCTTAGCCACTGAAGTGAATGTGCAGGGATAACTCACTGTGGTTCAATATACATTTACCTGAAGAAATAGTTCTGAGCATCTTCTCATACGCTATTTTCTATAGAGAAGAACTTGCTAAATCTTTTCTCCATTTGTTGATTAGGTAATGTGTCTTTTTATTGTGTCTTTTTATTGGTGCTCTTTATGTTCTTGATCAAAAGCCTTTATTGACTATGTGTTCTCTACGTATATTGCATTTGTGGCTCTTAAAAAATATAACTGAAGCCATGTATCAGTGGCTCACACCTATAATCCTACTTACTCAAGAAACTGAGATCTGAGGGAGGATCACAATTTGAAGTTATCCCTGGCAGACAAATCCATGAGACTCTTAAGCCAGAAGTAGAGGTGTGGCTTAAGTGGCAGAGTACCAACCAAGAGTGATCTATCAATGCCTTGATAATTAGCAAAGAGTAAACTAAACTAACAATAGGCTCTCAACTTACAATTTACAGTTTTGGGAAATAAAGAAATTTGACCATATTAACTGTTGAAAGAATTAGAAGAAAAAAACTTGGGACTTAACTTAGGGTCTGGAGCTCCAGTTGGTCTTGCTTGTTCTCAGCTGGTACTCTACCATTGAGCTACACCTCTAGTCCAATATTAGCTGGTTAATTGGAGATAAAGTCTTTTGGACTTTTCTGCCCTGGCTAGCTTCAAACTGTGATCCTCCACATCTCATCTCCTGAGTACTTAGGATTATAGATATTATAACCACTTGGTTGCTAAGGAAACTCTTAAGTATTGGTGGTGAGAGCACAAGGTGGTAAAATCCCTTTGGAAAATGCTTGGCATTATCTAGTACAGTTGAGTTGCAATTTTTTAACCAATAAAAAAAGAAGCTAACAATATGATATATAATGATAGCTACACCAAAAGAAAATTCCTC
>NW_012267220.1:24750123-24765298 GCF_000151885.1 Dipodomys ordii | reverse complement strand
ATGTCAAAAACAAACTTTACAACTTGGGGGGGGGAGGATTGGGTGGGGGGGAGGGAGGATGAGAAGGGATGGGAAGGGTAAAGAAAGGAGGAGGCTACAATGCTTGATAAGAAATGTACTCACTATCTTGCCCATGTAATTGTAACCCCTCTGTACAGTATTTTCACAATAAAAAAATTCGTAAAAAAATAAAAAAAAAGAAATGCAAATCCAAACAACATTGAGATTCCACCTCACCCCAGTTAGAATGGGCTATAATCAAGAAATCTATTAACAGATGCTGGAGGGGATATGGCCAAGAGGGACCCCTACTGCATTGTTGGTGGGAGTGTAACTTGTTCAACCCTTTGGAAAGCCGTATGGAGGTTTCTCAAAAGACTCCACATAGAGCTCCCCTATGATCCAGCAATCCCACTTTTGGGCATTTACCCAAATGATCACAAACAAGGCCATACTAAAGCTACCAGCACAACTATGTTCATTGCAGCATTATTCTCCATAGCTAAGATATGGAACCAGCCCAGATGCCCCTTATATAGATGAATGGATCAAGAAAATATGGTATTCTTTGCCTCTATCAGGAAGAATGACACCACCCCATTTGTTAGGAAATGGAAAAACTTGGAAAAAATTATTCTACGTGAAGTAAGCAAGACCCAAAGAAACATAGGTTCCATGGTTTCCCTTATTTGCAATAGCTAGTATACTTCTAGGATAATCTTAACAGACAAATAGAAAAAGGTCAAAAGCTATACACATATGACCATATAATATGGTGCTAAGACAAATGAACCCCAAATAGAGACACAAGTGGTTTTATCTTTGTTGCTGTTGTTTTTAATGTACTTATAATGTACTATGTGATTTCTTTTGTTTCTCTTGTATGTTCTTCCCCCCTGGTATAACCCCTCTTTTCACTGTATTTGATTTCGGTACCCTGCATCTTGTATATGCATTTTTCTAATATAGGGAAGGGAAGGAAAGGGAAATAATAAAATGCCAAAACAAGAATACAGGCTGTCCCATTGTAGCAACGAGATGCACAAGACACTATGTTAAACGAAAAGATTTTTACAATTTCTGTGGGGCGGGGGAAGGAGGAGCTGGGGAGCTGGGGTGGGAAGGGATGGTAGGAGGAAAACAAAGGAGGGGATAAAAATGCTCAAAAAGAAATAGACTCATTACTTTACTCATGTAACTGTAACCCCTCTGCATAGTATCTTTACAATAAAAAAAGCAGCCACTTCCATTTCTAATAATCCTACCCCATTGTCTACTGTTTTCTCCCCCACCACACATATTCCTATGAGAGGCCCAAAGAAAGGATATTGCTTTACACTTCCAGCCAAAGCCAATGATATCATAGATGTCTAGAAGAACCAAGTGTTCAGGGGGAGGGGGAGTTGTCTTGTTTTGGTTTGTTTTTGTTTTTCCCTTCACAGTAGGCACTTTCTTGCACTGCAGAGTAGTAAGATAGGGTTTGGATGCTTCAGTTTCTTGTATTGGGGGGGTGGGGTTGGTAGTGGAGCTTGAACTCAGGGCATTTTCACTGCAGACTGGCACTCTACTACTTGAGCTACTTCTAGCTTTTGGTAGTTAATTGGAGATAAGAGTATTACAGATGTTCTTGCCTCAGCTTTAAAACTTGTTCCTCAGATCTTGGCCTCCTATGTATCTAGGATTACAGGTGTGAGCCACCACACTGGGTTAGATCATCATTCTAATTAGTTCATAGTTTCATTTCTCCCTTTACCCTAGAAATGTTTTCTAAGGCCTATTTTGTGCCAGGAATCATACCAGGGAATATAGAAGTACAAAGGTAAGCATTTTCCTTTGTCATAGAATTGTGGCTACAGATACTAAAATGTAAAGGAGAAAACCTTGCCATTTTAAATGCCTCATCCATCCAATACAGTTTATATGGTTGTTCATAAAGATTAGCAATAGTGGCTGGGATGTGAGAAGGAAAAACCAAATAGAAATATTTTCTTTCAAATTCACAATGAATTATTTGGGACAAAGCATAACAGGCAGTAGAAAATAGAAATTAAATTAATTCCTTGATCACTCATTGCGATTTTTACATCTTTCTTTATTCCAGATGTCTTGGTGTCTGTGGCTTTTAATATTTAATCATCAGAACCTGTTCATTATCAGCCTCACTCTAACCAAGACTGAGGTCTCTAACAAGTATCCTGGGTTTTCCTTAGAGACAAACTGCCTCAGAGAGCACTCTGTGTTTGTAGCCTGAGCTTGCTAAGGAAGAACAACATTTTCTAACAAACTCTCTAGAGCACGCTTTTGGAGAATGAACTGGTTCCTTAAGTCTTGCCTGCATTCAGATCAGCTCAAAGGTAAAAAAGACAACTCATTTGGAAGGAAGAACTTGTGACTATAGAAGGTATGCATGGAAGTCCCGTGATCACTTTCACAGGTGTGAGTGTGTCTCCTTGAGTGGGCAGCCCTGACGCAGGCTGTGGCCCAGAGCCGAAGGATGCGTGTGGTCTCCAGGTCCTCCCGCCTCCTCAGTGTCAAACAGAAAGTGAAAAGAGAAGACACACACAGAGGGTGTTTTCTTCAGATAATCATCATCACTTGCTCAAAATAGTCCCTCAGCCCTATAGGCGGCCATGATGACATTTGGACTGTCTAGAAAACATGCAAAATAGCTGTAGATTGACTTCCTCTTGAAAAGCTTAGCAGTGATGGAAAAACAAATGTCAGGCACCCACACTTTGGGCAGTTCTTGAAGTCAATGAGCTGCTGATGAATGAACCTAAGAAAGTGCTTCAGTGTGGGGACATGGTGAACACTGGGTGTTCATAGGGGTGCTGGGGCAGAAATAGAAGTCTACAACAAGAGGAAATATTTAGACTGAAGATAAAGATTTGGGAGTTATCTTTATAGGATAGAATTCGAAGCCTTGAGAATAATAGAAGCTGTTCCAGATTTGAGATAATTAAGGCAGAAGTGGAAAAGGGTAATGTGACAATTATCAAAATGACAACCTTGGTCTTTTTCTTGCTGTTGCTTTTAAAAGTAAAAACATAAACACACACACACACACATACACACACACTGAGAAAACCAAATTAAAATTGGAGTGTGTCTTTGTCTTCTGTTTTAGCCATTAGAGGCTCAGAGGTAGCCATCTTACCTAGGCAGGATATCATAAAGATAAAAAACACTAGGTATGAGAACCAAGTAGGCCCGGATATAAATCTCAGTTCCAAGGTTTACCAGATGTATAAACTCGGGCAAGAAATTTGATTAACGAATATCAAATGCATTGATAATATCCACAACAGTATCTACCTGTGAGAATTGAATTAGATAGGGCATCTATAGTATCCACAGTATCTACAGCATCTCACAAATACAGGTTTAAAGCTGATGAGTTGTACTGCTGATTAAAGAGAAAAGAATCTATGTGTGTAATAAACAACTAGATCCTCTGCCACAGTGAAGAGTTATTGGTAGAAGTGGAAGCCCAGCCTCAGGTTCCCCTGTAATTAGGTAGCCCTCATTAGGGCTGATGGCTGGCTAAGGAGATTTGAGTGAGCAGAAGTGATATCACCTCTTCTACGTCTGGCCCATTAAAGTCAACCTGCATCAGTCCTCTACAGTCTGTCTCCTTCCAGGTAGATGGAACAGAGGTGACCTGCAAGGGATTCTTGGGAGTCATGAGTCAGAGTCAACAAGGCCTCCAGCTGGGATCCTAATGCTGACCTGTTCCACTGTCCTCTTGCCATGGGAGCAGGAAATAAATGTTGAGTGTGTCAGTCATTATACACTTGGAGACCTATTTTGCACATGGCTAGCTTACTCTAATGAGTTTTGCTTTTCAGTGACATAGCCCTTGGAACACAAGCATCTGTATAGGAGACATTGTACATAATTGTTCATTGTGATGCCTTCATGTCCCACCTCTCTACTCCCCAGAGGAGTGATCACTCAGAGATGCATAGGTTCATATTATTTGGGAATTTCTTTGGGAGGTAAAATGTTGGTAGGGCTGGGAGACTAGCAAGGCTATCCACTATCTAGAAACATAGGGGATATAGCACACATACATTAAAAAAAATAGTACAGTGTTGAAATACCAGACATACCTTTTCCTGACCTATTGGCTATCGACTGGCCTCGGGGGGAAAAATAAGGTAGTGGTGTGGATGAGCTTTTACTCAACTTTTCCACACTACTAACCTATGTCATAGGTACAAATGTAAATCTTCTGAGGGTAATATTGGTTAAACATACACATTCATGTACACATGATATATCCCTAAAGTAACACAAATAATTTTCTCTAAAGCTATGACTGAGAGGCTTTGTGAATGTCTATATTTAACCTTGGCAACACAGGAGATTAGAGAAGTGCTTACTGCAGTAAGAGTCTAAGTAAAAGGATGGAGTACAATGAACCACATTGTACACAAGAAGGAGGAAGAGGATTGGTAAACCAGAGACCTGACAGGGCAGAGGTGAGATGGAAGGGGCATATAAAACAGGTGGTATGAATTTGTCAGTGGTTTTCATTGTCCAGGGAGAAAGCCACTGAGCCTGGTTCACAAGGCTATGCTACCCACAAGACATTTCTCTGATATAAGAAATGGATATTTTACAGTGCTCCATGGTAGAAACATACCTTAAATCATCTCGCTCACCTCAGCAGTTTTTGTAATAGAAAAAGGTTGTAAGTAACAGATATGCCCATCAAATTATGGTATATCAATACAATGGAGAAATAAGACATCTTGGAAAGATGTCCAAGATATGATGATAAGTGAAAAGGAAGTCTATAGCAGTGTACACAGAGTAGTCCCATATGTACATATGACATAAAAGTGGAAGAAATACCTACACATGCAATCTACACCAATGGAATACCTCACAAGAAATGAGCTTCCATGGATTAAAATTGGACAACTAGGAACAAAGATGGGAGAATTATTCTATTTTCACTGTATAATACTTTTCTGATTTTTTAGCATGTGGATGTTTATTATTCTTATTCAGAACTTGCAATATATATAGGTGAAGATATGAGGCTGGTAGTTGGAGACCTGTATGGCAAGAAGTTAGTGAGACCTGATCCTTAAAATGAGCCAGGTGGGGGCTGGGAAGGTGGCTCAGTGGTAGAGTGCTTGTCTTGCGTGCACGAGGCCCAGGGTTCGATTTCTCAGCACCACTTAAGCAGAAAAAGCCGGAAGTGGTGCAGTGGCTCAAGTGGTAGAGCGCTAGCCTTGAGCTGAAGAGCTGAGGGACAGCGCCCAGGCCCAGAGTTCAAGCCCCACGACTTAAAAAAAAAAAAAAAGGGTCGGTGTAGTAGCACATGTCTATTATTCTAACAGTTTGAGAGGGAGAAGTAAGATGATCAAATTCCAAGGTTAGCCGTGGGACATACTCAATCTGAAAGATAACTAAAACAAAAGAACTTCTACATCAGTGGATCACAACTGTAATCCTGGCTATTCAGGTGGTTGAATCTGAGGATTAAGGTTCAAAACTAACCAGGAAAACAGACTTATCTCCAATTAACTACCAAAAAGCTGGAAGTGGGGGTATGGTTCAAGTAAAAGAATGCCAGTCTTGAGGGAAAAGCAAGAGGCCTCGAATTCAAATCCTAGTAGCAACAACAATAACAATAGAAAAACACAGAGAAGACTGAGGACATAGCCTAAGAAGAACATTGAAGGGTGAAGGCAGAGTTTAAATCCAGTACTGCCAACAAAAAGTAAATAGTAAATAAACAGATGATCTGTAAAGCTCCTTTTGTTAGATTCTTCACACACACACACACACACACACACACACACACACACCCCTAGAGAACAAGGAAAGATGTTCACTTTAAGTCTGCTCCTAAAGTCTAGCTTCACCCAGACCTTCCCTAAAGTTAAAAGTCATTTTGTACACACCTAAGTTCACAAGGAGGAAATGAGCTGGCCCGTGAGCTGTGCTCTGCTATACTGGCAGTTCTAATTTCGCATTCAAAATTGATGGTCTCCTCTGGGGAGCATAACCATTATTATCGTGGACCTTTTTGCCTAAACAGAATATCTAGATTATGAAACTGTAACAATACCTTGAGCTATTGCTGGTGAGGTCAGCTGACCCCATTAGGACAGACATCTCCAGCTGACCCATCTAGAATAGTCCATTGACCACAAGAAAAGCCACTAGAGACAAGGACAAAACATGGTCACTCAAATGCCACACTTTGGCACCAGACCCCTCCTGAACACTAAAGACATTCTTACCCTGTAGCCCCAAAGTAGCCTATTTCCCGAAGGAAAGGAAAAATGTGGAATGGGTCCTCCTCCAATGGCTCCATAGGCCATGGGAGAGCTTCACTATTTCAAGAACCTATTGTAAACCCAAACAAACAGAAACCAAAAGAAAGACACACAAAAATTAGGGAGCGTGGGCTATTTTAGAGACTGTGTCATTAAAAAATGATTTCATCAGCACTGGGCTCTAGAGACATGATTTACACCGGACAGTTGACTTCCCTCTCTCCCTCCCCTCCGTCCTGGTGGGAGTTCATTTTTAATAAATGATAGCAAGTAGGTTTATTCCAACCTGTGACTATGAGTCACTGTGTTTGAAGCCATCTGACAAACACCATCGGGACAGCCAGATGACCTTGTCTGTAGGACTTTTTTTTTCTTTCAGGAAAAACTAAGCACATTTCCTGATGGTGATATTTAGCCCTGAAAAAAAAAAATCTTAAATCAGATCGGCAAGAGACATGTAGGCCCCCTGAACTGAGAGGAGAAAACCAAGCTATTACCATGCCTCTCCTCTTTTTCCTCCTGAAAAAAAAAAAAAAAAGACTGTGATTCAGAGTGCTGGGAGACCTGGTAGGAGGAAGGCACAGCATTTAATTCTGACTAAAACTGAGCTGCAGTAGGAGAGGAGGTTAAATCACTTTTTGGGGGAAAAAAAGGTTCTAACCATGTGATTCTTGCTGTCACTAAAAATACTACAGATTAATAGCAGGCTGAAAGCTTAGAAATTGCTTTTTCACTTCAGATTGTCTTTTACTGTGACAGAACATCTTTTCCAAGAGTGAAAAGAGAATATGGTGAAAAGTCCAGGAAAACCAGAGAGGATGTCTGCGAATCCTGACAGAGGTAGGAGTCACAAGGACGATCTAAGAGGCCTCAAGGTCATCCTCCTGAGGGACACTTGTCCACAGTCTATAAGCCACAGAGAAGCAAGTTTGGGGACAGAGAAAGAGTCAACCTGCTACCTCCTTCTCTCTCTTTTTGTTCTTGCTTGAAAGAACCACATGATCATCTGATATTAGGCTGGGATGAAAAATTACAAGAAATATGTGTTTGAGGATGAGAAATAAGTAACAATGTTTTTTTTAATTTTTTATTTGTTCATTCTTGGTTTTGTTTTTGTAAAGATTAGAATCTTGAGTAAGAAGCTAGGATTGTCAGTCACAAAGGAAAAGATGAATGGTCAGATTGGTAAGGCAGCCAGCCCTAAGGAGTAAAAACCAAAATGTATTTATCTTTGTTTTTTAGTGTACTTATGTGGGGGGCGGTGTGCATATGTGTGTATATTTGCTTATATAACAAGAAAAATGCCAGGAGAAATATACAAGAAACTGATAACACTATTTGCTTTCCAGAGAGTAGACTTCTTATACCTTCTGAATGTTGAAGGAGCTAGATATATATACTAATGAGTTCATATGCAAGTAAAACATATAGAAGACAGAATGCTTCTCAACCAACTAAAATAAAGAAAGAGTGGCCTTTAATTTGGAAGTAGTATGCATAATGTGATAAGTGACTTGGCTATTGGTGGATGACATTTATAGAGCTGATGAGAAACAATGGACAGTCTCATAATTAGAACCCCCCCCCATCCAATACATGGTACAAGGTCTGTTGTGGAGTCTTAAGAATTCACAAATCTTTATCTGAGCACAGTAGTGCATGCCTGTACTATCAGCTGCTTAGGAAGCAGAGACAAGAACATTGTAAATTTGAGATCAGCTGGGGCAATGTTAGAAAGACTATCTCAAAAACAAAATGTAGGATTAGGGGTGTGGCTCAAGTGGAAGAATGTGTGCCTAGCAAGTAGGAAGTCCTGGGTTCAATCTTAGAACCTCAAAACAGAAAAGAAAAGATAAACTTTAATATTTATTTTTATTTTAATAATAATAAAAGCAACATATTAAATGCATAAAGTATTCCAAAATATTCCTCCAAAAGGAAACTGCTTTTAATGCTACAATCAAAATGAACTACCTCAAAGCCTTACCTGGGTTTCAACAAGATAAAGCAGAGATCACACACAGCACTATTGCATCTTATATGACTAAGCCTCCATGCAGAATTGGCTTGGGAAAAGACACAGTAATCCTTTTTCAAAAGTCAGCCAACCTGAATTCTTAGCTTGAAGTTCTGAACTATTTTCCATTTAAGATCTTTCAATAACTAGAGCAACCAGGTTTGGGCTTTTTTCAGGTAGCTGATTCCTGCAGTTTGGGGGATTTTCCAGGACTTCTTCAGAAAGTAGACTGCTCCTGATTCAGATAGATTGGGGTTGAGCTTTTTTAGAGGAGAACTGTCCATCAGCCCCATCAACCACAGGATTGCCCACAGCCCACTGCTGCTGGACAAGGTCCAACCTTGAGCAAGACCATCTATACCCACTGGCCCACACTAAAAAACCTACCCAAAGAAATAACAGCTCAATGCATTCTAAATTGTATTAGATTCCTGGGGGTGAACTTCCTTTAAAAGATTAAAGTCAAGCCAAAACCTAAAGAAAATCCAAAGACTCCTCACAAAGATGCTAAGGAAAATATATTATCCAACACTACTTAAGGGTGTGGTCCCCCAGTATGTCACAGGAAAGTATTTACACTATGAATGAGACTAACAAGAGAAAAACAAGGAAGTTTATCAATGAATGTGACATACATGAAATAGGATAATATCAATTCAAACATCTCTAAGTGCTGACTTTGAGTCCAGCTTTTATGTCACCTCAACTAGAACAATAACTTTCAGAAAAGTCATAAGACAAAGGAGAAGGTATCTTGGGTGTACTGTTGGAGAAGAAAGCCTGCTCCCAGAGGCCTCTAACTCAGTTCTTAGCTGATAAAGGTTATAAAGGAGAATTGACATCATGTCTTGGGAGTGGGGGGCTGGGTGGGAAGGTGAGAGTGTGGGAAGTCCTTCTGACTTTGTAAATTTCTGTTTTTCTTTTAGGCCCATAGGGATGGAAGGCAGGGGGCTTTCCTGCCTCTTCACTGCCTTTGATGGGGAAGGAGGTTACTGGGGCTTGAACTCAGGCCTCACACACTCACTTGCCTTTTTCACACAAGGCTGACCCTCTGCCACTTGAGCCATAACTTCAATTCTGGCTTTTTACTGGTTAATTGGAGACATGAGTTTCACAGGCTTTTCTACCTGGGCTGACTTTGAACCTTGATCCTCAGATCTCAGCCTTCTGAGTAGTTGAGATTATCGGCATGAGTCACCAGCACCTGGCTGCATTCGAAAGGTCTTTAGCTAAATAATCCTTCATGTTTTAGAAAGAAATATCTTAGTTTTCAGTAGCAATGTGCACACGAGACATGTTCAGTATGGCAGAGGATATTGGTGAAAGCCGGGCTTTTGGGTCAGACGGGTCCAGTTTTAGGTGTTGCTATCTATTGAATCAGGACTTGGGTAAGAATCTTAATTTATTTAAATAAGGATAATGGTATCTTCCTTGTGGCATTTTTGTGAAGGGAGTATAATGAAACATGGACCCAATCTATCCATGCTATGCAGTACACACTAATCCTTATGTGTTCCCACTGTCCACATCCTGTGAAGCCAGTGCCTGTGTCATGAGTGAGTTCTGTGTCTGTGGTCTAGAACCTTCCACTGTACAGAAGCCATTGAGTAAGAGCTGGTCTGTTAGACTCCATCCAGTTTTATCCCTCATCTCCATACTCTAGATCCTGTGATCCTGTGAGCGAGGAAACAATGCATTCCCATAAAGGAATGGAATCTGTCATTTAGGAATCACTAGATCACTGGTAAACACTCTGTAACCCTAAACAATGTTAAGTTATTGGCTTTAACTTTATTTTTATTTTTTTCTAAAACTCCAATCTAGGAAACTTTATAACAAAAAGGCAATGGTGTACAATGGTGTGTATATGTGTGTGTGTGTGTGTATGTATGTTTTTAAATATATATCAAGCTTGTCGGTATAATTTGTGGAGGGGAAGGGGAAAAACAAATCGTTTAAATAGGGATACAGGTGGACCCATTGCAACTATGAGATGTACAAGTCGTTATGTCAAAAACGAACTTTACAACTTTGGGGCGGGGGGGGAGTGGGGGGGAGGATTGGGGAGGCAGGGAGGATTGGTGGTTCAAAACTCCAGTCAAAGCAACTTGAAAGGCTGAGGGAAAGGATTGCTTAAGCTTATGAGTTCAAGACTAGCTTTGGCAACATAGTAAAATCCTGTCATAAAAACTAATAAATAGAAAGAAAGTGATGGTGGTTCATGCCTGCAGTCCTAGCTACTCAGCAGGCTGAGATCTTTGGAGACAAATATGTGAAAAAAAATAAAAATAAACTAATGAAGTAAAAACAGAATAGATCCCATTTGGTCCTGCTTTAAAATTCTGTAAGGGCCATTAATATCAATGACCAACTTCTCTGGAAACAAAAAGAATGCTAGAACATTCCAGTCATAAAGGGCCAAGCAAGTTAACTTTAAAAGACCTAAAAGTTCCCAGCTTCTCTTTCTAGGTCATTGTGCCAAAGGTCTCAAGGTCAAAGTGGCAAACAAAGCACATTTCCTATATCCCACAGCAGTCAGCAATGTCGGCATATAAGGCACTCATGTTCAGAACGAACACTTTCCCACCAACATAAGGAGAAAGCCAGGCAGATTGGCTACATTCCAACTTGTTGATATGTTCACATTCTTCTACTGTTCAAAAGGGAGACTATGAAAATATGTACTATACTCCCACGGTTTCTTCCCCGTGCCCCCCCAACCCTGGCTCACACCCCACCCTTACCAATTAACAATAAAGAAATAAGATTTGGACTATTGAGGTATAGGTTTTCCTAACAGTAGGCTGTATCCTGTTTATTTTATGATAAAGAAATTAGAACAAAGTAACTTAGGTTATTAGTATAAGGCATTATGTATTGAATAAACCAAAGACCATAGGTATAAAAGTAAGTTCCACCCTCGAGAGTTTTTGAAAACTAAGTTTTTTACTGTGAAAATACTGTAGAGAGGGGTTACAGTTACACGAGCAAGGTAATGAGTACATTTCTTATCAAGCATTGTTGCCCCCTCCTTTGTTTTTCCCCTACCATCCCTTCCCTCCCATCTCCACAACTACCTCAACTACCCTGCCTAAATTGTAAAGTTCATTTTTTGACATAGTGTCTTGTACATCTCGTTGTTGCAATGGGTCAATCTGTATCCCTATTTAGACAATTTGTTTTTTCCCTTCCCCTCCAAATTATACCAACATGACATACAGTGAAAACAGGAGTTATACCATGGGGGAGGGACATACAAAACAACAAAAAAATCACATGGTACCTTATAAATACATTAGAAACAATAGCAAGAAAGAGAAAAAAACACTTGTGTCCTTATCTTGGGGTTCGTTTTGCTTAACATCATCTTATCTGACCTTTTCTGCTTGTCTCAGACAGATACTAGTTATTGCAAATAAGGGAAGCCATACACAGGATGACATGAGGACAAGTCCCCCTACATGACATTTTGACCCAATATATAATGTCTCTTTAATGTAAACTTACCATGAATCTGTATCCTCTGAATCAAACGTTGTCTGGAAAGCTATTGAGAAGGCAAAGTAGGTATGTGATGGGGAGGAATGTTGTGTAAGTGAGACCACTGGCAGTCGAGTTCAGTGATACCCAATAATACACACCGATAGTGGAACTATGCCTTCATATTTTCTGACATAAGCATGGATTATACCTGCAGCTTCAATTTAAGGAAAAGCACCTCCATCCACTCTCAAAATTGTCCTTGTTTATATGGTGGTAAGTTATTTATTAACCCTACCATTGGGTAAGAATTTATTATAGTTAGGATACAGTTTGAGTACGTCCTTCAGGGCTTCATGTATTGAAATTAAATCCACAGTGTTAAGTATAAACAGGGTAGGTTCAGCCAGACACTTGTGATTAATGCCTGTAATACTAGCTACTCAGGAGGTTGAGATCTAAGGATTATGGTTCAAAGCCAGTCTGAATAGAAAATTAGAGTCTAATCTCCAATTAATCAGCAACAAGCCACAAGTGGAGGTTCAGCTCACATGGGAGAAGCCATCCTTGGACATAAAAAGCTAAGGAAGAGTTCCCTGGCCCTTAGTTCAAGCCCTAGTACTGGCATAAAAATAAAAGAAAACTAAAATAAAAATAAAGAGGATATGTCCCTTTGGGATATTTAAATTGAAGAAGGTTATCAGTTTGAGGGCTGAAACTTCATAGTGAGACTCTATCACAAAATAAAAATAGTAGCAGTAGCAACTTTTTAAAATTAGCAAATAATTGTAGTGAGCCCACTACAAAGTAAATGACAAAATTTTACTTGTTGAGACTGAGACACTTAACTAGAAAATTTATCATCAGATAGAAAAACATTGCACTGTGTGTGTTTATTCTTAGCCTAAAAATATAGCTTTAGATTGTGAAATTAAAGTAATAAGTCATTGTTGATCCTTGAAGGGAAAATTGAGAATTCATTACCAGTCAGTTCTTACCCAATATCATTTATAGAAGGCCATTTATGACCAACTCTAGATAATATGTATACTTCTATAGAGATGAGAATGATAAATTTAGATTAGAAATGATATGACATTCCAACTCCTTTTGTGCTGCTTCTGATTTTACTTCCTAAACAAAGAAGAAGAGTGGGGGGGAGCAAAGCACGTATCAGTGACAGCCCAACTGTCACCTCTATCCACTCATTAATCAGGCTGTGCGGCAATAATAATAATAATAACTAAAAAGCTCCCAAATGTACATACTATATAAGAATGAAGTCAGCCGGGTTCTGGTAGTTCATGCCTGTAATCCTAGCTACTCAGGAGGCTGAGAACTGAGGATCACAGTTCAAAGCCCAGGAAGGAAAGTCCCTGAGACTCTTATCTCCAATAAACCACCAGAAAACCGGAAGTAATGCTGTGGTTCAAGTGGTAGAGAGCTAGCCTTGAGTTAAGTAGCTGAGGGAAAGTGCCCAGGCCCAGAGTTTAAACCCCATGACCAACCAAAAAAAATGAACTTTTATTTATGGCTACATAATTATCATGGACTGCCAGGTCGGATCTACTCCCTGTAGTGATCTGGGGATCTAGAATAATGAGGTACCTCTGTACCCTTGTAGAGGGAATTGTGGAGGATCAAGAATCAGCATGTAAGTGATTCAGCTAACATGAAAACTCACCTAGCTTTCCAAACTGTCCTAGTTTAGCTCTGTAAGCCCTACATGCTGAGAAACCTCTTACTCTCAGATAAACTGGGGTGTTGGTCATCTTAGCTTCAACCAAGGTAGGATACAGATCACTTCTACTTGTAATTCAATGTCAGAATGAGTCTTCCTGGAGGTAGGAAAGTATAATCTGAAAATGTGTCTGGAAATGGAAAGATCCAGAAACATTTGGCAAGCAATATGTGCATCATATCTAATCCTAAACTTGTCTCTAATTGATACTGCTCTCTTGTCAGCTTATTTTTTCTCCTTGCTCTTGATTTAAAAAAAACTTGGCTGTATAAATATCTTAGTCCATTTGTGCTGCTATAATGAAAGATTGCAGACCGGTTAATCCAAAAAGAAACAAAAACAAAACACAAAAAAGCAAATGGTCCTGGAGGCTGGGGGACCAAGATCAAAGAACTAACCTCTGATAAGGACTTTCATTCAGCATCATCCTGTGGGTAACTGAGGAAGTTTGACCTGACAGATTCAGGTTTGGAAGATTCAAATACCTGTTACCACACTGGTCATATTCTGTAGAGGAATTCTCCAAAAGGGAGGAGACCTCTGCCTGACCCTGGCTCACTGAGTTTGTGGTGTTGTCACAGACAAAAGCGTTTGAGGATACCTCAAGGTAGAGACTGAGAACGTTTATCAGAAAAGCAAAGCAGGAAGTGATGCTGTGGCTCAAGTGATAAAGTGCTAGTCTTGAGCTGAAGAGCTCAGAGACAGCCTGCAGGCTGAGAGTTCAAGCCCCACGACGGACCAAAAAAAGAAGTAAAAAGAAAAACAAAGGAAAGATGGGAAGAGTAGATGGCTCAGACATGGGTGTGGGCCTGTGTGATAAAAGATGCAATCAATGGCTGCTCTAACATTGCATATGTTTATGGTTGGGGATTTGGCTCAGCTTCAGTTTAGGATTGAATGCTCTCCTTAGACTAACCCCCCGGTATATTTAGTCATCTTTGCTTTTATACTCCTTTTATCAGTTTGGCCTAGAGATTTCAAAATTGGTCAGCACATTCACTTTGAGTCATTATGACGGATGCATAAGCATCCATGTAAACAAAGAATGGGTTTCTGCTGGATGCTTTCTTCAAGACAGGTGTCCATCCTTGAGGTACATATTTTTCTTTACATACACTTTCTGTGCCCAGAGGAGTCATTTTCTCAGGCACCTCCCATCCCCAAGAATAGATTTCTTTTTATTTTCTTTTATCTCTTTTTGTGGGTCTTGAAGTCAGAGCCTTGTGCTCTCACTTGGCTTTTCCACTGAAGGCTGGCACTCTACCACTTGAACTACATTTCCACTTCAATCCTTTTTGGTGGTTAATTGGAGATAAGAGTCTCATCATTGTTTTTTCTTTCTGCCTGGGTTGGCAAGAACTGTGATTCCTATATCTTAGCCTTCTGAGTAGCTAGGATTATAGGTGTGAGCTACCAGCACCCAGTTTAAAGGGGTCTTTCTTTTTTTGGGGGGGATCCAGTTGTGAGGCCTGAACTCTGGGCCTGGGTGCTGTCCCTCAGCTCTTCAGCTCAAAGTTAGCACTCTACCACTTGAGCCACAGTGCCACTTCTGGCTATTTTTTCTTTTTGCTTATGTGGTGCTGAGGAATCGAACCCAGGGCCTCAGGCATGCAAGGCAAGCGCTCTACCACTGAGCCA
>NW_012267220.1:24734887-24736658 GCF_000151885.1 Dipodomys ordii | reverse complement strand
TGGTTGCTCACACCTGTAATCCTGGCTCCTCGGGAGGCTGATATTGAGGATCCAAGTTTGAAGCCAGCCTGGGGAGCAAAACTGGGAGACTCTTATCCCCAATTCTGGCAAAAAGCCAGAAGTGGAGATGTGACTCAAGTGGGAAAATACCAGCCTTGAGTGAAAAAAGCCAAGCAAAAATGCAATGCCCTGAGTTCAAGCCCCAGTACTGATATCAAAATGATAACAATAATGTAAGCACTAGAGACTGCTGTGAAGTTGCCCTGGGATACATTCACAGTGCTAAGATCAGTGATCTCTGTGCTTAGAGATCCTAATACTGGACACCTAGATTACAGAGCTGGAGACTGTCCTGTAATCCAGCGTTCTCCTCATTAGTTATGCACAGAGACTCACCTGCAGGCCCTGGAGAGCTGGAAGCGGATCCACAGAGTTCTCTCTGCAGCCTCTTACAACTGGAAACTGAATTTCCCGAGGCTCTGACCCTAGTTAGGGAAAATAGATAAACATCTCTAGCTCCTTATATTGGAATCCTTCCATGAAAAAGAGACAAACTAAGGCTTGTCTCACCTTACTTCTCTCAAAACGTTTGCCTGGAAAGACTTGAAGACTTTAAAACTTACCATTTTAAGGAAACACTGAAGGGAAGTCCTCCTTTTTCCTTCCCTCCTTCCCTTCCTACCCTTTGCTTTCCTTCCCTTTTTCCCCTATTTATTTGCACTGAAGATTGAATCCAGGACCTTGCACATGTTAAGCACAGCCCCTTCCACTGAGCCACACCCTTGAGCCAAAACTCATGAATATACTTGTACAGTTCTTTTTAGAGATGTATGACTTCATTTATCTTGGGTTCCTAATAGATGAACCAAGAGTCCATTCGTGGATAAATACATAAATAGTGGAATATCCATTTAAAGAAGTATTATTCAGAAATGAATTACAAAGACTTGAAGCCACATGTAGGAATTCAAAAAAATGTTATGATGAGAAAAGGAAGTTCATTCTGTTTGGTGCTATTTATAGAAAATTCTTGAACAGACAAAATGAATGTACAGTGTGAGGAATCAGGACAGTAATTGCCTATAGCAAGGGGACTTGGCTGGAAAGGGTGCACAAAGGAGTCCTGTATCCTGTGTTTATTACACAGGTGTATACATCTGTTCAAATTTACCACACTGTACACTTAGGGGCTGTTTATTATATTGTATGTAAATTATTCCCCAATAAATATTTAGTTTAAAAAATCTGGTTTTATTTAGATCTGGAATGAACAGGGGGGAAAGCTAAGAACTAACCATTAGTAGTTACATGTTTTTATTGTTTGTATTTGGCACTCTGCTTGAAACAACTCATAAGAAAAAAAAGGCAAGGAATAGATAGAGGATAATGAAATCCTAACTTTGAAATGATTTTAGGGTTCATTTCATTCGTTCTCTCACTTGAACTTGAATCCCTTTAAAACTTCTTTGGTAGATGGGCTTCTTAACCAGAGTTGAATAGAAAGCAGGACATACCAACTGCTAGGGTAGCAACTCCAAAACTAAGACAGGGAATGCAGCAGCCAAGAAGTACAAGGACAGGGAAGAGGGGCAGGAGGATTCTCACACAGCCAGCCCTCCTTAGCAGCAGACCCACTCCAGACCTGCCCAAGTAACCACTGGAGTTGTAATGAGGGAAAGCTGACCCTGCCCTTGCAAATGGCAGAGCTGCTGCTCTTGGGCTGTCTGACTTAGTCAGACAGGTGAGAGGCAGAGTAGGATAGAACCACCAT
>NW_012267220.1:24729271-24734837 GCF_000151885.1 Dipodomys ordii | reverse complement strand
AGCGCTTGCCTTGCATGCCTGAGGCCCTGGGTTCGATTCCTCAGCACCACATAAGCAAAAAGAAAAAAGCCAGAAGTGGCACTGTGGCTCAAGTGATAGAGTGCTAGCCTTGAGCTGAAGAGCTGAGGGACAGCGCCCAGGCCCAGAATTCAGGCCCCATGACCGGACCCAAAAAATAATAATAATAAATGTTATTTATTACCCTACCCTTCCTGTTTTCCATGCCTTTTACAAAACTGAAAAATTCACTCTAAGACAATAACTACTTATAGAATGCAGTATTGTTCTTCCAGTGTTATTTTTCCCCATACAGTGTTATTACCTCTTACTCCTGGGGTAATGACAAGGCATAGTTTTCTTGCATTCTGTGTGCACTGTTCATCTAGCAGATCCTTTTCTGGCTGGAATTTGGTAAAGCAATCTTTACCAAACAGCACCTGCAGTGGGTGAAGCTGATGCTCTTGTCATTAGTTTACTGCAGGATCTTAGATGAATGTGTGACCATACAAGTACTAGAAAACACCACCAGCACTTGCACAGCTCTTGGGCTGCAAACAACTAATGGAAATCTATTGTGTAAATTATGGAGACAGGGCCAAATGCAGCATGACCAAGGGATTTATACTTTTTTGTGAGCCTGGAGCCTCTGGGGAAAGGCAGCAGCAGGGAACACCTGCTCATACTGTTCAGTGTTCTCACTCTCAGTTATTTTTCTGTTCCCAAGTGGTCATTCCACTGAGAAGCTACTCAAAATGAGCATAGAATGATCAGTTACTGGGAAAAAGAGCTACAAGGCTTCTTCCTGCTTTGTGCTTTCTCAACAGAGTCAACCTAGGATGCAAAGAGCAAATCAGGACTCATAAGCAGATCTGGAATTTAAAACACATGGGAGTGAACTGAAAGAGAAACAGAGCATACCTCTAATGCTATCACTGTGGAGTCTGAGGCAAGAGTATGAGAGTTCAAAACCAACCCAGACAAGCAAGCAAACAAACAAAAACACCTAACAGCTACAAACACAGATGCAAACAAGGGTCATCTCCTGGAAATCTGCTTTACTTTAGTAGCCAAAGCCGACTAATGAGGTGCCTACAAATGAGCCCAGAGATTGACCAGTCAGGACTGAGTATTCTCTGTAATATCAACTCCCTTTTTTTCATGGAAGGACTAATACTGACCAATCAGGATGGGACACTCTGTGTAAGTATGAATCCCTTATTGACATGAAAGGCCTGGATGGGAACTTTGAGGTGGAACTCTTCCTATATTAACTGTCCCTTGTCCTTTGTTTAGGGTGCTACTTCCGATTTACTGTTGGTCAGAACTGAGTCTCCCACATGGCCCCAGCAGATGCCCCATACTATGCATTCAGGCCTGTATTTCTCAGGCTCTGGTTTTATTTCTACCATTTCTGGGCTCAAGAGTCCAGCTCCAGTAACATCATGAATCTTCTTTAGTCAAGTCCCTTCAGAAGTACTAAGTGCAAGGTCAACAAATACAAATCTGATTATTCAAAACTTCAGAACAAAATCATCCATTCACAGACTTTCATGGACTACATATTAATTACTACTACATATTAATTACTACATGTTTAAGTGTGGAGCATGAAATTAAGTCTACTTGATTCCTAACAGCCTTCTGGGATACATAGCTGAATTGAACCAGCCCTTTATGGGGCTCTGAAAGAGCCCTTCATTACCTTGCTATGATAAAGATACAAAACAAGTGCTACTTAGAGGATTGTGACAGAGACAGGGACCTACTGGATAAGCAAGTAAGTAGCATTACACATGCAGAGTGCAGCATGTGAAGAATTGCAAGAAGGTTGCTATGCAGAACATGGAGGGAAGCAGGAAAGGCTGGCTCATTTAGTAAGTATTTATTGGGTGTCCCTAGGGAGCTTTCTTTTGACATTGGTGATCTAACTGGAATCAAGATGAAGCTAGGAGACCTGTGACCTTCTAAGGAAGGAGAGACAGCAGGAAATGAGCAAACATACGAAAACCACAGATAAGGACTGGAAGAATAATGTGAGGGCAAGGGAGTGGGGCTCTCTTTAGAGAAGGATGGAGGTGTTGGTTGGGAATCAGAAGGTGACCTACAGATTTTTTTTTCATGTGTGCTGGTCCTAGTGCTTGAAGTCAGGGCCTGGGTTGTGTCCCTGAGGTTTCTTGCTCAAGGCTAGAGATCTACCATTTGAGTCACACCTTATTAGGAGCAAAAGTCTCACAGACTTTCGTGTCCCAGCTAGCTTCAAACCTTGATCCTCAGATCTCAGCTTTCTGAGTAGCTAGGATTATAGGTGTGAGCCACCAGAGTCCAGGCTCAACCTCCAGAAATTATTGGAAAGTTCTCATTAGAATGCAAAAACAAATGCAGAGATTGGGAGAGTTAGCATGGGTGCTGCCTCATGGAATGAATACTTAAAAACAGGTTTTTGTTCACATTGGGTTCACATAGCCAAAGTATGGAGATTTAAAGGCCTTATCAGCTGGTGGATGACCCTTTAATACACCAAAAAGTTATGTAAGCAATCCCTTGCAGAGGTAAATACCAACCTTTTATGCCTATATAGTGTAAGAACTTAAAGAATTCTCTAGAGAAAATGCCACATATCTACCCATTCCAAAAAAAAAGGAGTTCAAGGTTTATAAGGCATAATCTAAAAAGGACTGAAAAAGAAAAGAATAATCTCATATTCAGAGTAGAAATAATCTTAAAAGTTGTGTGAATTGGGTGCATCACAACTGTAATCCTAGCTACTCAGGAGGCTGAGATCTGAGGCTCATGGTTTGAAGACAACCTAGGCAAGAAAGTCCACGAGACTCTTATCTCCAATTAACCACCAAAAAGTCAGAAGTGGAGGTATAGCTCAAGTGGTAGAGAGTCAGCCTTGAGCCAAAATATCTAAGGGATGGTGCCCAGACTCCGAGTTCCAGCTCTAGTAATAGCATATACACAGAGAATATTGTGCAGTTTAGCCCTTCTCACCCCCATTTCTCAGATAGGAAAAATAGAGACCTGGATGTTTATGTCATAATTTAAATAATGGCAGATATGGAACTAGAGAGAGTCTATGACTCTTGAATTCCATTTCAAAAGCTCTTGTTAGGACTTTCCTTCTTTCTCCCATCTCTTCATCGCTCCCTCCATCATTCCCTCCTTCCCACCCTCTTTCCTTCCTTTCTTCCTTCCTTTCTTCCTTCCTTCCTCCCTCCCTCCCTCCCTCCCTTCCTCTCTTTCTTTCCTTTTTCCTTTCTTTCTTTCCTCTTTGTCCAGTTAGTCTTAACTAAAGAAGAACATTTACTCTACCCATCCATCAATGTAAATAGAATCATAAATAATAGCAGTCCTTCTATGAACAACTTGGAGCTGTTTTCTCACCTGAAGCAACTGCTGTTGAGGACCTCAGAGATTGAAAATGATTGTGTGCTCAACCTCAGACTTGGAAACATAAGGATATAATAACTATTCTGCCATTGAACAAGGACGTTAAGAGGGAAGTATTTCTGGCTTGTGGTGGACTGCCTCCTCTCTTGTTTTCATCAAATGCTGGTGGTAGCCTATTATAGTTACGAAGCTATTTTCCTTGAAGGAAATTGAAAAGCTCCTCCCAACTTTTCCGTATGGAAAATATAGAACATACGTGGCCTTGAGAAACTTTTGGCATTTTGCTATTTCTGGTTATGATCCATGTAGCCTGAGAAAAGTCACTGTCATATGCACTATTTTGGTACATCCAATCCCAAATGCTGAGAAAAGTCCGATTACTCCAAGTAGGGGAGTGATGTAAGAACTCGTCATGCCCAACTTGGGCTCCATTTAGTTTTGTGGTGGAGAGGCAGACTGACTTCCTGTGCAGGCCTTTGAATTCTTTTAAACACTACAGTGAGCTTCTTGTGTGATTCAAAGCACCAAGGGCTTTATGATTAAAAACTCTTCTTTGTCTCGGATTGATTTAGATGCTCTTCTCACATGTTCTTGCTAGCTGTGTCACTCCGGTGGGAATTGTGCAGGGAAATTTACTCACAAGTCACTAAACCAAGCTACTATGACAAGCAGAGAAGAGCCATCTGGCAAACTGTTTGTAAAACACTTTCCTTGCATTTGTCAAATCCTATTTCCTTGGAAGTTGCTTAAAAGGAGACCTAGTACACACCAACACACCAACTCTAAAGGTTCCCCCAAGCTTTCTTGATGGAGTTTCAAGGAGAGGCAAATATTTGAAGCCTTGGAGGCATCATCAAAGGTGGTTAGACTTGAGGAGGAAGACAGATTCTCCAGTATTAGCAGACTAAATATGGCACTACAATGACCTTCTAGAACATTCCATAACCAGTAAACCTTCCACAGGTTACATACAAAGCTCTGTTTCTCTTGAAGCTCACTGGATGTTCCAAGGAGGGGGACGGAGAAGGTCACACATGTATGCCACTCCCTAGCCTTCCCAGGGCAGAGCCAGTACTGGAAGATGGTCAGCCTGGCAGCGTATCATCCCACCTGGGAGGAGAGGGTTGCAAATGGAAAGGCCTCTGGCTTCCTCTGGCAGATGGTAGAGAGGAAGCAGCGAGCATGAGACAAAAATCTAATCAGCCCAGAAAAGCCTTTAATAAAATACCAAGCTGAATCAATTTGAAGGCCACAGTGATTTACTGTACATCCATCTAGCTATCCCATCTGGGCCCTGGGACTCTGAAATGCTCAAAGACTTTAAAATGGGTCTTGGCCGAACATCTGACAATTACCAAATGCAATGCCTGTTTATCACTTTGGTTGTAATCCATACTTAATTAGTGAAGACCACATTGACTCTCGGGCTTTGGAAATCCAGAGCTGATCTTCCACACCCTAACCAGTCCCCTTCCTCTGCTTTGATTCATTCCAGCCCAACACCGGAAACACAGGTGTGACCCCATCCCCCACCTCAGCTGCTCCCACAGCTCTGCAGCTGTCTGCATGAGCGGCTGGTTTGACAGTTGTTCCCCAAGTTCCTAATGAAAGATCTCAAAGCTGGAAACTTACAAAGCACATAGAATCTTGTTTCAGGACTGAGGTGCTGTGGATGAAGAATTTACAGAACAAGAACTTCTGGCACAAGGTGAATGAAAGATTTCAGATTCTCAGCTTCTATCTGCCCCCAAGCTATGGAAAGTTTTCCTAATATCCCCGGCTCAAACAGATATTCCCAATTTCTATTGTTGTTTTTTAGTGTCAAGAATTAAACAAGGAATGCAAGACAAATACTTTACCACATAAGCTTCAACCCCAGCCTCTTTTCATTTTATTTGAAATAAAGTCTTCCTGCTACCTTTGCCCAAGCTGGCCTTGAACTCAAGATTCTCCTGCCTCTACCTTTTGGATTGTTAAGATTTCAGGCATCTACCACCATTCCCAGCTCCCCAGTAGATTCTTCTGCACTGAGATTACAACAGAAGAATGTGCTGGTTATATCCTTGAATGCTGGCTGCCCCACCACCTCAGCAGGAAGACGCCTGGCTTAAAGGTTAGGAATCTTAACTTTTTCTATTTGAGTATCTCCATCTCTTAAATAGTGATGGTAGAG
>NW_012267220.1:24720114-24722386 GCF_000151885.1 Dipodomys ordii | reverse complement strand
CACACAGCCAGCCCTCCTTAGCAGCAGACCCACTCCAGACCTGCCCAAGTAACCACTGGAGTTGTAATGAGGGAAAGCTGACCCTGCCCTTGCAAATGGCAGAGCTGCTGCTCTTGGGCTGTCTGACTTAGTCAGACAGGTGAGAGGCAGAGTAGGATAGAACCACCATGGGTTATCCTCAAGGAGCGAGTCTGGGGGCACAACAAGCCCCCATGACTAGCCAGCAGCAGCCATGCTGAACAGAGCAGCAGGTGAGCTTGAATAGGTTGTTGGGGAGACAGTTTTGATAGTTAAGGTTCTCCATCCACAGCTCCAGTTCTGCTCCCAGAAGGAGCAGAAGGTCAGGAAGTGGATGTGCTGAGGTGGGGTACCTCCACCGACATGAACAGTGGGGAATGGGGATGAGGTGTGTTACCTGACAATAAATTTAGCATCCAAGGATGGGAAACCGGGGATTCCCAAGGAGGCCCAGCTGCTCCTGGCTATGGGCAGCAGCGGGAGTGAGGAAGGAACTCGCTCATCCATGAATGCCCAAAGCTCTATAAACGGAGTTTTTCTCCACAGCACAACTTTTCTTCTCCTTTTCCTTGTATCCTTTGCAGTCAAAGAAAGAAAAAGGACCTGTGAACAATACCACATGGGAGAAGGTGTTGTGAGACAGCAAGTCTTTGATCTCCAGATGCTGTGTATTGCATAACCCTCCTCCTCCAGCACTCCTCAACTGGGTCAGTGTGTGTCCATTTGTGTCTGCAGTGAGCAGCTGTCTAGAAGGGCCACCAGCTATGTCACAGCCTCATCTGCTGCATGCTAAAGGCAAAGGGACTCCTGACTCATCCTCAGCCCTGAACCCTGCAGAGCAGATGACCTGGTCACTGTGCTGCCTCCCAAAGCCTGAGCTGATTAAAGAGATATGGTCAGAGCTCATTTACACTGTGTGTCCCAGCTACTGGAGAAGAGAATTCCAAGCTGGGGTTGTACAGAATGCTATTACCCATTCATGCTACAATTAGTGACTCCCAAATGGATCAGGCACACTCTAGGCAAGAGAGGCATAATAGAAGGCAAAACAAAGCTCTGTGCTGGGTGAATGAATGACACTAGGCAGATTCCTGAGAGTTTTCTGGGCCCTGAAGCTGATGTCTGCCTCTTTCCTGAACCTTGTCCTGCCTGTGTTCCACAGTAGGACAGCCAAGAGTAGAACCAGATTTATGGGCCTCTTCTACCTGCATAGGTATGTATCACAGTCTCCTGCAGGGACGGACTTCCCTGGAGACCAGCTCTGGACAGAGCTTGCTAGGGAAAAGCTGGATTTGTTCAGCCAGGTAGGGATGTTGGTGACTCTGGAAGAATCAGTCTAAGATTTGTTTAGGAAAACTCCCACTCAACTTGAACTTAGCTTGGGCCCAAATGGGGCTCTACAAAACTACATTTGTGGATAACCACCTGTTTGGTAGATATGGGAAGAAGTTCCCTTTAAAATCACATTACCTGTATCTCTGAAGCCAAACAGAGATTCCAAAAGACAGGACTTGGAGGAAGCCACAAAGGGATGGCTCAGTCAGTTGCTGGATACCATGATGTTTTGTCATATGTCATCACCTAAGAAACATCCATGGCAGAGGGAGACCCAAACTACACACCATAGGCAGTGGAATGATGCTTCCCAGCATCTTATCTGCCCAGCACTCCTGCTTTTGGCCAAAGCACCATGGTTTTCTAGCTGCCCTCCTACAGTGGACTCAGCCCCGACTTCAGTCTCTTGAGAAGACATCCTGTTAAGCAGCACAATTGGTACACATTTATCCCCAAAGTACAATGGATGTAGTTCTGATTCCTGTCCTTTCAAGGTTGGTGTCATTTTCTTTTTCTTTTTTTTTTGTTTTTTGTTGTTGATGGTGGTAGGGCTTGAACTCTGGGTCTGGGCATTGTCCCTGAGCTCTTTAGCTCAAGGCTAGTGTTCTACCACTTGTGACACAGTGTTGCTTCTGGATTTCTGGTGGTTTATTGGAGATGATAGTCTCATGGACTTGCCTTCCTGGGTTAGCTTTGAACCACGATCCTTAGAGCTCAGCCTCTTGAGTAGCTAGGATTACAGGTGTGAGCCAGCAGCACCTGGTGGTTGGTGTCATTTTCTTGTGGAGAGTTATCTTGTTTCTGGCAACCTTACAACCCTGAGGGATAGGAAAGAGAGCATGTGGCTTGTCCCTGGATCTGATCATGTACAAGGGGAGATTGACATAGGACCAGCCAGACTCACAGGGTCCTTAAAACC
>NW_012267220.1:24717369-24720043 GCF_000151885.1 Dipodomys ordii | reverse complement strand
GAGAGAGTAAATAGCATAAACTGATCTGGCTGTCCAGTGGCTCACACCTGTAATCATAGCTACCTAGGAAGGTGAGATCTGAGGATCAAAAGGTTGCAGCCAGCCCAGGCAGATAAATCCAAGAGATTCTTATCTCTAATTAACTAAATCTGGGGGTAGAGGTATGGCTCAAATAGTGGGGCCACAGCCTTGATGGGGCGAGGGAATGGCCAAGGAGAATGCAAAGCCTCTGAGTTCAAGCTGAAACGCAGGGGTACCTTTCTCTCTCCCTTTTTTCTTTCTTTATTCCTTTTCTTTCTTTCTCTCCTCCTTCCTTTCTTCCTTTTATTAAAAGAAAATAGAAACCTATACTAGTTTTTGTTGTTGTAACTCAAACTGGAAAAGTTATAGCATGTGAAAAATAGAAAATTACAGGGTCAGTACTGTCCTTATTTTCCAAGCACCCATAAAGGTCTTGGGGGACTAGGAATGTGGCTTAGTGGTAGAGTACTTGCCTAGCATGCATGAAGCCCTGGGTTCAATTCCTCAACCATACAAACAGAAAAAGCCGGAAGTGGCGCTGTAGCTCTTTGGAAGCCTGCCCTGAAGGCAAGGGAACTTCTTTATGGAGTGAAGTTACTTGGTCTGGTCCTTTCCTCTATTCTGGCGGTCAGTGCTCTGTTCAGCTTTGAAACTCTATGTAGTGTTTCCTTTGTTCACAATTTCATAGAAAATTAACTCTTAGTATAAACACACTCTTTTGCTGAAGAATATTCACATATCCACTTGAAGGAAGCACTGTATAGCTTCCCTTTGACATAGAATTTCCAGAACTACTCACTACTTTTTTTTTTTTTTTAGTGGGTCCTGGGTCTTGAATTCTAGGGCTGGGCGCTGTCCCTGAGCTCTTCAGCTCAAGGCTAGTGCTCTACCTCTTGAGCTACAGCTCCACTTCTGGTTTTCTGAGTAGTTTACTGGAGATAAGAGTTTCTCAGACGTTCCTGTCTAGGCTGGCTTTGAACTTTGATCCTCAGATCTCAGCCTCCTGGGTAGCTAGGATTACAAGCGTGAGCCACCGGTGCCTGGCTTCACTACATTTGTACTTTGGGGCCAGCATTAACTGTAATAGGGGTTACTTGAATATGAGCACTGCAACACTGTACAGCAGAGATAGTTGATTTGGTGACTGAGATCTCTCTTAAGTAACTAATGTAGAGGCAGTGCATATAGTATGGATACACTAAACTAAGAGTCATAGCAGACAGAGTAAGGTGCATCATGCCACTCAGAATGACCTGCAGTTTAAATATTATGCACTGATTATGTTGTGAATTCTTCTTTTGGTACTTTGTAGACTGAAAAACAAAACCTGAAACAATACTGAGCATAAGGAAGGACTACTATATTCCTGACTGTGAAATCCGAAGAGTTCATCAGCACATTGCTGGAATTTGAAGGGTGACAAAGTATTGTGGATGCAGTATGCTGCAGGTCTTGGAAAGCAATGTGGGTGGAGAAAGAAGAGTTAGAACAGGAAGAAGAAACAGTGTCCCTGAGCCTATATGGTTAAGCTGTAGTCTGCCCTCCATCCATCCCCATCTGGGATCTCTGAATGATAGCCTTTTGTATGGTGTTAAGCAGACAGGTGCTTGAACATGAGCAACGGAAGGGAAACAGTTGCCATTTGTTTACCACATTGATTTTGCGTTCTCCTTTGTTCTATTATACTCACAGTATAATAATAATAATATAATGCTCACAGTATAATAGACCCCTGAAATAGTTGGGAAATAAACACAGACCTGAATGTAATGAAAGTGAGACCCAACAACTCTCCTAGTTTCCCTTAGCTGGGGTGTCTCCACCTATTACCTTGCTTTTTTCTTTTCCATCCCTCAAGTCAGATGTCTTTTTTTCACTCTTTAGTGTCCCTAAAAAGATGTACCAAGGGACTAAGATTTAGAAGTGCCATGCACCAGTCACTGAGTGCATGCATATGTGTGAGTGACTGTGCATGGTTTACATACATTCCCCCCTTTGTTTTCCCACAACCCTTAGCAGGCAATGCCACTGCTACTTCACAGGTGAGGAATCAGAACCTTGGAGAAGTTAATTAATTCACCTTTAGTAGCTGCTTCATTATTTGTGTAGAAATTTATGTCAAAAATATTTCCAGAAAACAAGATGGACGCCGGTGGCTCACACCTGTAATCCTAGCTACTCAGGAGGCTGAGATCTGAGGATTGCAGTTCAAAGCCAGCCCAGGCAGGAAAGTCCGTGAAACTCTTACCTCCAATAAACCACCAGAAAACTGGAAGTGGCACTGTAGTTCAAGTGGTAGAGCACTAGCCTACCACTAGAGCTGAAGAGCTGAGGGACAGCACTTAGGCCCAGAGTTCAAGCCCCACGACCAACAAAAAGAAAAAAAAAATATTTCCAGGAAAAACAATTATACTTGGACAAAATCCCTGTAATCTCCATGATAGGGGAAGTAAAGTCTGGGTAAATAGAGGACAAATCAGGAACCACTCCTCCAGGGGAGGTTCACAGATGAAATGCCTTAATCCACTATAAGTATCTTTAGTACTCATGACTTCTCATTTAAATTATAGCATACAAAAGTACACTAAAGAATTTATCAATTATTGGGCTGGGAAAGTGGCTCAGTGGTAGAGCACTTGCCTTGCATGCCTGA
>NW_012267220.1:24706219-24707784 GCF_000151885.1 Dipodomys ordii | reverse complement strand
ATACTAGATATTGGAGGTATTTATCAAAGGAACTTATACTCCCAATTTGCATTTCTTTTTCTTGAATCCACTCTAAGCTGCTCCTTATCTGAAGCCCATCCCACCAAGGGCACCAGTGAACACCATGTGGTGTTCTAAAATCCAAGAGGATTTTAGATGTGTATCACCACATCCAGCTTATTTGATGAGATGGGAGTCATGCTAACATTTTACCATTGAACTTTAATCCTTCCCATCTCCATCTTCGGAACAGCTGGGATTACAGACATAAACCACCATATCCTACCAAAGTCCAAGCATCTTGAGTCAGGTTGGAGTTCTCTCTTTTTCTCAAATCCCACCTAATCCATCATCAAATCATGTTATTCCACTTTCTGTGTACATGAAAAATATGATCACTTCTTTCTACCATGACCTGTTTCACCTAACCTATTTTCAGTAGTTTCCTCATGGGTCTTCTCCCTTTGATTCTTGTTCCCTAAAGTTCATTCTCAAAACAACTACATGGATCCCAGGAGACTGAGGCCAGGTCATATGACGCCTCTGTGGTACTCTCCAATGGCTCCCATCTTAGGGTGAACTGACTACAAAGCTGATGTGATCCAGTCTCCATGACTTCTATTACCAACTCCCTTCCCTTCCTTTCTAGCACTGGCTTTAGCCTTGCTGGCTTTCTTGCTGTTTCTTGTCTTTCTTTTGTTTTGTGTCAGCATGGGGGCTTGAACATAGGGCCCGGGCTCTGTTCCTTAGTTTTTACACAAGGCTGGTGCTTAACCACTTGAGTCATAGTTCCCTGTCCAGCATTTTCATGGCTAATTGAAGATAAGAGTCTTACAACCATTCTGCCAAGGCTGGATTTGAACTGCAATCCTTAAATCTCAGCCTCCTGAGTTAGCTAGGATTATGGGTGTGAGCCACCACCTCCTGGCTCCTTGCCGTTTCTTACAGGCACAAGATAGCTGGCTTACATGTTGCATACACTGCTCTCTCAGCATGGCAGGCTGAGAGAGCATGTGTAGTTCACACCTCTGTCACCTACAAAGCTTTCCCAGTATGGTTTTCCAAGCCACCTGTTATACAACAGACAATTTAAACAACCTCAGTATCATCCGTGCAGTGTATATATACAGTATATACTACGTTTGTAGCTCTACCGTCAGTGTTAGAAATGGTCATCCCATATGTAATCAAGAGTGCACAGGTCATACTTCAAAGGCTCCAAATATTAGTTATTTACTGCTCAAGCAGCTAGCTGCACTTTACTAATTAACATACTCAATAGAAACAAATTGTGAAATTAAGAATTTATTAAATAGCATGGTGAAATTTGGCCCGTATAGGTGGCTATGGTCATTTAGGACTATTTTGTACCTTTCCATAACAGGGCATATTGTTAGGTCAGCCCGAGAAAAATGGCTACTTCTCCAGTGTTCTTCCTGAGTATACGCCACCCCTTCCCTAGAAGCCCTGGCCCAGCATTAATAACCCAGCTTAACTGGCACACCTGGGGTAGTTACCTCCCTTTCTCTGAGATCATATCCTGGACAGCCCCATCACTGATCCTT
>NW_012267220.1:24704673-24706169 GCF_000151885.1 Dipodomys ordii | reverse complement strand
AAAAAAAAAAGAATTTATCAATTATAGTGTAAGAATGCTAGAAATGTTTTTATTAGTGACATGAATAGGTCATTGGTTAAAAATACTACATGGACTCCAGTGTCCTGGTATATGGGAGGCTTAGAATGTAGGCAACCCCTAGCTGGGGATTGAGATTCTAAACCATCCAGGGCAGAAAAATTTGTGAGATTTTTAACTCCAAATAAGCAAGAAAATGGCAGAAGTGGAGGTGTGGTTCAAGTAGTAAAGCATCAGTCTTGGGCTACAAAGCCAAGCAACAGGTTCTAAGTTCAAGTTCCAGCACACACACACACACACACACACACACACACACACACAAACACAGTGTAGACAAGTCCAGTGGCTCATGTCCTCAGGCATCCCATTGGTCTCCGTCTCTCCACTTCCCTGTGGAACTTTACCAGAAGGTGTTCCCTGAACCACCAAACAAAAGCTCTCTACAAGGGACCTGCCAGCATGCTACAAAACAGGTTGTGTGACTGTTTCATAGAGCTTGCTGATAATGAACATTTGTATGGTGGACAGAACTTAATCTAAGATGTTATTCATCATCATCCAAGAACATTGCTGTTGGAAAGGGGCCTCTGCCCATCTGTTTCCAACTCTGTAGTGATCTCAGTACTTGCTGAAAATCCAGGGTGACTAGTGGGGGCAAATCTAGGATTCAGGGCCAGTTTCATCTCCTCCTAAGCACATAGACCTCCTACCTTTTGAGAGATAGGATGAAGTAAACTAAGAGAAATGTTCAAGGCTCACTGTTTTGTCAATCAACTAGGAAAACTTAAATCCTTATGATCTTCCATAAAGTGAATGTTTACAACACCTCCTGCTATAATAAGGTCTCTAAAGGTCAGGCTGAGTGTATAAAATACTTTTAAGTCCTAACAGGAAATGAAGGATGTTTCACTTGAAATGTGTACTTAGACAGCTCATATGAAATTTGGTATAGTGCCTATAAAATGAGAGATTGTGCTGAGGGAGGGACACCACAAATAACTTTCCCAGTGTTCTTTGCAAACTGTATTTTAATTCATGTGTCTGGGACTGAGTAGGGATGTGAACTCAAGGTTACAGCTCTCTCTCTCTCTCTCTCTCTCTCACACACACACACACACTTTTCTACTTTTATTTTTTCTGTCACTTCATTTTTTTCTCTTTCTTTTTTTCCTTTTTTGTTTTTTGTATAAATTTTATTGTAAAAATACTGTACAGAGGGGTTACAGTTACATGAGTAAGGTAATGAGTGTTGTTACTTCTTCCTTGTTTTTCCCCTACCATGCCTTCCCTTCCTACCACCCCAACTCCTCCCTCTCCCCAAAGTTATAAAGTTCATTTTCAACCTACTGTCTTGTACATATCATTGTTACAATGGGTCAACCTATATCCTTATTTCAGCATTTTGTTATTTCCCTTCCCCTCCCCAAATTAGAAAAATGTATATACAAGATTCAGGGCACTGGAATCAAATACAGTGA
>NW_012267220.1:24675764-24694133 GCF_000151885.1 Dipodomys ordii | reverse complement strand
TAATAAACTCCTTTCTGCCTGAACCACATAGTAGTTCCTTTCAGCAAAACTTTACACAGATGAATCTGACAAGGTTGTAGTCTGTGCTCCCAGACAGACACATCTGCTGTCTGTCCTGTGTGTTCACTGGTGAGGGGGAAGAATCTGAGGCCTCATGAGTGCAACCAGAGGGCAGGAACTTCAGAATTGTGGCAAGTGTTGTTGGGAAATCAAAACAGGCTGTGCAAACCATTTGGGGGTCTGCTGTATTAATAACTGGTAAATTGGCATATTCCAGCTGAGATGTTTTTTGATTATTTCTTTGCAGTGGCTTTTTGGGGGAAGTGGCTCACTAGATCATATCTTAAAATCCTTCCAGGGTACTGTTATCTAGCAAAAAGAGCCCAGTGCCAATTGCTCATGTCTAAAATCTTACCAAAGAACCCAGTGCCAGTTGCTCATGTCTATAACCTTACCTACCCAGGAGGCTAAAGTCAGGAGGATAGGAGTTAGAGACCAGTCCAGATAAGAAAGTCAGGAAGACTCCATATTTATGGAGAAAAGCTGGATATGATAGTGTTTTCCTGTAATCCCTGCAATGTGAGAAACATGAAGCAGGTGGATTATGGCTCAAGAGCATGCTCAAGCAAGAAGTGAGAGTTTATCTGAAAAATAGTCAGCATTAAAAAGAGATTGGAGGCCTGGCTCAGTAGTAAAGCACCAGCTGAGCAAATGTGAACCCTTGAGTTTAATCTCCAGTAATAGACAGACAGAGAGAGAGACAGAAAGAGACAGAGGAGACAGAGAGAGAGAGAGAGAGAGAGACAGAGAGAGAGAGAGAGAGAGGGAGGGAGGGAGGGAGGAAGGGAAGGAGAGAGAGAGGTGAGAAAGCTTAAAAATTGTGCATATCCAAGCTGATTTAAGTCAAGATTACAAGTCCGCAATTCCTATTCTTATCTGTTTTATTTTCTGGAAACCTATCAACACCTAGGATACCCCATGCAGAACTGTTTTGTGATGCTTCTTGCCTATGGTTATAAATGATATAAGGTTCATGAGGCCAGAGGTTTTTGTTTGTTTGCCAATTTGGTTCACTATCAGAGCCCAGTGAAAACATTCATCCTACTATAGCAGGAATGTCTGGATATTTGCCAAATTTACTTTCTTCAAAGAAGCTGAGGAAGGGCTTTAACAGAGCAGATAGAATGCTGATAGAGTTTGAGAGAAGATTGGATAATATGGGAGTGGAATGCCAAGAAAATAGAATTTGGTCATGGCATGACACCAAGATGATGAGGGACAAGTGTCTAAATTTATAGACACGAATAAACTGCTGGTCTCTCAAGGAGCATCACCTTCTTTGAGAAAAGTTAGAAACTCCCTGCACTAAAAGGAAAGATACCATATATCATATAGGAAACAAAGTTTAGTCTAAATTTCTACTTGATTGAAAAGTGAAATCTTAAGGCTGCCTTGAGATGAGTTTGGGTTGTGGTTTTGCTTAAGAGTAAGGCAGGAACCAGTTCTCAAAAAGCCAGGATCTGAATAAGGCAGGGGTGGGAAAGGAGTCAGAGAAGGCAACTCTGTAACTATACACTCAAGGCTTGCCAAGATCTCCCAAAAGATCCAGAAGGGCATTTAGGACAGAGAGAACAGTGAGCCAAGGAAGTCAGAAAAGATCCATAGCTAGAGAGAATGGAGCAAGGGTAACGATATAGGACAAGAGGGAGAAATGAAGAAGAGGTCACATAGGAGACCCTGTAGATATGGGAGGCAACAGAGGCCATACAAGATGTACAAGGGGAAAGGAACAGAATTGTGAGACTAAGAGCAAAGGCACACCAGCAGGGGGCTACAATATTCCAGGTAAGAGGTGGTAAAATCTTCAGCCTGGAGACAGTGAGACAGGCCACCTGTCAAGGAGGTGGTCTAGGAACAGAGCGAGAGAGCCAAGGATGGCTCTGGAAGATGCCATGGTCAGTGCTTCTCCAGGCTGACCCTTGCCCAGGTCATAGGACTCTGAGCTCAGCCAGGAAGCCTGCCACATTTCACTGTGGCAGGTTGGTGGCCTGTAGGAAATATAAATCCCATTGGTCAGTAGCCAGCTTTAACATGTCCTTAGCTGATACTGGAGGTCACTCTGGGGGTCCGGGGTCTAAAGTTTCCACAGATGGAGCAACCATACATAATCTAAGATGCAGGAGTCCAATGGGCAGCACCTAGTCCAACTTGACCACCAGACTTAGCCAAGGAAATGAGATTCAGGCCTTAAGGAAGCCAGGCCCAGAAGTGGCGTGAGGGTCAGAAATGCAGAAATCATGTTGATCCAGAACTGGGGCAAGTTTAAAGGCCTACTGTGGGTACAGAGGGGGTGTGAACACATGGCCAGGCTTGGCTGAGGGTGACTAAAGTTAAATCTTCCCAGAGAAATTGGAAGAGTCTCAGAAGCTCACATCTGATTCAATGTTCCCTTTCCTACTCCAAGCAAAGCATCAAGTAGACAACAAGACATTCTATTCATAATTTAAAAACCCAACAAACCCATGACCCACAACAGAACTACCAGATGCATTTCAGCCACAGACTGGTGGATACTATTTAACCTCTATTTTCTGTTGTGTTGGGTAGAGTGCTTGTGAAGTTCAAAATGTCTAGAAAGCTCTCTAACTCAGCTGGTCCTGCTATGCAAGATAGGTTTTCCTCTCTGTCACCAAAAGGTGAAGAGGTGAAGAAGCTGAGAACCAGCTGCCCAAAAACAGCGAAGGCAGGACAGATGTGATGGGAGACATCCATGATGATGGCCCCCATGGGTCAGCTGCCCTTTGCATGGTCAACCTTGTCTCCATTCTCCCTTCATTCCTCAGCCAACGGGTGTAGTCTGCTAGAGATCACACACACGAGAAGCCCCCATCTCAGCGGGGGAAGTATGGGAGTGGCCTCAGCAGATGCAGGATTCCAACAGTCTTGCACCCCTACTCCACATGGAGAAACTCTTTCCAGTCTTTGGGGATATCTTCTACACACTGCCTGCAGGAGTCAGAATGCATGAGGGCTCCTGGCAGTCCTGGCTCCCATCTCTCTTTTTTTCTCCTCAGCTTTCTCTCCTCAGCTGCTCTCAGCAATTGCTTCTTCAAATGCTGCTGATGAAGGAAGAGGTCATCTTATCCAGCCTGAGAAACTGTGAATCACTGGAATCTGGCAATGAGGGCTAGTGTTTGCCTAGGCCTTCATCCAAGGCTGAAGCCACTTTATTTCAGCCCACAATTCTCTCTAAAATCTTTTTTAGACGTTTGACTTTCCCCTTACTTGTCTTAGGGAAAGTATCCTTTGGAGGTGAGTACTCGCCAATCTGCCTCCATCCCTGCCTGAATCTAGATAGGGAAAGAGCTGTTGTGAAGAGACTCCACCATTCTTGTACAAACCAGGAAGAGATGAGCGTCTAAGGAGACTGATGTCCTTCCTGGAGTTTAGGAGGTGTCCTGAGATGGTCATAAGCAATTGGCCCTGGAGAGGGACCCTCACCTTATCAGAAGAAAACGCATCTCTGGATGATGAAGCGACCTTGGGGAACATACAGAAATGGATGTACAATCCTGGGTCCAAAATCCAGATATGAGAGCAGGGTACTGAACCAGGTACCATGACAGGCTCTTCTTGATGAAGCAATCCTTGAGCATGCCTTCAGGTAGGATATTTTGTCCCCATTTTGCAGCAAGGGAAACTGCAGCTCAGAAACATTAAGCAACTGACTTAAGGTCACGCATTTGGCACAGGTAGAATTGGGGTCTAAATCCAGCTTGACTACCTCTTAGAACCCAGGCTGTCTCAACCACACAGAACTGTTCCAGATGTTGATGTCAGAACAACAGTGGAGGAGTTCAACCTCTGCAGATGCACTGTTACCCTATGTCCTCTTTTTAAAATATATTATTATTACTATTATTATTGTGTAGTTGTACAAAGGACTTATAATTCCATATGTCAGGTTATGAGTACAATGTTTCTGGGTCATTGTCACCCCTTCCATCATTCTCCTCCCCCTTCCTAACCATACCCTCAAGTTATGTAGTTCATTTTTCACATAATTTACATTGAATAAATATAGCAATTGTATTTGTTCAGCCTTTCCCTCCATTCATATGTTCCCTCTTAGGCTTCCCCCAAAACATGTTTCCACCTCCTGGTACCTTATGTCCTCTTAGGATTCATATGTTCCATGAAAATGGAACTAGGTAAGTTGAGGGGATGGATGGGATTGGAACAGATGGAGAGCAATGGAAGTGGTGACATTGATCAAGACGCATTATACTCATAAACTGACATGTTGATTTGAAATCCCTTTGAACAGCTACTTAAAATAATAACAAAATAAAAATGCAAACATCTAAAAAAAGATTTGTATGTAGAAGTCCTAACCCCTAGTGCCTCAGAATGTGATATGCTTGTACATAAAATTTTTAAAGAAGTAATTGAGCTAAAATGAGATCATTAGAGTAGATCCTATTCCTACAGAAGGGGTAATTAGGACACAGTCACAGAGAGGAAAGACCACAGGAACAAGATGGCTGCTGACCAGCGATGAAGAATGGTTTCAAAAGAACCCAATCTATTACCACCTTGCTCTTGAACTTCTTGCCTCCAGAATGATGTAAAAGTGTATTTCTGTTGTTTAAGCCGTCCAATCAGTGGTATTATAGAATTTATTGAATGTTGCATGATTTCTAGAACCAAGGCAGGGTACTTACATGTGGTTACTTACCTTCAGAGTGGAAAAACCACCCAAGAGGGAAGAAGAGAGGAGGAGAAAGTGGAAGCGTCCATAAAGCTCTTCACTAATAATGTCCTTTGTAAAAAAAAACTCCATATAGCATATGTCACAGCCAACTATCTTTTCATTTTAATTCCCCTGGCTGTAATGATCCTCTGGTTCTCCTCAGGACAGGACTTAATGGAGGAGAACAGAGGGAGGAGGCCAGGCACACATCGTCCCTCTACGCCTGCAGACACAAGTTGACTTGAGGGCGTCGGCCAAGTAGAATGTCAGGTACTCCTTGCTGTCACCTAAGCTGAGCAACTGTTTCTCCTCTGTAATAAACACAGTGAAGTATGACAAGTCTATTCCTGGGTGCTCCCTGATGGTTCCATTCCTGCCTGCGAGCCTCTGCTGATGACAGACCCTGTGTGGTAAGGACTGATTGGAGGTGCACTGACAGGCTGGAGGTGGAAGGAAATTGGCCCCTGAATTTTTTGAGCATTTAATTTGAGCATACCCTGTTATACGTGAACATGAGTTAATGCCCACAGGAAGGGGGAACCAGAAAGCCCTTTTGGATTGCAAAGGCTGAGGAAGGAATTGGGAAGTTATACAAAATTGAACCCAACAATAGAGAAGGAGGTGGGAAATGAGATGGAAATAAAAATCGCCAGAAAGAGAGCTCAGTGGTACCATGTGAGCTTAGCATGCAAAAGAACCTGGCCTTATGGGGTTGGGAAGTTGGCTCAGTGGTTGAGCACTTGCCTTGCATGCCTGAAGCCCTATGTTCGATTCCTCAGCACCACATAAACAACCAGAAGTGGCGCTGTGGCTCAAGTGGTAGAGTGCTAGCCTTGAGCTGAAGAACTGAGGGACAGCGCCCAGGCCCAGAGTTCAGGCCCCATGACTGGACCCCCCAAAAAAAGAACCTGGCCTTAATCTTCAGTGCACACACACACACACACACACACACACACACGTGTGCACACACACACGCAAATACCCACACCTCAAAATCAACAAAGGAACCCAAATATATATTTATATATGTGATATATAAATATAATTAACATATATAAATATATGTGCATATATTTACATGTGTTTATTATATATTTACACTATGTGTGTGAATCACATATACTGTGAATATATAGCATACATAAAATCACATTATATATTATATAATCACATCATCTATAATCACATATGATATCACATACATTATAAATTCACACACACTAAATAATCTGTAATACTAGGTCATGAGGAATTTTGTCCAGGGAGAACACCTTATCCGACTTTCCCTGAAAAGAAGGAAATTTGATCATAACTTCAACATTTTTCTTGATTCTGTAGTCAATTGTAAAGATGATACTGGACCATGAATTCGTGTGTGAGTGAGTAAATGTGTGTGTGTGTGTGTGTGTGTGTGTGTGTGTGTGTGTGTGTGTGCACGTGCCACTGTTACTGGAGCTTGAACTCAGGGACTAGACACTGTCCCTTGGCTTTTTCAGTGAAGGCTGGTGCTTTACTGCTGGAGCTACAGCTCCATTTTCCACTTTTGTAGATAAGAGTCTCACAGACTTCCTGCCCAGGCTGCCTTTCAACAGTGATCCTTATGTCTCAGCCTCCTGAATGGCTAGGATTATAGGCATGAGCCACCAGTGCCTAGTGATCATGAACTTTTATAAGTTAAAAACAAAAGGAAAACCATGTTATTTTTAGCATTTGTCAGACTTGAAAAATTCCAAGTGGAAATGTTGGTCAGTTTTAGAACCTACTTCTATGTTTGACTCATTCCAAACCAAAGCTAAGTGTCTGCAAAAGACAGTTAACTCTATCTTTTGCTTTTATAACAAAGAAGTTATATCATGTCTTCAAACACATAGAAAAATTCTTACTCTAGAATCCTCTGCACTGATATGGGCTTGAATTATTTGCCTTTTTTCACTCCATCTTTATTTGCTTTATAAACTATCAGAGAAAAAAATCTCTATCTGACCTCATGTTTTAGAAGACAGCATATCCTAAATACATTTTATTACAAGCATGAAAAATATTCCTTCTCAAAGGGGAGCAATCTATATATATAGTGTTTATGTCTCAGGCCAGGGAGTGGACCCTTTAGCTTGATTCTATTCTGAATGGCTAGCAGCTCATAAGCCCATGTCAGTGTGACCACCTTTGGACATCTCAGTTGAGCAGAAGCAGCTAATTTGGTCAGAGGTCCCCTATAACACCAGGGAGAATTATATCTGTTAGTTTAAGGCAGGATCTGAAAAGTTCATGGCCTGTTAACGGAGTGGATGGAGACCAAGGGGAATTGGTCAGCCAGCCAATACAGTACTGTACACTGCTTGCCTGCGTAGGAAGCTCCTGGAACTGTGTGTGTGTGTGTGTGTGTGTGTGTGTGTTCACATGCATGCATGCACACACACTGTGTACCCAGGTGACAAACATCAAAGACACAAAAAAGGAATGGAAATGATGGCCAACAACTGATGGTATGTTGTTACAGGTAAAAGAATATAAAGAATATAAAAGAAGAGAAAGAATGTAAAGAACAGAAATGGGGCAGAGAGGCTGGAATGTTGGATTACTGCATGGGGACAGAACTCTTGACATATTCCTGGAGCATGAGTCATAGTAATTAAGGCTATACGTCCCTGTTCTAAGCATTCTAAGCATGCTCAATTTGTCCTGAGGATTATAGGACTTATGTCAACAGAGCATATGATGTTGAGAGAAACTATAATTTAAATCATCTGCAATATTTAAGAAATATTTAATTCTGCTATATAATATTAGAAAAGCTAGTGTTAGACACAGAACCTAAATAGAACACAGATTAGAAAGGATTAAACAGATTGTTTCTCAAAAAGTCAATCATATAATCAAACAGATGATCTAGTAATTTCATTTCTGGATATATACCCCTAAAGAATCCAGAACAAGCTGGGCACCGGTGGCTCACACCTGTAATCCTAGCTACTCAGGAGGCTGAGAGCTGAGGATCATGGTTCAAAGCCAGCCCAGGCAGGAAAGTCCATGAAACTCTTATCTCCAATAAACCACTAGAAAACTGGAAGTAGTGCTGTGGCTCAAGCGGTAGAGCGCTCGTCTTGAACTGAAGAGCTGAGGGATAGTGCCCAGGCCCAGAGTTCAAGCCCCATGACAGACAAAAAAAAAAAAAGAGAGAATCCAGAACAAGGAGTCGGTCAGGTATTTGCATATTTATGCACATAAAAACATTATTGACAAAAGCCCCAAGCTAATTTGAATGCTAATACATATAAATATAATGAAATATTACTCATCCATAAAAAGAAACAAAATCCTGATACATACTACAAGGATGGACCTTGTAAACATTATGGAGACTAAAACAAGTCATCCACAAAAGGACATATGCTCTGTTATTCCATTTATATGAGCCACCTAGAACAGGCAGATTCAGGAAGAAAGAATAGATATTTGCATGGGTTCAGAGTGGTAGGAATGAAGTAACTGTTTAACACATACAAGATTCCTTTTGCCAGGACAAAAAAAAGTTCTGGAATTGGAAGGGTGGTGCTTGCAATACTTTGGGAATGTATTAATGCTACTAAATTAGGCTTAAGTGGCAACTGTTATACTATATAATATATATTAATTATATAATATAATAATATATTGTATATAATATTTAACATATATACAATTGTTACATTACTTCTGGCTTTTTTCTGCTTATGTGGTGCTGAGGAATTGAACTCAGGGCCTCATGCATGCAAAGCAAGCACTCTACCACTGAGCCACCTTCCCAGCCCCACCTCTTAGCTTTTTTGCTATTATCTAAACCCACATTTATTTTGGTATACATCTTGTGTTCTTCCTTTTCTAAGGCACCAAATAAAAGCCTGGCCTAGAGAACATACAGCTTATGTTCAAGGCAGTGATATTTAGGTGGTCTTTGCACCTTGCTCACCGAGAAGAGAACATGGATATCATTACCTGGTTAGTCAATAGAGAAGCTCAAGAGTTGTGTTACTACAGAGAAAGCATGCACCTTGTGAGTCTAGGGGGAAAAACAGGGAAGTAAATTAGATGAAGAAATGGAGTTGGCTGGGTGCTAATTAGTTAACCTCTAATAACTAGGTTAAAGAGCAAGATGCAATTACACACTGTATAAGGGGATACTAGGTGTTTCCCTCAGTGGGTAAGTCCCTGTAGATTGCAATGCTAATTCCAACCCAAAAGGCCAAGAGCCTATACTACCTTTTTTCTGTAAAAGAACACAGCACATTTTACTGCATCCCTTTTGTAAACAAATTTTGGAAAGCCCACACAGTTTTAAAAGTTAAAACTTTGATTATATAGAAGATTGCCTCCCATAGAGGATTAAAAAACAACAACAGCCCTCAGAGGAATAACTTCCAAGGTATAAGATGGTCAAGGCAGTTATGGGCTATGAGACTAGGGCTGCCTGGGAAAGTGGGACTGGGAATCTACAAGAGTCACCTGGCAGGAGTCTCTTGAGAATGACAGCCCACCAAGAAGTATGTGGGGGGTGAGTTTCTCCCTTCTTTTTACATTTTTATTTGAGTTTGAACTCATGGCTTGGCTTTTGCTAAACAAGCCTTCTACCACTCAAGTCACACTTTCAGCCTTTTTTTGTTTTGTTTTAATTTATTTTCAGACAGAGTCTCAAACTTTGTCTTGTGCCAGGCTGGAACTGAGCCCCTCCCATCTCTGCCCCTGGCATAGCTGGGATTGCAAGCAAACACCACCGTCTGACCCTGAAGTGGGCTGTTCAGGCTGTCAACACACTGCAATTGCAACAGAAATGAATTTCTGGATCTCATATGGGGTTGGAAGTCTTTTGCTTTGCTTTTGCTATACTAGTTGGAAAATGTTGGTCCTCCGCCTGTTTCTTGTGTCTCTTCAAAGGACACGGGCTTAGAGGTTTGTAAAGAACTATGGGGTTTCTAAAGTCACTGATTCACTGGTTAGAATCTACTCATTATCAAACAAAACCTAAGTCAGACCCTTCCCAGACACTGACTCCCTAAGTCAGACACTTCCCAGAACCGGGTACAGCCCTGAGGTGGTTGCAATGCGAACAAATTGATCCTTATATAAGCCAGGATGTGCAAGAGAAGAGCTAGAACACCTAAATGGCAGGACCCACATCCTTGCTTACTAAGCAGACTAGTGGACCGTGTCCAGGACCCCCTGCAGGATCAGTGCAGAAATATCATCGGATAATGCCAGCCAGAACTGTGAGAGTGAATGGGCAGCTGCAGGTCAGAGGTCTCCCCTACTTCATGTCATCTACCATTTCACCAGTGAATTTTGCCCTGCCATCCCAGACCTTCCTCAAATTGACTTGATTTCAGATCTTCCTACTGTTTTGATAAAAGAAGATTTAATAAAAAAAATAGTGTGATTTTATGTGGATTTCTTGGTAGAACACTTAATATAAAAATTTGTACACATCATCTTGACCACACATTCCAATATTTGGTCTGGAAAATATGTACAGGGAGGTAGAGATGTTGCTCATGTGGTAGAGTGTTAGCCTTGAGTGAAAAAAGTTAAGTGAGAGCCTGAATCCCTGAGTTCAAGTCCCAGTACCAGCGTGCCCGTGTGCATGTGTGTGCACACACACAAACACACAAAGTGATGGAAAGCAGCTACACTGTTAGATCCTTGGAAAAGTGACTTCCACATCTTATGGTCTTGATGATGTAATTAATAAGGAATAATAACTGAGGAAGATGACACTGAAGCCAGGCGGGGCTTGCATGTAGCTCATCTCCCATTTAGCTTGCTTCCTGTCTATGCCATAGATTTTCTGCAGAGCCTTTGCATCATCTTAGCTCTCTTGTAGTTTCAGACAATTGCTCTTCTATTTTTAGCAGGCAAACCCACTGGAGAAGAGAGCTGTTAACAAATGAAAGGAAAAGAATGTAAGACAGAGCACAATGAATGTCAGAGGGAAATGACAGTAAAAAAAAAACAACAACAAAACAAAAGAGGAGACTCCTAAAAATGGCAAGGACAGCCTCTCAAGGCGAACATGTAAGTGGATGAAAGGCTCTTTATTCTTAGTGGTTGTCTTTAATTTCACTAATCCCACCACCCATTTGATCCCCTTTTCTCACTGGCATATGATTCATTCTTTTCTTAGGACCCTGATTACACATCTCTATGCGATGGCATACATCACCCGTTATATCTAGGCTAGACTGACTAGACAGCAAACTGTGAAAGCACACTCAGTGCTTCCACAAATCCCTTTCCCTCACAGCTAAGTATGTTTGTGCAATGAGTGAATAAATGAATAAGAAAATATGTAAAACCTAGATTAACCACAAAAGACCAAGTCCATTTTTATGTTTGGAGTGCTAATGTCCAAAATTTCCCTTTGAAAATCTAAAGTGTTTTTATTCTTATACTTAATAATAATTACTATCATTAATGACTATAACTATTATTAATGATGATGATGATGATTTTGTATGTATCTCTGGCTGCATTGGGAGATCTTTCTGCCTCTGCCTCCTAAGTGCTTGGATTAAAATGTGCACTACTATACCTAGCAAAATTCCTGGTTTCATCAGAAACCATGAGACATTAGCCAAATAATGGGACATTGACCAAATAAATAAAACATGAACTTTGACTGAGGGCATGGTTTAAGTGGTAGAGCACTTACCTAACAAGTGAGAAATTCTGGGCTCAATCCCCCCACCCCCAGTATAGCAGGGGGGGAAAAGGTAAACAAAACAAAACAAAAACAAAACCTCACAAACCGAGTTTGTAATATATGAACCCATAAGTATAAAGTCCATGTACCCATGAGTATGAATTCTAAAGGAGAGACAGAGAGGGGCTAGAGACTGCCCTTCATGTATGTCATTTTTGTATGCTTGTCTTTGATAAGGGCATGAAAAGGCTATTGGACTCTGGTTTGGGGCTGTCAAGGACTCGCCTGTTCAGAATTATACAGGGTTAGAAATGTACCACCAGGGGACAAAGGGTGAAATTCAGCAGTGATACTCACTAGATACCATGTTGGAAATGAGCTATACAACTGGGGGTGGGAGACAGGGAGGGGAATGGGGGGAGGAGGAAGGGGAAAAAACTGGGAGAAAATGAAGGGTAACACTGTTCAAAAAGAAATGTACTTATGCTGGGTGCCAGTGGCTCACTAATCCTAGCTACTCAGGAGACTGAGATCTGAGGATCACAGTTCAAATTCAGCCCAAGAAGGAAAGTCCATGAGGCTCTTATCACCAATTAACCACCAGAAAACTGCATGTAGAGCTGTGGTAAAGGGCTAGCCTTGAGCAAAAGAGGTTAAGGACAGCACTCAGATGGGAAGTTCAAGCCCTATGCTTGACAAAAAAAGAAGGGGAAAAAAGTATATCACCAGAAATTGTGCTATCCAAACTCTTGCTTATGCAGGTGAAGTAATTTTGGTCAAAGGAAGAGAGCCTTGTTGGAGGCTCTAGACTAAATCAGGGCATAGCTTGTTGGGTTGAAGAACGCCAGGCTTTTGAAAGGATCAGGCCCAAGATATCATTCACATATGTGAGTGATAATTTTGTAAGGACTTTAGATGAGATTTTAAATATCCAAATGGCTTTTGGTAGAAAAAAAAGGTTACCCACTTCTGGATGGAATAGTTTTCAAATAATGTAGTAAATGAAGTAATGCATTAAAACCTTCCTTCAGGGCACTGGGTTAGAAACTCATCCTTTTAAATCATTACCAAGTGCAAGGGTGTCAACCATTGAAAATAAACAAGTGGCACCCCACACAAACAAAGACCAATTATGGCAACCAACCCTCCATGCGATGCTTTTGAGGTTTTCTGGTGATGTTTGGTGTAAATGCGGAAGACTTTTCGCCCCTTCTGAGTGTTGGCCTGATGGACAGAGGTGTGCAGGTTAAGAGGATTCTGTCTTTCCAATTCTATGTATAAACACTGCTACGACAATGCTGTGAGATTGCCTTCTCTACTTTGACCTTGAGCTGGTCTCCCAGTTCTTTTGACCTTGAACTGGCCTCCCAGTTCTTTTGAACATTTTATTAGCTAAGGGTAAAATGGTCCAGGTAAAATGAATTATTTTCATTCCAGTTTAGAGTAACAAGCAAGATTATACTTTGTATAAGCAATAAAGGAAACCACTAGACTTTTTATTTCCCACTGCCATTTTATTCACTCAGTAATTGTGTGTGTGTGTGTGTGTGTGTGTGTGTGTGTGTGTGTGTGTGCTAGTACTGGAGCTGTTGTCTCTTAGATTTTTTGCTCAACTGTGGTGCTCTATCCCTTGAGTGACATTCCTACATGTACCATTTTGGTGGATAATTGGAGCAGAGTCTCACAAGCTTTTCTGCTGGAGCTGACTCTGAACCCTGTTCCTAGATCTCAACCTCTTAAATAGCTAGGATTACAGGCTTGGGTTACTGGCACTGGGCTCATTAATGGCTTTTTTTTTTGTCAGTTGTGGGACTTGAACTCCTGGCCTGGGTGCTGTCCCTCAGCTCTTCAGCTCAAGGCTAGCCCTCTACCACTTGAACCACAGCGCCACTTCTGGTTTTCTCAGGGTTAATTGCAGATAAGAGTCTGAAGGGGACTTTCCTGCCCGGGCTGGCTTGGAACCGCGATCCTCAGATCTCAGCCTCCTGAGTAGCTAGGATTACAGGGGTGAGCCACCAGCACCCAGCATTTTTTTTTTTTGTTTTAAAAGTAAGTTTGATACAGTTGCTTTGGGACAGCAGTGAGTCAGAGGTTGGCATCAAAACCAAAATAGAAGCCATAGTCTTCCCTGGGGATTCCACTCAGGGCTCAAAATCCCAGATCACACAACTTCCTAATTGGAAAGAAAGGTTCTTAAACAAGAACAGGGGTTGGTGGGAGCCTGTCAGTGACTAATAGGTCTGTCTAAGGACTGTCTGATGAAAGAGAAGTTAGACTTCGATGTTGCAGGGAATTTTTAAAAGCAGTGTAACTCTGAGGTTTATTTCTCTTCCAGACAACCCATTCCAGTTCATGCAGATGTGATTAATTAACTTTGCGATGATATTCTAAAGTCTTCTTCCCAAATGCCTTTGTTTTCTGCTTATAAGCAAGGCTCCCGTGTGAAGTGATTGCGTTTTCCACTTTCAGCCTGCAGACCAATTAGACACCAATTTTATATTTTGTCCAACAGCCCTTACCTTGCATTCATTTAAAGATGGCCCAAACATTTTAATTTAAAAGAAAATGAGCTAGGGGGTAGGGGTACTTGTACAGTATGCGGGTGGACACTGAGGCAATTTAAATCCCATTTGTTGACGTTCACACCATGAAAGGCGAATTCTAGAGCCGAGGGGGAAAGGGATTTTTGTTTGCATTTATCTCTTTCAAGAATCAGGCCGTCTCTTTCCAAGCGAGAGGCGCTGGGCTTAAAAGCAAACCGAGTCCGAAGTTGCTGGCCCCTCCAGGGACCAGCGCGCAGGCGCGTGCCCGCACACGTGGGCGCACACACGCACACGCGCCCGCCCCCACCCCTTGCGTGTGACTCGCCTGAAGGATTTATGAGCTTTGCCACCGCGGATTACAGTCAGGTGCAGAAAACAACCCTTTGTTCCGTGGGCCTGCCGCCCCCTCCCTTCCCCGGATTTAACTGCTATTTACGGGCCACGTGAACGCTGGGCTCAGGTCCCCCCCCCCTGCCCACTGGGGAAACAAAGGCTGGCCCAGGCTGGCCAGTGCCGCCCGGGGACGTCTCTCCAGCTCCGGCGACTCGTGTGAAATTGGCCCAGATGGGCGCCTGCTGCAGGCTCTTTCCAGAGATGTCCAGTCAGAGTCTTCGTAAAGAAGCCCGTCCTGCCGTCAGTACCTGCTAGGGGTCGGATTTCTGAGCCTCGGCAGGGCGAGCCGGAGAACTAATCAGCCCGGGACAGTTGGGGGGAGTGGGGGTGAGAAGCAGAATGAGAAATGGGCCCGGGCCCCCTGAGCCTGCCCCGCCACGGGTGGGGGGCGCGCGGAGCGTCTCTGTGGTCCGTCCTCCGCCGGGCCCCAGGTTGTCACCAAACACCTTCCGTTAGTCCGCACTTCGGGGCGACCTTCCAGGGAGGGGACTACAGGGTGGACAATGTCAGAGGGAGACCAAAAGTCAGTCCCCTTAAGATCGTCCTTAAGGAAAACAAAATGAGACCAAAGAATCCGTGATAAGACCATGGAAAAAAGATGTAAAGACAGCATCTCTGCAGCGCAATCCAGCCTCTCTCAGCCTACTTGACTTGGGCGGGGGGGGGGGGGGGAGGAAAGGATTCGGGGTGCATTTGGGGGAGAAGCACACCGGAAGACCTCGGAAGTGGAGCCCCCTCGATTGTGGAGGGTCGGCCCCGCGGGTGGGGTGGAGGATGGAGATGGGAGCTCTGGGGAGCCGCTCGGCCCCGAACAAAGGCGGAGGGCCAGGAGAACCGGGAGCCCCCGGTTGGGGCCGGGGGGGACCCGGAGGATCCCGCAGCCCTCGTGGCCTGGATCGGACTTCACGAGCGGCCGGAGACGCAGCGTCCGTCCCCGTCGCCACCGAAGCCGCCCGCGGGCGAGCCCTGTAACTCCCTCGCTCGGAGAGTCATTCTCACTAACGCGACTTGGCAAGATGTCGGGCGAATCCGTTTTGGCTTCTATAAGGTCCCCGCCGCGTGTGCGCACATCACTCCCTCCCCCGGGCCAAAATCGGCCTCGGGGAAATCAAATGCATTAGGGAAGCCGGGGTGGGGGTGCTACGTGACCTGGAAAGAGGGTTTGCAGACACTGGAACGGGCCCCCGAGCTGAGGACATCCTTTCCAAAGGTCACTCTGTGCGCGTGTGGCTTGTGAGGTCTGAGCAGCGCACCGGCGCCAAATGTGGGACCCCCATTCTATCATTTCCTGAGAAAGACAATTCACACGTGTGCAGGAGGGTGGGTGAGGGTTTTCCTCAAAGCTGGAGACTGTCGGGGTTTTCTCCCCCGCCAGGGTTAAACAAACATCTTTTAGGAAGCTGGGACTGGAGAGCCGCCCAGCAGTCCTCCGTAGTGGGGGCAGGAGGGGGGGCATTCCGGCCATTAATGCTTCCCTCCGGGCCGTAAAGCCACAAACCCCACACCTCTCTCCAATTACGGGGCTTCGGGCGGGAGCGCTTTCTGTTTCATCTTCTAAATTGGGGTTTGCGCACGTTCCTCGGGAAGCTATAAAGCTGATTTCATGGCTCAGTCGAAAACCCATCACGCTAATGCATACGCTAACGTCTGATGAGTTGCATTAAAAACAAAGACGAGATTGGCCGGGCAGAATGGGCACGGCCGGTTTGGGGGTAGGTGGCTCCCGGCTCTTCCTTTACAGTGGGCGGCGGGACACCGGGTCCCTCTGTCACTGGGGTGCTGGGGAGACCCGTGGAACTGCTTGGCGGGGTGGAACCTCCAACCCGAGCCCAGGCCTGTTAGGCTGACTTCTCGGCTAGCCTCTCCGTGCCAACCCCCCGAGTGGCCGGGTGGAGTGGCCGCAGAGCGGCTTGGGTCCGGCAGGAAGCTCGGTGGCTGCCCAGGGCGGCGGTGGCTAGGTAAGAGGTGCCGCCTCGCCGCGCTCCATTCACAAAGGTCCGGGAGCCGCGGCTCGCCGGCGGGTCGGAGGCCGCCTCCCTCTTCCTCTGGGTCTCAGTTTTATGAATGAGTTTGGCGGCGAGCTCCCAGAGCCCTGTTTACTCCTCTTTGTGACGTCGAGTTCCCGTGACTGGGCCGGCGCTCCATTCACGCGCCGCGGAGGGGGCGTGGCTAGCGTGGGGGGCGTGGCGGGCGCGAGGCCGAGAATGGAAAGGGGCGGAGTCTCGGGAGGTAGTAATGGACCTCCCCCTCCTCGGGGGAGAGCTGAGGAGCTTTAATAAATCTTTAAGCCGAGGAGGAAACTCTAGCTGGGGCTGTGCGCGGAGCTCCGGCGGGGCGTGGGGAACGGCGGCGCCCGCGCGGGTGGTAGCCGAAACAGCCCTACCGGCAAAAACACACTAGAGGCCACAAACGAGGGGAGCCCGGGCTGCTCTCCGGTACACACACTTCCTCCCACCGCCACCTCCCCTCCGCCCCGCGCGCCACCCGGCCGCTCGGACTGCTATGTGACCGAGAGGCTGTGGAGGAAGGGGTCTTGGAAGAGGTGAGCTAAGTTTGAGCCCACTTTTGCAGGCGCCCCTCTGAGCCCTCGCCTGCCCTAGGTCTGGTAACTAGCTGGCTCCCGGGTGCCCTTCGCCTCCGAGCGCTTCCAGCTGCCGCGGTTCCCGGTGACCATGGTGACGATGGAGGAACTTCGGGAGATGGACTGCAGCGTGCTCAAAAGGCTGATGAACCGGGACGAGAACGGCGGCGGCGGCGCGGGCGGCAGCGGTAACCACGGCGCCCTGGGGCTGCTGAGCGGCGGCAAGTGCCTGCTGCTGGATTGCAGACCGTTCCTGGCGCACAGCGCGGGCTACATCCGAGGCTCGGTCAATGTGCGCTGCAACACCATCGTGCGGCGGCGGGCCAAGGGCTCGGTGAGCCTGGAGCAGATCCTGCCCGCCGAGGAAGAGGTGCGCGCCCGCCTGCGCTCCGGCCTCTACTCGGCCGTGATCGTCTACGACGAGCGCAGCCCGCGCGCCGAGAGCCTCCGCGAGGACAGCACCGTGTCGCTGGTGGTGCAGGCGCTGCGCCGGAACGCGGAGCGCACCGACATCTGTCTGCTCAAAGGTAAGCGCGGGTGATGGGAAGGGAAGTGTGGTGGCCTTGCCTCTCGTAAAGCCGGGAGAGGGGGTGGGGGGAGAATCGGAGGGATCCCTGGCTCCGGGGATCCCACCGAGCTTCTTTGTGCACGTTGGAGTGTTAGGGGTCGCCAGGTTGTTTTTGAGTGTTGTGCGAGTGCGATATCCAGGTCCTCGGCAAGGTGGCAGGCGCGTTTCTCAGGTCACCTGCAGCCCTGCACGCGTCCTTATTGACGGGCACTCGCTAACGGTTCCGGAGAAGCCACTCCTGTGCGCGGCCCGGCTTGGAGTCCCAGGAGGCGACCCTCAAGTACCGCCGTGCGGGTGGGGACCAGATAGAGGCCTGTGGGTTCGGCTTGCGGGGGACCTATAGTGACCCTGACAACGGAGAGGAGCGGTGGAAGGTTGAGGTGCAGGGGTAGGATCGCTCTTGCTGGTGCCGACTGGAAGCCCCGTCTTTTGGTAAAAGCCGAAACGAGATCGGGGAGCGATCCGCCGCCTCTCTCCTCCCCACTGCCTAACAAGGAGATTTCTGGAAAGTGACCGACTCCCCTGGTCTCAGGCTAGACCTGGGAAACCACGAGCAGAGGCTGGAGGGAAACTGGGAGTTAGTTATCTGGGGGGACGCCAGGCCCAACCCGCGTGGGCCACCCGCTTGCCCACGTAGGCGGCGAGGAAGGAACGACCTTTTGTTCAGACACCCTTCTCCACCGATGGCGGCGCGTGCCTGCTTCCAGTGAACCCCGCCGAGAACTCCGTGACGGTCGGGAGGTGGCGGGTCCAAGGAGGAAGACAGCCGCCCCCCGAAGGACCGCGTGCTAACCCAATCCCGCGGCGGCAGCCTGCGCTCGCGAGCCGCCCCGCGGCGGGAGTCGGGCGGGTGTGCGG
>NW_012267220.1:24651318-24675604 GCF_000151885.1 Dipodomys ordii | reverse complement strand
CCCCCCCCCGCCCCCCGTCTTCAAAGAGCCGCTCCTTTCCCTGCAGGCGCCGGGGCGCCCTCTCCTTCGCTTTCCTTTCTCAATCAGATCACCGGAAAGGAAGGGAGACGGGGGGGGGGAGGATCTCGGGGAGGGGGGAGGTAACGCACCACGACAGTGCTGGGGAGCGGGGGGGGGGGTACGGGGTTTGCCTCTGCGGAACAGCGAGGGGCTTTGTTGTCAGCAGTTGTTTCCTGACCATTTGACCCGTCAGCTGCTGGGGAAGTGCTGCTGTTGACCTGTGGTTGAACTGTTAAGGCGATTTTGCTGATTCCCCCCCCTTTGTGTTTTTGTTTTTTCTCTTCTCCGGTGGTGGTACGGGGGGAGGGGGGCGTTGGCACCTCCGGGGGAGCCCAGTCCCGCCCAGCTTCCCAAAGCGCTTTCGGAGCAAGTGCCTGGAAGGGGCTGGTCCGAGGCCCCATGCCCGGTTCTCCTGCCCTGGGCTCAGCGGCGTGGACGCGGAGCAAAGCGCGCGCTCGCGCGGGGCCTCTGGAGCCCGGCCCCGGCCCAGGGTGGGCGCCTGCGCTATTGTTAGGGCCTGCGGCCTTGGCGGCCTGGGGCTGGCGTTGGGGAGGGCGGGGGGGGGACCGGGAGACAGATTCCCCCAGGAGGATTCGGGGTGCAGGTGCCAGCCTCGAGTCCCGCCCGGTTTGGTGTCCAAGCGCACGCCTTCCTCAATGGACCCCGCAATCTAGGTCCTCTGGGCTGGGGCCGACTCCAGCTCCACGTGGAGTCGGGGGTTTGTTGTGTTTTCTTTTTCTTCCTGGAAGACATCTCTGCAGCGGTAGCTCCGTGGCCTTGGCCCTCCTGTTTCCTTCCGGGGACGCAGATACTGTGGCCCTTTGCCCGGGCCGGGAGGGAGGTACCCTTGTAAGATTTAACCTCCGGGCCCTGGGCGCCGCCTTGTTACTCTTCTGTTCCCCCAAAACACGGTGCTGAGCCGGTGGGCTCAGGATAAAATGACAGTGCCCGGATGGCGAGGTGCGTGGCCTTAAGAAGCATTTCTTCTCTGGACTCCTGTGTATCCCTCTGTCTGTCCAATTTTGGCAGGGAAGGCCATCCCCTGGCCCTCAAAAGGACCCCATTCTCTGAGGAGGAGCGTGCCTGGGTCATTGGCCCGGGAGGCTTCGCATCTGTCTGCGAGAATAGTCCCTTCTCCCCCAGCTTCACCCAGCCCCAAGTTAGTTCAGCCGCCCATGGGAGCCCGCGCCTAGAAATCCAAGTGGGGGAATTATCCCGCTTCCTGAGTAGCAGTGGGCGAGCGTCTGCCTATTTTATTCAAGGCTTAGCTGCGTGGATCCTGTACTGAGCAGAGGCCGGCCTTAAGGCCCAGTTCCTTTGCTTCCCTTTGCTCACCAGTGCAAGACATCCCTAGAGGGGCAAAAGAAACAGTGCCTGCTGCCACACCCTGCGGAAGGTGCCATCAGGGGGAGGGACACAGGGGCTTCCGGGCTCCAGAGACACGGGGCTTACTTACTGTAAGTGGGCACGCCAGCGGGTTCGGAGATGGCTTTGTGCGCGGGTGGGGATCCTGGCATAGGGATCTAAAGGAGAGAATGCTGAGAAGGAAAGAAAGAAAAAGGCCCTTAGAGTCTCTCTACTGAAATGTTGGAATTGATTAAGGGTTGAATAGCTCCGTTCCCTCTGGAGTTATAGTTTCCAGCTTGCAAACAGGACCCTCCTGTGTGTCACCTGATGTGTGCAGGTGGCTGGGCAGTGGAGGAAAGAACGTTGGGCAAATAGAGTGGGGGTAAGGGGGATAGAAGATGGTAATATTTTCAGAAGTGATGTCATTCTTTCCAGCCAAGGCTTATCTAATTTTCTAATTAATTGCACTTAAAAATGTAGGTTTTCTATTTCTGTCTCTTCAAAGGGAGACTGGTTACTCATTTGCAGGTGGTTAGTAACTGTTTCCACAAGTGAGAATTCATAAAGATAGGAATAAACTTTGTTGAACATCAATAAAACTTATACCCTGTACATTTCGTAAGACCCAAGTCTTACAAAAGGCACTAAAATCATGCAGCGTTTTCATTTTATTAGATTTCAAGCTTGGGTGATTTTTCCTGGGGCTTGAACTCAGGGCCTGGGCACTGTCCCTGAGCCTCTTTGTGCTCAAGGCTAGCCGGCTCTACTACTTGAGCCACAGCACCACTTCTGGCCTTTTCTGTTTATGTAGTACTGAGGAATCGAACCCAGGGCTTCATGCATGCTAGGCAAGCATTGTACCACAAAGCCACATTCCCTGCCCAAACTTGGATGAATTTTAGAAAAGTCTTTGACTTAAAATCTTACAGTTTTAGAGACAATTTTGACATTTAAGTTCTTTAATTTTATACAGTATACTTCTTTCAAATTCCTTTCTCCCCTTCATTTTCCAATTAGAGTTTCTCAATTTATCTGTTATCATAAAAGAGAATTTTCTTGCATTAATAAAAGTCATTTCTTGTATCCCCCAATAGCAAATTAATTTCTTACACAAAACGATTTCAGCTGGTCATGGTTGTGTACAACTATATCCCAACATTTAGGCGGATGGAACATTTGAGGCCACGTGGGACTTCATAACAGTGGCTCTCTTCTGTAATCCTAGCCACTCAGGATGTTGAGATCACAGGATCATGGTTTAAAGGCAGTCCAGGCAGAAAAGTCTGTGAGACTCTTATCTCCAGTTAACCACAAAACAAGCTGGAAGTAGAGCTGTGTCTCCAGTGGTAAAGCACTAACGGTGAGCAAAACAAACAGAACCTCAAGGACAATGCCCAGGCTCTGAGTTAAAGCCCCAGGACTGGCACACACACACATACATAAAGGATTTTAGGTGTGTATGTATGTGTGTGTGTGTGTATACACACAAACTCAAATTTAAAAAAAAGTTGTTTCCTTCCTGTGGAGAATTTGACTCCTGACCTTTGTGAGTTTATTCCAGTCATGATTGCAAAACTATCCTAGCTATTTTGAGCAATTTGAATGATGATCTAGATAGATCAGTTACTTTCTCCACTCTCTAGTCCCTGGGCCTATCGATATAAGGGATTTGGCCAGATGCTGGTGGTGGCTCACACTTGTAATCCTAGCTGCTGAAGAAGCTGAGATCTGAGGATCTATTTCATTTTGAAGCCAGCCCAAGCAGAACTCTCATCTCTAATATCCAAATAGCCTTAAGCAAAAACTCTTGAGACAGCACTCAGGCCTTGAGTTTAAGCCCTGTGACACACACTCTCTCTATGTGTCTGTCTGTCTGTCTCTTTCTCTTTCTTTCTCTCTCTCTCTCTCACACACACACACACAGCTGGTTTCTGTGGCATGAGGGTGCATGCCTATAATTCCAGCATTCAGGAGACCAAGAGTTTGAGGCCAGCTTGGGCCATATAGCAAGACCATGTCTCTCAATAGTCAAAAGTTGGCCACCAGTGGCTTATGTCTGTAATCCTAGTTCCTCAGGAGGCTGAGATATGAGGATGATTATTCAAAGCCAGCAAGGGCAGCAAAATCTGTGACTCTTATCTCCAGTGAAGCACCAAAAAAGCCAGAAATAGAGCTGTGGCTCAAGTGGTAGAGTGTTGTCCTTGAACCCAAAATCTCAGGGACAGTGCCCAGGCCCTGGACTGACACAAAAAACCAAAAACAGAATATATTGGATTTGATGAGTGAAGTGTAGGGCATAGGGAAGAGGAGGGAGCCGTGGCTGTCTTTTTCTTTTCTGGGTTCTCATCTCCAGCTGTTGGTGTCCCCTCCCCCACAGCATAGCTCTAGGGGTTTGCTAGGTTTTCCTGCCACTTGTACCCGCTGAATGAAATGACGGGCCTTTCAGTTTGCAAATATAACACAAAGCCTTCCTGGCAGCCGGTGATCAGGAGTGTTTAGAATTACAAAAAATGGTAAGACTTACAAATCATTTCTGACCTCCATTGCCATTCATTACATAAGTCTAATGAATGAAGCAAAGTTCTAACCTTGCATCAAGTGAACTGGATGTTTCCATGCCAACAGCAGGCAGGGCGCAGGTGTGAAATGGAGGGGCAACTTTGATCGCTAGAATGGACCATCAGTTTCCTTTGGGCTTGTCCTGGATTTTGTAGGCGCGTGAGCCATACTCACCAGCTTGGACTGCCAGGACAACGAAGGCAGAGAGAAAGGGTGGCCATTTTCAGGAGCCAAGAAAGTCCTTTAAAAAGCCCAAATATGCAACCGGATTGCAGGTCTCCGTACCCGGAGCTAACAAAGAGGAAGCATGGTAGGGGAGACAGACAAGTTTGTTCTCAGAAGGCAGCCATCCTGTTGAACACAGCAGATAGGCTGGGAGGGTCACAGACAAGGTAGCCCTGAGTGTGGGGTATTAGAGATTGGCACCTGGCTCTAAAAAGACAGCTTTCTCTGAGCCAGGAGTTCCATGGTGAGAAGTCCACTTGGCCAAGTTTTAAAGACTGCTCAGCATTTACGTAGGTGCTTACCTCCCACGTAAAGTTCCCTGAGGCAAATGACCTTCAAACAACTCAGATTAATTTCTTGCTAGGTTGGAGCAAGATCATGAACAAGATCTAGGAGGTAGTGACTCTGGTTTTAAAACATTGCAGGCCCTTGTCCAGTGTTGGTGGCTCATGCCTGTAATCCTCTACTCAGGAGTCTGAGATCAGAAGATCAAAAGCTCAAAAGCTTCAGCAAGGCTAAAAAAAATCTCAGCCTGGGTAGAAAAATCAGAGGGATTCTTACTTCCATTTAACTAGCAAAAAGGTAGGAAGTAGAAGTGTGGCTCAAGCGGTAGAGTACTAGCTTTGAGCTAAAAAGTTAAGAAAGAACAAGAGGGCCGGAGTTCAAGCCTCAGTACTGGTGTTTAAAAAAAAATGACAGCTCTCCCCACCATACCTTAATAGTCTTTCTCTTCCCAGATCCCATTAGAAGTCTTATTATAATATTAGCAGTGCTTTGACGCTCTTTGTGAAGTACTTTCACATACATTATCTCTTACTTCAGGGTGGCAGCCTTCCTGGAGCATTTGTTGCAAGGGGGATCATCAGGCCACTCAACTTTGAATGATCATTGCTGTGCTCCTGTGTGACTGTGAGAAGGAGCTGAACTATACATGCAGTTTTGCCTCTAAAGAAATGGTGAAATCCTTTTCTTATTCTTTCTTGACTTTGAACGTGGGAGATTTAAAGTAGGATATATACACACATATCCCAGTACTGGGTGTGTCTCAAGTGGTAAAGTACCAGATGAGCAAGCAAGTCCATCAAACTGAATGCTCTGGGTTCAAACCTTGAAAAAAAAAAGGTTTGCATTAGGCTCCAGCAGAGATTCATATACTCCTGAAACAGATGTTGCATGGTGCAGTACATGCATTCAACAATTGCAACAGCTGCAGGGTACCCATGGCTCATGCCTGTTATCCTAGCTACTCAGGAGGCTGAGATCTGAGGTTCATGGGTGGACAAATCCGGAAGATACTTATCACCAGTTAACCAGCTAAAAGCTGGAAGTGGAGACGTGGCTCAAGTGGTAGAATGCAGAGTGAAAAAGCCAAATGGGAGGGTGAGGCCTTCAGTTCAAGCCCTATTCCTAGTGTCATCTTTGCATTTCTAATCTATTGCCTTTCATCTTTAAACTATACTACTCATGCCTCCTAAAGAACCATAAAAGAAGTCTGTGTGGGGCAGAGTTTGGTAACCTATCAGCAGTGCCCTGCTGGAGTTCCCCTCCTGCTTTTGCAAAAAGATGGGGCTCACTTGAGTAAGCTAGCAGACCCTGTTGCTTAGGGAAGAGCCACTGGGGAGGGTGAAAGGCAGAAATGATGGTCAAGGTAGAAGAAATCTGGTTTTGAGAGCACCAGAAAGTATTGCACCCTTACCTGTGCTCAACTGGGTTGCTGGCTGCTCTCGGCTTTACTTTCCTATTTATAAAATCAGAGCTTGTGCACTTCACAGGGCCAGTTGGATACAGGAGAGAGCCTGGCATGTGGTAGTATTCCTAAGTCATGGTAGCTAGTGTGTGTGTGTGTACATATGCGTGTGTATGTGTGTGAGTGCGTGTATGTGTGTGTATGTGTATACTTTAGGGCCTAAGCACTCAAAGCTGGCCCTCCCTTTTTTTTTCAAGCTGGCATTCTTTAGCACTTGAGCCACAGCTCCACTTTCAGCTTTTCTGTGGCTAACTGGAGATAAGCGTCTCTTGGAATTTCTTGGCTAGGCTGGGTTGGAACCGCAATCCTCAGATCTCAGCTTCCTGAGTAGCTAGGATCACTGGTAGCTGGTAGCTATAGTTACTAACCCAGATGATTCCCATGATAGGGGGTATTGGACATAAGTGGCTTCTTCCATCTTGTGGGGATATTTGCACTTGACTCTACTGCAGGTACATTGTAAGGACCAGCCAGGTCTCTAAGCCATCCTCAGCTCAGGAAGCAAATAAAATAAAACCCTCCAAAACACAAACCCTTACTGAGCTGCTATAGTCTGGGAAGACAACCTTCCCTGGCTCTCATTTGTCCCTTGGGCAAATAATCTGCTTCTCCATTAGTTTCTTTCCGCTTGTTATTTGAATTCCCCCAGAGGGAACCGACTTTTCTGTGTTCATTTTCCTGCTCTGCTCTAAGTGTCTTTTCCAGGCCATGACTTTCTCTCTCTGTCCTGTTAACCATCTGCCTGGGGGAGATGACACAAGGTCCCTCTGAGGTCTGGTGTGGTTTCCGCTCTACCTCCTGGGCTATAAGGTCCTTTGGCTGCCTTGCCCTCCGGGCCCCCTGCACCAGGGAGTCTGGTTGGTTGGCCCCAGGAGGAGGTGGAGCTCTTGCCTAGAAGGGAATGCAGAGTTCAGGAAGTGTGGGATCTGCCCTTCCTCTGTCTACCAGGTTTCAAGACTGCCAGGAACACATCAGAAACGCCCTGGACAGGGCTGTCAAGAGACTGGGAAGCAGCCAGTGTAACACAGGCCCTTGTTTCTCTCTGGTCTTTGAGGATCTCTGCCAAGGGCTCCTCTCAGCATAGGTGCCAAGAGGGGAAACCATCATATTATAACCAGCTGCTTGATGCCAGGCACAGAGCACCAGCTGAATCAGTCTTCTAGAGACTCCACAAGGGAAAAGGAACCATCTTTTATTGCTGAGGATGAGGATGAGGCTCAGAGAGATGAGAGAGGATGAAGGCTGCAGCGGATAGGTTGAATCAACCTATCTGCGGAACCTGAGCCCCTTCTGGAACTTTAGGTTGGGCTGCCGCCGCTCTGTGCCTTCTCTGCAAAAGGGACCATTCTCTCAAAGCGACTCCCAGGCCTCCCAGGGCACCTGCCCTGCGACTTTACCATCTTGGAGACCCATTTGTTTTAAGTGGGCAGTTTTTGCCAGTTACACTCAAAACCTTGCGCTGTTGTTTTAAGTGTATTTTGATGGCTCTTCTTACATATACTAAGACATTTTGTTAAAAAAACAGACCAACATTTTGTTAAAAAAATGTTCAGTGCCTGCCTGGCATTAGTGGCTCGCACCTATAATCCTAGCTATTTAGGGGCTGAGATAGGAGGATTGAGGTTCAAATTCAGCTCAGGGCGACTTTTATCTCCAATTTGCCAACAAAAAGATGGAAGTTGAGGAGTGGTTCAAGTGGTAGAGCACCAGCCTTGATCAAAACAGCTGAGAGCATGAGGCCCTGAGTTCAAGCCCCAGTATTGTCATGTGTACACACACACACACACACACACACACACACACACGCACGCACGGACGCACGCACACCAGTTCCTGTAGAACATAGAGTGACAGGCAACATTTAGATACAGGTTTCAAGTTTCAATTACAGTTCGGTGATCCAGCTGTTTCTTCTTGCACCTTTCCAAAGAGCAGAGTGAACCAGAACTTCTGGGTCTCCTGGGCACCGAGTCCATCAGTAGACTTGGACTATAGACATTCTCTGCTTCTCCACCGCGCCCCCTCCCCCAACTTGAGGCACTGCATGCTGGGTAGCAGGTCTGTACGCAACCTCATAAGGGGACAGATGGAGGTTCTAATGGTGTGTGTGTGGGGGGGTGGCCCTGGGGTGAGATGGTGGCTGAACACATGAGAAGCTGGCAGTTGCCAGCCACTGGCACGGAGACAGGTCACTGTGACTCAGCAGGAAGGAGGGCTGTGACCACAGAGGTATCCATTTATATCCAGAGGGAGGGGAGGAGGGGAACGGAGAAGCCGCAGGTCACAGAGGAAAAAGTGGGTGCCCTGTTTCTCTCAGCCTTATGATGTGGCAAAGAATTATTTCCCTTCCTTTCAGAAGCAATAGGAAGCCGGCTTTGAGGGTTGGGATTCCAGGCAGGTGACTGATTGTCATAGGTCTGTCCATTCATTGGACAGTGACCCGGAACAGCTGGAGGGAGTGGGGGTCTTATCACAGCCATAAAGATAGGAGGGAGCTGGCCACTTAGGGGACCTTCCACCCTTAGTGTTTTCTTCAGTAAAATGGGCCCTTGAGGAAGGCAGCTTTTGCCCAGTATGTAGGCATTTACTGAAAATGAATACAAATTCTGGTCATACAGAAACTACACTATACAAAAATAAAGGCAGGGCCTGACATGGGAAGTTGCCCACGAGCAAAGTTCCAGAGATCACAAGAAGATCAGACAACAGGCTCCAGTGTGCGTGCGTCTTCTTGCAGCTCCGAGTCCTTCCCTGCCCACCTCTGCCCTCAGGCTCTGGCTGGGCAGCAATGTACCCAACTGGCTTGGATGACTCGGCCCCTTATCTTGTTTCATTTCAAAGTGGAAAAGATGATCCACAGTTGGAAGGCTCAAGTCAGGAAATCAGCCCTTGCCCCATCCAAGTATCTGAAAGGAGGGCTGGGCAGGAAGAGTTGCTTTAGAGGATGATGCTGGGACCTCCTTGTTTAGGGCCCTTGTTGATGGAGTGGCTGTTTATTTGCTGGTGACGCTACACAGTTAGCATCTACTCCATAGCTGAGACCTTGCAGAGTTGGCGCTGGGGATGCCAGGCATATCTGTGGGTCCAGATCACATCTGCAAAGCTGCTTTGTTTCTCATGGAACTCCACTGTAGTAGTCTGTTCCTTGCTGTCACCCGGAGGAACTGATTACCACACTGGAGACTCCATTCCCTTTGGTACAAACCCTTACATCTTCTTTTGTGTATCTTCATTCTACAACAAAGTCTTGCCCCCATGAGCCTTCAGTCTGGATGCAGTTCTGGCCAAAGGCAGACTTAACTTCTGTGGAAATAATCTCTGTAACCATTATCTGTAGGCCCACAGCACCACCAAGTGGCAGCCACAGAATCGGCTTCTCTCTTCAGCTTGGTGTATTATTCTAGTTCTTTCTAGCTGGCTTAATGAATGATCCCATTAACCTGAATTTCATTTCCTTTAACAGGTGGCTATGAGAGATTTTCTTCCGAGTATCCAGAATTTTGCTCCAAAACCAAGGCTCTGGCAGCTATTCCGCCTCCTGTGCCCCCCAGTGCCATGGAGTCCTTGGACCTGGGCTGTAGCTCTTGTGGGACACCCCTGCATGACCAGGTACAACCCCCCCCATCCCCCGGTATGGAAGGAGGGTGGGTCAGTGCAGCTTTTTTCTGGAATTTCCATATTTTTGGTGGAGGAGGGAGGTGTACTGGAGATTGAATATACATAATATATATAATATATATATATAATTACAATTTTAAAAATTGTTATTAAGGTGACGTTCAGCTGCATTACAGTTTCATAAGCAATTCCTATATTTTTAAGGCTTCAAATGTATTATGAGGAGACTGTGGTGAACCTGGAGTATTAGGGTAGAGTGTTAAGTATGGTCTATCTGCCCTTTGGAATTCTTTTCCTCCTCTCTCTTTTTTTAAACTCATTTTTTTTCTTTTTTCTCACAAAGACATTATCCTTGAATTAGCCTCCAGAGTTTGGTTTTAGAAACAGGGTTTCCTATGTAGCCAGGCTGGTCTACAACTTTGGATCCCCCAGACCTGTGCCACGATGCCCAGCTTTTATAGCCTCCAGAGTTATGAATGGAGACATGGGCAGGTTGCCTCAGGAAGCTCAGAGGACTCTACTTGGAAAGAAAAGCCAGAGAATGAGTCCATGGTTCTCCAACAGTCAGGCAGTTTCCCCTCCCACATACCAGCCACACACCCTTCTCTATGGAAGCCAGTTTAAGCCCCTGAATTTCTTTCAAGCCTAGCACTCCAGTCCTTCCAGTTAGATGGCCCTGGGGATGAAATTACAGGGTTTTCCAACTCTGCCCTGCAAATCTCATCCTGAGTTGAGTAGGCCATTTTCCCTCATTGTGCCTCTACCTCTCCTTTTGCTTCTGATGCACTCAGTGAAGACAGCCAAGCCAGTCCATAAAGCACACCATGCAGATGAGGTGTGAACTCCTACTGTGGCACACACACAGAAAAGCCAGCCTGGTGTGCCTGCAGCCACATTGATGCTGGAGAGTTGATCCAGAAGGTGGCGCTCATGGGCTTGACCTGTCCTGGCTTCACTGACCACCCACTAAAGAGTATAAAGTTTGTGCAGAAATCCTACAGAGCCCAGGCACCCCATCAAGGAGCTCCAAAAGGGGTTTGGGGAGCCGGAAAGGCTTTATCCAGCAGGCATGTCCCTAGGGTTTAGAAAGTTTCCCCCCTGGATTGGCTGTACTTCAGGCCTTTTCCTGAAAGGGTGCCTTACACTCACAGTGTTTGGGGCTGCTGTGTTTCCTTTCCGGTGCAGGGGGGTCCTGTGGAGATCCTCCCCTTCCTCTACCTTGGCAGTGCCTACCATGCTGCCCGGAGAGACATGCTGGACGCCCTGGGGATCACAGCCCTGTTAAATGTCTCCTCGGACTGCCCGAACCACTTTGAAGGCCACTACCAGTACAAGTGCATCCCGGTGGAGGATAACCACAAGGCGGACATCAGCTCTTGGTTCATGGAAGCCATCGAGTACATCGGTATGCCAGCCCCGGCCTAGGGGGTGTGAGCTATGGGAGGGAGGGAGGGGTACTGGGACTGCTGTGGATGGGACTTAACCCGGCTGTGCTGGCAGGCCCAGTGGCCCCTTGCTCAGCATGAAGGCCGTCTGTTGGATGTTCTGTGGACAATTCCTTCACCTGTGCATGACTAACAGAGCAGTAACTGTCTTTGTGGCTCCAGGCATAACATTTTTTTGCATGGGAAGGAAGATAGGAGACTTGTTTATGCAAATGGAAATCCTTGAATGTAGATAGGATCCAACTGATTGTGGGATTTGACTCTCCCCCCCCCAAGTGGAGTGTTTTGGTTAAGCCTAGAAAATAGGCTTAACTTCCAAATCTCTAGTCTCAGGGCTTTTCCATCAAGAGCTTCTCATCTTCTTTTCTCCCCATGTCCTGGCATAAGCCACCTGCACCTGCCACTGGGTGGGTGTAGAATCAAGCCCTAATCATGTTGTGCTCTCTGCCCAGATGCAGTGAAGGATTGCCGCGGGCGGGTGCTGGTGCATTGCCAGGCTGGCATCTCACGCTCGGCCACCATCTGCCTGGCCTACCTGATGATGAAGAAGCGGGTGAGGCTGGAAGAAGCCTTTGAGTTCGTCAAACAGCGCCGGAGCATTATCTCGCCCAACTTCAGCTTCATGGGGCAGCTGTTGCAGTTCGAATCCCAGGTGCTGGCCACATCCTGTGCCGTGGAGGCTGCCAGCCCTTCCGGCCCCCTGCGTGAACGGGGCAAGGCCACCCCTACTCCCACCTCCCAGTTTGTCTTCAGCTTCCCTGTCTCCGTGGGGGTGCACTCAGCCCCCAGCAGCCTGCCATACCTGCATAGCCCCATTACCACTTCCCCCAGCTGTTAGAGCCAGGCTGTGAACCCCCAGAGCCAGAAGTGGCTTCCATCCTAGCCAGGGCATGAGCAACGCATAGGAGAGCAAGTAGAGACTAGTGGGGACAGGTGACCAAGTGCTGTCCCCATCCATTTCTCCTTGGCCATCCACGGGGCCAGCTAGAATGGCAATAAGGACTCTGAATACACATTTAAAAACAAACTCACAAAACACTCTAATTTAGAGCAATAATGGTGGCATCAGTGGCGAGAGAAAACCTGGATTTGGTTCATGTGTCAATTTTACTTTGTCAGGTAGAAATTTCTTACCTCATTTTTTTAAACAATTAAGGCTTGAAGTTATGAGATTTCCCCCCCAAATCCTGGCAAATGTGCCAGTCCCATTTTATTAGATGATGGTAGGGTGGGTGGGAGGGAGGGGCAAGAAGAAAACAAGTTTGCCAGAAGTGCCTGGTTTTGTGTGCGAGTCCTGTTGTTGTTGTTGTTGTTGTTGTCATGGGAATTTTGCCTTGCAAAAGATGTTCTAGGATGTGGTTTTCATTTCTAATTATTCACCAGCAGGTGAGTAATTAATGCTTAATAATAAAGTATTTATTGAGATTTTTTTTCCTTAGAGTATGTAAGTCCAACAAGTTTAGCAACAGTGAATTTAGAATGTATTTATGTTGACATCCATCACGAGTGCAGTTGCATGCAGATGTTTAAGCATTGGGGCAGATGATGGTGACTTCAAGGTCTGTGCCAGTTAGCGTGATGATTATTTTGCCACTGAGAAGGGGGTGGATGGCTAGGAGGAGAAAGAAGAGAGAGGACTGTTTGTTACTTTTGCAGCTGGTTCCTGGGCCTAGAGGCCATGAGCATACAATCTTTTCTCTCCTATGATCAGTTGGATGGTGGGAGTATTTCTCAGTTACATCACCTGCCCAGGCCTTGCATAGTGTCTGTGATTTGTGCCACGTTCTATCAGGTTCTCTGGGAAAACTGAGTACAATTCAGATTTTTCCTATGGCACATTATTTGATAAGGCCAAGGGGAAGAAGCCAGATGAGTAGAGATACCAGAAATGAATTCTCTTTCCCACATAGTGTAGTTTTTAATTTTAGTGGCTTTACTTGAAGCATAACAAATCCTTGCATTTTTAGATCCTTGTTGAACATTTTTGAAGGCCCTCTTTTGAATAAAAGGGAGAGTGGATTTCATGTTTCAGGTCTCTTTGAGTCCAGTGGGTGAGAGGTTTTGGGGTTTAAGGGGTAAAGGGTTGACTGCTGGCTCCTGGCAAGTGCATCATGGGTACTTGGGAGCCATTTTGAATCCTTTCTTGGGCTAAGGCCATTTTAAGGGGCCTGTCCAATGGAGGAATGGCTTGGGAAGGGGAAGGATGCTTTCTAGGGGGAGGGCGGAGGGAGGAGGTAGGGAAGAGGGAACAAACTGTGTGTTTCTTCATTTGTAACGTTGTGGAATAGTGTTGTTACAGAGTGCCAGAATAGAGGCCATCGCAAACTTGTCTAGAAATGAGAGCATGTCTCCATTAGTCCTTTGGGAGTCTAGATCTCAGTGAACATTCTTGCTCACCCAAATAACTTCAAGCCTCAATGTCACAATCATGGAATGCTTGTTCTTAGCCGGCATCCCAGGCAGGCCCAGGTTCGTTAACGTTTACTTCTGTGAACTACGAACCTGTGTTGGCATCAGCATCATTGTCCTGTCTTGCCTGTGTCTAGCCCTGCCTTCCGGTGAGGCCAGAGTTCCCACTTCCTGTTTGTAGGACGGCATAGGCACCCTACTTCTCTGGGAGCTGCTTCACTGCATTTTCATGGGGTGAAGGGGCTGGGGCTCCTGGATGGGTGACCTTTGTAGAGATTATGCAGTTGGACATTTCCACTTTTTCCTGGATTCTTGGAAGTTGCTCCATGTTTGATGAAGGATGAGGTCAAGAGAGTTTTGTAGCTGAAAAAAAAAAGCCATGGGCTTCCAAGAGTGGTGGAGGGCTACTGCAGGGCAGTGGGGGGGAGGGTAGCCTGGAGAACAGTCACCTTTTATACCATGAGTGTCCATTTGCCAAATATGTCCTTGTTCCCAGACTGCACTCCAAACCTATGGACAGTGGGAACTCAGGACTAGCTTTAGATGTCTTTTCCCTGTGTCCCAATTCAAGTCTTCAATCACAAATGTCAAATGGCTATATATAAAGTCATTTTCTTTGTATTTGATGACAGCATGGGTCCCAAACTCTTAGAAATAAAATAGGACATTGGCTTGGTTGAAAGGGGGACCTCTTTTTTTTAAAAAAAATTGTTGTTCTACCAGAAGGCTTTCTGATGAGTTGGAATAGCTCTAATGAAGACACTAATTCAGGGTCAGTGCGCATCGGCATGCAATTGTCTTTCCCTGAGGTGAAGTCAGCACATAGGCAATTTCTAAAATGGCAGAAACCATGGCCACTTCACTGCTTGCTTACGTTTGCTATTGGTCACAAAAGGGAAAATTGGGTAGGTACCATAGAGAGTGAGAAAGATGGCTGTCCTCTCCCAGGATCTTGTCTTACCCTATGGTGTTCATGGAGCTGCCATGAAGGGAAGGGGCTGGACTTGCTCATAGGAGCAGTATTAGGCAGAAGCACTGGAGAGCATGTAGTGGCAGCTCTGAGCTTTATTCCTTCCTGAGGCCATTGTTCTCAGGTGCTGTTTGCAACAGGGTTGGAACGCCTTGAGGAATAAGAGAGCGCCCTTGAGAAGAGGGAGGGATAGCAGGAATATGGTTGATTCAAAAAGGAAGGGAACGAAGTTGCCTATGACACCTATGGCAGTGAAGCAGTGGTTCATGGTGGCTGCCCATTAGAACTACCTGGACAACCTTCAAAGTCCTGATGGCAAAGTGGAACTTGTGTGGGTGGATCCAAGCATGAGCCCAATGTTCCCTGGGTGCTGCCCATAGATAACCATGTTTGGGACAGGATGGCAGGATGCTTTGGGGGACTGGATCTTGGCAACCCAGAGCTGGCTTGTCTCAAAACAATCCCAGCCAGGTGTTGGTCACTGGTGTTTGTCATCATCCCAGCTGTCTGGGGAATGAGATGGGGTGCTCTGGAGTCCTGGGGTATCTTTCCATGCTCCCCGAAAGGCAATACCATGCCTGAGTATTACTGTGTTTCCTGGAAACCTGCTTGTCCATCAAGATGTGCTGAAGGTTCTCCTGTACCCTGCCTTTTTTGCCTTCCTTAGAGCTATGAGTCATTCAAGAAGAGACTCCTGCAAGACAGCAATGCAATACTTCTAACTTGTGTAAATAGCCCTGTCTTTCTGAGTGGCATCATTTCTACATTTGATATGCCTGTATTTCTCTAGGATGTATATAGTTTAGGGGAGTTTTGTTTTTTTAGGAACATTAACATGTCTGTTTTTATTTATTGCTTGAAAAAGATCATTTGAAGAAAAATAAATACATTTTCAACCACTTCTGCTTGTTTTACCTTTTCTTGAAAAGAGTCCTGCTTTAATCCCAGCATTCAGCAGGCTTAGGCAGAATGGCAAGTTCCAGGCCAGCCTAGTCTACTACATTGCAGGATGCTGTCTCAGGAAAACGTAAGAAACCATCCTGCTGTTATGATTTAGAAGGGAGAACAGCTCCTTGTCTGCTTTGTACTGCTTTAACGGAATTACAGATCATAATCAATGAAGAACAGATTTATTACTTATAGTTTTGTAGTGGAGAAGTTTCAGAACAAGAGTACAAGGCAGCAAGAGGAGGTACTACATTTGCTTTTATTACAGGCTCACTCACAAAGCCATTAAAACCCATTCACTAGAGCGAAGTCCTTGACCCAGTAAGATTCCACTTCTCAACCCTGTTGCATTGAGGTGTATAAAAAGCCAGCACATGACTTTGGGGTCAGAAGGTACATTCAAACCAAGACAAAGGAAGGACTTGGAGTTCCTGTACTTCTGAGCTGAACATAGTGCTTAACGTTTTAAAATACATTTTATTGGGACTTGAATTCCAGGGCCTTGTGTTCTTGCTTAGCTTTTTCACTCAAGGCAGGTACTCCACTGCTTGAGCCACACTTTACTTTTGGCTTTTTGCTATTTTATTGGAGATGTTTTCTCAGATTTGTTTGCGGTAACTTGTATCACCTTGTATATTTCCAAGCAGTCCTGTTTGGTATAGGATTCCTAGTTAGCAGATAGAAAAGTAGAGACACAGAATCCTCGTTTCCTTCCAACTATGGGGTCATTTAGTGATCTAGGGCAGACACTGGTTTTCTGACTTGAGCCAAGTCAGTCAATCCAATATCACCTCCCATCATACGCTTTTCACTACTGATTCTAAGTAGAATTACTAACAGACTTACTTTACTAATCAGTTCTTGGGCAGGAAATGTCAAGAATCATTTTAACATGTTATGTCTTACTTGAAAACAAAGGAAGACTCCATCTTCCACTTCTACAATGTTCAGGCCATCTGAACAGATGCCAACTGCAAGACAAGGCATTGAGGCCCCAGGCTGACAGGAGGGAGCAGGTACTTCTTTGGTACAGAGGCCTTTTATTTTGGCTTAGAAAAGTAGGGAAAAATAAAGCCAGCCAAAAGCAAAGTACTGTACATAGGGCTTGTAGCTTCCAACCTGACTCTGTGTGAGAACTACCATGGTAAGCAATGCAACTAGTAGTTCTTCAAAATTTGCTGCCCCCAAGCACTCATCCCTTTATATTAGGAAGATTTACTTTTCCTTTAGGAAATGCTTTGTGGCCCACACCTCCCACAAAGCAACTATTCAAGAGGTTCAGATAAAAATGTGGATTCTTAATGCCATAATGGAAACCATGTTGATGAAGTTGTTGTTTTTTTTTTCCCCGAGTCTTGAACTTAGGGCCTGGGCACTGTCCCTGAGCTTTTTTCTTCAAGGCCTGAACCACAGCACCACTTTTGGCTTTTTGTGTTTCTGTAGTCCTAAGGAATAGAACCAGGGCTTCATGCATGCTAGGTTAGCATTCTACCACTAAGCCACATTTCCAGCTCTGAAGTTTTTTGTTTTTTTAATTTTATATTCGACTTGCCTTTTGTGTCCAATTCTGATCATTTCTGTTTCCTAATACAATAACCAAAGGGGGGAAGCGGAGTCTAAAGGGCATTCAGAATCTATCATGGGAGACAAGATATATAGTTATATAGTGACATCAACTCTACTTTCACTCCAGTGTAACACACCACAGCTCCATGGCCAGGGCTTGGCATGTAGCTACTGCATTTAGCCTTACAGTGGGAAGAACTTCACCACTTTCAGTCACTTTACCTGTCAATGGAGGTTAAAGGATTTTTCAGGGTTGTTGATTAATGATGGTCTAGAGCCTGGGTAAATCTTATGGGTTCCATACTGTCTTCTCTTCTTGTAGGGCTTCTAAGTACTTAGCAACCTCTGTGACTGACATTTATGCTGACAGTTTACTAATAAACTGTGGCTTTGAACCTGCCACCTAATGGGTCATTAAGCATGGAGAGAGAAGGGAAGAAATGAGAAATATATCCTCTGTTCTCTATGCTAGGCATTTGCTTTTTTTAAGACAGGGTCTTGCTTAAAGTTCAGGTTTGCTTGGAACTTTATGTCTTCCTGCCTCTGCCTCCCCCCCCCCCCCCAATGCTTAGGTTATAAGTGTTCAGATTATGTGTGGCTGTGCTAGGTTTTTTATTATTAATCATTGCCTTGAGCACACAATCCTCCTTTTCTTTCTTCCAGTCTAAGATGTGGGCAGAGTTGAGTCTCTGGACTATCAAGCGGGGCCCGTGAGCTGTGGCATAGGGCTTTACTAAAGGGAACCCACGTACCCCCTGCGACTGCTGTACTTCTTAACTCCCACAGGGACTTGGAGGTGGGAATAAAGAACTTTAAACCCTGGTCTCACAAGGAAGATGAAGGAATATTGTTATATGAATTCTGACAGTTTTAGATCAGCTGTGTTGAGGCTAGTCAGACTGATGCGAACAGTTAAAGAAAAACACTTAAGAGTGGACTGCTATCCACACAGCATACTTTATAAATTTTTTTATTGAATATTAATGAATTACAAGTAGTGTAAGTTAGATGTTAAGCCAAAGCACAATTACAGGTTAAATACAATCACAGAGATGTTTTAAATAGAAACCCCACCATGGCGTCAGTTAAGTTCCTGATGCCCTCTTTGGAAAGTAAGTTAGAGGGTGAGGGTAAAGAGGCCTTTAGGCAAAGACACAAAGACTAGAAGAATTTCCATGCTGTGAGCAACTTTCCATGACCAAATAGCTGGGATTGCCAGATAGAGAAAACAAAGCAAAAGCCCAGGATGCACAGTTAAACCTAGATTTCATGTAAGTAAAGAATCTCTTCCCCACTTTAAACTGTAAGGATATGCTAAATATTGCATGAAACACAATGTAGAAAACTTGGAAATTCCAGTTTAACAGGCCTTCTTATGTTCTATCTGACAATCCTATAAATAGACAATGAACTCTGGTTTTTGGTGGGCACACTGACTAAATAAAACAACACGGATAAGAACCAAAAGGCCACTACTTACTTACACAAAACAATATCACAATGAGAAAATACAACTACTACTCAATGCTGCCAGGAAACATTCTAGATTTCCTCAAAGCTGGTTTGTAAATGTTTCTCAGAAACCTTGTGCATCAAAGTACCTTTTTAGTTTTGTAGGTATGAAAGACAATTATTACCACAAAGATAAGAAGCTGTAGAACAATGGGAGCAGAAGCAATGGTTACAGTCAGGGCTACCTCCTAGCTCTAGGCTGTTGGCCTGCAAGACTTAGGTTCTTCTTAACTTTCTTTCATTGTAGTGTTCCCCGACTGTTTGTCCTGAACATTGGGAAGGACAGCAGAGTATGTGGACGCTTCACTACTAAACTGAATCATGGGGCACACTCAGGGGTGCCTGTGGAAATAGACAGACAAAAATGACAAAAACAATCTGAATTCTGGAGGGTGAGGGAACTCTTGGAAAAGATGATGGAGGAGTGGTACAGAGATGCCCAGTGTAAGGGACAGAAGGCCAAAGGAGAGTACAAATGCAATCCTCCTACAGTGTGAATGTTACCTTAAAGGGCTTCTGCAGAACACTCTGGCAGAAGTATAAAATAGGTCTCACTATGACCATATTTGGTCTTTTAGTATATAAAATCTTCAGTTTCCTACAGGTGTTCAGTTTAATATATCATAGTTTCTATTTTAAAATGATTAAAAAATAGCTCGCACACTGTGCAAATGCTACATGGTATCACGGTTGTTATTATATTCCCATATGTACAATTTAACAGGCTTTGAAATCTTAGCATTTCTCCAAACCACAAGATCTGAGGAGTTTCAGATATGGAGAAATTGGAACGTATTGATTCTGTTCGCTGTTGTATGTGAGGGCGTATTAGGAAATATTCCCTCGTCAGCTTACCATATACGTAATACATGGAGACATACCCCATTCAGTGACACCGTTCCAATGCTAAGAAATAGAATTAGACTGTTTCACACATCAGGATATAAAAGATTAAAAAATGTCTGCCAAGTTAAGGCTTTCTTAAGAAGAAAAACTGCCTATTAATTGCAGAATGCACAAGTTGCCAGAAGCAGCCTCTCTTAAAAGGTGGTATTTTTGGACTGTTCTTCCTTTCCCTATGTTAGATGTGCTCAGAGTAGCAAGTATTATTTTCATTTCTCTGTCGTTGATTTAACATCCTACAAACTTCAGTCTTTAAGTAAATGTCTGACACACTAAACCCTAGTTTAATGTCAGGTTTGAACATTTGTTGAATGACTAAAGTCTGTAGCTGTAGGAAGATAATTACTCTGAAAGAAACACAGTCAGAAGGCTACCACAGATAACACACAACTGAGGTCTAGGTGCACTGGTGGAAAGCCGCTTAGAAAACTGTTTGTGAGACCATTTATAGGAATCCATTTAATACACACTTGAAAAGGGAAGGAGAACAATGTTTAATAACACTTTGTGCATTTAGAGAATATGCTGAAATAGAGAAAAATCTCAACAGCCTATTGCATTTGGTAGAACTGTTTTCCTGCTTTAAACAAAATTTTGTTTTTGTACAATATCTATGACAATAGAAAGTGAATCTATATTAGTGTTTGCTTGTCATCATGTTTAGGCATTTCTCTATATGTTTCAATGCACTTGGCTATTTTAAGACAGCAAAGGGAGATCAGCCAATATCATCAAGCTCAAAGGAGCACAAGGATGCTTGTTATTTTGTGAATACACACTATATTGTTTATTTACGTAAGCTGCTTGGCTAGAATTTCTACTTGGCTAGAAATTCTGGATTGCTAAAGAGGAAGAGAAAATAAGAATCCTGGTGTACTGCTATCATTTTGTGTAGAAGAAAAACTCTGGGTTCCATGTGGTCATTTGCTAACAAACTGGCAGAAATTTTGAGCACAGTTCTGGTTGTGATATGGAAATGGAGAGATACCCAGATTCTTTTTGTAAGACTTAAGATGAAGAAAGAAAATAAGTGGGGTAAAAGGCAATTAGAGCTTTCTAAAATTACAACTAGCAATTGAGGGAAAGGCAAAGGTAAGTCCAAGGAGCAAAGTATTTAGAGCACTTAATTTATGCCTAAATATCCCCAGTTAGCCACAACAAACAAACAAACAAACAAAAAAACCCTGGAAAACTGGGCCCCTCAGACCTAAAGAAGCCCTTTGAACTGTGGTAAAAGCTGGTAGCAACGGCAGAAATGTCAAGATTCTCTCTTCTGTTCAGTTTGGGAATCAGAGGGTGTGTTTCAGGGAGTCCCAAACTTGTGTTTTTCAATAGTGCATATATAAGAAATTAAACAGAGCCTAGTTAAATTTAATACCACACTTTTATATTCCAGAAGGTTCCTCACATTACTATATATGGAAATTCCAAGTGTGATCAACTTTTGCTAACTTTTAAGTATACTCATGATGACCTTTGGCTTTCAAGTTCTGAAAAAATCTATTTGGCTCCTGTGATATATCCCTTAACCTAATCTCTTTAATTGATAATATACATACACTCTTTCAAGAACTATGACATGCTTGAATTGACTAGAAGTGCTGCGATGTCTTCTTTACATGTACCTTTACTAGGTATACAGAACATCAGACATAGAACACTGGCAGTTGAATGAACCACAATCTTAACTTCTCAAGTGTAAAGCCCACATTTAAAACTGGCACATGTATGAATCTAATTAGTATATGATGGAAATAACACAACATCCAACCACAGTTGGGTAGTGGTTTATCTTTTTAATGAAGCTATAGAGCTGTCCATATCTACACCATATTAACTTGTTTATTTAACTAAAACCCACAGGTGTGTTTACTGTTCTGACTATGCTGGAGGTGAGGGCGAGTAATACACACTCCACAGCTACTCAAAATGACACCGAGAGCCATTTCTTCAACCATTTTATACACAGCAAAAAAGAAGGGAAGGAGGAAAAAAGCCCTCTAGTGCCACTAAATACACAGCCAAGAAAAAAACACCCAGCCTAGGTCACTGACACTTCAACAGAAGCAACAGGTAACGCTAATTCTTGGTTGAACTTTGAGGACCCATGCAAGCTTCAAATAGAAAATTCAGCAGTCTCAGTGCCTCATTCTAGCATTAGGCTAAAGCCACAAAAAAAGTTTATTTCAAGAGCTTATTTCTAAGATTTTGCATGTAGCCATTTTATTTCACGTTTGGAAACTTAAAGGAGGTCACAGCTTAATCAGACTGCACTAAAAAGAAAAGTTATATTAGTTTTCAGGACTTTCAATGGATGTGGCAGGTTTACACTGGTTCTTATTTTTCTATGATGTTCACATTACTTTTGCTTCAAAGCTGAGTGAGATGCACAGCATGTCAAGTAAATAAAAATATGCACTCTGCCCAATACTCAGTCATGGTGACCAGGGCAAGCCTAAGGACTGCAGTGGGTAACTTTCATTACTGTCAATATGTACTTTGCAAATGTTGGGGAGAAGAAGCAGTATGGTGCTTCCTTATCAAATTCATTAAAAAAAAATAACCAAAAGGGCTTTGGTTTCAATTTTTTGTCTAAATATATTAAGAATAGCTCAAAAATTTAGTGCAGAGATCTTTATAAACTATTTGAAGCATGCTACTCAAAATACCCTTCAAATCTGAAGTCAAAAAAGTTCTTGCATTTGTGTACATCTATTACAAGGGTTGAGTCCTAGCTTTCTAAACTAAAGAGACAATAAAATGTTTTGAGACCTTAATGAAGTACAATAGTTTCACTGACTTCGGGAATAAGGCAGTTACTTTTGAGGACCCCAGTTCTGGTGGTACAGGTTGACTGAAGGGAAGTATCATCTATTCTGTGAGAAGTCCCTTCCACGCTTCTTGGCTGCAATGTGTACAGCCAGGTGCTTCTCATCAAGCTCCCTGTTTGTAGGCTGACTAGCCAGCGCCTTGTAGGCAGTTCACTGGGGAACAGAAGTCATCATTACTTCACTCAGATGTGTTCCTGACTATGCTTTCTGGGGTTCCAGCACTGTCCTGAACTCCCCACGCAGCAGGCTGTACTGGAAAAAGGAAGTGGCTGTTCCTGGCTCTAATATCTCATCAGCTCCTAAGTCAGGCTGATGGTCTGTGTCTTCCCTTGTAAGCTGGGCAGACTAGAAAAAGGAAATTAAAGTTTGATGTTTTCCCTTTTCATCTTCATTTGTGTTCACAACAAGCACAGATACAAAACCAACAAAAAAGTGGAAACAGCATCTTGCTTAGCCAGAAGCTCAGGCTGCACTACACTGTTAATGGTATTATTCAGTGTGACTTGTTCAAAATATCCTGGGAAGGGCTCTGGGCTCATTTTCAAAGTAAAAAAGCACCAATGATGCATGTTTGAAAAAAAGTTCAATGAGCCTGTCATATGTGTATGTCTGTTATATGTCATACACATAAAGCAAATGTAGTGTGCGATTATGAACATATGAGACAGTATTGGTTTTCTTTTTCCATTTCCAAGTCTAGATCAAAGAAATCTGGCTTAAGAAATGGGTAACTGCAATGAGAATGAGCCTGAGATATGTTAAAAGGCCGCCCTTGTAAACATTCCCTCAACGGGAACAGTAGCAGTTGAGTATTTGTTATTCATAATATACTCATCACTATCGCAATGCTTTATGAAAGACGAGTAGCTTATTTCTAGGCTGTCAAGGATGAAGAGACTGTGGATTTTTTTGTTGTTGTTGAACACAATCCACTGTAATCTAGTCCCAGGTTGGCATTCGATCTGGTTTTTACTGGGGGTGGGGGGGCATTTACTAGGTCTTCTGCTCTGCAGCTGTGGAGGTCTGTGAGGGGGCTTCTGGTTTCACAATCTGGTATGTGATGAGATACTCTGGGTATGCCTAGAAAGGACAAGAAGAAAAACAACTCACCCTTCTTGTAGGTGTCACATTAAAGTTATACTTATTGAGAAGCCTCAGTGGTTATTAATCTGAACCAGCATTCTACCTGGCCCCAAAGAACCTGGGAAATCCAGCAAAGCAACTGAAATCTGACCAACCAACAGGTCCACCTACTAATTTGTAAATAAACATGTTAAATCCTACAGTCTAGAAAACCAGATATTACCTGTATTTCTTTCCCCCTGCTTTTTTCTGTACTGGGGATGGAATTCAGGACCTTGAATGTACTAGGCAACAATTCTACATCTGAGCTATACTTCAGCCATCAATTTCTATTCAGAATAGTGTAAATTTGTCACACTTAATTTATCCCTTAATAATAAGGCATGTCGGGGCTGGGAAGGTGGCTCAGTGGGAGAGCACTTGTCTTGCATGCCTGAGGCCCTGTGTTCGATTCCTCAGCACCACATAAGAAAAAAAAAAAAAAAAGCTGGAAGTGGCACTGGGCTCAAGTGGTAGAGCGCTAGTCTTGAGCTGAAGAGCTGAGGGAGAGCACCCACGCCCAGAGTTCAGGCCCCACGACTGGACCCCCCAAAAAATAAAATAAGGCATGTGCCATAAACAGTAAAACTAAGGCAGGAAGCAACAATAATATCTGTCTTCACTTCATGTAGCAAACTCTGTCACACAGCATATGGTCAATAAAAGTTTCTAAATAAAAGACTAATTCTGCTGAGCAGAATTCAAGTTAATTGTAGAAAATGATGTAATCCTAAATCTCACCTAGAAGGTAGTAAGGGTGAGATATGTTGAGATCGTTCAAGTACCATTTTTTATAGCTAATTAAAAGTATCTTTAACAGACAAGACAATGGCTCAGATTTACACTTGCTTCCTCCCCCATATCCCACCCCCCCATATTTTCTTTATTCTCTTTTTTTTTTTTTTTTTTTTTACAATTTCTTGAGCATCTTTTTTGGTCGGTCATCGGGCTTGAACTCTGTGCCTGGGCACTGTCCCTCAGCTCTTCAGCTCAAGGCGAGCACTCTACCACTTGAGCTACAGCC